>NC_135489.1:53434437-54070937 GCF_052094955.1 Ictidomys tridecemlineatus
TCACTAAAGACACCTGTCCAAAGTAGTGGTGTGTTGGAATCAGTTCCTACCATCCCACAAAAGCCAAACTGGTGCATCTCATCCAACTCCATCCCATTCAATGACTTCATACTGATGTCCTGAAATCAGCCACAGGGAGCATCCCAGAGCTTGGCAAACACTAAAAGCAATAAAATATCCCCCCATAGAGTCTGTTTACCAGCATAGTGTTGATTCTAAAAATGCATTTTTCTACTATAGCAAGTAACTTTATTCTTTGAGTAAATTATTAACAACTAGTACTTGATACCTGGCCAGTACATAATAGATCTTTGTAAAAGAAAGATTGAATGAATGAATGGGTTTTTTTCCATGCTCCATGATAGTTACTGAGACTCAATGAGGCATTGAAACTATGTTAATTTGGGGTTCTACATCCATTTTTAGTGTTACCTTGTGTTCATATAACTCTCTCAAAAACCAGCTTAGAGTGTGGGAGTTTAGTTTTGTTTTTTTTTTTGAGAGAGAGAATTTTTAAATATTTATTTTTTAGTTTTCGGTAGACACAACATCTTTATTTTTATGTGGTGCTGAGAATCAAACCCAGTGCCCCATGTATGCCAGGCGAGCTTGCTACTGCATGAGCCACATCCTCAGCCCAAGAGAGTTTAGTTTTTTATATAAATCTTTCTAGTGCCCTTTTTTGGGACAAGAGAAAAATTATTCCTTCTACTAAAAATAAGGAAGTCTGATTTAATTGTCATGAAAGATAATTTTGACTTTCATAGTACAAAAGAAAGGAAAACTTATTTTTACTCAGGTTATTTTTATTTTCAAAAGCAGAAGCAAATCCTAACTATAAAAGCTAAAGTGTCTGACGTTGTCTCATTAATATTCTGCTTCTCTGATTACTAGCTCCAGAAATTATGAAGAGTTGCTTTTAAAATTGATGTTCAAATTTAATATGATTGTGCTTTGCATCTTGTTCCAGTAAAATCTCTTGTTGGTTTGCTTGTTGGAAGCCAAGAAAAGAAGCAATTTTTTTTTTGCCTTGGAAAATTCTGTGAATATTTATATAGTAGTTCTAAGCTGCAGTGAATTTAAGAAGCTTAGAAGAATTTTGCAAAGTTTTTAAAGCAGGGAGTCACTGTAATACTATGGATAGAAATGTATTCATGTCGACTTGAAATTATGTGAGTGCTCCTATTACTCTGTTGGACCAGAACACAGCCTTTTGAATGTTTCTGAAATAATCTGACAAAGCAGTTTCTACTTACTTACATACTATTTAAGATTCTCTGTACTAGTTTGGTATGTCTGCTAAACTTATATGAACAGTTTAGGGGTTTGGCCTTTCTTAGCTTTTCATAGATGCCCATCAAAATCAGTCCATAGAGATATCACAGATGACCTCAAAACTGTTGTTTTTGGTTGACTCCTACAAAGAGAATACTGAACAAAGGAATCTGGAAACTGAAATTTGCATGCTATGTTATCCCATTTATACAAAGGTCAAAAAGAGGCAAAATAGATCACTAGTGTCAGACATTCATATCATGGTCCCCCTCACAGGGGTCAGTGATGGGACACTTTCTGGGTTTCTGGTAATGCTTTCTTGATCTGTGTTCTGGACACATGGATGTGTTCACTTTAAAAAAGTCAAACTGTACACTGATGATTTGGACATATTTTAACCTGTATTTAATCTGTATTTCAATATAGAGTTTACTTTTAAAATAAGTAGGCAGTTCACTGAGATTTCAAGTGTTACAAAGAGTGAATCTAAATAGATACAAGTGACTTCCAAGAGGATGTGATTTAAATAAGGTCAAGGTCTAAATCTCCACCTAGAAAGACTTGGTCTTACTGTATGAATCCCATCTTTTGACTCTGAAAGAAGTGCTGTTCCATCATGTGATCAGTGATTTATTTCAAGGGACACTTTCAGGCTCCCCTATAAAAGTGATCGTTGAATGCCATGCTGTCTTCCAGCCTCTTAAAATGTGTTTGGAAACTAAGAAAGACTTTTAGGGGACACACGGATAGCTCTGTGACAGTTTCAAGAATCCCATTCTGATGTCTTTTTGTCCCATCCTAAAATCTACTAGGGAAAGCTGAGCTAATTGGAAGTGGCCAGTGAGGATTTAGTCAATAAATAGCTTGGCTCGGCAGACAGTTAATGCAATGCCAGATCAATAGCAACTCTGAAAATTATTTCTTCGTTTCCTTGTATGGCAAGTAAGTTACCCATGAAGGACAGAATGTCAGCCTTCAGTCAAGGAAGCACAGAGCTTTTCATTATTCTGACATTGGATGTTGAGGGGGCGATTGTAAACAGTTCCAAGCTCTTTATTGATGTGATGTCAGATTTTCATTTTGAAATGGAATAGGCTTTAAGAAGCTCTTGCAAGAAAGGGCCGGGCTTCTCAATCCAAAGTGCTTTTCCTTTCCCTGGGAAATGGGAACCACATCACCACTTAGAACAACTCTCTGACTCGTCTTTTAGGCTTTTAGGAGGTGATGGGTAGCTAAGTCCTAATTTTACATAATGAAGGAAAAATTAAAAGAACACTGAAAGATCAGGGGAAACATTTTGGAAGAAAGATATTAAAATTTCTTTTTTGGGGGATCTTCTAATAATTCATACGGGATACTATTTTGTTTCTACTTTTATGGCTATGTCAGGGTGAAAATGAAGTTCCTTTTTAGTACTGTATGATCCAGAAGAGGCCTTCAATGGCCAATGTTTACCACGACCTGGTTGGAAGGTTATTGCTTTGGACCCTGCAAAAACAATAACTTGGATACTAAGTGGGAAATCATTCACTTCCTAAAACTAATAACCCTCCAGCCAGTTAACAAGTGCAGATGGAGATTTGATGGCTGTCTTGATTTTTCAGAAGTGAGGGAAATGTAGAGTGAAATTGCAGAGTATCAGAGTTTGTTCATTTCTATGATTAACTTCAAACTGATAACTGAAGCATATTTTTATTCCCACATACAGTTTGAGAACTCCTTTTTCTGAATCTCAGATGTGGAAAGACATCCATACCTCAGGAGCAGTTTCTGCTCTACTTATTTCTTGGGAACCTCCTACTTCCTGGCAGCACAGTTACATTTCCCTGGGGGTGAGCAATCTGGAACCAGACAGTGGGTTGTTTTTCTTTTTTATTATTTTAGGAAAATACACAGAATTTCTTCATCTCTGAAGATACAATTAAATTCTGTTGCAATGTCATCGATTCAGGGAAAAAAGAAAAGATCTGTCATTTCATCCACATGCTCCCCCACCCCCCACCCCCCCAACCATAGCTCTTTTTCACTCCTTTTCCCTGCACAGTCATGATGGAATATTGGTTGGCTCACCAGGAATTAATTCTCAGCATTTCTCTTTGTTTTTTTCCCCAAGTTATAGAAGTCGTGTTGTTAAGGTATATCCCGATATGGAGAATCGTCTTTTGGTGTTGATTGATGAGTTTTTTAGATGTGTGCCCTGCCTGGGCACCATTGTCAGGGAGGAAAGATCCCCTGGGGCCTCTGGAAAGGAGGCTACCTGTCCCTCTGAGCCGCTGCCTGGGATCTCCCGTGGTTTGATGACTTTCTTCCTCCGACCTCCTTCTGCACTCCCCGCCCAGCTCATCATGTTTAGCCAAGATCATGCTCCTTTGCACAGGCTCTTCCTTTTCCCCAACCACTTGGAGACCTCACGGTGGCCCTGGAGAGTTCTTTCTTAAGTCCAGTTCTCAGTTAAAACACTGTTCCAGCCGAAGCCTTTTTTAACCTCTCTGTGTTGGAATGGATATCCATGCATCCTATTCCCTCATTATCTGTCCCCTGGTTTTCCCTTCCTAGTGCTATTATTATAGTCACTTATCTAAATGAATTTGTTGACTTCCCTAACTAGAGTTGGAGAACCATCCAGTTACAGATTTTTACCTCTCCTGCTCATTGCTCTGTCCCCAGAGCCTGGCATGGTGGCTGCTCCGTGGCAGATGATTGGCAAATATTTGCACACATTTATTTTTCTTCCATCATGTTAATGTCATATTTTCTGTGCAAACGGATACCCAGAATATTGTACCAGAACTAGCTTTAGGCTTGCCAACAATTATTGTTGTCAAACAACAATTTGACAGACCCTAACTTCTTTTTCAAAATAACTTTTGTATGAGCAAATTCAATTTCAATATTTTTTTTTGAATGGGATTGAACATAAACCTAAACCACAGATAACTAAACCTTCCTTCAAATTGTATCTTTCAGGTGCAATGAATTCTGCTACAAATACCCTGTTGTTGATTAAAATGATAAACCATAGATAACTAAACCTTCCTTCAAATTATATCTTTCAGGTGCAATGAATTCTGCTACAAATACCCTGTTGTTGATTAAAATGAGGTTTTAAATCCATAGAATAATAATTTTCAATAGGTAAAAGAAAACTAAAGGCTTGGGATGTAGCTTTGTAGTTGAGCACTTGCCCAGCATGCACGAGGCTCCTGGGTTCCATCTCCAGCACTGCAAGAACAGAAAATCAACAAATAAGTGAAATAAATAAATAAAACTTAGGAATTGATGGGGCTCGTATCCCTCTGGGCATCAGACCTGGCTGGGTGGGAGGAAGACAACCATTTCTCTCCTCTGTACTAATTTTCACCTTTCATTTTCCAACACCTTCTCCTTCCACGGCCTTCGGCCTTCGGGTGCTTTGGTATTCTTCCTCTCTGAATATAAAAATGAGTCTTTGGATAAGTTACTCACTTCAAAGAACACAGGACTTGCTTAGGAATCATTATCCCTTCTATGAGTGTTTACACTGTTAAAATTGAAGGAACGTAATGGGTCACATGGACCAATCTCCTCCTTCATGCCCTTATCTGCATTTTCTTTCTTTCTTTTTGTTTTTATGTGTGTCGGGGGAATACTTAGGATTGAACCCAGGGGCACTTAACCACTAAGCCACATCCCCAGCCCTTTTTATTTTTTATTTTGAGATAGGGTCACTCTAAGTTGCTTAGAACCTTGCTAAATTACTGAGGCTGGCTTTGAACTTGTGATTCTTCTGCCTCAACCTCCTGATCTGCTGGGATTAGGTGTGTACCACTACACCTGGCCCCAATCTGCATTTTAACATACATAAAAGTAGACATCATTCTCTCTCTCTCTCTCTCTCTCTCTCTCTCTCTCTCTTTTTGGTACTAGGGATTGAACTCAGGGGTGCTCTACTGCTGAGACATCTCCCCAGCCCTGTTTTGTATTTTATTTAGAGACAAGATCTCACTGAGTTGCTCAGAGCCTCGCTTTTGCTGAGATGGCTTTGAACTCTTGATCCTCCTGCCTCAGCTTCCCTAGTCGCTAGGATGACAGGCGTGCACCACCATGCCCGGCGACATCATTCTCTTGTGCAACAACTTCTCATTCTAGAATCTTCCACCCAGCCGAGCAAGGTCTGGTTGGCTCCCTTCTGTTGCTCCATCTTCTTGCTCCACCTCACTGCTCTTGCCCTTAAGTTGGGCGCTACTGTCTCCCGCCCTCCCTCTGCTACATTTCCTACCTGCTCAGCCTCCCCTGGCTGACTTAGGTGTTTCAAACTCCTTTGTGTTGGCCTGTCTTACCTGCTGGGACCAGGGTCAATATTCATCTTGCTTCCTGAACCCCAGCCCCGCCTGGGCCTGGCACAGCCACCATCAAAGTCAACAGTGTGAATGAGGGAAGCTAAAGAGAATGTGTCTGAGGGTAGAATTTCAGGAATTAGCCAGTGGAAGAGTTTTCTTATTTGAGCACTATTTTATCTCTTTAAGTAGCCGTGTACTTTACCAAAGCTTTTGTCCATCCACAACTTCTGGATGGTTTCTTTTCATAATAAATGTCACACACACACACACACACACACACACACACACACACACACACACTTGCAGGATATTAACTAGGGTTAGTCCATTTATCAATCAATAAGTGCATTTTTTTAAAAAATTGACAAGCACTCCTCTAAGTGATATTGTAGAAATCAGGTTAACTGCTCCCTTCCTTGTCTCCTAAGACAAGCAAAATCATCCTCTCATCCATTTGTGTGAGCCTGCTCTGTCCCTGGTGGCTCTCTGCCTCCCTGTCCTGACATAAAGTCTGTTAGCAAAGTGGTAATAGTGTATTGCTGAGGGCCATTGCCAAGTAGGAATGACACATTGAAATTTCCTTGACGCATTGAAATTTCCTTGCCAGCGTACCCCATGTTGCTTAGAGGAAGGAGTCGTGGAAATGGACTTGCCTTGGACATTCGCTGTGACATTGCATGTATGTTTGAGAAAAGTGACCCTGCTCAAGGACCAGGGTGGATCCAGGTTTAGGGTGTATCCTGCAGGTTTGAGGAAGTATCCCACTCCTTGGGTTTAGGGCGTTCCTGGTTTAAGATAATCTGGGTTTAGGGCAGTTCAAGGTTTAAGGTTATTCCTGCTGGGAATAGAGCATATCCTGCTGCCTGAGTTCCCGTTGAGTTCTCGTGGGATTGAGAAGGTATTTGGGATTCTAAGCCTAGTGGAGTACGTGTATTTGGCGGCAGAACTTGAATTTCCCCAGAACGTGTTTGTAGAGGGCCGCTGTGAGTTCGGGAATAAAGAATTGCTGTTTGAATCTACAAAGCTATGAGTGGCTCCTGATCTTGTGCCCAGCCAGACTGCGGCAGTGTATGTGTATACTGAATGTCTTTTTCTACCTAATTATTGTACCTCCTTACACTTTTCGCATGAGATTCAAATGAACTCACAGAGGAACCGGAAGAATCATGGAGGAGGAATATTAGAAATAGCAATTTGCTAAGTTCGTAGTTCAAGGCGGAGGATGCAGCATGACTTTGCAATCAGGTGGGTCTGGTTAAAATTGTGATGCTTCTTCCTTCCTGGGGTAAAGCAACGAGTCTCTCACCTACCAGGGAAAGGGGTCTGGTGAACTACAGAGTTCTAGTGAGAAATGCAGGCGCTGGTGCAGAGGTGTGAATTAGCCTGGGTCAGGGGAGGTGCGCTTTCATTACCATTTCCCCTAGGGAGACACCTGGGGACCCGAAGCCATGAATTTCTGGATCGGATAAAAAGTTCCCAGCTGTGAGGAGCCATTTATCTCTGGATCACACTTGCTTACACCGAGTTTTCCTTAGAAATCAAAAAGTTGATATGGCAAGAGCTTCACACAATTTTTGCCTCTACTCACAAAATTTCAAAATCCTCTTAGCGAAGCTCTACCCTAAAGGCGCCTCCCTGCCAAGAGTTTGAGATGAGCCATTTTTAGAGCTAGGATGGGTCTAATCCTAGACGTTTGTGAGTCAGGTTTCAAATGGTATGTTCCTTGAGGCAAGAGTGGCCTTTTTGTCTAGTCATTGTTATTCAGCAGGTTAGGTCCATTGAAAAGCAGCTTAGACTATGAATAATGAACAATGACTGTCACTTTACCAGTGTCAGCAACCCTATGAGTACACCTTTCATAGAGTCCAGCTATGTGTGTGTGTGCACCAGCACGTGTATGTAAGCATGTGTGAATACATATGTGTGAATAAGCATGTGTATGTATGCAAAGATTGTGTGCAAGCATCTAAGAATGCATGTGAACACATGTATGAAGGCATGTTGTGAATGTGTGTGCAAGAGGGCATATGCATAAGCATGAATACACTTGTAGGTATGAGCATGTGCATGAGTGTGATTGTGGGTGTGGGTGTGTTTGCATATATGTGTGCATGTGAGAGCATATGAGTGAGTGGGTGTGAGAGTGCATGTGTGAAAGCTTGGGTGAGTGGACATGAGTGTGCATGAGCATGTGTGTGTGCAAAGGCACAGTTACATGGGAGGGTGGATGTGTGGGTAGTCCCTGGTGAGAGCTCTAGGGACAGAGCTACATATTTTTAGTTGTGCCCAGTTCATCTTGTCTCCTCCGGGTTCCTGTAGAGCAGGTCACCGGGTTCTTTAAAAAATCTGTTTGCCTTTGTGGCACTTGCTGACCACATCATCACTGTTTTTCTTCTGTCCTATCTTTTCAGAGGTGAGAATTTTGCCTTGCTGATGATGATCTGCACTCCCTTCCCCAACTCCACCTCAGATGATTCCGTGCCCTGGGCCCAGCCGGCTTCTCTTCTGAGGAAGCCCCACCAGGCCCTTTCCCTGCCCTGCCTCTGGGGGCAGAAAGGAAATGGGACATCTATGAGCCTTAGATGGGTGGAGACTTACTCTGTGCTAGGCTTTGTGGCTGGATCCTCCCTCCGTTGTCACATCTAACCCCTCAGTTACACTAAAGGAGAAGTACTGTTGGTTTTGTCTTTTAAAGTGAGGGGAATTAAGGCTCAGAGAGGTGAACAGCTGGTTCCATGATATGAGACCATCTGCAGCGGGGCCAGAATCAGCCAGGTTTGGCCCAAACATCCTCTTTTGTGATTCCCCCTAATGTCTTTAGTTAGGGATGGTTGAGGAAGGGGCAGATTGAGCCTACAGGTGGACCGAAACTCAGAGACAATCATCTGACTTCACTAATGACAACAGGAGCCCACAGAGATGACTTCTGCCAAGATGCACATTTCTGAGGACCGAGCTAGGATGACAGTGCAAACATTCCAGCCCTCGGGCCCATGTTGGCAGCAGTTAAAACCCCTTGCACTCCTGCTCTGCTTCTGCAAACAGATTGCTGATGAAGACCTGCAGAAGGAAGTGAAAGCTCTTATTTTCTTGGCTGCTCACTCTTACTGCCACTGTGTCACCTCTCCTGGTGAGTAGAGAATAGGCCTTAGAATATCAAGCAACACATTGAATCGAGTGTGCTGCTTTGATGTTACAAACCTGAGCAGAAAGCTCCCTGCCACGGTGCATTTTTTCATCCTACATAATATTTGTTTTCTTGTCTTGCATTTGCAGAGGTTATTTTCTTTCTTAAAAAAAAAAGAAAGAAAGAAAGAAAAAGAAAAAAGCACTTTTGTATAGATGAGAACTGTCAACCAATAAGATTCACTGTAAATGATTTTGGGGGCTATGCGATTTTGCCAGAGGGAGTCCCAGATCAGTATCTGTATATATGTTTCTTTGGTTGAGTTTCCCTGTGAGGGTTCTTGCAATTGCCTTCTTGGTGACAGGAGCCTGCCATTGGGGGATAGAGAGCAAAGAGTTGGGGGAGAGTCGCACCCCATTACAAGTCACAGAGTTCCATTTATTCCTCCTCATTTTAGCTGGGTGCTTAATCCTCAAGCTTGGTTCTGTCTGGGGTTCCAATCTCAGAACATCTATTGTCCAAGCTCTCTGGAGAGGAGCCTTCAGACTTCAGGCAGGGTGTGATAGGGCAGTACTCTGATTACATGGAGCAAGGAAGAAATCTGGAGTTTTGTTTGGTGTTTTATTTTGTTGTTGTTTTGTTTTTGTTTTTGTTTTTGTTTTTTACAAAGACTTTCAACAAACTGTCCTTTAAAAAAATTTCTTTAAAGACTCACTCACAGGTACCTGCAAGGTTGGAGCATTTCTGCAAACCAGTGTGACAAGGAACCTTGCTTATGATTACTTTTCCCTCTTGCAGGCTAATTATTTGGCCAATTATTTTTATTCCATGAGTTTTCTAACTTAAAAAAAAATTAGCCACGTGTCTCTAGTGGGAGAACATTTGAAAAGCAACTTTATCCTTTTATCACTTTTCTAATGTAAAAAAAAAAATCACTGCAGTGAATTTTAGGAAGTAGAATTTTAGGAAGTGGCCTTCGTGTGTGTTTCCATCTGCCTCATTGACCTGGAATTATCATCTGCACTTGACTTAAAGAGATTAAAAATTTATAGAAGGCGACACAACTCAGTCTGAGGCATGGCTGGAATTTCAACCCCCTAGGAAGGAGAGGGAAGGAAGACAAGCAGAAAATCTGGGCTGAGCTGAGCTTGTGCAGAATGTCTGTTAGCATGTTGACCAACAGGATGATGAGCTGGGGGCAGAAGGTGGAGTCGTGACACCTGAGATGAGACCTGCAGAGTGTGGTGGCCCCTGAATGATGATCCTGCCTTTCTTCTTCCTTCCACCTATTTCTTTCACCCATCTTCTCTTTCTCATCTACTTCCTTTCCTCCATGAATATGTAGGAAGAGACTACCTGTGTTAATCTTGGGACACTCCTGGGGGTACACCCATATGGGAGAGGGCACCAGGCTGCCCATTCACAGGGAGCTCACCATTTAGTGGAAGTCAGATGGGGCAGCATGCCCAGATCAAGAAGGAGAGATAACACACTCATCCCAATTTTGGAGCGAGGAAGCCTCTGGCTCTTCCCGCCTCTTCCAGAGCTCCTTTTTTTCTTGGACACTTTTGTCCTTAATACCAATATCATCTTCATTATTGCAGCCATCGTTATGAGCTTCATAACCATTTATAGAAATTCCACTATTTCCTGGTACCATAGGAGACCTCGTAAATTGCTCATATAATTATATTCTCATAACAATTCGGCAAGATGAGTATCATGAGCTTAAGAAAACTGAAGTTAAATAATTCCTCCAAAAGTCACCAGTAGCAAGTAAGGCTTCCTGGCCTGTCTTTCCATCTGATTTTTTTTTTTTACATTTTCCTTTTCTATGTCCCCCTCTACTCTCCAGTGTAGTTTGTTGTCATTGTACCTCACCATTATCAATTTACATTTTTTTGTGTGTGTTCTCACAGGAGCTATTCCTGACTTATCTCTGTATCCCAAAGGCCTAACTCAGTATCTGGCACAGGTTTAGAATTCAGTAAATAAATTTAACATTTTTGTTTTTTTTGCATAAGGCAAACCCAGGATCTGAACCTAGATTTTTCTAATTACAAAACCCCTGCTCGCATGTTTTGTGGTGTGACATATGTGTTCCAATTGAGGCTTTGTCTGGTTGGTGTCTCCTCTCCCTTTTATATACAAAAGATCAACTTTGGTGCACTCTCACCTTCTGTCCCCTAATGCTCCTGCTGACAATTGTCTTTCTCTCTCTGGGAAAACCGGCCATTAAACCCACAAGCATGGACACATCTTTTGCGAAATCAAATAAATGCCTTTTTTTTGGGAAAAAAAAAGAAAAATCCTTCATTGCTTTCAAGTGCAGTCACAGCACAAATTTAAGCATCAAAACAAACTTTTTTTGTTATAAATATTTACCACATTATGGACAGAGACTTAGGATTCCATCTGTTCTATGGGATTTTCATTTCAGTGGAATCTTTTGAAACCAGATCAGCAAATCATTGTTACCATTGGCCACACATGGAAATATCTTGCTTAAACAGAACCCTGTGTTCAAATGGCATCTGTGATGAACCTGGAGTTTACCTACACAGAGCTGCAGAAGGCAGCAAAGATAAGAGAAGTGGGAACTGACTCAGGGACAGTCAATCAAAAGGTTGCATTTCCTGGAAACTCCCTTCCAGCTCACTGGATCTGGGAACAGAGGTGAAGAGAGCAGATGGGACTGGTGTTGGTATTAAGACACTGCTGGCTTTCCTCCAACTCTTTGCCAATTTCTTTTTCTTTGCCAGATTTGTAAATACTTCTGAGGTAGAAGAGCAGAGGAAGGAGCCTGGTTAAATTCTGCCCTTAAACATTTGGAAACCATGGTCCTGCATGCTTGAAGCATCTGAATCCTAATTCTTCAGTTCTTTACTTGTAAAACAAGGCTAACAATGTTAATAAACTAAAGTGAAAAATACAACAAAACATTAAATAGAAACCTTCAGGGCCCTCATGGTTGGACAATGACCCTTCCTTCTCCTTGAAAGAAGATTAAATGAGCACATGTGGAGGTGCCCAGAGACCACACCTCGATATTCTGATTCAGTGTAAGACCTGAGTAACTGTCCATCTTAGATGCCCTAGGGAAACCTAGGTGGAGAGCCATGGCCTTAAGCAAGACAAAGAACCAGCTTTCTTGATTGGGACCAGTTTCTAACTTCTGATCTGGAATTTTAATGGAAAAGCAAGTTCAGGCGACAGCAAGCAAGAGCAATCTGTACTTACAAAGCATTTTACAATAATTATGTTCATCTTTCCTTTATCCTTGACCACAAGTTTGGCTTTATGAGCCATACTTTCTGTCTGAGAACACAAACATAAAAAGGTTTATGCAGAGCCTCAATGGTCGAGATAGGATTGGAACCCAAAATATTGATCATTCACAAGAGCTGAACAACACAATCCTTCTCAAACAGAATACCTAGCAACAATCGGAATAATGGACTTGTACTGGTGATTTTGTCAAATTTGGCTCATAAATTATGTTTTAATATAGTATTTTAAGTTGGTTGAGGTAAAAAGCAAATATCAACCTTATGATTGATGTTTAAGAAGAAGTTGAATATGTCATTTGACCATTTGTAGAAATGATCAGGAACTTGTCCTCCAACACAGATTTGTATTGGGAATAGAGCCTAACCCAATGGAATACACAAATGAAAGAAAACACTTTATAACAAACATAGGTTTCTAGGTGCAACATAGGGAAAGACGAATAAGAGATCTTGGAAGATTCCTAGAGGTTTTATTTAATGAGAAAGCTAAAGTGTGCTTCTCCCAAAGGAACAGCAAGCTCTTCATCCAACCAGTTCATTCTAGGCTGAACTCACGAGAGTTTGCTCTTTCATGTCTTGTTTTCATAACTGCTTTGTGTTAAAGATCCAGATTAGGAAAACAACCACAGAACAGTTATCTAGAAAGTATCATCTGCTGAAAGTTTTATTTAAATGTAATTTGCAATTTGCTCCCTATTCTTCTATCAAATGATGGAATGCATGGAGATAATGTGTAACATGGTACAGAAATCATTTGCTGAAGGTTATAAAGGGGCTAAGAGAATTCCAATACTAAGGCTCCTCCTCTAACATAAAAATCTTTCCAAGTTGCTTTTATGTTATTCTTCCTCAGTCCAATGTGAAGAGATAAAGAAGAGAGTGTTCACCACTCTAGGTGCTTTGGCTGTAATTTTTGCAATGAAATATCATGAACAGTGTCATAATATAGAGGCATTTAATTAGAGCCATTTTACACATTGTAACTTACCAATGATTTTTGCATTCAGCATGCTTCGAACAGCTGAGTTTTTAAAATGTGGAGATTTGTTCACCACTAAATATCAATGGGCATCCACAGCTGCACAACCCCTTAAATCTGGCTTGCTGTGTAGCTTAATGAGCCCCAGGAACAAGACAGAACCAAGGAAATTGCAGCAAAGAAAAATACCCAACTGGAGAGGGTGTACACCCAGCCAATGGAGGTGGCCTTGGGCCTGAAGGAAAGCAAGCAGTGAGCAAGAGTTTGCAGACAATCTTTGAGGGTTAGGGTACTCAGTCCCAAGCACAGTTGCATAAGAAGGCCACAAGAAGGCTCATGGCACTCAATTCAAGTTCCCTTTCCTGTCTGCTCCCATGGTAACTCCTCCTCTCCTATCAGGTATGAAATTCCCAGTGTTAAGGTTACTCCTCTGGCATCCATCGGAAAGGGAAGTCTACTGTCAACAGAAGGAAAATGTCACCTGCAAGGAAAAGGAGGCTGAAAGGGCCATCAACTCTCCTTGAATTTCCCTCTTTTGTTTTTTTCTTCTTGCTCTTTGATTTTTTTTTTTTGCTTTAACTATCAACACATATTGGTTGTACAGATAAATGGGTTTTACTGTGGCATTTCCACACATGCATATATGGAGTTTTGATCATGTGCCCTTCCCTCCTCCTGCTTTTTCCCTTAAGTATGGTCTGGTTATCCCTCCCTGTTCCTGGGCTCTGCATCTGAGGATTCGTTCAAGCACAAATTGAAAATATTGGGGGAAAATTGTGTCTGACTTTTTTTGTTGTTATTGTTCCCTTAACGATATAACAACTATTTATCTAGCATTCGCTTTGTATTAGGTTGACAAGTAATCTAAAGATGATTTAAAACATATAAGGGTAAGTATGTGGTTTATATTGCAATTTCGACACCATTTTATATAAGGGTCTTGAGCATTGGAGGATTTTGGTACCTTTGGGGCATCCTGGAACCCATCCCTTATGGATACTGACCACTGTAAAATATCCTTCTTTATCACAAAAACAAACCAAGTTCTCTCAACAACTCACGATCAGATTTTACAAAGAAGAAAAAGTATGAAAAATCACATTAATTCCACACCAGATGTAAGCACTGTTAACAGTGTGAAACGTGAAATAGGTCCTCCCAGTGTTCTTTCTAAGTGAGGATATCCTTTGACATATACTAGATGCGCACCTTTTATTATTTCCTTAAGATAGAGACTGACAGAGGATTGCCTCAAATGCAATGCATATTCTAAGGCTTTTTGATAAACATTACAAAATTGTCCTCTGGAAAACCAATTATTTTATATTTGCATCAGAAAAACAGGAGTGACCATTTCCTAACACATTTACTTACAGAGAACATTATATTTAACTTGCTAGTTTTAAAGGTGGAAGTCATTTCACAGTTGTTTAAATTCAGATTACTTTAACATTCTGCTTGAATTTTTACTTCCTTTGTCATCCCCCAGGGGATTGGTCCTCAGAGCACACTCCTTGAATATCCCCATTTCTCTGTCCCCTGTTTTAGCTCTATGGTAGCACTAGGGCAGGCTGACATTTTCCAAAAAGAGGTTACTGCAGAATGAAGTGGAAACAAGAGGGAATAATTACAGAAAATTAAATAGCACAAAAAAGCATGTATCAAAAGACTTAACTGAGGACATCAGGAATACTTAAAATCAGAATGAAAGAGTAAAAGAAACTGAAGTTAAAATGTAAAGGACCGGGTATTGTAAAGTTTCTAAGCTGTAAAGCCTGAGTTAAAATGTAAAGGACCAGGTATTGTTAAGTTTCTAAGCTACACTCAAAGCCTGAAATTCCTGTAGCTGTTAAGACAATTCCCGGGACTGCCCATTAGATATGTGTAGGAATCCCCCCTGACCACTTAGTTGCTTAACAACTTGGACCCAGTGCAGCTCAGCACGTAGGCACCTCAGGGCCTAAACCAATCAGCTTGAATGTATACCCCGCTTTAGGACTGACCTATCACCCCCGCCCGACCTGTTCCCGCCAATGAATGTACTAATCATGTTTGAGAGTTGTTTGATTTTCCCGCACCTCATAATGATTTGCTCTGATCTATGCAAAGCCCCCGCCCTCCCCAAAAAGTGTATTTAAGCACTGCTTAACCACTGCTTGGGGCTCTGGGCCGCTCTCCCTTCTTGAGTGAGCGCGGAGCCCCAGCGCGCTGGATCTTCAATAAACCCCTTTTGCTGTTGCATGAGACGGTCTCTTGGTGGTCTCTTCCTCCGTCGTTCGCCGGTCCCTTACAAGAAAAGACCTTTCCAAATTTTTGCACCCCATCTTGCCTGGATTTTTCTGTTTCTTATAGAACTCAACTGCTTAAACTTCTTCTCTTTAGAGATAAATTCTGCTTAAAAACGCAACATATAATTGGTCCAAAATTTCAAACTCTCAGAAGTCTGTTCTCACAATTATGATGTATTTGTGTTTGGGGGATGGAGGTGGGGGTCAAAAATGGCACAATAAATCACACTTGGTTACACATTTAACAAATTGCCTCTGTGTAAGACAGAATTAAATGCAATTGTGAAGAATTTGAGCCAGGTATTGAAGAAAGGCCCAGAAAACCCATATCTTGAAAGAAAAAGCAATGAGTCAATATGTGAATGTATTTTTTGCTAAATAAGAGTAGCACACAATTTTTATCATCAAAGTAAACCACTGGTCTCAAAAGAGTTTTGAGGAGTGTATCAATCAGGAATATGTGAATTTTTGCTAATATGAATGTGTAGGACCTGGTTGATCACTGTTGGAAGCTAGACTACTAGAATGGGAGTTGCTGATTGGTTGACTTTCAGACAGGGGAGGCTGTCACTGATTGGCTGACTTTCATAAGGGCATTTACTGAAATTGGGATGGGCTTGAAATTGGTTCTGGTGAGTCCTCCTTCGTGGCTTAGGACAACTGCCAAAGAATTATTCTCCTTTCTTGAATTTGAAGGGCAGGAACATTTTATTCTCACTTAGTTGTCTATAAGAGACATAGGGTTTATTTGTTTTGTTTTGCTTTGCATTAATTACATGTGTTTCAGTAAAAGTGGACAAACGTTAGATCCACTTGAATTACCAGAATCATTAACGTCTAGTATCTGAATTCCAACTACTTCCAAAGTACTTTGTGATAACCTTCAGACATGTTTATTAGAATGGCCTCCCGGAGTAATAAAATTAGATGTTGCTTGTAAATAATTTGTGAGCCTTGTTTTCTTACAGTTGGGGAAACTGAAGCCCAGAGGCTTCAGATTCCTGGAAGATGCTTCTTTCTCTGCCTTCCTACCAATCTCTTGATACCGTACTTTTCTGGCATCTTTTGATGGGAATCTGGTCAATGAATAGGAGGAAAAACTGTATCAATAATTCATTAAGAGACGTCATGTATAGTATTTAATAAAATATAAATTAAATGTAAATGGCACAGTTAACATTAGTATTAAACAAAGTAACCTTAAATAGTAGTACCAACTATTAAGAATATATGCATATTTGTCCTAATCCATTTTGTGTTGCTAAAATAGGATACTGGAGGTTGGGTAATTTTACTAAACAAAGTTTTTTTTTTTTTTTTTTTTTTTTTTTTTTTTTTTTTTTTTTTACAGTTCTGGAGAATGGGAAGTTTAAGATCAAAGAGCTGGGATCTGGTAAGAACTGTCTTACCACATCTTCTATGATAGAGAGTAAGATAGAGAACTCACTCCTAAAACCCTTCTTTAAAGACAATGAAGACATCCATCAGAGCTTGGCCTCATCACCTAATAACCTCATAAAAGACCCACCTTCCAATGTCATTATATTAGCAATTAAATTTTGACCTTCAACATTTAAACCATGATAATATTCCTCTAGCTTTGATATAAGAAATATTTCCTGTTTCTACCTTATTTCCTAACATGAAAAAAAGGGAAAACAGAGAGGGGGGAAAAAGGAATTTGGAATGAAGTGCTCTGATGAAGAAGAAGAAGAAGAGTGGACCAGGGTAGAAAGGACTGGAGTGAGAAAAAAGGTAACGTGAAGATGCAAACAGCCAATTTATGATCCATACAAATAAAATAAAACGTGGTTATTAGATATAAAGCCATCTGGTCCTGGGAATACAGAGAAGTTGGAGATGAAGGAATGGGGTGTTGCATGGTCAAGCGGATGCTTTGCTGCTTCATCTAAGGAGGCTCACCTTGTGCTCCTGCAACCAGGCTAAAGAAGACTCACAGCTCCTGTCCCCTCCTCCCTTGCTCTGTCTTTCCCTGCTGGTCCGTGTCACAGTCCCCATGTCACTCTCTTCTCTTCCCTCTTGCGATCTTTTGCACACAGCAGCCAGTTGCTTTTTGAAAACCCAGGTCTGGCTCACTCACTCTCCTCCAAAGGCTTGCCATTGCTTTTTGGCATAAAATCCAAAATTTCTTAAGTGACCAATAAGTAAGATGGATATATATATAATCTATCATCCCAGTGGCAGCACTTGGAGAGAGAAAAGGGGTGCTATTCCTGGAACCATCTGGAAAAAACTGAGACAGGGAGTTCCCCCACCTACAGGGCTGTACATGATCCCGTCTCTGCCTGTTTTCCACTTTGACCTTTTGCTTCCTTTCCCCTCGTTCATAGTGTTTCCTTTACACTGACCTTCTGTCCTCAGATGCCCGATTCTTTCTTTCTCACTATAAAGCATCTGCAGATTCGGTTCTTTCTGTCTGCAACACTCATGCTGCCCTTACCCAGGGTCAATTTCTGCTCATTCTGCAGGGTCGGCTTGTGTGTGTGTGTGTGTGTAGTATAATCATTTTTATTTATGGCTCAGTTACATCTCCTGGTGATCTCATCTTTTGTTCAGTGCAAAAGCCTTCTTATGCTCTTCTCCAGAACTTTCTTTTTGATCAACAGAACAAATTCCTTGACTGTCCAAACTAACCAAACTGCTCCTATCATAATCTCTCACTAGTGCTAACATACAGGACAAATATCCTGTATGTTAAGTTTCACTGTTAGTTATTTTGTATTTCTTTGTAGGGTTGTTTGTTTAATGTCCATCTTCTCTTCCATGTGTGTGCTTCCAAAGACAGATACTATGTGTTGGTATTCGATCTTCATTCCTATGTTATAGCAGTGTGCAGGGCACATGGTAAGTTCTCAAAATATTATCTACTACATAGTCCTTGAGGTACATTTCTTGAATGATGGATTGATATGCAGATAGGGGTGGTTAAGAAGAGAAAGCACTTACCAAAGTGTGTAGGGAGAGGGCAGTATAAATGCTTTAGACTTCTGCTGGATCCATTCAAAGGTTGCAGATTTTCCCCCAAAATATGTACCAATCAGCTTAGGCTCAGCACACGCCCAGGATCTCAGCAATTGACAAAAAAAAAAAAAAAAAAAAAAAAAGGTTAATTTCTTTCTCACATTGCATATCTATTGTAGGTTGGCTGTGTGTCTTCTTCAACCCGATTGTTGTGGCCGTCCCTTTTCCAAACATTACTTGTCTTTTTGCCCAGGGAGAGAGAGCATGTGAGAAACATGACGTGGTTCCTTGATGCTCTACTCAGAAGGAACATTATTTCTGCTTCCATTTCATTGGCCAAAGCAAGTGACAAGGGGCAGAGATGTAGAATCCTGTTATTAGGAGACATCTGCTGAAAGGTACATATAGCAATCAACATTTTGAAATATGATATTCTCTAATTTATAGTTCGTAGGTATCTAATACTTTGGGTAGATAAAGAGAGTTTTCTTGCTTGTATATTTTAATAAGGCCTGGTAGATAAATAGAAAATGTGATGGCTAATTTTAGTTTTGAGGAAACCAGGGCTCTACAAAATGAGGTGATAACTCAACATTAAGGAGCGCACTACCCGGGAGTTTTAACTAGTCTACTATTACAGCCCCTCTATGAGATTCTATTTCCTTTGCACCCCGGCCCAATCCTTTGAGTCATCCTTATGCTTTATGATAGCCTCCGAAACCTTTTACACTTGTGGGAGTTCCTTTCATATTAAAGGTAGATTTTTCTGTGGAAGAGAGAGAGAGAGAAATGCAAATGCACAAAATCCAACCTGCTTCTAGTAGACAAGTTCTATATTTAACATCTTCCACAGACCATTAATATCTCATTTCATAGAAGAAAATTGAAGTGTTCTACTGGGTGGGTTGGCCAGTCACTCTCCTGCCTCCTGCCTCCATCTAGTTCTGGGGGAAGAAGACTCTAATGAGAATTAAACTCAGCCCTCCTGTGTAATCCATTGCCTTACCTCATTTTAAAGTGAAAATGACAGAAATCCTGAAAAAATTAACAAGCAAGAGAGATCGCAGCCCTTATAATTGAATTAACATCAGGTTTGTCTAGATGTTATCCGTAGTTTTGAGGCTTGAAGTGAACTTCTCTTTGGAAATGGAACGATATTTAAGGAATAGAAGTCTGTGACCAAGGATGGGATGGAGCATGACTGAGACAAAGCTTGGGCATGTGGCAAGCTATGGAGCCTCTTTAAAAATGTCTTTGGGCAGCCAATGTGCAAAATAAGGGATTTTTTTTCTTTTCCTTCTGGCAAATGAGTCTTTGATCCTATAACCTTCATACATATTTAACTGCAGTTGACTTCAATTGACCTCAACTACCTGCAACCCCATTTAGCTTATCTCCATTGTGCCAAAAGCAAAATCAGAGTTAAAACTAGAAAGTGGGAGCAAAATAGGCTGAAAAGGCAGACATCGTGTAATAGCAATTCTGCAAGCAGCGAAACTCCGCAGTTACGATCACCCAGGGAAATCTTGGAGTCATGGAATGGCCATCCATCTTAAGGAGATGCCTGCACTGTGCCCCGTCTGCTTACGAAACACTCAACTCTTTCTGAAGCTGAAGAGAAAGGGGGTCGAACATCTCTTTATTTTATTAAAGTTTTGATTTTCAGCTTTATCTCAATGTGATGTTTACTACCAGAGCAAGGAGGTTCACTTTCAAGGAGTACCCACAGGAGGAGGGTGGTTATTTCTATTTGAGGCGGGCAGCATCCACCACGGAACTGGGGCATCAGATGTTAGAGAATGTCGGCATTGCCATCCAGTTGTCACCATTAGCAGCAAGTGACTCAGGTTCACAGTAAAACCCAATGAATATTCATCCCATTCTAAGTGTTTTGAGGAAGACTATCCCTTTGCCTAACCCCTTGGTATAAATTAGCTAAGAGATGAATAAATAAGAAAAAACTACTTAGGAGCAAGAGTTAAAGAAATTGAACAAAGTCAGTACAGCTGTATGCTGTGATGACTAATATGTCGGCCATATCAGTCAGTTTATCTCTAAGGTCCTCATAATCTTAGATCTCACAGTGATAACTTCACATGGGTACAGCACCTGGACTTCACAGGATTTCATATGATCTGTACTGACCACTTGCCTGATTCCATTGACAGAATCTATTTTACATCTGAGTGTTGAAGTTTAGGGTTGAAATTTATTTATTTTTTTTTAAACTCAAGATGTGCCAGGAAGCCAGACATCGTTATGCACACCTGTATTCCCAGAGGCTCCGGAGGCTGAGGTAGGAGGATCACGAGTTCAAAGCCAGCCTCAGCAAAATTAAGGCACTAAGCAACTCAATGAGACTCTCTCTCTAAATAAAATACAAAATAGGGCTGGAGATGCAGCTCAGTGGGCGAGTGCCCCTGAGTTCAATCCCTGTAACAACAACAACAACAATAGCAACAACAACCAAAAGATGTGCTTGGCATGGTGGTACATGCCTGTCATCCCAGCTACTCTGGAGACTGAGGCAGTCAGATCACAAGTTTGAAGCCAACCTGGGCAACTTACCAAGACCCTGTCTCAAAATAATATAAAAAGGGCTGAGGATATAGTTCAGTTGTAGAACACTTGCCTAACATGTATGATGCCCTGGTTCAATCCCCAGTATTGCAAAAAAAAAAAAAATTTAAAAATTTAAAAATAAACTTGAGATGCTTGATATGTTTAATCAGGATGTTTTAATAGTTTATCTGCATAAACACAGTTAATTGTAGTAATGACTACAGGTTATAAATCTTTACCCCAACCTTTTTTTTTAAACTGCTGAACATAGTTCTTCTCTCTTTAATCTTGACCTGTGCTACTCTGTTTCTATTTTTCAAGAAATAACACCAGCTTGATGGCTGGAGGTATTTACACTCCACACCCACTATAGTATACACTTAACCTTAGACATACACTTAACCTTCATGAGTCCAGGAAAAAAACAATGACATTATCCCACTTTTTATACCTCTATGTACTTCATATTCCATCTTATACTTCTGGGTATACAATATGTCTGTTTTTCTCCAAAGAGGCAATATGCTGTCCTTGTTGGTAGCAAAATATGGCAAATTTTTTTAAAAAAGAAAATCCACAAAGTTCCAAATAGTGAATTTTAGGCTTTGTGGGCAATACAGATATGTTCTCAGTTCTTCCTTTGAAATGTGGAGGCAGCCATAAACAATACAGAATCGAATGGGCATATTAAAATAAAACTTTATTTTTAAAAAAAGGCAGCTGGCCCCATTTGGCCTATAGGCTATAGTTCTGTGCCAACTGTGCCAGTCCTTGGCATAGAACATGGATTCTGCAGCCATACTTCCTCACACTCTGGCTCTTTCCTCTGGGGCAAGGTCACTAACCTCTCTGTGCCTTAATTTTCTCATATTTATGGGAATATTAATAACACCTGTTCTCTAGGAATGTTTTGAAGATCAAGTTAGATGATAACTTTCTAAGGTTGGCTAAATCTGTTTCTTAAATCAGATTTTTAAAAATCACATAATGTATTTTTTTATATTCATAAAAGTTTATTTCATAATATATTGTAGTGACATTTAAGTAACACTTTCTTAAGAGCTCCTAAATATGACTTATTTTATAGAATTTAAGTTTATACATAATTATTTAGGAAAATAATCAATAAGTAAAATGGCATAGAACTGTAATTTGTTTAAAATTTCATTTTACTTCTTGATGACTTCATGTATATTGTTTTTTATGATTTTTGATATCTGAAAAAATTGAAAATTATACCCACCATCTTTTACTCTTTTTTAAAAAATATTTTTGGTTCTACATGGACACAATATCTTGGTTTTATTTATTTATTTATGTATTGAAAGGAATAAAAGGATGGCTCTTGAGACCCCCTCAGTCTTCCCCACTCTCCACAGCACATACTACAATGCAAACTGTAGAGATGCTCAATACGTATGAGTTGAGATATTCTAGCTTGCTTTGTCTTTCTATTTTTGTAAGGAAAACTAATTTCTCTTCTTACTCCTTCACTCGGACAAATATATCAGTAGTTATTTTCCCTACTGCTGCAGCAAAATTATATTTTGAGCTGCTGCAAACCAATATGCTCTCCCTCCCCACCCTGCCAATTTATGGTTTAGACCAAGACTTTTAAAGGAGACTTTTGTAAAATTACCAAAATTACCATAGTATGGGCAATGAGAAAATCTTTGGTAATTACCAAAATTACCATAGTATTGGCAGTGAGCAAATCTTTTGTTCTTCTGAATTATCTCCCTGATGACAGGCTATGAGACCCACCCCGCACAGGAATTATCCTCTCCCATGAATTTTCATGCTTGTCTGCAATCCCCTCCTCCATGGTATAAGTGTAACTTGTGACCCACTTTTAAACAGTGAATGATGGCAAAGGTGATGGAATGACTGAAGGTTGTAAACCTTCTTTTTTCTGGAAGACTCTTCACCGACGCTCCCTTCCTGGTGATACAGTAAGTTGCCTATGACAAGAAACTGGGGGTAACCTCCAGTTGACATCCAGCAAGGCACAGAAGCCCTCAGACGATAGTTCACAGGAAACCCAATCCTGCCAACACCCTGTGAACCGGATCTCCCTCAGTCAAGCTTCAAATGAGACCCCAGAACGTCTCAGCACCTTAATTATGGCCTCATGAGAGACCTGGAGCAGGGTTCAGGACACCTAGCACAGCTCATAGATTCCTGTCTCACAGAACCTGTGAGATAATAAATGTGAATTATACTAAACTGTAAAATTTATGATGCTCTTATTATATAGAAATAGATAATGAACACAATATCAGTCCATTAAATTAAAACAACAATTATTCCACATATTTATAAAGGTTTCTTATCCATGATTTGGTTTGTATTTAAGATTTTACTTGATTTTTTTTTAAATACTGGGGAATAAACTCAGTGGCACTCAATCACTGAATCACGTGCCCAGCCCTATTCTGTATTTTATTTAGAGACAGGATGTCACTGAGTTGCATAGCAACTAATTTTTGCTGAGGCTAGCTTTGAACTTGCAATCTTCCTGCCTCAGCCTCCCAAGCTGCTGGGTTTACAGGTGTGTGTCACCATGTCCAGCCGGCAACACTTGATTTTTACTGGTCTTATGCTAGTGAACTTGGTTTACTGCCAAAACTATGGTAATTAATAATCCACAACAACTCTTGCATAATCCAGCCTTCTGGAAAAGTCAATTTCCCCAAAGATTTCTAAGTCTAGGAGACAATATCAGAGAATGAACAAACTCAAATATTTGTGACATACAACACGACTAAGAGAATCTGAAGATTGACTTGTTGCAACTGTTCTGTGATTGGTTGACTCATGACACAAAAGCAAGAAGTTAATAATTACTAAACAGGTGGACAAACAGTAGCTGAGCTTGCTGGGCGTTAGTATCATTGCTCCTATTCCATTTAATCATGACCTCATACATAATCTGGTCAGTGTTTGGGCAAGGGACTTTGGGCACAGCGATAACCTGAATTATCATCTTGGGTTCTAACGGTTTTAATGTATACTAACATTTTAAACCGCTAACTTCCCATTGTGCATGCTTTAAACTCTGGGGGGTAAAAGATTCGAGATAACTAAGTCACAATAAGTCAGGTCTGTTTTCTCTTCCTTGTCACTGAGAATGGGCAGGTGTAATCATGCATGGACTGCATCACTTTATCCCATGCTAGGGTGGTGTGAGCAGACCCTTCCATCTACAGACAGATCTGTTAGAGGCAGATTTCCTACACTTGGCACTGCTTTCCCTCGTTTCTATAACCCAAGGGGTAAGAGAGCCCTGTTTAAATGGAATCGTGGTGATGGTGTAGATGCAGGATGTGGAGTCATTCATTATAATATTTGTGTCTCCCTGAGTATGGGGACTGGATCTCCAGTTTCTGATACCCACTGACATTGACAGGGCTGCTGGAAAGTTTGGCCCTTCACACGAGGATGTGGTGCAAAACAGTTGGGCCCGTCTCTTGGACAGTTGGCTCAGTTTGTGAGGCAGTCTGGTATTTTAATTTCCAGAGGACTGAAGATGAACAGTGATCTTCCTTCTTCTCCTCACCTAGGACCTTAGAGGACAAACTTATACAAAAGGGGAGAAGGAAGTCGTGATGCAAGAATAACAAAGGTCATTTCATTCAAGGATTTGGGGAAGATTTCAGACTTCCCTCACCTATATGCAACAGGCACAGACTGAGAAGACAGCTGGGGCAGTGACCTTGCATTCAGTCAAAGGTCACAGAATGAAAATTTTTAAAAAAATATCTTTCTTTTTATTTATTTATTTTCTTATGTGGTGCTGAGGATCAAACCCAGAGCCTCACGTGTGCAAGGCAAGCACTCTGCCACTGAGCTACAACCCCAGCCCAACAGAATGAAATTTTTAGCCAAGCCTTCTATGGAGTCACCTTTATGGATTTGGGGTTCTCCTTAACTGATCGACCATTTTGCATCTCCACTTGGCTTTGTAAAGAACTGCCTGATTGTGTCTCGGATTTCTATTAACTTGGTGCACATCTAATTGGAAGATTTCTTTGTTCGTCTGCAAGAATCACTGATAAGCATAATCCGTGGATTCATCACGTCTAGACTGTTGGAACTCACTCTGCCTAACGACAACAGCATGAAAATCGTAGTTGATTAATACCGTGGTGCCTTTCTGAATAAACTCAAAAGCTTATTGTGGTGAAAGTCATTGCTTGCTAGATTGTTTTCCTGTTTAATTCAGGATTCTGTAAAGCATTCCAAGGCTTGTAGTACTGGGTGGATTTTGAGCCGAGTCCAGCGGCTCCTGGAACTGTCAGGTTCCCTGCTGTCTCTGTGTGAACCAGACTGGAAAAGTGGTGCACCCAGATCTGCTAGGAGACCCAGCTGGGTCCCTACCATCCCCAATGCAGAGAGAGGTCACTACTGACCCATCGTCCAAGACTTCTCTGCTGATTGCCATCTAATTATTTTCTTGGCTGCTATCTTGTGTGTAGATGGATGTGCTCTCCGCCACAGTGTAGGTCAACCTGACCACACTTTCAAATTACTAGAAGAGAACCTGTAGGGGATTTATGGTAGACAGTTAATGTGAGGCTTTGGTTGTGCGTGTATACGTGAGAATGCTAGTTGTAAATTCTGTTTTTCTTGCTTGCAATTGGCTGTCACTTTTTTTTTTTTTTAACAGTGTCATTGCATTAAACCAGTTCCTGGAACCATCAAACAATGAAGTACCTTCACCTAACACATCTGCTTGACTGCTCTTCTAACCAACCCCTAGGTTACAATTGTGATATATTATTATCCCCAACAAACCACTCTCCTCTCTGCTCAAGCCAATGACTTCCCTGTCTCTGGGGTACCTGTGTCACTCTCAAAAGCAAATGTATTTAAGCTTCTAGGAAATCTTTTCAATGCCTAGCTACTTGCAATCAGCACAAAACTACCTATACTACCTGCCAGCTGCCTGTCTCTTCAGATCTCACCTCCCTGTTTCCTCACCATCCTCCTTGTCTCTCACCTGGGAACCTGAGAGAAAGAACTATGCACTCCACCAATACCCAAGGAAACCAGTGTAATCAAAATGAGACCTTTTAACTGAATTACTTACCCCATTTGTATCAGTCAGTTTTTCATCACTATAATAAAACACCAGAGGCAATTAACTTTACAAAAAGAATAGGCTTTTTTCAGATCATACTTTTGGAGGTTCCAAGGCATGGGGTCTACATGAGCTCAGCCCTGGGAAGGATCGCATCACATTGTGGGGGCTATAAATGGTGGGAGCTCATGCAGAAACAGGGTCACATCTCCACCAGGAGCAGAGATGAAGGAGACAGGCAGGACCAGGCTAGCGTCTTTGATTACAGTCCTCTCTCCAGAACTCGAAGGGTGGCATGTGAACTACCTCATACCCCTGATGATCTCCCATTTGATGCCACCTCCCAAAGGTCCAACCACAGTGATGCTGTTGTAAGTGATGCTTACAACAGCATCACTCTGGGGACCAATTCTTTAATAACCATGCATCCTTGGGGGGGGGGTGGTCACAAATTGCAGCACCAGCCAACAACAGATCAAGAGGAAGAATGATCAGAGTGAGTCTGGTAGGCAAGTTGACCAACCTGCTCAATGGCTCCTATCTTGTATCCACTGGGAATTCCAAGGAGCGGTGCTGAAAACATGCCAGAAGGTGCATCATAATTAGGAAAGGGTTTTATTCACTGTTTGAATTGGAAAAGTAAATAAATAAAAAGTCTGATATGATTTTCTGTTGCTTTCTGAATTAGGTTCAAACAAAACCCCTTTGCTTCTTTTCCCATGGCAACAGAGTAGCCTTTTTAAACTTTCTTTTCTCCAGAGTCCTGAGATCAAAGGAAGTCAGATTCTGCTGTGCTTGATACCAGGACCTTTCCCCCCTCCCTGGGCTGTTTCCAAGTGAATTGGATGAGGTCCAAAGGCCTGAGCTCCAGGCTCGGGATTACCGTGATTGCTTAGGATGTGCCAGGGTCAGCAAAGTGTGTCACTCTGGAAACCCCCTGACTGCTACATGAGGAGGAAAGTTACTGCTGACGGGTGCAGATGAGAGACTCTCTCCAGGATTCCTCCAACTCTTTAAGAAGGGTGTCTTGAGTGAAGGCAGAGCACTTAGGGCCCCTGGTCATGTTTCCTATGTGTGGCAGAATAGTTTTGAGAGAGCTCTTCCTGTCCTGCAGGGCATCTCCATTCTTTGAGATGGAGCACAAGTTCTGTTCCTGCAGGGACCTTCTCTGACTTTAATAGGTTGGGACAGCTCCCCCATTCTCCCACAGAGCTCCGTGTTTTGTCCTCTGTATGCACCGACCTAGCTGTATCACCATGCTCTACTCCTGGGTCTGTTGCCTCCCATAGATCGTGAGCTCCTGGAGGCAAGGATAATCCAAATATTCTGCACTTTTTTTTTTTAAATTCTAGCTCCTGCCATGGGGGCTGGCACACAGTGGATACTCATTTAACAAATATCTTTGAATTTATTGATGAGTGAATGTCAACAAAGAATACCCAAAGTAAAAATGTTCTTCCAATGAAAGTAAATATTCTAGAATAAAATTGCTCCCCGGATTCACCTCTGACATGCACAGACCATGGAGTCACTTGGATTCCTAGGAAGGGAGGTAGACACATTCAACCTGTGCTGCAGGGGAGTCAAACATGACCAATCCCAGGTACTCCATGTCCCTGGGCAGAGGCAGAAAGCGACTGAGACTGCTGCCAATCCTGGGTCCGCCCTGCAACAAGCCCCTCTTGCTTGCAGCTGAAGTTTCCAGTTTCCTGTGATCTCTGCCTTGATTCTCCATTCACTGCCTAGAGAAGACAGTGTCCCATGTGGATGAGTTCTGGGGAACGGGAAGCACTGGTTGCCTTTCACCACTGATGCATTCCAGGGATACAGATGAGGTTGCAGGAAAATACAAAATGGATTTTGATCATCTTGAACGGTCTCTCATCAACAGAGATGCCTAATTATTCTCATTTGCGTTATGTCTCCTCTGCATTCACAGTTGGGGCTTGGGCTACCTCTGTTCCTCCTATTCCTTTCCTCTGAGCTAAGGCACAACCTGTGGGCCTTGTTCCCAGGCAAAAGCAAGTTGGCCTTCCCACCTCTGTCCCCAGACTGACTTCTGCCTTTGTAGAGGCTTTATAGAAATTTCAGGACACAACCACAAAGACTCCCCCAACTTGTAGGAGGGCTCATAGATAGTAGGTAGGTAGGTAGGTAGGTAGATAGAAGGAATATAGACAGATAGATGATTGATAGAAAGAAAAATAGAATGAATCATCAGTTGGAGTTACCCACCTTAGCAGGCCCAGGGCAGAGGATAGAGAGGACTTCCCAAATGCTGTCCTGCAAACTTGGCCATCCTCAGTTTTGACAAACAGGTAGGAATGGCCCCTCCCTCTTTTTATACCCTTCTAAGGGCCCTTGGTCTTTATCTCCCCAAGGCAAGGTTCTTTATGGTTAGAACTCGGAATCCACTTCTAACTGTGAAAGCTGAAGCTGGGCATGTGTTATGTTTTGGATGTGAGGTGTCCCCCAAGCACTCACATGTGAGACAATGCAAGAAGATCCAGAGGAGAAATGGTTGAGTTATGAGATTAACACAATCAGTGAGTTAACCCCCTAATCAGGATTAACTGAGTGGTAACTGAAGAGGCAGGGTGTAGCTGGAGGAGGTGGGAATTGGGGCCTGGTTTGGGGTATATAATTGTATCTGTCAGGTGGACTCTGTCTCTCTGCTTTCTGATCATGATATGAGCTGTTTCCCTCTGCTGCTTACCTACTCCATGATGCTCTGCCTCACTTTGAGCTCTGAGGCATGGAGCCTGCTCTCTGTGGATTGAGACCTCTGAAACTGTGATCCCTCAAATAAACCTTTCCTCCCTATAATTGTTCTGGTTGGATCTTTCAGTTGCAGCAGTGAAATAGCTAACTAAAACAGCATGTGTCCTCAGCTTGGTCACTTGACACCTAAGAGACAGCTGCAATGTATCCTCAACTGCTTGCAGGAAGAGGTGGTGGGGCTCAGAAATACCAGGGTGGTGGGGGGACAGGGTGCACACATTTCTCCTCCCTCACCTCTGAACCTCTTTAGCTCCCCTCCAATTTTCCAAGCCCTCTTAGAGTCGGTAAGCCCTCCAATAAAGGCCCAAGTTGCTATTTATATACAATTTTAAGAGTAATAGTTGTAAAATACTTATGATGAAAAACATCAGCCCTTCTTCTTTCTCTTATCCCCTACCCAATGACATCCTGTCTCCCAAGTTAAAATGTGAATCATTTGTTTTGTGACTGAATTTTCAGTGTTTATCTTATTGGAAGTATAAAGTATATATAGTAAATGTACATCTGTACATTTACTATATCACAGTTTTATAATACATTCAGGAAATTTTTAAAATCAAGTACAGGATACATCCAGGAAGTCTAATAGACAAATAATAAAAGTTGCCGAAAGATGGAGTGAATTTTTTTACAACCTTCCCATCTGAAGTCAACAATTGCCTCATTAATTCCTGTGCATGATGTTGTACAGATCCATCTGTTAGGGTTTGAGTCTGGATAGATCTCCTGCATTCAGAGGTGAGGCTTTTGAGATGGATTGGCTCACGAGGGCTCTCCCCTCCCCAGGTCCACTGATGGACACGTGGACTCCTGGGATCACTGGTGGTGTGCCCTGGAAGGGTTCATCTTCTCTCTGGTCCATTCCCTCTCTTCTTCTGCTTCCTGGCTACCAAAGCTGAGCACCTTTCCTGTGGCACGCCCTTCTGCCATGATATCCGGCCTTACCTCAGACCCAGAGGAATGGAGCCGGCCTACCATGGACTGACACCTCTGAAAAACATGGTCCAAAATAAATGTTCCTTCCTCTCAGTTGTTCGTGTCAGGTCACAGACATGAAAAGGTGACTAACGTACCATCACCATTGCCAGGCCTGTTGATAGAACTGTAAGTCTCTTCTCAGTATATATAGAACACATCTGGTTCACTCTCCTGTGTGATGGAACAAACACATCCTCTAGGAACTTCTAGAGAAGCATTTGTGAGGTAAAATTTCTGCACTATTTTACTTCACATTTGATTGACAGTTTGGTTGAGAATAGAATTTGAAGCCTTTTGCATGGAATTTTGAAAACATTAATTTATTGGGTTCACTTTTCATGTTGTTCTTAAGAAGGATGATATTTCCAGGCCCAATGATGGCCCATGTCTGTAATCCTAGCAGCTAGGGAGGCTGAGGTAGGAGGACTGCAATTTGGAGGCCAGCCCCAGCAAATAAGAGAGACCATAGGCCACTTATTGACATCCTGCCTCAAAGTAAAAAAAAAAAAAAAAAAGAGAGAGAAAAAGAAAAAGAAAAATGGCTGGGGATATAGCTCAGTGGTAAAACACCATGGGTTTAATCCCCAGTCTAGAAAAGAAAGAAAGAGAGAGCTAGTAACATTTTCAATTCTTGATATTTTGTACATAATACTTTTTCCTCTTGGACCTTTTAAGATATATATTTTGTCCTCTGTGTTCTAAATTTTCATGGTGATATGTTTTGGTCTGAGGTTGTTTTCTTTGTTGCTTTGTTTTATTTTTATTTTTTTAAATCATCCATCATGTTGCCCAAGGATTTCACCCTTTCAGTCAGAAACATGGGAGCTTTGGTTTGAGGAAATATCCTTGTTGTATCCTGTACTTGATTTTTAATATTTCCTGTATTATTTTTAGAATCATTTGACTTGTGTGTGTGTGTGTGTGTGTGTGTGTGTGTGTGTGTGTGTGTGTGTATATGCACTTGTACTCTGGGAAGTCAACCCAAACTTTTCCCTTTAATATTTTAATTAAACTTTAAAATATATTTCAGTTTTGTTTTTTGGTTTTCAAAAGCTCACTTGAATCCTCTGAAAGTCATCAACTTTTTTTTCATTTACTTAGATCACACTGTCCTGGTTTAATAGATGGAATATCTTCTTTTGTATCTCTGAGGATATGATCATAGTAAGTTTTTAAATGTTTGTTTTATGTATCCCAGTAGAGAATGTTTTGTTTCATCTTCCCCCAAGTGTCTTCGAGTTGGGTGTCTTGGTCTCTGCGTTAGTTTTCAGGGGATTTCCTGACAAGGTACCTCCAAGTACAGATTGTCCCCCCAACTCTGAAGGACAGATGTCAAAAAGCAGGATGTTTGTGAGAGAAGGACTCTCCAGGCCTCTCACCAGGCTTGTGGATGACAGTGTCCTCCTGTGTCTCTGTACATTTTCTTCCTTCTCTACAAGTCTCTTTGTCTTTCTACGGAGTGTGGTTTCGTTTTCTTTCCTTTTTTTAAAGACACAGGGTCTCACAGGGTCTCAGTCCAAGCTGACTTTGACTCCCTGGGCTCAGCCTCCCTAGTGGCTCAGACTACAGACCTGCAATGCCAGACCCAGATATTAGTGTCTTTTTTTTTTTTTCAGAATAAGGACATCAGTTATATTGCATAAGGTCCCACCTTCCTCCTGGATGATTTCATCTTAACTAATCACATTTGCAACCCCCTATTTCCAAAGAAGGTCATATTCTGAGGTACTGTGCATTTGGACTTCAGTATATGAATTTGATGGGAACAGACAACCCATAACAAGTCCTGAGCTTCATTGGGGACTTTCTTTGGATGTTCGGCATGTGAACAGGGCACTGCTGTCGTATGTGTAAGGAAGGGCGCTGAGAAGGAATCGGAAGTCCCACATGGGTGGAAATGGATTGCAGTGGGTTTCACTGGGATAAACTCCACCTGGGCCACTGTATTACCAAGTATCTGTTGGTCTTTCTTACTGGGCTAATAAAAAAACAAAACAAAACAGGGGGAAAAAATCAATCAATCAATCAATCAATCAATCAGCTTTCCATGTTCTACCTGGAGGGTTTAAGCCTGGATGTCAGCATTCCAAGAGCTAATTATGAGATGGCAGCCATGGTTACCAGCATTCAGATATAAACCTTAATTCAATCCTTATTGTCAATGTACTCTTTCTACCCTCATCCGTGTTCATTGTTCTAGAGTGTAGACAGTCCTGTTTTACTTCCTCCAAAGAACAAACAACCCATCTTCTGAGGCAGCCGCCTGCCTTTTCCTAGCAGGGGAGGGATTTAGGGGTCAAGGTCTTACTCAACAGGTTTCAAGCCAGTCTTTCGGTTTCTGCTTCACCTTTTACCCTCTAGCACCTATTGATATCAAATTGTATAATAGATCTCTCTGTTTTCTCTGTTGAAGGAATTCTCTCTCCTTAGATCTGCAGAGACAGATATCAGCGGACCATTTTCTTTTCAGTTTCCAAAGGTTTTTTGATTTCATCTCTTTTCCTATTTTCATTGTCCTTGGGTGTTTATGACATTAAAAGCACAAACAAACAAAAGCCCCTTCCTGTCCTACTGAGCCTTTAGTGCCTGTTAATATCAGTTTCAACAGGAAAACCTAGGTATTCAACTCCCTTTGTATGACCAGAAACAAGGTAACACCTACTCACCCACCCCCACTCCCTGCCACCCCTTGTACTTGGAACAGCCAGAGCTGGTTTCCCCTGTGTGTCACAAAGAACCCAAGCTGGCAGGGGCAGAGAAATGGAGACAAGGGAGTGGAAGGAGAGCTAAAGTCACTATTCCCTCCTCATATATGCACACCCTACACTTTAGCCAAACTCGTTGCTGATGCTCATAAAAGTCAGGCTATTTCTTTCCTCAGTTTCTTTTCTTATACAGTTGTCTTAATTATAGGTGGGGCCACATCCTGAGATCCTGAGAACCATGTCCTTGGGTCAAGGACAAGCCTTGTTCAGACATCACAATGTATACTCACACACACCTAGGAGGTAAAGCCAATCACTCCACGTGGTCTCTTGATATGATCAAAAAGATGTGATAAGCTAGGCACAGTGGCATGTGCCCATAATCCCAGCTACTAAGAAGACTGAGGCAGGAGGATCACAAATTTGAGGCCACCCTTTATTTTGAAGACCCTATCTCAAAATAAAATACAAAAAGGGCTGGGGACTTTGTTCAGTGGTAGAGCATCCCCGGGTTCAATCCCCAGCATTTCACACACAAAGAAACAGACTTGGTAAACACAGATGGATGAGGTTATCACGGTTGGCATACTGTCTTGGGGTAAACTTTAATTTTTATTTGTAAAAATTTATTTTCATCATTAAAAGAAACTTTAATATAATGATAAAATGTATACAGTAGTAAATACATAAGCCAGCAACATGGTTGTTTAGTATCAATGCCAAGTATTATGTACAGTCCATAACTCTATGTGCTATACTTTTATATATAACTGGCAGCTCAGTAGGTTCGCCTAGCACAGCACAAGGAATGGGAGGGATGTGTATACCACAATGTTAGGACAGCCACAATGTCACTGGGTGTTATAGTTTGGATCTTAAATGTCCTCCAAAGGCTCATGTGTTAAAGCTTGATTCCCAGGCTGAACGATTGGGAGGTAGCGGAAACTTTAAGACCCAGGGCCTAGTGGAAAGCCATCTGGTCACTGGGGGCATGCTATTTTTTTATTGATTTTTTTAAAAAAGATAAATGACAGTTGGTACAGAATAAAGGACACAGAGACTAACCCACAAAATTACAATTATATTAGACAAAGGTGCCAAAAACATGTACTGGAGAAAAGATAGCTTCTTCAACAAATGGTGCTGGGAAAACTGGAAATTCCTATGCAACAAAATGAAATTGAACCCCTGTCTCTCACCATGCACAAAACTCAACTCAAAGTGGATCAAGGACCTAGGAATTAAACCAGAGACTCTGTGTCTAATAGAAGAAAATGTAGGTCCTAATCTTCATTGTGTGGGATTAGGCCCCAACTTCCTTAATAAGACTCCTATAGCGCAAGAATTAAAATTAAGAATCAATAAATGGGATGGATTCAAACAAAAAGTTTCTTCTCAGCAAAAGAAACAATCTGTGAGGTGAATAGCGAGCCTATATCCCTACATCCCAGGAGCAAATTTTTACCCCTCACACATCAGATAGAGCACTAATCTCTAGAGTATATAAAGAACTCAAAAAGATAAACACCCAAAAAACAAATAACCCAATCAATAAATGGAGGCAAGCTCTTGAAGGCGACATTAGGACTCTAGCCCCTTCTTTTCTGCTTTTTTGTTTTGTTTTGTTTTGCTTCCTGGCCACCACGAGATGAAGAGATTTGCTCCTCTGTGTACTCCCTGCCAGGATGTGCTGCCCTGCTACAGGTCCAGACACAATGGGGCCTGCTACCAGCACCGAAACCTCTGAGCCCAAACAAACCTTCCCTATCAGTTTGTTTTCTCAGGTATTTGTTACAGTAATGAAAAACCGACAGACTTACCAGGTGACAGAAATTTTTCAGCCCCGTTACAGTCTCCTGGATCCGTCCTTGCATGAGTCCATCTATTGTTGATGGAAATGTCATTACGTGACTCACAGCTGAATTTCTCTCTTTGTCTGAGCTAATCCCTTCTCATCCCTGACTGACTGCCTGATAATTATTCATCTACAAGTTCAAGGCTCACAGACCCCAGGAAGTCTATTTTAGTCCCTTCAGGTAGATCTGGCCCCACCCCCACACCACCCTCACATACCATGTGCATAACTGCATTGGACTGTACTTGTCTGTTTACAAGTTTCCCCTACTCTGGACTCTAGACCCTCCTAGGCGGAAAGTGCATTCTATTTGTCTTTAATGCTCCAGTGCCTGGTGCTTAGTAGGCTTTTGTTGTTGTTGTTGTTTTAGTTATAGATGTACATAACATCTTTATTTTATTTATTTATTTGTATATGTTGCTAAGGATTGAACCCAGTGCCTCACACATGCTAGGCAAATAATCTCCCACAGAGCTCCAGCTCCAGCTCACATGGTAGATTTTCAATAATCTCTAGATGCTCATGAATCTATGAATCCATGAAAAGGTGTTATATTGCAGAGGAATGGGTTCCAGTATGATTTCTGGTTTTCACACTGGGAAACCACATGGGTGGCATGTATATATGCAATGCTGTGTATAGTTCCTAGGCAAGTGTGGAATTCTGCAAATGGTCCTTTGAAAGCTGTTAAACTGCCTCAATTCCTCCAGTTTGGCCTCTTTCCAGAAGAGTAAGAGGTCTTTGGGCCAAAGGGGCACATTATTTTCTGCCAGCTTCTCCCAACTTGGTATGCAAGTGCATGTGGACTTCTCAGATGCAACTGGAAACCGTCTTAACACTATTAGCACATGATAGTTGAAAATTTGGCATTAAGTTTGGAAGAGAAAATAGTTGTGATTTCTTCTAGAGGGTCTCTGAACGCTGACACATTTTAGTGGACCAAGTTCATCACCAGAACAAAGGTTCTGAGGAGAGAAATCTCCCCAAAAGGAAGTGGAACTCAACTCAGGCCATGAAGATCCTTGATGTCCTAGCAAAAAGGAATTTCAGGACAGATCAAAGGGAGGCACGGACTGAATTTATTGAGAGGAAGAAAGAAGCATGCACTCTGAGACACAGAGCACAGTGTGGGCGTTGGAGAGGAACGCACTAGCTACCTCTTAGCTGGGCATATTTATATATGTGAGATCAATAGTACAGGGACGTGGTCCAAGAAGGTGTTTTTAGTTCTCCTTTGTGTTGACTACTGGGCATGTTGGCCATTATTACGGATGGCAGAGTGGCAGGGGGAATGGGGGCAATCGTTTACTGACGAGTTGACCATCATCAGGATGAGGGTTGTCATTTTCTTTTCTTCTTTGTTTCTGATGTGTTCTGCTTTGTGAACACAGCAGTACTTTGTTGCTCCTGTGGATAAGTTCTCGTAATGGACTTAATAGTGCCGTTTGTGACCTCTAAGTCTGGACTTTAATTCATGTGCAAGTACTCTGTATATCTGCGCTTTAAATCATGGTCACCCCTGTGACCTCTTGTATCCTACCTCAATTTCATTTCTCTATTCTGGTCCTGGACCTTTGTGGGTTGGGGGCCACTGTACCCTTGTAGCCTGCCCTGGTTGGATGCTGGGGATGCAGACAAAGAAGATGTCACTGCACTCAAATTGCCTCTATATATCAAAATATATACAGATGCTAAGTCCCCGGGCTAGTTTTAGCAGTGATCAATAGAGAGTGCCAGTCGTACATCATCCAGTCACTCAGAATGCACGAGACCCTCCATATTCACGATGCAAATTGTGCAAATGGTGAATCCAAAGTTCTCCAAGGAAGCTGCCGTGGAAAGACCCTGCAGACTGTGTGACCTTGACTGAGCAGCACTGTGACTGTGGAGAGACGGAATGTTGTAAGTCTGGAGCTGAAATTATCTTGGGCTGTCTTTGGCCCTTTAGAAAAATAGCCATTTACCAAACATTCTCGTGACTATTCATTCCACTCCTCAGAATGTATTAAGCTTAGTGCTCCACTAGCCTCCACTACCTCTAAAGCTAAGAATGTTATGACGTCTGAAACCTAGAGAAAAGATTCCCCCTCTTTGTTATAACCTGCCCACCTAACGCCCTGACCAATTGCTGAATGCACTGATTTATGACGTTGTTGTTGTTGTTTGGCTACAAAAAGTTCACAGAATCTCTTCTACTTCTTCCACTTGGGTGGGCTCATCATTCAGTGTGACTTGAGTCTGTGTTTTGGGACGTTGGTCACTCAATTGACTGAGTGTAAACAATTATTACACTGAGAAGATAAAGCAATTATCTTCCACATACTGCAATTAGCACGTGTTCATATGCGGTAACCATTCAGAGCAGGAGAATAAGAGGAGGACATACAGATTTGAAGCTGGTCGTGACCCAGCTTGGGTTATACAGATGAGAAATCTGACTCTGAATTTGAGGACTTAATTGCTGAAGCCAGAATGAGACAGGCAGTCGGTGTAGATAGGTAAATCGAGTCAGGTCGGATCCAGGAGGCCAATTTTGAGTGAGTCTGGGAAGTTGGAGACTGTCCCCTGAGGGATTGAAAAGTTAATTTCTTCAGAGCCCTTCCTCCCCTTTATCAAAATCCTTCCCTGCTCCAGCCTGTTGATCAGGTCACCTGTCCCAGGAATTGCCCCTCCCTACAGGGAGCTATAGGGTTGTTAATGAAGGTGTCCTGGGCCACTCCATCCTGCCTTCCTCTTTCAGCCCACAGGTTTGCCACCTTTTGGCCATCCCCATGAGCCTTCCTGGGCCTAGTCACATATGCAGGAAGGAGAAAGATAAGGGGAAGAGAGCAGGAGAACAAAGAAAGCCTAAGACCTATAAAAAGGGCAGAACACCTTGCTTCTGGGGATACCGGGATACCAGCTATGGTCCCCTTCTCCCTCCTGGGAGAAGTCTATGTTACCCCTTTTTGGATAAACCCTGCTTTCTATGCTTGCATCAACGTGCTTCTCTAATGTTCAAACTTCAACATGTGGGGAAGCAGAACCCGGTCACCCACTGATAACCAGCAGTATCACCCGCTGCCCTCCGCTGGCTGCCTGCCCAGGAGTGGGGATTGTCCTCACTTTTTGGAAGGTGGTCCCCAGCTTTTCCAAGAGCCACAGTTACACCCAGCTTCCTCCTCAAGAAGATGAGACTGAGAGAAGGAAGTGATTCTCTTGGAACCAGAGAATTAGAAAGGCGAGCTGCAGAGAAGCTCAGTCATTAAAGTATTAAGTTTCACATGGATCCCTGGCTCTTCTAATGGGTCTACTCAGGACTCCTGGGAACTCCAGCCTCAGCCCCGCCTCCTCTTTGTTCTGCCTTCTCTCCAGACCCAGCAGAAATGGCATTCTGTTTGTCACCAGTCTCCCCATGAAAAGTAGTCTGGGGGAGGCTTACAAAAATCCTTGGCCCTCAGAGATTTGCCCATATGTTTTAAATTTTAAGGAGAACAACAGGGGGATTCTCAGGATTTTTTTTTTCAACGTTGGAGAATGGAAATGTAAGCTTTGAAAATTGATTTGTCACTGTCTGGTTTTTGATTTCTGACTGGAAAATAATGATAATCATGTCCCCTTCTTGATCCCCCCCGACACACATCAGGAAGCAGTAGGGAACAGGGCCCACTTGGGGAGGAACACCAGTCTTGTCTTAGGTGTGATAACTCAAATCATATACAGAGATCACCTGGCTTTTATAACCGACACAGCTGTGGCCTTTTAAAAGCCAGGTGGATATACAGGAGTTTGTGAATAAGGTTGGAGGCTTTGTGTTTTAGCTCAGGGCAGGTTAGGAATGAGCAACTTTGACATAAAATATATTCCTACTTTTAAAAAATGGTGTTTGGGACTGGGGCGGTGGCTCAGCGGTAGTGCACTTGCCTGGCATGTGTGAGGCACTGGGTTTGATTCTCAGCACCGCATATTAATAAATAAAATAAAGGTCTATCAACAACTAAAAATATTTTTTTTAATAATGGTGTTTGGCTGTATCGATCATAAAATTGTACAGATTTGCAAAATCTCTACTTCTTTTACAAGATGAAGGACTATATTATCCTGAAGTCTTCAGTCTTTTTCAAAAAGAAAGGAAGAAAGGGAGGGAGGAAGGAAGAAAGAGAAAGAAAGAAGGGAAAGAGGATAAGTGAGAGTGAGGTAGGGAGAAAAGGAGGGGAAGAGATAGAGAAAGAAGTAAGGAGGGAAGGAAGGAAGGTAGGAAGAAGGGAAAAATGGGAAAAATATGTGAAATAGCACCCAAGCCACTTTCACATCGATCACATGCAATGAACCACTGCATAAGTACATAACTGAACAAAACAAGAATAAAGATGGTAAAAGTCACATTTTCTGTAGAAGTCAAATGGCATTGGTATGCTAGATATGCTTGAAATCAGAAAGGTCCTCATCTCTGAAATCTGTAAGCCCTTCTCTAGTTCGGTTTGAATACAAGAGAAGCTGAGGCTGTTGCAAAATTCTCTCACTCAGAGCTTCATGACATCCAACACAGAAAATAGATTTGCTTATATCCACACATACAGGGAAAATCATGGAACTAATATCAGGAAAGAAAATTTGGTGTCATGCGGTCACATATCACTATTTGGACATGTTTTTATGAACAAAATAAGACACAACCTCCGTTCCCTTTCGGAAGATGGATTTAAAATAGCTAACTTTTCTTTTCCTGTTTTATGTTTTTAAAGAGTGAACCCGTGTGTTCCAGAAAGTTCCAAAGCTACGCAGTTACACTCGTGGAATCAGAACTAGTCTCTTACCTTTGGTTTCACTTGTCAAATTAAGCCAAGCTTCTTCTATTTCAATTTTTTTTTTCTCTGAGAATTGCCTGCTGCCCTTCCCATTTACTTGAAGGACATCACTACCTAACCTTTCCTGAGATTCGTGAAATTGCAAAATGTTGAATCATGCAAACATTTTCTCATTTGGCTTCAAAAACATCGCTGGTCAACTGCCAGTTCCACTTATGCTTTGCCTAGGTTCTCCTTCTTGAGCAGAGATGTCAGATAAATGGACATATAATGCATTGTTATTATAACATCGATCACTTTTTGACTATGATCTCCTGAAAGAACCATGCCCCACTTTGACCCATCACCATGCAGTTCCACACATGCAGAGAGAAGCCACACCCTCCTGATTTTCTCCAGTGGGGTCTCAGCAGCCCCAGATGTGTCCAGCTAAGCCGGATTGCTATCCCCAAGAGGAAAGAGAGAGGTCCACATTGATCAGGTGGTCACTGATAGCAGCAGCCAGTTTCTCATCCATCTCTAATTCTTACAACAATCCCAGAGAGTAACATACATATTTAATATTTATCCATTTATTTACTCCAGGTTCATGGGCAAGTATGAAGTGATCTAATATTGATACATACTTGGAATCCCAGAAAGAGGAAACAAAATACATTTAATGAAATAATAATTGAACTTTCCCCAAATTTGATGAAAAACATTGACTTATGGACTAATAAAAGATTAATAAAGATTAATAAACCCCAAACAACTTAAATACAAAGAAAAACCCACTTAGGAACACAAGACAGATAATAATTTAGTAGATAAGGAAACAGAGGTTCAGGGAGAGATCAAGTGACCTGCTCAACCTCACAGTGAGGGAATGTCTGATCTCAAGTCTGCACACAGGCCAGCCAGTTATGGAGGCAGCTGGGCTTTGCACGGGGAACTGTTGCTTCAGGACGTGTGGTTATGGGTCAAAGTGGGGCATGGTTCTTTCAGGAGATCACAGTCTAAAAGTGATCAATGGTATAATAACAATTGTTAAGGTCTGTAGACAAGTCAAAATAGCACGTGGTATTTTGCCAGAGAAATGTTAGAGTTCGTAAACAAGTCTGGATGGTGCCTGGCAAAATGCCAGAGGGAGTGGTTTGAGAAGTAACAAAAGTGAGCTATTAAGTGTGGAGATTCCTTATTGGTTGACTGATGTATCTAGTTTATGCTAATTAAGATAAGCTGTGCAAAATGTATAAATAGCTCTGTTGTCCTACAATTAACGGCTCCCTCTCCTGCTGTATCAACATACACAAGTTATTCGTCACCCCCCGGCTATTTTGCTGCAGACGGGCTGCGGCAAACAATGCATTATATGTCCATTTATCTGACATCTCTGCTCAAGAAGGAGAACCGAGCATCATGTCTTCAGTATCTGACATACTGCAGAGGCCCAAGAACCTTCAGCAACCACACAAAGGAAGCAAGAAAGAAATGCAATAGAAAGGTGAATAGGATATTGTTCATACACTGGCAAGTCTTACAGTCTTGCTAGGGAGGCAGATGTGCCCCTAATGAACTCTATTTAAATTAGAACAATAGTTTTAAACCTTCATTTTGTGCTAGATTCATGGATGGTGGGGTGGAGGGGCAGAGAGAGCACGTGGGCAGTGGGTAAAGCTTTGGAAAAATACCAATGTCCAGCACTGTCTCAGAATAAAGCATCTCCAGGTAGGACCTGGGAGGGGCTTCTAAAACATTCCCCAGGTAGTGCTAATGTTCCAGCAAGCCTGGAGACCTCACATGTGGGCAGCACTGAGCCTATTACAGGGACGAAGAATGGAAATGTCAAAGTCATGGAGTTTGGCCGGCCTTTTGGAAGAGATATGGTTTGAACAGGGTCTGTATAGTTTATCATGGGTGTTGCCAAGATGCGGACATTGACCAGAAAACCAAAGACAATGTGGGAGTCACCCACAGTCATGAGTGAGAGGCACAAGCTGAAGTCTGAAGGCCAGGCTTGGGGCCTCCAGAAGGTGACACTAGATCTTAGAATAGCAGGAGTAGAAGCAATAGAAAACAATTAAGGTTGACTCTGCAGTTTGAAATGCCCATGTAGTCACCAGTAGGCAGCTGGAACTGTTCACTGGGAGGACTCAGACCCTTTCCTAGTGGAGGTGAAGATAAGGCTGTATTCTGTTTAGAAGATCAGCCTTGTGCCTCTCTGATAGAAAAAGGGGGCTGTCCCTGCAGAGCAGTTTTTAAACAAAGCTCTTAGAGTAAAAGGCAGTGGTTTTCCAATTTTATGAAGATGAGAATTCAGCAGAGGGGTTTAGTGAAAGGAAGATTCCCAGGCCCCCATCTAAGACTCACTTGGTGACTTGTGGGCAGAGGTGTGGAATGCAGAAGCCCATGTCTCCTCAGGAGCATCACAGGAGAGTCTGATGCTGACCTATTTTCAGAAGCACCACTGAAGACGTCACTGGGTGCCTTAGGGACCGCTGTGTGGATGAGTGAAGAGGCAGCCCTATCCCTCACGGCAAATGCAGAAGCTCTGCCTTTGGTTCATATATTGGACTTTTTGCAAGACTTGCTTTGAAGGGAAGGTCTCCTGGAGACCTGCAAAAGGAAACCTGGAGCCATGACAACAGATGATCCCGAGATCCCTTCCAAACTCCAACAGCCTGTGAGCCTCTGTGGAGGATATTACCAAGGAGCCAGGAGAGAGAAGAGGAGTGAAGACAAAATTGGAAACAATGCTTTTATCTAAAGAGTGGGCAGGAAAGATGACAGTCAAGGGGAAAATATGTAAAAAATGTGAAAGGCTTTACTTTTCTAATATTTTAAAAATTATACGTTATACAGAAAAACTGCAAACACCTGGCAAAGTATTATTTTCCCTTATGTAAAGGGACAGCTTTTAACCCAGCTACAAGGTCTGGGTGGGTAGTTGATGGTGAGAAATGAGAAATCTCATCACAGAGATAGGTGCGTGGCTTCAGGAGAGAATTATTGGAGACGATTGCTCTTCCTTAATCCAGCAAGGACTACAAAACTCCTGCCACTGGGTTACAGAAGATATTCCCAGAATGCATTTTGAAAGAGGCATCTGTGAAAAACATCCGAAGAGTATTTTGCACTGGGAGAGAACCACACTGCACTTTCACTGGCTCTGGGTTCTAGCATACCTTTGTGAAATCACAAACAGGGAAAGAAATTGAAAGAATCTAGTATTAAAATATGGACTTTGAATAATTTCAGAAGAGCTGAGCAGTCAGTCTCTTCACAGTGTATTATTAGGGTCCAGAGAAATAACCAGATGTCATACATCCCAGAGACTCATCTGTGCTCACCAATGCAGATGACTGCTTCTCCAGGTAATGTAAGGAATTGCCTGTCTCCCGTGGTAGACTAACCTTAAGCTCCCGTCAAGAAAACCATGTTGCATCCACTGTTGCATCCCAGCACTTAGCACGGTGCCTGTCATACAAGGGCATTTACTAAATATCGTTTGACTTTAATGGGCATGGTCCTAAAGAAAATGCAGAAGTGAACTCTTTATATGTGAGTTTTCCAATAGGAAAAGGAGTTGAATGGAACCAGAATGAGAAGCCCTGACCACCTATGTCTGAGGTTGTTCATTGCAGAACATTGTTGATATATAAAACATGATGTTTTCATATAACTTCTGTTTTTATTTACATCTCTGCATACACAGGACTGAGAAAACTCCGCTTGGCTCACTCTTCACTGTGATTTCAAGTCCTCTTAACCCAAATCCTTTGTTTTCCATCTTAAGTCTCGAGTTCAGGAATCTCTTCAGGTTTTGTATGTAAGAAGTTGTTCTCCTCTCTCTCTTTTTTCTTCCCTGCCTCTTCCTTCCAGTCCCCGATTAGCATCCCCTACTACCCATACTTTGGCCAGAAATTCCCATATGTGAGAATTCTTGAGCCAGGTTAACTCATCCCAAATGGAGCTTCTTCTCTGCTTCAGGGATTGCTGGGGGAGGCTGACTGCACCCCCACAGCTTAGCGCTTGAAGAGGAACTGCTGTGGTGGGCACAGATGACACCCACAGGATCCTGTGCTGAGGGGGAGAACTGGTTCCATTTCTCCGGAGAACCCTAACTGATACAGTCAGCATTTTCCACCTCCCAAACCCTCTTCTAAATCATTCCTCCCACACTCTGGTGTGAAAATCCTTTTCTCCTTTGAGATGTTGTCAATCTGACTATATTCACAGTGTCAGATAACATTCCCTTGGATATAAGCAACAGAAATTGGCTGGATGAGATGGGCTACAGAAGAAATGATTCAAAAGATGCTGGACAGCCACAGAATCATGTCATAGGGTTGGTGCAGTGGGATGGGGTAAGGGTCCTGGATGGATAATCAGGTTCACAGGTTAAGCCACTAAAAACATTGCCTAAAACCACTCTGCAGAACTGAAAATCCACTGTTGTCCCCACTGGGTACCAGGCACTCCATGTATGGCTGCCATCCATGCCACTGCTTCTCTACCTAGAAACTGAGCCTAGGGTCTTGGCAGCCATCTCCTCCCTGAGTGGCTCCTGCAGAATGAATATGGGATGGAGTGTTGTGCTACAAGTTGGAACAGGTGTGCCTAACTGGCAGGGCCTTGTCATGTACCTGGATGCCATCTGCCAAGGAGTCTGAGAAAGCCACCCCAGTATCATAATGAAAGGAAAATCTAAGGTAAGGGATTCCACAGGCTGATTCTATCCTACCAAACTCTGTCCCTATAGGGACTCTGTCTCACTGTGACTCTACCTGCTGTCCTTCAAGTCACTCCTCTCTTATTAGGAACCCAACTACAGACTTTTCCTAGACTCTGTCCTACTGTCCTAATCAAGAACTGCAGTGTCTGTAGAGCTGCTTCTCAACCATGATAGGATGACATCCCAATAAACCCCACGTAGGTTGAAATGATTGTAAGTCAGAAACGCACGGAATGCACGTAACCTACCGAATATCCTAGCCAGCAACACAGCACATCATAGAGGATCAGGCCACCTGTCTCAGAAAAAGGATTCAAATTCAAAGCAAAGGTTCTACGGAATGCACATCATTGTCACACCACCATAAAGCTGAAAAATGGCAGGTGGGACCACAGGAAATCAGGTCCTTTTGCAAACCTCGGATGTTTGAGCTGCAGTCTACCTGTCTGTCCTTGTCATCTGCTTAGCCAGCCTATCCCTGCACCATGGCTAATGGAGCTTCTGCTTTCCTCCTCCCAGCCCTAGCTGGTTCTGTCTGATGTTAGTGTAACAAGTAACAAGTGGACCACCAGTGCCCACCCTGCCTTGCTGGCCAGGAGACCTCTTCCCCGGGTCAGGACACCTTCTCTGCCTCCTCCTGCAGTTCATATCTGGGACAACAGGGGGAGCCCAGTGGTTCAGAAAAGGGGAATTTTGTCCATTGTTGTCTTCTTTGAGCCAAGAATGACTTTCTAGTGCTCCTTCTTACTGATTATGGCATCCCGACCCTCTTCCTCCTTGAGTTACTGAGTTCTTTCTTATTTTCCTTGACCTTCTGACTAGAATCCAAATTTATATGACATAAAAAATTTATTTGGTTCTGGCTTCTTGTTGTTTTCAGTGCTGGGGATTAGATCCAGGGTTTTACCCATGCTAGACAAGCACTGCCACTGAGCCACACCTCCAGCCCTTTATATTTTTATTTTGACATAGGGTGTTACTATGTTGCTGAGGCTGGCCTCAAACTTGTGATCCTCCTGCCTCAGCCTCCAAAGTAGTTGGGATTACAAGTATGCACCACAGCACCCAGCTTTCCCTTTTTGTTTTTACCAGCTTTCTAGTGGGCTCCTGCTGGTCTTTCCCTTTTGCTGAGGCAGCACCCTTGTGGCAGATCTCCAGAGATCTGCTGCCAAATGCCTGTTATCAAATCTCCTCACACCTGTCCAAATGCCGCGTAAGGCTGCCTCAGCCTCTCTCCTCTTCTTGGTCTTCCAGCCATCTGAGCTGGCCTCTCTTCTAGGAAGAAGAGAATATGTTTTTATCTCTTACTGAAATTCTTATTCAAACTATTCTAGCATTGCAGAAATAGTTTTCTATTGCTCATGACATTGTGTATATATATTTTTAAAAGATTGGCTTCTCCCAGGTTCAAACCAGAACACAAAAGTCTTTGCACTGAAAAAAAAAATCACTCTTTTCTTATATTCAAGTAAAAAGATTGAAGGAGAAAGTACTAGGTTGAAGATAGGAAAATAAATTGCAGGAACTCTCTAAGTTGGGGGCCCCCGTGGCTCAGTACGTGCCCATGTTGTATCCAAGGTCTCAATTTTAGTGCGTCTGAGAAGGTGAGTGTCAAAGTATAAAAATATTTGCACCATCCTCTCTGAGAAGGTTCCAAAGCATCCTGACAAGATGCATGCGGGATGAGGAGAGATGAAGTTATAGCCATCTACTGGTTTTGAGGCTTCTTTCTCACAGCTCGATACCTCTGACCTTTCAGAAAAAGAAAACCTGCTTTTCAGGATGTAGAGATTGTGTGTGAAATCTCTAGTGCTCTGGCTGCCCGTTATTTTACCCTTCATTCAACATAGTACTTTCTCCCCAAGCTCAGAAGGTCAAAGTGTTGTGATTCCAAAAAGAAATGCTCCTTGCAAACAAGAAGTCAGAGAGAGTGTTTTTAGTCCAAAGACTTTTTTTTTTTATCTTCTAGTTTAAACAAGGGCAAAGGCTATTTTTAAAATATATGGAATGTCGTGAGTAGTTCACCTCTACAGTGCTGAAACAGTTTGGATAAGGGTTTGTACACAAGATAAAGACAAATTATTTTTTCGCCAGCACCCAGTGTTGAAGACCCTTTGGGAGTAGGTAACAAACACATTTCTTTGTTAAGGATGTGACTTTAACTAGAAGGGCTTCTTGGTTCCAGAGTCATGAACGCATCCTGTTGGGCCTCCAGGTGGAACAAGGTTTTGAGATCCAACATCCATATTTTTAGCATCATCTCCCAATCTTAACACACATGTAGGAAAAGCAGGCTCACAATGATGGGTATTACTGCCATGTGACATTTATTTTGTGGGGGGTACTTTTGAAATTTTTGATCCTAGTCCCATTCCTGTATCTATGATGTGCGTAGACAGACCTGATTGTGATTGTCTTACCTTTTATTGAAGTCATCAGCAGAAACCAGCAGGCCTCCAAGAAGGATGCAGAGGGACATGTATTGCGAGTGGGACAAATGCACTCTTCTTTATATGTGACAGTGAATGAAACTAATGTCTAATTAAGAGGCTGACTTGATTTTAATATATGTTCTTGCTTGGGAACCTGATGCACTGGATTCCCAGATCAGCAATGGTCTGATCAGGAACATTTCAGTGTCCTGGCCTAACTAGTCAATGGGAAGAGATTTTTGACCTGGATGGAAAATAGCCCAGATGGACAAGTAGAAAATGTGAAGGGAGACTGCCAGCAATTTATAAGCAGTGGTAAAAGCTGACAAGCAGCCAGGGGCTGGAGGCTGGGGACAACTGTTCCCAAGAGGACAGGTAGGAACAAGACCAAGACTTGGAAAAAAAGTCCACGTTTCAAAGAACATGACAAAGACCATTACCAGATAAACAAGAGCTTAGTCACAAGGGAGGAAAAGGAGGAAAATAGAAAATATGGTCTCAGGAGCTATAGAACAAGGTCAAGGACACAGTGGATGACACAACCTAACTACACACCTCCATCACTGTGTGTACACGACACCAGACCACACGTGTTCGGTGAGCAAGTCTAGTGACTTTCCCATATAACATCCCTCTCTAGTTCCATGATTAAAGTCCCAGTACAAGCTGTCTACACTCTCACCTAACTTGCCTTCTAATTTCAGTCTTACTCTTCTTAATCTATTCTCCTGTGGCAGCCTGTGTGAGTTTCCAAAAATGCAAACAATGTCAGTTTCTGACGCCATATCCTTCCGTACCCCCATCTTGCCCTGAGCTATAAACTCAACTTCTTTATCATGAGCACATGACTACGGAGTCCTGTCAAATCCTCCCAGGTCTTCATTGGTATCTTCCCAGAGGGGGAGTAAACTCTTAAAAACTTGAAAGCTTTGAGCTTTCATTCTTGCTCATAGGATTTTACACCCACAGATCTTATGGTCTCCAGTGGACCATCTTTTCTGCTTATAACCATGGCCTGCCCAATTCCTACTCCAGTTGTAGCTATAGGCTTCCTTTCCTCCAGGAAGCCAACTCTGAAATAGGTCCCCCTGAAACTCACCCTGAAACTCCCAGTCATAGGGCACACCACATCCTACTCTTATTCTGTGTTAAGTTTATTTTTCAGAGGACTTAGAGAAGAAAACTGTTTCTTCATCTATTACCAGGATCTACGAGAGAAGTTTCCTCCATATGTTGGTTGGCATCACCCAAATTCTTGGTCTCTTGCCTTGGCTGAACCTTGAGTGTGACTCAAACTATGGTCCGTGGACCAATAGCATCCACATCACCTGTGAGAAGAGCAGAATCTCAGGCCCCAGTGAAGCCCTATTGAATCTGAATCTGCTTTTACCACTGTCTCTAGAGGATTCCCACCAGTGTGAGAGTCTGAGGAGCTCACCATAAACCCCATGAGGGCAGGAGCTCTTCTTCGTGGTCCTCCCAGGAGCTGCAAGATGGCCATGCAACACATATTTCTGGAAGAGATCAACTAACTAATCATAATGAGGAACTTGGTTCTGAAATCACCCTGAAGCTATTGCCTCCTGTGGCCAGAAGCAGGATTAGCCTCAGACATGTACACAATGGAGTCTCAGGAGGGGAGGAATCCACGTGGGACATGGAGGCTGAGAGAGCCGCAGCCAGGCATGTAGTGGGCACCCCGTGGCAAGGACACAGTGGGCAGGCTCCTGGGTTCTGTGGGTGCCTATGAGACACTGCAGAAATCCCTCCACCTCTCTGGGCCTCATTTATCCACCTATAAACCGAGCAGACCAAAGTATCGGTTTTACCTCTCTCTCTAGAGTCACAGGAGGATTAACTAAGAGAAGGTACAAGGAGACCCTTTGTAAACAGGAATCAATGATGCAAAAAAAGAGGAGTCATTATTTGATCCTGCACTTTGATCTTTTACTCTGGCACCCACCCCCCCAGCAGGGCTCAGGTGGGGCAGCAGGCACTGACCGCGAGAGGACGGCTTTCCAGGTCACTGCCAAGGCCAAAGACTTCTCAGGAGCTCTAAGCCAGGTGCACGGGCGCTGACAGCCCCTCCCTTCCTTGGCCTGTCTCTCAGTGTTGAATTTATTCCAACCATTCAATAGGGATAATGAGCAGCAAGAAATCCATCAGTCCCCTATCAGCCCTGTAATCCTGACCCCATTTAACAAATCTGATGATACTTAGCGTATCAGCATGTTTGCTTTCTTTCCAGCAAACAGTCAAACATGATTAAACTCATTCCTCATTTCCATATTAATAGCACACCCGTGTGAAGAATTTAGGAAAGCACATTTCTGGAAATCTCATTTTTGATTTAAAATTTTCCAGCGTGGCACTGAACAGAGACACACCGGTGTGCAGAAATACCCCCGACAGAAGGTGGTGGCTCCCATTGCTAGCAGCTTCTAGTGCTCAGCAACTCGGTCACATGATGCTTCCTTCTCCTTTCAGCTTCTTGTCTTAATTGTCACATATTAATTGTTCACGGTTATAGGATACCATGTGATATTTCCATACACTGTGCAGGGATCAAGTCAGGGCAAGTAACATACCTATTACTTCAAACATTTGTCATTTCTTTGTGGTCAAAACATTCAAAACCCTCTTTTAACTATTTTTGAAATACACCTGACTAAGTATGGTCACCTTAAAGTGCAATCGCAGACCAGAACTTGCTGTTCTTAACTAACTTGTATGATCAACCAACCTCTCCTATCCGTTTCAAGGGCTGCAACTTCAAGGCGCTCTGGCTTCCATCTCTTTGCTGAGAAGAGTGGGGCATCCTCCTAATCTGGGGAAGGCCCTTCTCAGACTGAAGGTGGCCTTGACATGATTCCAACACCTTCCAGAACCTCAGTCGTTTCCTTTCCTGGCTGGATGCTTCCATTTCCTCTCGCTGTTCAGAGCTAGGGCTGAGACCAGTGTGCAGCTAAGGAATGGGGGAACCTCTTGACATATGGATATAATGGGGTCCCAGATTCCCTGAGTCCATCCTGCAGGGTCATAGGAAATCCTGCTCTCTCCTTCAAGAGGATGTGGGTGCTCTAAAGGCCGCATCCTCATCCATACAAGGAACTCTCCTAACTGAAGAGACTGGTGGGTGCAACCTTGGGCTTGGGAGGCCGAGACCTGAGTCTCAGCTCTTCCATGGACAAGCTGTGTCTCACCCAGCACTATTCCTTCACCTGTAAAAATAGGAATAATATGACATCTGCCTCATAAAGTGGTTGTTAAGAGGCAATTTAAATAAATGATATAGAGAGAGCACTTAACTCACTGTTGGAATATGGCAAATGCCCAATAGAAGTGGGCTATTGTGATTTTGTCTATTCTGCTCTAAATAATGTGCCACGACTCCCTGTTCCCTCTAACATCAGGTCCACAGTCTTAGAGACTGAACTGCTTGCAGCTCCAACCCACTAGGCCAGACCCCTTCATCATCATCATCATCATAGCATGAAGGAAGGACATCTCCATGGAAAGGAGAGGAGCTCATTCTACTTCTGCCTTGGCACTGTGTCTCCATTTACTGTAGGTTTGAAAAAAAAAAAACCCTGTTGTTAGAGAGAGGAGGTGTATATTCTGGCTCTGTCTATTATCACTTGGGTCAGCACTCAATTTATTAAAGCTCTCAAAGTCAAGGATTTCTCCAAAATTGGGTATAGTGAAAATGATTGATTTTTAAAAAAATCAATAAATTTAGATTAACAGAACACTGTGAGTCAGACTTTATAGGGGAGGAAACCGAGATCCAAACTGAGGTTAAGCGACTTGCTTCAGACTAGAGCACAGGTCTTCTGGGTGCATACCAACTGATTTTCTATGTGGCCTCATTTTTGCCCTGAAAACCAGGGAGCCCCATTTATTGAGAAAGGCCGCACTCTACAGTGATGGAATCATAGGGCTGTGTTATCATCTTTCTGTCACTGTAACAAAGTATCCGAGATGACCAACTTACAAAGAGGAAAGGTTTATTTTGACTCCTGATTTCAGAGGACTTCTCCATGGTCACTGTTTTTTGTTGCCTCAGGCCTGTGGTGGAGCACACCCTGGAGGAGGCCTGTTCACCTCATGGTGGCCACGAAGTAAAGGAAAGAAACAGGAAAGGGCAAGGGTCCCAATAGCCCCCATAATAGCATGCCCTTAATGATCTTCCATTAGGCCACACTGCCTTTCAATAGCAGTACAGGCTGGAGACCAAGCCTTCCATCCACGGCCCTATGGGAGACATTCCAGATCCAAACTATAGCGGTGGTTAACTTACGTCCAGCACTGTACACTCTTTCCTCTCTGGACAATCTTCAGTCCTGGTTGTGGACTCCAGACCCATGAGAGCTTTTTCTGACCCCACGCTTGGAGTTAAGGAACGTCATTCCATTTCTGAGTTCTGCCATCTGCTTGTCATCAAAACACGAGTGTTCTGTGTGCACCCGGGGATGCATGACTCTTGCTCTGTGAATCACCCAAAACACAAAGCAAATGGCCCTTTTGGCTTGGGAGTAGGAGTAAAGAATATAAGATGAAGTCCTCTCCTCCCTCCCCGTCCTTCCCTTCTCCTTCCTCTCTTCCCTTGGCACTGATTCAGCTTTGATTTCAGGATTGATTATTCTGTGTGCCCCTGCCTGAGCCCACTTGTCCCGGGGAGGTCATCCTTGATCTCACTTCCGAAAACCATCAGAGAGCTGCTCTGCTGTAATGTCCCAGTTTTGTCCTGGCCACGGGCTCCCAGATCCCTGTGTCTTTGACTGTTTGCCTGGGAAACACCATATGTGTGAACTAAGTTTATAAAGCAGTGTGTTTAAGAATAAATTTCGAGATGCTATTTTTCAGCATCCTATGAATCACTTAGACTCATTTGCAAAATAAACTGTTTGCCAAGGGGAAATTCATCTTTGATGACCGTAGAGAGAAGGAAAGTCATAATCCATGGAGCTGTTCCTCTGGATAGTCAGGAGCTATTTCTGCCAGGAGGGATAAGAATGGGCAGCCATATAACTTTTACATTCAAGTTCTCAAGGAATAAAAATATATATCACATGTATTATTATAGACTCCGATTCTAGTTTTCAATGCTGCATGGCATTTTGTCAAACTACGGGGACCATATGTTGGTCTTTCACCCAAAGTAGGAAGATGAATACTATAATAATAAAAATATATATTTTATAGAGTGACTATATATCTTGATTTCACCCCGCAAAAAAACATTTTTTTCAACACTTCTTAATTCAAAATATGTCTGGAAGATATTTCCCCGGAAGGAATGTGAAGCCAGAAAGTGTGCGGATGTGAGGCCCATGAATTTCTGGTGGGCAGAGGGGATCCAAGGTACAATGGAGATCAAGATCTGCCAGGGGTGATGCTGGCAGATTTCGGACTCGTTGTTTTTATTTTATCAAGTTGTGCTGCCTTTTTGTGTCGGTGGGATTGTCCCCTCAATGATGCCTCTTCAGCTCTTTCTGCTCAGTGTGTTGTTTTTTTATGTCCTTATCCGGAGAAGAAAAGCTGGGGCCTGCTAATGATGATGAAAGGGACCCGCGAAAAGCAATCAGCACCACTTCATCAGGAGCAAAGCTAGTATTTAGGTCATTGCCGTGGATCAGAGCCCTTAGCATCGATCCCCCTCACTTTCTTCGGGGAGCACGCCAGCCTGCGCTGGGGAATTGTCTGGTGAAAGGTGGCATGTCACAGAAGTGTGCACCTGGAATTGCTGACCCTTCAAGATGGATTGCAGCGGAGCAAGGAACTGCGGGAATGCCCTTGTTTACTCGCTGCAATAATTGTACAGATTGTGCTGGCTTCTCGTTTCCTGCACGATTTCTTTCAGCCATTCCAGACAGGGCCATATTTCTAAAATCAATTTTGATTGGGCCTCCGGGGATCAAACCAATCAAACTGACCTCATTGAGTGACCAGCATCTAAGCTCCACAGGATAATGGAGTGTTGAAAGGGTTCTGCGAAATGGGGTGCCTATGCAGACACAGAAGGGAAGTGGGCTATTGAGTTTGGGCTCAAAAGCAAGCCCCTTGTCTGTGCTGAATAGATACAGTGGCTCTGACTGTCCTGCAGAACACAGAATAAGGGAAATGTTGGTTCAAGCTAATCTGGTGCCATGCAGCCTAGTGAGTTGGAAGTGACTTGGATGTTGGCTGGACTTAATGCCAGCATGCATGCCTACCTGGTGTGCAGTGTGAATCATTTGTGTGTGTGTGTGTATGTGTGTGTGTGTGTGTGTGTGTGTGTGTGTGTGTGTGTGTATGTAAGCATGAGGATAGCAGGAGCCAAATTCTATGTCTGGTGTTCCAGGAAGGGTCACATATTATTTCATTGCTCTTTTTGTGTTTTATTTTTACTCTGTGCCTTTAGCCTTCTGCATAGGAGTCCTGGGCACAGTGCACCAGGCAGGAGACATGAGAGCCAGGGGAATTTCTCAGTCTGCAATTTTCTGAGTTTGGAGGTGGAGGTTGGGAGTTGGGTTAGGTGCCAGTCAGTCACTTGGTGTTGTTGAAAGCCTTGTCCTAGTTGTCACAATGGTGTTTCAGGACACTACATGTATGACCACATGTATGACCCTATCTCTAAAGACAAGAGCTGTCCTTAATTAATTAATTTATTTATTTTTGCCCAATGGCCAAAACAGTACTCAAAGTCAATGAGCCATGGAGATAGTACCAACTTCTAAGAAAAAAAGCCCAGAATAATAACCCTGATTAACCTTATGCCAAGCACTGCCCCAACACATGGGCACACGCATACGCACACACGCACATACACACACGTACACACAGATGCAATAAACCAGTGATTAAAGGAATACAATAAAAAGGAAAGTTCTACAGGAAGACCAATAACATGTGCCTCCTGATATGATGTAATATGAAGCTTACAATATCTCCCATGAAGTAGTCTTTCAAAAAACCTGACTGGTTTATGTATTTTTTATACTAAAATTTTTATTATTGTTTTAGCATGTGCTCCTACTTACATATAGAACAAAAAAGTTTACTGTAAAACAGTGTCTGGGGCCCAGGATGCAGCTCAGGGGTAGAGTGTGTGTTTAGTGTGTGTGAGTGAGTTCTTGGAGTCGAATTCTGACACCACACACGCAAAGCCACATTACACTGGCAGCAGCCTGATGTACATTTCATGTTTACCTTGTCTTGTTTACAGCAAGAGGCCACATCACTTCTACTAACTAGGTATGTGCTGATGTTTGCACAACAAAAAAATCCTCTAAGGATTCACTTGTTAGAACATGTCCCAATTGTTAGTAAGTGACACAGGGCTTCTGTTTAGCTTTTCTATTTCTTCTTGAGTCAATTTAGCAAAATGAAAATTCCTAGGCAATCGTACACTTCATCTAGGATATCCAGTTTGCTTGTTTATAATTGTTCATAGAACACTCTTATAACCTAGTAGTGATGGTTTCTTTTTAACAGTTCTCCTTGGATATCAAAGCCTTTCCTCTGGGCTATGGAGAGTAAGGCAAGTGATTTTACTAATTGGACTCTTTTTTTGTTGGCAAGTCAAACTAAAGTTTTGTCAATAAACTTGATCTTTCAAAGATAACATTTGATTTTTCTTTATTTCTCTATTTAATTTCTTTCATCTCCAATCTTTGTAACTTCCTTACTTCTGCTTATTTGGGGTTTAGTTTAATCCCTTTTGTTGTTGTTCCCCTTAATGTGGAACATTTTTTTAAGGCAAAAAATTTCTAGTTTCTTAAGGTGAAAAGATAAGGATTTTGATTTGATACCTTTCTTCTTTTTAATATAGATTCATTCAAATTCTGTGCTCTAGCTAAGCAGGGCAGGAAGGACTGTTATCAGACATATAAGAAATTCTTACCTGTCCAATATAAACTTATGTAGTTGTTGACTTACGGGATGCCATGATAGTATTTTTATACTATAATGAGCCTAGGTAATTATCTAATCCATTTCTACTCTGCTTTCCAGGAACCTGGGGCCCAGAGAGATTATTTGCCCTCACCAAAGTTACGTATTCAAGGAAAGAGTTAGTAGTAGCATTTGTGCCCATGGATCTAAGCTTTACTAGCTTTCTGAATCACACCTATGATCTCTGGATAATCATAAGTGCCTGCTTAGAAGGAAACTTGGTGCCTGCCAAAGAGAACAAGTGTGTCAAAATAATCCCATAAGAATCTTCTGCCAATATTCCACAGAGAGACAGATGCAGAGTTCTGCTTGAGTCAAAAATGGTATGTTCTTTCCTAAAGATCAGAATCTCACAGAACATGATATAGGCCACTGCAGGAAGGATTAGGGATACATGTATTAGACAGGAAGTCTCGTTTCTAGAGAGATGGGTATTACAAAGGATTCTTAGCCTCCAGTTAGAGTTGGAGTCAGTCCTGGAGAAAATGAATTGGTCCTAGAGTCTTAGACAGAGCTGAGCTCCAAGGTAGGATTAAGCTGATACAACCACCCAGGTTAAGAGTATACAGGAGTTAGCAGGTCGTACAACAAAGCCAGGTGTGAAGGCAGCAGGAAACTGAGAAGGATAATGCATGTCTTTGTTCTGGGACAATACAGGGTGGAAGAACGGAGAGGCCAAGAGAGAAGTCCAGAAGCAAGGACAGGACAGATGTGGAAGAAGATAGAAACTAGGGTGGGATTGGGAGTAGGAATAGTAAGATAAACCAGATGAATCCAAGTACTATGGAGAATGAACTTTCCCTCCAGAGACTCAAAGGAGACTTAAAGACATAATCTGGACTTGGTGGAAGTAAAATGGGCCAGGCAGAAGCTGATCTAGAGTCAAGGCAAAGACTATATCCCTGAATGGTCAGTGCCTGCCCCAGCATTGGGGTTGGACATTCCCCTTCCACAAGTTCCCCTTATGACCAAGAGTCTTGCTAACATTAGAAGAATCACAATCACAGATTCCCTGTCTCCTCCTGTCCATGACTCAAAATTAGCCACTGTTCTCCTATATGTCACTATGCCCCCCAGGAGAAAATGGGTCCAAATCCTGCCTTCCTCTTCCTTAGCCCAGTGGAAAGGCTTTGGGATCCAGGGAGAACAATCAAAGGAGACCCACAAAAGCAACTCTAGACTTGGACACTAGGGCCCCGGGTGAGTAGAGTGATGAGGAACTATCCCTGATGTAGCCCATCTGCAGAAATGCCCTCCTCCAATGAAGGCAGCCAAGTTGGGCATGTGTCAACATCTCAAGTCCCATTCCATCCGGGACGACATGCGGTAGATTCTGAGCAAACAACTCGGGGTTCTGGATTGCAGTAGAAGAACCCTGAAGGTGGAGACCCTGAGCTTCTCCTTAATCGTAATTTTGTGTGGATTTAGCCTCAGCTGACATCCACAAAGACTAGCTCTCCTATAGGAGTGGAAACAGTTCATAGATTCTTCTTTCTTTCTTTTGAGTTAGATCTTTTAAAATTTTTTAAATTTGTTCTAATTAATTATACAAAACAATAGAGTGCATTTTGACACACTGTACACAAATGGAGCACAACTTCTCATTCCTCTGGCTGAACAGGGTGCAGAGTCACACTGGTAGCATAATCATACATGTATACAGGGTAATCATGTCCCTCTCATTCCACCAATCTTCCCATCCCCACACCTCCTCCCCTCCTCTTATTCCCCTCTGCACAACCCAAAGTTCCCTCATTCTTCCCTCCCGCTCCCCGCACTGTGGATCAGCATTGGCTTATCAGAGAAATTCTGACTTTGGTTTTTTTTTTTTTAGGATTGACTTATTTCATTTAGCATGATATTCTCTAGTTTCATCCATTTACCTGCAAATGCCATAATTTCATTCTCCTTTAATGCTGAATAATATTCCACTGTTGTGTATATGTACCACATTTTCTTTATCCATCTTTTAAAGGGCATCTAGGTTGGGTGCATAGTTTAGCTATTGTGAATTGAGCTGCTATAAACCTTGATGTGGCTGCACCACTGTAGTATGTGGACTTTAAGTCCTTTGGAATTGAAGCTTAGTTTGTTTTTGCATCATGCAGGAAGAGGAGGTCTCAATGACACCTGCCCCAATGTGCCCATAGAGAGTCCCTTGATAGTAGGATAATTTATAAGGAAATATCCCTACTTCAATTTTTCTTTACCCTATATTGAGGTAGTAGTTAATGCATTGTAGTAACTGCCATGATATTAACAGGGAATCATTTGTCACATTCTCTGTAAATATCTGACACGAGTACTTGAAGACACTAAGAAATGGCACTTTCCAAAGTGGAGGTGGGGATGGATCGGGCAAGAGGATGACCATTTGTGGCCCGAAGAGAAAGCACAGCATTCTTAAATTCAATTATGCAGAAGGAGATTGATAGTTCTTTTTACTGAATGTTTTTCCACCCCAAAGAGAATATTTACATCTATGATATTTCTTCCTCAAGATGCATTCCATTTCTGGCTAATTGAGTCAGATTACAAATCAAATCTGTTTAATGTAAACAGAAACCCAGTTAGGCTTCACCCTTTCCACCTGAGTCACTCCGATAATTAAGTTCCTGATTTATCAGCCTCTCTCTCCCTCCCCTTCTTACTCTCATATGTTTCCTCCGGTCGTCCATGGTCCATCCCCCTCACACCAGCTCTGTGGTGGTGAAACTCCATGACATCATACATTATTAGATGCTCCCATCAGGGGATCAACACCTCAAAGGCCACATTTGCTCTTTTAACTTATCTGCTTCACAGCCGGTGCAGCAACGCACAATGAGAAATGCTTTTTTCAACAAATGAGAGACTCTGCATCATGTTGTGGAATATGAATTAATTTTAGGAATGCCTTTTCCAGTGTACAAAGCATCTTCCCATATTGTCTCATTGATCATTACATTAAAATATCCCTGGCTTGAGGCTGGGACTCCGCAGTAGTGCACTTGCCTGGCATGTGTGAGGCACTGGGTTTGATTCTCAGCATCCCATATAAATAAATTAAATAAAGATCTATCAACAACTAAAAATATATATATTTAAAAAGATCACTGTGGGTTTAGATCTGTTATTATCACTGAAGTTCATAACAGGTTAAAGGGACCCATTCAAGGCTACAGAGGTAGTAAGTGGTAATCTGACAAATATAGATAAGATAGTCTCTGCACTCAAGTTGTCAGTTTTTTTCCCTTTCAACTATGTCACAAAAAATGATGAAATGATGCTATCCTTAATCATAAATTTTAAAAGTATTGTATTTTTAAAAATATATATTTATTTATTTATTTTTAAGTTGTAAATGGACCCAATACCTTTATTTATTTATTTATTTGTTTGTTTGTTTGTTTGTTTGTTTGTTTATTTATATGTGGCACTGAGGACTGAACCCAGTACCTCACACACGCTAGGCAAGTGCTCTCCCACTGGGCTACAACCCCAGCCCCCCAAATATTTGATTTTCATAGGCAATAATCTGGACCTAAAAGATGGGTGAAGAACTGGTGGGGTCATCTTCAGTGTTAAAGGGTTCCGATGATTTTATTTCAATGTACACAATGATTAGAGGATGAGGAAAGGTAAGACACGGGAGTCTGTCCCTGAAGCTCCATTCCCCTGGCACCTCTTGGCCCATGCTGTGTTGTAAGCACTGCATGTTGGACACGAGGCCATATGTGCAGACCGCAAAGCAAAAATGCCTACGACACATGTTGCTTTCACCAGAATAATGCTTCCACAGCACACCTCTATTCACATCCATTCAGTGGCCTTGCCTTCCTGTTGTCTGCCCAAGGTAAAACAAACCCCATGGCTAGCACCCAGGAACTCCACTTTAAGACTTATCTATCACCACCCCATTTCATGGGATTTTAGGCATTATTTATTCAACCATCCCCTAACAATGATGAGTTTGCCCTCTTCCTGGATTTTCTAGACCTTTACCACTACATTATTTTCTTTCAGGGCTCAAATGCTACTTTGGGTAGAACATTTCCATTTACCCTCACAAAGAAACAATTTCTTCTTTTTTAGAACATCCATGACTTTCCATCTACATTGATTTTGTTGCATGATCGCTTTTTATCCATTACTACTCTAGGTAGATCATTTTCCTTACTCCACCTGTAGGATGGTTGTGATAGATTTGGATCCAATGGGGTTTGCATTGCTCATTGTAAGCACCAAGCATCATGCCTTACACATTTGGTCTGTGCCAGCTGGTTAATGGCCCCCAAATATGTCCATGTCCTAATCCTCTGCACATATGACTTTACACAGCAGCAGGGATTTTGTAGGTGTAATTGAATGTCTTGAGATGAGATCACCATAGATTATCTGCATGGGCCTGGTGTAATGGAACTCTTTGTAAGAGCAGACATGAGTCAGAGGAAGGGACCACAAGCCAAGGAATGGGTACAGCACCAGAAGAAGGAAAAGAGAAGCAGACTCTCCCTTTAGAAGGAAGCTGCCCTGCCAATACCCTTACCTTAGCCCAGTGAAACCAACCCTGAACTTAACAACCTCCAGAACCATCAAAGAAAAAATTTGTGTTGCTTTAAACCCCTGAGTGTGTGGTAATTAGCAATAGTAACAACAAGAAATGAATACGGTTCTTGGAAAAAAAAAAGTGTGTTGAATGAAAAATAAATGGATGACTATGAATAATTGAAAGAAAGAATGAATGAACTCAGAAGGTTCTGAAATGAATCTCTGCTTTACAATGTTTCCTTGCTTCCTAAGTCTCACCGCAGTGCAAGGTATTTCCAGAGAAAAATATTCTTGAATATTTTTCTGGAGGTCTGATTAAAAGGCAGATGCTTTAATCATCTCATTCTTCCTCTCCCAGTTCCTGGTAACTTTATTCTACTTTCTGTCTCTGACTTTTCTTGTTCTATCTAGGTAACTCATAATGAGATAATCATGCTGTATTTGACCATTTGTATCTGGCTTATTTTACTTAATGTAATGTTTTTAGGATTCAAGCATGCTATAACAGAATCAGAGTTTCATTCTTTACCATTTCTTGATTGTTAATAGTAATTGCAAATATGTGGGGTTCTGAAAGAAGACGATGCTTATCCCCCCAAACCAGATGTCCCACTATTCTAGAAGGCTCAGGGCCTGAAGAATAGAGGAGAAGACAGGACTCAGCAGACATGGAGGATTTAAAGGACCTGGTACATAGGGCCTCTCAGAGGCACAGGACGAAGATCTTGGTTACAGAGAGAGTGGCCCAGTGCTGTCTCCTGATCCTTGACCCAGTGCACACCTTGACCTGGGAAGGTGAAGAGTGGCAGGATGCGGAAGGACCAGAGTCATCAAAATCACACCTCAACACTCTGGTAATCTTCTTTGACCTGTCAGAACTCCTTCCCCAGCCTCAAAAAAAAAAAAAACAAAAAACAAAAAAACTTCTGTTTCTAGGGGTAAATTCTCATTATTTTCAGGAACCAAAGCTCCTGAATAACATACTTGACTTTGACATACCATAGTGATTTAAAACTACTTTTCAAATCCAGTACCAAAATGCACAAAATAATAATTCAAAAGGGTTAACGTGTGACTTCCCCACTATCTCTTGTATACAGAGAAAGGTTAAATTAATTGGAATGGTCACTGCGCCACAAGATCAATTACTACTTAAGGTTACTCTTAAACTTAACTGTCAAACTCTTCATATCCCCTAAAATACAATCTGAACTGTGGTCTTTTGCAAATTAAACCATCTCTTTTGTTAAAGCGTGCGAGCACACACACGTACACATATATCTCTTCATGGGCTGTTAACTGAGAGCCGATCATCTCCCTCATTTTCTCAAATAGCATATATCATTCACATGGAGCCAGAGCGTAATTTGAATGAAATAGAATGAGATTTTCCTTAGCTTCAAATGAATTGGAGTGGAAGATGATAATGCTTTCTATTTTTTCTTGTCCAACAAGCCCAGCTCTTAGCTCCAAAAAAAGAAGAAAAAAAAATCTCCACAGTGTTTCAGATTTAAATACATTATATTTAACGTAGTTTCTAAATTTTAACTACTTCTGATTCTTTTAACTGCTTAGAAAGACATACGGAGGTTTTAAGATCTTCCAATTGAACTGAAGTCAAGCCTACAGATGCCAGCAAGAACGGTGTTGATGGACCTATTTAGAAAGGATCTCTGAGCCCTTTGGGTCTCCACGGGGGACATGCATCTTTGTGCATAACTAAGAAAATTTAAAAATTAAAATTCCAAACAAACAAAATGACTTTAATTAAACATCTTCTAAGAAAAAGAAAGACAAAAAATTCTTAGGTAAAATTTCCAAGTAAACCATCCTTTACATTTGAATATAATTTTACACTGAACTAGAATAGTACTTTACTTACTACCAGGATCTATTTTTGCCAGCACTAAGAAGTGCTTTGGGGAAAAATAAACAAGGACATTCTAAATTAAGTTGCATAAATAATTTTCACATTTTCTACTTGAGCGTCTATCTATGTGCATATTTCATTGTCTGCCATATTCTCTATGAAGGGGCAGCCAACTGTTTTATTCCGTATGCCTGTTCAGATACTGCTGCGTGGTTTAAATTGCATCTACTGTTTTTGTAACTCACTAATGTTTGCTTCTATGCCTCTTGTATTTCTTCATCTCACAGATTTTGTTCAGTTCTACAATTCCTATATCATCCTTGGCCGTAAGTTGATAATGGTTGTCTTATTCTCATTAAGAACGTTACCCCATATTTTATCTGTACTAGTAAAATATAGAAGGTCTCCTCATAGCCTAGTATTTCTTTAGGCTGCTGATTGGTGTAGCAAAAAAAAAATGACAACACAGATATATGTGAAGCAAACGGAAATGATCCTTCCTTTAGATCACCGGTTCAGGGACGGAGCCATAAGAACAAAGAAGTGGTAATACTCTGTGACAATCGATTTTACTAGCTGTCCTAGAATTACCTATTTTAAATAAAGATTATATATTAGGCAGAAGGTTTCAGCTCTGATGAAGCCCACAGGAAAAGTTCCATTTTCTCTTATCCTTTCCTGAATGCTTTTACAAGAGACCTTTGATGCCCATGTTTTGGTTAAAACACATGTTTGGCAGCCATCTGCACAAAGCACCAAACATGAACTTCAAGGGCAAGAGAGCCGCATTTGGAAGATAACTCATGTGCACACTATAAATATTTCAGAGCAGATTGTGTCTCTGTAGATTCTGAGGGAGTTGTGAAGCTCCAACACCCTGCCAGGAAGTAGTTTTGAGACCTTGACCTTCACTTTTCTGGAGTCTTAGCGCCTGTCTTTTTGCCTTTCTGTCTTCTTATTTATTTGTTAAATGCAATGGATAATCTTCTCAGTCTACCAAGTTTGAGATATTTTGGGATATTTTGAGTTACCAGAAACACGACATTTGTTCACTCAACAAATATTTATTGAGCAAATACCTTGTTCCTGGTGCTATGCCAAGTACTGGGCAATATAAATGTAGCCACGACAGATGTTGTCTCTGCTCTTATAGATACCACATAAAAGTGTTGCTACTAATATTATTAGAACTATGACTTAATATCTACTACTTCCTTTTACTACTATAATATTGGCAAATGCTTATAAGAAATTGCTATTATTTGTGTTACTAATGACGATCTTTTCAACATGATAGTATTTGGGTGCATCTTCATTATTGTTAAATGATTTCTTTCACTTTTCAAAACATCTGTTGATAATTCTGTAGACAATGATACAATCGTCATCAATTTCTATAATTAGAGTTTTTACTTTTAATTTGATTCACACTGCACATCTCAGCCCAACATGTCAGGACCAACAAGAACTATCCACATACACAAAAAATAGGATAATCTTAAAAGAAACTATGTATCAGATCTCCACGCATGTGTTCAGTTTCTATTTTTAATGCTTTTATGAAAAGTGTTTTACATGGAAAATAATGAAGTCTTTGGAATTAGAATTTTCTTAAGCATCTGGTATATGCTAGACATTGGACATCCATCATCTGATTGAGATACCCTGGTGCTCCATGACAGTAATTACTATACCCACTTTGGAGATGAAGGGTGAGAGGTTGTGTCTTTTCAGATTCAGTCAATTGCAACCTAAAGCCAATGCTCCTTCCACCGTACCCAATTCTGTTCTGTCTGTTTAGCTACCACAAGAAAAAAATTTTAATGTCACTCAGTTCATATGTGATTGATCAATAGGAATCTGATGTCAGTTTAATTGATGGCTCCTTGGTAAACAGGTGAATTTTCCAGCTTGACAAAAAGACCAGGAGCTGGCTTTGTCTCCATGAAATCAAAGGCTTATCAATGTATGGAGACCTTTACTGAAATTAAACAGAAATGCCTTCTATGAGAAGTGACTGGCATGGTGGCTTCAAGAACAGGGATAGTCTCCAGTCTGTCAGTTGTTCTGTGACGTTAGCTGCATAAGAACCACCTCAGAAACTTGTTAAAACACAGATGTCTGGGGTCCTGCTCTTTACCAACTCCCACTCCCAAGAGGGTTTCCAATTCAGTGGTTCTGCAATATCACCTGAACATTTATGTTCCTGACAAATTTCTGCATGGTGTTTGAAACCAGCACATTATGTTGAACTATCTGGGGAAGTTGTCAATGAAGACAAGGAAGTTAAAAGACATATTTTTTTTCCTATTTCAACAAAAATTGATGTAAAGGGTGACCTCCAAATCAAATGTACATATATATTTACATGCATACACATATGTTCACACATTATATATGTAAATAATGTAATATATTTCATAAATATATAAATGTATATACATATATAAATATATACATACCTGCATACACACACACTTTATATTGATGAAAGTGGTCTCTATTGGAAAAAAAATGACTTCAAAGACTTTTACTCTGAGGAAGAAAACATGAGCCCAGGGGTAGAAGGCTACAGAGATGTTTGAACTGAATATTGGTATGTGCTCCGGTGGAGACTGAACTGTGCTAGTATTTCAATTGAGGTTACTATTATTTTTGTTACTTTTGGATTTCCAAATTCTATAGGTTTTGGATGGCCCACCATAGGCTTCCTTTCCCAAAAAGCTTGTAATTTTTTTTCACATATGTTTTTGCAGACCAGAGGTTTTCCAGGAATATAGATATGGTATTAGAGCCAAAATGCTATACAAAGAAATTCTTATCAAATGTAGTGATAATGACCCCAAAAGTAGAAAATCAAGATGACCTGGAAGATTTACGGAAAATGGATGAAATAAAGATGTGTGGGCCTAATAAAAACTCCTTGCAAAGTTGTGTCAAATCTCTTTTCTGAATGTGTCTGAACATTATGGCTAGTGGAAGAGCTACCAGTCCTCAATGTTAAAGTTCCTGAAATCAAACAGTCTTAAGTGAGAGAATTCTTTCAGGCACTTTACTAATAAAATAAAGCCCTCCATCTTTCCTTAAATTAAACAAGCTTGTCTTTGATCAGATGAAACACAGAGTTCACCTTACCAAGTTCTTCCCGTTGGGGCTCTCTATTTGAATTCTGGTAGTGTCAATCCGCTGGTTTTCTTTTGGGGTCGGGGACCCTATTCATTCCCCATGGAAACTACAATCAGTTGGACGCCTTCCTGAGAGGTTATAAAGTGGGAGGTGAGAATGTGCAGAGGTACTGCAACATAAGGTGAGAGCTTGCACAAAGGGGTATACCTAAGCACATGATGTTTGGGGGTCCCGTCTCCTGTGTTGAGTCCATTCCTTCCCTGGAGGAATTGCAGTCAAAATGCTTCAGTGGTTTGTATTGTAACCTTAAATTAGCTAGTTGTACAGTTTTATTCTTGAAACACAATGTAAGAGAATGCTCATGTTCTAATCCCAAGTAAGTTCATAGTGGCTGATGTGGCTAAATCAGACAATGAGGAAATTGAATGAAAACTTGCTGAAATGTGCTTCTCAAATGAGCTCAAGTGGGTGAATTCAAGGCAGAAATCTGGTGAACTGGCATCTGCAAAGTCAGAATCATAGATAATGAAGCAAGGCTTCTTTTTTTTTTGTAGGTTTTGTTGTTGTTGTTGTTGAACACTGATCTCTATTTTAAAAAGACTACAGTCACATCTACTGTGATGTATAACTAAACAGAACAAATAAAAATTTAAAAAAGAAAAGAAGACCACAGTCCTGGGTTGAAGGGGAAGTTATCATAGGTTTGGACAAAAGGAATAAGTAGATGATGTTCTGAATTAATTAAAATGTTCACTTTCACAAAATATTCTGGCATCTTTGGTGATGACAACCTAAGCTCATCAGCAGGATGTAACTATGAGACAAATATCTGAATTAACAGCTTACCTTTAGAAACCCAAGGTTATGTGATAGCTACAAATGTAGAAAGTTCTCCAACTGCTAGGATAGTGTGAAGGTACCAAAATACCTAAGATAAGTTATTTAGCTCCATTAGTTGTTTTTTTCAGGATTGTTAAGCAAAGTTTCATGATGCAGGAACATAAAACAGAACAATTTTAAAGTCATTTTCTGACTCCTTATCCATAAGCACCATTTAACGTTACTTCTCATTAACATGCACATCACTGAAAAATCTTAAACCTCTGTGCACAGGCATTTTTTCAAGAAGTGGTTCCTAGACATAGATGTGCATTGGAATCACCTGGAGAAGTTATTAAAACATAAGTTTCTGGCCCTCATCTCACAGTTTTTCAGTCAAAAAGGCAGGGCTAAAGTGTTAATATTTGCATATCTATTAACTTGCCAGGTGATGATGAAGCTGTAGGTTCAGACTCTAAAAAGAGACCTTAGAAAGAGACTGGTGATAAGGTAGCAAAATCCTCAACTAGGAGTTGTGGGACCTAAAATTCTTTCTATTCATTTTTAATGTCAAACCACGTGTTTTTAATTTTGTTTTGTGTGTGTGTGGGGGGGATGTGTCTTTTTTGTTTATTTGGGACCAAGGATTAAACTCAGGGGTGCTTAATCACTGAGCCACATAGCCCCAGCCCTTTTTATATATTATTTGAGAAAGGGTCTTACTAAATTGCTTAGGGCCTTGCTAAATTGCTGAGGCTGACTTTGAACTCACAATCTCCTGCATCAGCCTCTCTAGCCACTGGTATTATAGGCATGCACCACCATATCTGGGTAAAAGCTTGCCTTAATGGCTTCTTAACTAGTAAATGGAGAATTCTGCCCCATAGTGCTGATTAATGGTACTTTACCAACTCTCCCTGAAACTCTTACGGACTAATGTATTTTCTAACTGAAGGCTTGAAGAAAACAGGAACATAAGTTTTATGATCAATCCATTATTTCATAATCAGTGAACATTCAGTTTCCAAATCAATAGACCGTATCTTGGAAAGACGCTGACTGTCCGGTTAGGGCCAACTCCTAATCCACGCTCCATCACTCAAACCCTCCCAGATTCTCAGATGACTACACAGTCTCTCCATGACCTTTTCATCTGATTTAGTCTGAGCTGCATGGATTCAAGACTATTTGGTCTGGGGATTTTAAGGAACTGGGAAGGCTCATTGATTATTTTCCTTTGGATTATGCCACATATGTTAAAAGTCACTAAGCAATGACATCTGAAAAAAATCTCATTTGCCAGAGGAAAGGAAAATGAACATTTGGATCTTATATTTCAGACCAGAAATGGAAGAACAGAATGCAAGTGGGTGGGCTCACATGAAAGTCATTATTAACTGTGTTGTGATATTAATTTGTTATGTATTTCCTCCTCCTTCCTGGACATGGCTAGGATAGTGTGAAGGCACTAAAATACCTAAGATAAGTTATTTAGCTCCATTAGTTGTTTCATTCAGGATTGTTAAGCAAAGTTTCATGATGCAGGAACATAAAAGAGAACAATTTTAAAGTCATTTTCTGACCCCTTATCCATAAGCACCATTTAACGTTACTTCTTATTAACCTGTACATCACTGAAAAATCTACTGCCTCACACAGAAAACTCCACAGCGAACCAATGGTTTTACCTGGAGAATACAGACAATTTCCATATGCAGAGCCATGTGGGCATCCTTCTAGTAAACCAGTTTGGAGTATCATTTTCTCTTTGGCATTTTTACCCTCTCACAAACAATGAGGAATGACCAGCTTGCATTTGTGGATGGGGATATTAGAGAAGCATTTGCAAGTGTCCAGCCATTGCTGGGCTAACTCTTTGCATTTTTTTCTTTAGGTATCATTTTCTGGAACAGACAAGCATTTATTTAGGTTTTAAATCGACAAAAAACAAAGTCTTTTGATCAACAGGAAAAAAAAAACCCATCAAGTTTGCAGATAGATTAAGAAAAATATTTTTCTAGAGTTGTAATTACAATTTCAAACCCTACATAAAAGTTCCCTTTTATTTCTGCAAAGTTATTTCATCTCATATTTGGAAAAGGAGCCTCTAAATATTATATAATATGGTGCACTTAGAAGATGACATGAACAAAATATAACAAACCAGAACGCATTTATGAGGACTATCAAAGCACAAGCTGAAACACTTTTCCCTTAAATAACCTTTCTGCTAAGAAAAGAAACCATTAAGGCTAATATTACGAATATAGATTTTCAATAAAGTAGAACCAATTAGCTCTCCATTTTAAATAACACCATCTGTATTAGATGGAAATTGCTTATAACAATAATACAATGAAATTCTGTGTCGCCCAAAAGTTTTCGTACACTTCACAATTTCAATGATCTCTTTAAACACGATGAAAAGCTGTTTTCTGGGTGTGATGATGATATTGTGTAATTATCCTGTTAAATGTCATGTAATTCAGGAAGAAAGAAATAATACTACCTTCTATTTGAACAGTACTTTACAGGTTTTTTAAAAAACAATTTTATGGAGATACAATTCATATACCTTAAAATTCACTCAATCATGTATAATTCAATCATTTTTAGTATATTCATAGATATATACAACCATTGCCACACTTAGTTTTATAACATCTTTATCTCCCCCAAAATAAGTCTAATTTTTAGTTTTTGCCCCTCTTTCTACCTGCCAAACTCCTTAGCCCTAGTCAATCACTTATCTATTAAAACTTCCCTAGTCTGAACATTCACACGAATGGAATGATAATATGAGGTCTTTGTAACTGTCTTCTTTTACACAATGTTTTCAAAGTTCATTCATGTTGTAGTATGTATCAGCCTGACTCCTTTATATTGCCAAATAATATTCCATTATATGACTATATCAAGTTTTATTTACCCATTTCTCTGCTGACAAGCATTTGGGTTGTTTTTTTCCTTAGAATATTAATAAATAATGCGGCTATGAACATTCGTGCACAAGTTTCATGTGGACCTATATTTCCATTTCTCTTGGATGTACACCTAGGAATAGAAGTGCTGGGTCATCAGCTATCCCATTCCTCAGTTTATACCCGAAGGACTTAAAATAAGCATACTGAGCGACGCAGCCACATCGATGTTTATACAGTTCAATTCACAACAGCTAAACTATGGAACCAATCTAGATGCACTTTAACAGATTAATATATGCAGAAAATAGGGTATAGACACAAAATGGAATATTATTCAGCCTTAAAGAAGAATGAAATCATGGCATTTGCAGGTATATGGATGGTTGGAGAATATCATGTTAACTAAAAAAAAGCCAATCCCCAAACACTAAAGGCCAAATGTTTTCTCTGATATGCCCATGCTGATCCATAATGGGGCGGGGAGAGGTAGGGAAAAATAGAGGAACTTTGGATTGAGCAGAGGGGAGGGGAGGGTGTGTGCGGGTGAGAAGGATGGTGGAATGAGACAGACATTATTATTCTATGTACATGTGCGATTGCATGAACGGTATAACTCTGCATGGTAGACAGAGAAATGAGAAGCTGTGCTCCATATGTGTCTAGTGAGTTTAAATGCATTCTGCTGTCATGTATAACTAATTAGAACAAATAAAACAATTTTTAAAAAAATAAGTGCTGAGTCATATGATAACTCCATGTTTAATTGTCTGGGGATCTGCAAGTCTGTTGTCAAAAGTGTCTACAACATTTTACATTCCTTTGCACAGGTTATGAATGCTCTGATTTATTCACATTCACCCAAAACTTGTTATTTTCTGATATTCTCTTCTAGCCATCTTAGTGCATATGAAATGGTATCTCATTGTAGTTTTGATTTGCATTTCCCTCTTGAATAATGATGTCAAACATCGTTTTGTGTGCTTATTGGTCATTTGTATATCTTTCTTGGGGAAATGTACATTCTGATCCTTTACCCATTTTTAATTGAGTTGTCTTTTAATTATTGAATATAAGAGTTGCTTAAAAATCACAGAGAACAATCCCTATGAGACATATGGTAAAGGTTTTCTCCCATTTGGTAACTGTTTCATTTTCTTGCTGGTATCCATTGAAACAAAAAAGTTTTTAACTAATGAAATTCAATTTATTTTTTTTCTTTTGTTACTCCTATCAAAGAATCTTTTGCCAAGTCGAAGATCATGTAGATTTTTCTCTATTTTCTTCTGTAAGTTTTATAGGTTTAGCTCTTACCTTGAGGTCTCTGACCCACTTTGATTGAATTTTTGAGTATGGAGTGAGATAAAGATACAATTCCATTCTTTTGCACTTGGCCCTCCTATTGTCCAGCACTATTTGTTGAGAAGACTTGAGAAAGATCCCAACTGAATATTCTTGGCACCCTGTGAAAAATCAGTTGACCATAGATGTATGGGTTCATTTCTCCCCTCTCTCAATTACATGCCATTGATCCATTTGTCTATCCCTGGGCTGGACCACAGTCTTGACTGCCTTTGCTTTCTGGGAAGTCTGAGTCCTCTTACCTTGTCCTTCTTTTTTCAGAATTGTTTTGGATATTCTGAGTCTCTTACAATTCTATATCATTTTACAATCAGCTCATTAACTTCTACCAAGAAATCAGCTGGGTTTCTGATATGGATTGTGTTGAATCTGCAGATCAGTTTAGGGAGTTTTGCCATCTTAACAACATTAAATCTTTTTTTTTCCATGAATATGTGATGGTTTATCCATATATTTAGATCATGTTTAACTTCTTTCAACAATATTTTGTTGTTTTCAGAGTTTAGGTTTTACACTGTGTTTATTTACTTCCAATTATTTTTATTGTTATTGTAAAAACAATTGTCATCTTTTACTTTTTAGGGTGTTCATTCAAGTGTATAGAACTACGAAGGATCTTTTTGTATATTGCTCTTCTATCTGTAACCTTGGTGAATTCACATATTAGCTCAAGTCATTCTGGTGTATTTCTTAGAATTTTTCCTTTCCAATATGACTGTGCTTTTATTAAATCCATGAATCTCCTCCCGGTTACCTTGCACCATAATATCCATTGTTTTTGAGAGCATCCTTATGCTTGAATTTCTCCACACTCTGTTGCAAATTGAGTCATTTCCATTGGGAAGAGATTAGGAGCTAACTAAGGGCTTATTTCTTCCCCCAGACATAATTCTGTGAACCAAGTGTTTGGAGCAGGGCTGGTAGCTGTGCACTCTGAGTGGGAGAGGAGAGCAGAAGGTCCTCTTAGCTTGCATCTCCTGTGTGAAACCATCACCTAGCAATTCAGGGCAAAGACAATTAGAGTCCCACATTCTCACTATGCCATGCCCAAGGTACAGCCCCCTTTTCATAAGGAAGGGGGGTATTGACAGAAGAAGGGAGCATTTACCTATGTCTCATATGCATTATCTGGAACATAGTCTCAACAACAGGTAGATGGGGAAGGATGAGAAATACTGAAGACCTACTCTTGCCAGGTAGACAGCCTCCTGACTAGGTACACTGGGCAGAAGGTCTCTGTGTTCTTGGCTATCTCAGGGTGCAGTGGAATCTCTACCTCATTGTGGGTGGGGGGAGGCCAGAGGGAGCAGTCTTGGTTCCTATACCACAAACTCTTAAATTTTCTTGCTGAATTTTCGTGAATAAGCATGTCTTTTTTGAATTAATCTTTATTACTGCATTATAATTGCACATAACGGTGGGATTCATTTTGACCTATTCATGCATGCACATAACTTGCTCAATTTTTTGAATAGGCTTTATTTATTTATTTTATTAAAATTTATTTTGCTATTTCCCCTTAGGATAATTTCCAGAGGATTTGAATGTATTCTTTGTCTGTTTGATCATTTAAAACAGTTTCACTGGGGAGCAGCTTAGCGGAGCTCCTCAGGTTGTTATGGCAGAAGTTGATCTCCAGTGTGTTATAGTTTTACAAAGTAGCTTCCCACGTTTTTCACCTTATGGTTCACTTCTTATAAAGACTGATAAGCGTTTCATTGATGGAGCATTTCTCTCACATTTCAGTTGATCTGAGGAGGAAATACTGAGGAGGAAATTCCATGTCAGATACTGAAAGTATAAAGATATGTATGTTCTGTTCACATTCATTGTAGTCAGCTTTATTCTCACTTCGACCAAAAGACCTGAAAAGAACAACTGGAGGAGAAAAAGTTTACTTTGTGAATGGTTTCAGAGGTCTCAGTCTATCGATTCTCAACTCCACTGCTCTGGGCAGAGGTGAAACAGCACATCATGGGGGGAGGGTATGGTAGAGGAAAACAGCTCAGGACATGACCATCAGGAAAGAGAGAGAGAGAGAGAGAGAGAGAGAGAGAGAGAGAGAGAGAGAGAGAGAGAGAACCCTGCTCGCCAGAGATAAAATATAAAGCCGAAAGACAAGTCCCCAGTGACTTACCTCCTCCAGTCACACTCTACCTGCCTACAGTTTTCACCCAGTTAATCCGTTCAATGAATCAATGCGCTGATTAGGTTAAGGCTCTTGTAACACAATCACTTCCCCTCTAAACTTTCTTGCATTTTGCCTCACACATGAGCTTTGGGGGGGGGGACACCTCACATCTAAACCATAACAACATCCGCTAGAAAATATGGAGGGAATTCTAAGTTATCACAGAAATAAGAACAGGATTTGAACACAAGTTCACATGAAACTTAATCCCATGAGTACATTATGTTTTCGGTTGACTCTTGGGGAATATATCAAGAGGAGAAACAGAATTACCTGTTTTAATGCCAAAATCATATATATATATTTTTTTTACCCTACTACTCCTTGAGGGTATGGAAATTATAGAAGGCTCTCTCTCACACTTGACCTATGCTACACTGTGATATCACTCCTAATTTCAGCTTATAATACTACTGGGCATCTGTACTTGTGTCAGTCAGCTCTGCATCACTATAACAAGCACCTGAGATAAACAACTGACTAGGAGGAAAGCTTTGTTTATTTTATCACAGTTCTGGAGGTTTCCGTTCATGCTCAGTTGGCCTCAATGCTTGAAGGCCCGTGGTGAGGATGCATGTCACCGAAGAAGCATGTGGTAGAGCAAAGCCAGTGACCTCATGGTCAGGAAGCAAAAAAAAAAACTAAAAGGGGACCAGAGTCCCACAGTCTCCTTCAAAGGCACACCCTCAGTGACCAGAAGACTCCCACTAGGCCTCTCATATTAAATTTAGCACCAACCTGGGAACTAAGCCTTTAATACATGAGCCTTTGGGAGTCATTTAAGATCCCATTTATACCAAGATATCTATGTGGAACGTTCAGGGTCCAGTTTTTTGTTAGTGAAAACATTTTAATTTTCGGTCACTCCTTCAATTGCTTGCAAGAGAAGACAATCCGTTTGGAGAAGAAAAGAGCATTGCCGTAAGTCAAAAGTGGCAACAAAATAAAAATAAGAAATTCTGGGGCAGGAAGAACAGCATTTTAATGGCAGGATGAAGGGATTCTATGCTTAGACGAGAGCCTTGTGGCAAACCAAGACCCAGCACTCGTGAGAAGGGTCTGACCATCTCAGACAATCGGTACCATCTCCAGAAGGAGGGAACCCCCAGGAGGTGGAGGCCACAAAGCAGCTGTGTCACAGTGTTTTAGTCAGTCTTTTTCACTGCTATGACTGAAAGGGTCTGACCAGAACAACTACAGAGGAGGAAAAGTTTATTTGAGGGCTCAGGTTTCAGAGGTCTCAAACCACAGAGGGCTGGCTCCATGCCTTGGGGCCTGAGGTGAGGCAGGACGTCATGGCAGGAGGGGGTGGTAGAGGAAAGCCACTCACATCATGGTGACCAGGAGGCAAAGAGAGACTCCACTCTCAGATACAAATATATACCCAAAGCCACGCCCCAATTCCCACCATCTCCTGCTACAGTTAATTCCATCAAGTTTAACTCACTGATTAAGCTAAGGCTATGACCTCATCATTTCTCCTCCAAACCTTCTTGCATTGTCTCATATGTGAGCTTTCCGGGGACATCTCATATCCAAACCATAACACAAAGGCAAAGTATGCTGAGCCAACAACCTGGGGACAAGGAGGCTCTGAGCACTCTGGACCCAAAGCAGCAACAGTACCACGGAATCAGATGTGTCTAAGACAGCGCATCTTCAAATCCAAGAGGAAGAATTCATTAAAAAGGCCATGGGGCCACGCACAGTGGCACACACCTGTCATCCCAGCAGCTCACAAGGCTAAGGCAGGAGGATCACGAGTTCAAAGCCAGCCTCAGCAAAAACGAAGTGCTAAGCAACTCAGTGAGACCCTGTCTCTAAATAAAGTACAAAATAAGTTGAGAATGTGGCTCAGTGGTCAAGTGCTCTTGAGTGCAATCCCTGGTACCCACCCTAAAAAAAAAAAAAAATTCCCTCTAAGAAAGATGATCCACCTCTTGGAGAAATTACTTGATTGCAAAGACATTTGCAATGAGGTATCATGAGACTTAATGAAATAAAAGCCAAACCACAGGATGGCATGGGCACCCCAAGAAACCAGCAAGGGAGGTAGAAGCCTTTCGATGCCCAATCCAGGAACACCTCAATGCTACTGCTGCTGTTTGAATCTTGTGCCCATGCATTGAATGTTTGTTCCTCAAAGTGGCTCTACTGAAAGATGGTGCAGACTTTAAGAGATGGGGCCAACTGGGAGACCCTCTGGTCATTGAGGGCCTGCCCTTAAAGAGGATTGTGAGACCCCAGTCTCTAGACATGAGGGGAATAGTTTGCTCTTCCATCTACTTCCCAACATTGCCATCTGACAGCCCTATAGCCCTAAAATCAGTGGGTCCACCTGATAATGAACTGAAACCTCTAAAACTGTGAACCAACATAAACCTTTTTCCTTTTGGGAGTTGATCATCTCAATCATTTGTTACAGTAATGGAAAGCTAACTTGCATAGCTTCCGAGAGTCTGACTACATTCGTATTAAAAAGAAAAACTTGAAGTTCAAAAATGCCTGGGCTCTCAGGAAGAAGAGCTCTGCTCTAACGAGCAGTCACGCCAAGGAGCTGGCTCAAGTAAAGATGAAGAGAAAGCAAACTCAGAGGGTCTGAGTGGAACACCCCAGAAAGTCTGTGATAAAGCAAAGCTGAGAATTCCAAGGCAAGAACAGATTCATGGGGCATGAAGTGTGGAAGTCATGACCATAGACAGTATGATGACCGTAACCAACTCAGGGCAGGAGAGAAAACCGAAAGACATTGTGAGGTTGGTACTAAGATACCCACCTGTTAGAGAAGACACGGCAGGTAACAGCAAAAATGGGTAGAAAGAGCTTTGACAGCAGGAGCTCAACCTGCTGGAGATGGTGTCAGGGCTGTGGCACAGGAGGAGGCTCAACTTGTGAGCTCCACTGGGTCACACAAAGGCCAGGTTTTTTTTGTTGTTGTTGTTGTTTTGTTTTTTTTCTTTTTTCTTTTTCTTTTTCTTTCTTTTTTTTTTTTTTTTTTTTTTTTTTTTTGAGTAGCTAACTAAGGATTATTGCTGACAGCTTTGGGCTCATAGGGACCAGAAGAAGGGCCCATATGGAGAGTTCTGTGGCCAGAGGAGAAATACCAGACTAAAAATATTCTAAGGGGGACTGGGGATATGGCTCAAGTAGTAGCACGCTCGCCTGGCATGTGCAGGGTGCTGGGTTCGATCCTCAGTACCACATAAAAATAAAACAAAGATGTTGTGTCCACCGAAAACTAAAAAATAAATATTTAAAAAATTCTCTCTTTCTCTCTCTCTTAAAAAAATATTTTAAGAGTCTTTGGGTAGCAGCAGCAATCAGGAAAGGCTATGGTGAAGCTTGTAAATGGTGAAGCTTCTGCAGTCAGTATCAGGGGAAAAAAAAAATGGAGAGAATCTGGTCCAAAAGTTGGAAGATGGAATAAATTTTCCCAAGTACAGTTATGAAGATGAAAGGAACTAAGTCAGCTGGCTCACAAGAATTCATTCTGAAGGAAGGTAAGGGAATCCAATGGAACCATCACAAAATGGTAGCCCATGAGGGAGGAATAGAGGATTAGGAAAGTCCAGCAGAGACACCTCAGCTGATCTTGGATCAGCACGTTGAAGACCTGGTGGATCAAAGTCCAGAAACAGGTCACAAGTAGATAGTTACATGGCAAAAGAAAAACAAAATGACCCCCCAAAATGAAATAGGAACTAGGTGGGGTGGTGCACACCTGTAATCCCAGAGGCTTGGGAGGCTGAGACAGGAGGATTGCAAGTTCAAAGCCAGCCTCAGCAAAAGCAAGGCACTAAGCAACTCAGTGAGACCCTGTCTCTAAATAAAAATACAAAATAGGGCTGGGGATATGGCTCAATGGTCATTGCCCCTGAGTTCAATCCCCAGTACCAAAAAAAAAAAAAAGAAAGAAATGAAATAAGAGAAATTCCCAATTATTTGATAGTTGCCCTAATAATTAAACAATAATCAGGTGAGAGCATTTTAAAATTTTTGTAGATTTTTCTTTGGGAATTTTATGAGATGTGCCAAGTCATTGCTATCTTCTATATGCTGATGTTTTTTTTTAATATTTATTCTTCAGTTTTAGTTGGACACAATACCTTTGTTTTATTTATTTATTTTTATGTGGTGCCGAGGATCTAACCCAGGGCCTCCAACACACTAGGCGAAGAATGCTCCACTGCTGAGCCACAACCCCAGCCTTATATGCTGAGATTTTTACAAAGCATCTTGAACCTGATTCTCTGGATTTCCTTTTAAATGTCTTTTAAATTTGTTACAATTACCTGTTTCATTCTCTTTCTCTTTCTACCCTCACCTCTTTCCTCCTTCAGGTGTGCCAAAATATCTGAGAATCTGAATTTTGAAAACAATTATAAAGTGATTCTTTTGCATAGGAAAGTTTGAGAAGCATAGATCTATGATAGTGTAGATTCAGATTTGTGGGATCATTTAAGACAATGTATGGGTCCACTCTGTGTAATAAAGAGAGTTTACCCTCCCTAAGGGACTTTGAGTAGCTGAATAAGGGTGGTTTTTAAATTATTCAATCTACACATGACCACAATGGTAAATTAAAGTTTGATTTTGTTATACTCTTCTGCTCTGTACATAGTTTAGGAGTTTTTAAGGGTTTTGTTTTATTTTGTTTTATGTTAGTGACTGACATATTGTTTATCTCAGATTTCCACCTAAATTTCTAAAAGTAATGTTGGACTTGACACTTCCTTGGAGAGTCAAGTGGTTGGTACGATATCTAATCTAATGGATAGGCACATTAAATCTCAATAAATCCAGTTCGATATTTCTGCAAAGAGATCTGGCATAAAGCCCAACAGAAAATGCTTAGTGATCTTGAGAGGAAAAGTTTTATACTGGAAATGTTGTAATGTTCTATGTTTATTCCAGGATGTCTTATTTATTACTACTCACTCATCTGCCATCGCCGTTGTAATGTTTTAAATAAATTTTGTATCTTAGATAATGGAAGAGGATATACATAGAAAGAAGGACTTAAATTTAATTTTCATGATTGAATAGAGAAGTTAATGGCTTAACCCCATGCTCTGCTTACTAAAATGGAATGGCAAGGTTTCCTTATGGAAATGCTTTCTTAACTTGGCCAAAACATGAAGTTTGACCTGAAGAATACAATAAAAACCAGAGTTTTAAGAGAAGTTGAATGGGAACTGTTGGCTAGAATTTGCTTGAGAAGTGTTGAGCATAGAGGTGGGTTGCTTTGTCCTAACAGAGCACCACGAACTGAATGGCTCAGGAACAGAAATGTGTCTCAGTTCTGGAGACTGGAAGTCCAAGATCATGCTAATGGCTGGGCCATGCTCCCTTTGAAGGTGCCGAAAAAGAATGTGTGTCAGACTACTCTCCTACCCTCTGGCAGTGCCTTGGCTTTGGGAATTACAACTCCCATCTTCACATGACATGCTCTCTGTGTGACTATCTTTCTGTGTCCCCATATCTCCTTTTATGAGGACACGAGTCACAACTGATTCAGAGTCCACCCTACCCCACATGATTTTATCTTAACTAATTACATCTGCAATGATCCTATTTCCAAAAAGTTCTTAATTCTGAGTTACTGAAAGTCAGGGCTTCAACATCTAGAATTGGGGAGGACTTAATTCAGCCCATCACAAGGAACATGAGACTGTGGAAGAATATGAATAAAGAATAATATGTGGATAGTTAAAAGAAAAGGGGGTTACCTCTCTACTGCTATCTCAGGGTCCATTCTCCTTGGGGGAAAAAAAATACATAAATACTCAATTCTATGGTAGAAAGTTCCTGACACAGCATTTAATTTCATATATTTGGTGTAGATTGGAAAACTGAAGTCACCAGAGTTAAAGCTAGGTACTCAGTCAAACAGTAGAGAAGCAAATCCAAAACCTGAATCTGGGTCTCTTTATTTCCTATTCTCTGTCTCCTGTGTCCATCTTACTAGAAGCTGGGATAGTGTGAACAACTTTGCCCTTGAAATCAAAACCTTGGCTATCAATCTTTGAGTACTCAGTGCAAAGACCAATTGTTTCTGGAAGTGAAATTGGACGTCAGAGCCACTGAATTTCTCCTTAAGTTGCCTTTTAAGGTGTACCTATGGTAGGACTTTCTCAGGGCACAGACTAAAGTCCCTGCTTGATCTTGGACAGCACTCTATGCTGTGTGCACCCTCTACTTCTCCATATCTTCACCCAGAATTTCTGTCCTTACTATGGAGCTTAGGACAGCATCAAGATGGTAAACAAAAGCATGCTAATCTAATTTATTGCTCCTTAATAAGTGACAGGTAATATTTGATAGTATTCAGCTAGACTACTCACTCCTTTTCTAGGAGTCTTTCGGCTTTCTGAGTGACTATCACTGGAGAATAAATCAAAACTACTCTAAGATATCGTCTCACACCAGTCAGAATGGCAGCTACTATGAAGACAAACAACCATAAGTGTTGGCGAGGATGTGGGGAAAAAGGTACACTCATACATTGCTGGTGGGACTGCAAATTGGTGCAGCCAATCTGGAAAGCAGTATGGAGATTCCTTGGAAATCTGGGAATGGAACCACCATTTGACCCAGCTATCCCTCTCCTTGGTTTATACCCTAAAGACTTAAAAATAGCATACTACAGTGACACAGACACATCAATGTTTATAGCAGCACAATTCACAATAGCTAAACTGTGGATCCAACCTAGATGCCCTTCAGTGGATGAGTGGATAAAAAATGTGGCATATATACACAATGGAATTTTACTCAGCAATAAAAGAGAATAAAATCATGGCATTTGCAAGTAAATGAACGTCGTTGGAGAAGATAATGCTAAGTGAAGTTAGCCAACCCCAAAAAACCAATGCTGAATGTTTTCTCTGATATAAGGAGGATGACTCATAGTGGGGTTGGGATGGGGAGCATGGGAGGAATAGATGAATTCTAGATAGGAAAAAGGGGTGGGTAAGAAAGGGAGGGGGCATGGGGTAAGCAAGGATGGTGGAATGTGATGGACATCATTATCCAAAGTACACGTATGAAGACATGAATTGGTGTGAATATACTTTGTATACAACCATAGATATGAAAAATTGTGCTGTATACGTGTAGTAAGAATTGTAAGGCATTCCGCTGTCATTTATTTATTAAAAAATCAATAAAAAAGACATATTTTCTCCCATTCTATAGGTTGTCTTTTCATTTTGCTAATTATTTCCTTTGCTGGGCAGTAGCTTTTCAGTTTGATGTGGTCCCACTTGCCTCTTTTTTGTTTCTGTTGCCTATACTTTTGGTGTCAAGTCCATGAAATCATTGTGAAGGTCAATGTCATGAAGCTTTTCTTCTATGTCTTCTTCTGCAAGCTTTAGAGTTTCTTATGTTTAGTTGTCAATCAAATCATTTGGCTTGTTCTTTATCAGATAAAGTTTCAATTTTAATATTTTAAACGTTGAACTCCAGTCTCCAACACTATTTATTCAAGAGACCCTCCTTTCCCCACTGTGCATTATTGGCACCCTTGTCAAAGTTCAGTTGACTGAATGCATGGATTCATTTCTAAATTCTCTGTTCTGTTCCAGTAGTCCATATGTCTATTTTGATTCCAGTAGCATACTGTTTTGATTACTATAACTTTACAATATACTTGGATATTAGGAAGTGTGATGCCTCCAATTTTGTTCTTCTTTCTTAAGATTGTTTAGGAAATTTGTAGATTTTTCTGATTCCATATGAGTTTTAAAATTTTTCTATTTCTGTCAAAAATACCATTGAGATTTTGTTAAGGATTGCACTGAAACTTTGAGTAGTATGAATTGTGTTATCATGAAGTCTTCCAAAGCATACAGCTGATTTAATACATACAGCTGGTTTAATCTCCAAACTTTCTAAAGAATGCCTACAGCTCAATAACAAAAAAAAAAACTGATTGAAAAATTGGCTAAAGACTTGAATATAAATTTCTAAAACAAAAAAAAATGCAAGTAGCTATATGAAAAAATGCTCAATATCATCATGTTTAGCGAAATGCAAATGAAAACCTTAATAAGATATCGCCTCACACTTGTCAAGATGGTTATTACTAAAAAACAAAAGCAAGAAAGCAAGTGTTGGAGAGGGTGTGGAGGAACTGAAATCTTCGCAAACTGTTGAAAATGCAAAATGGTTGGGTTACTATGGAAAACTGTATAAAGATTCCTCAGAACAATGTTAATAGAGACACCATTTAATCTAGCAATCCCAATCTGTTTTTATCCAAAACAACTGAAACCAGAATCTCAAAGAGATATTTACATTCCTATGTTCATTGCAGAACCATTTATAATAACCAAGATGTGAACACAACTGCATAGATAATCTCCATCAATGGATGAATGGATAAAGAAAGGAAGGTATATACGTACATACAATGGATTATTATTCAGCCTTAAAAAAGAAGAAAATTCTACCATCTGTTACAACATGGATAAACCTTCAGGAAATTATGCTAAATAAAATAAGCCAGACACATGAAAGACAAATACTGCATGATTCCAGTTATTTAAAATATCTAGAATAAATATGAAGCAGTGTGATATGTGTCACTTTTTAAAATAATTGGCAAATGAACTTAACTGTTAGACTTGGAAAATTCTCTATTGAGTGGCACAGATTTAGTAACCAAGAATTGTAACTCCTGCTTTTAGGGATCTTATCGTATGATTTGATCCTGCAATGAATAATATTCATCAAGCCATGCTTCTGTAGTTGCTATTTTTTTATTTTTATAGTTTACACAAAGAAAGCACAAAACAAATATAATTAGAAATAGAACATAAATGTTATAAACTCTTGCAAAATAAAGATAATTGCATATCTGTTAAGCTTAGAGTTATGGAGGAAATACAAATGGTCAGAAGTCTGTACAGATTGTTACTTTCTTCAACTTATGTAGAATATATTATAAAATACTATGTGAAGTTGACATGTGAAGAATATAAGGTCAATAAAACGATTGACTATATAAATAAATATAGAATAGACAGATTCTTAGAACCAAAGAGTGGAATGGTGGATCCAGGGACTGGGGAGAGGGGTTTGGGGAGTTATTAATTAATGAGAATAAAGTTTTAGCCAAGTCAGATAAATAAACTCTAGTGATCTACTGTACAACTTTGTACTTATTTTCAACAGTAATGTACTGTACACTTAAAATTTAATTAAGAGGGTAGATTTCATGTTAAGTGTTTTTACTACAATAAAATAAAATAAGATAATCTGTGGTTTATTGGACCAAAACTAAAGGTCTCAAATTCACTGGGTAGATGTAAGTGGTAGCCATCATCTTCTTCAAACTGCAAAGAATTGGGTGCCATTTTTTTTTATCTGTGCTTAAGACTCTGACATCTTGGGTGGTCTTCATTGAATTTAACACATTGAGGAGTAAATAGTTTCTATTGCAGCTGGCATGCTGTTTGGCTTCAGGGCATGTCTTGAGCTGTCTGAATACACTACACTATATCTAATCACACTGGATTTCTCTCTTATACCCCCCACCCCCATTCTCAGATTCCACCTTTTACAGCCTCTTCAAAGATGAGCTGGAAAGAATGCTTTCAAGCTGCTCTTACTTTATTTGCTCTGTGCATAGGATTTCAAAAAGCAAAATATTGATCAGGCCACTAGCCTGCATTGTCTCAGAAAATATTTCATTCTCCAAAACAAGTTATTATCTTCAGTTGCTACTGAAAATGCATCAGTTTCATTATATCAATTTATAATTGAAAAATGGCACAAGATTAATTATGGAAATGCTTTTCAATTTCAATAGTCAATTAACAGGCAGCTGTATGAAGACTGCAATAATTACACTGTTCTGCAAGCACTGCACTACATGTCTTATTTTAGTATATTTAGAATTTTAAAAGAGAATCTGATTAGCATTTATTTTTTTAATGAATCTGGCATTCAGGGGATGCATGAATTTACTTTAGATACCGGATTATCAATTAATGCTTATCAATTTAACATTGATTTTCTTTATAATCTAGTACCATCATCACAGAGAATTTTTCTACATAAATTCCTGCTACAGTTGTCATTAGGTGTAAGAGTTCAGAAGGAACATATACTCCCACAGATCCTAGTTAAAAAAAAAAAAATGTTCTTTCCTGAAATCTACCTGTAGTTTTGTACAAGTCTTGAAGATTCATCCTATACCTTTAACTGAAAACAATGTTTTTCTCTGTAATGTCTCCAAAGAGGAAAGCAAGAACAAGCACAGTCTCCTGAATTATTCAATTTAAGTAGGCTATGATTTATTTTCATATTATAATTATAGGCTGTCAGAGGCACAGATCCTAAGTGTACAGTTAGATAAGTAGTGACAGAGTATAAACAACACGGAAACCATATCACCCTAGAAAGTCCTGGGACTTTACACCAGTGCCTCTTGATATGAGTTTTTTCTGTAGACACTCCTAATGTCACCCCTGTTGTCTGGGAGGGTGTGGTTACCCTCATTTCCTCCTTCATCTTTGAAAGAATGGGAAAGGCGGAGGCCATTGGTGATTCATGTGCTCATTGATAGCTCTCCTTCCCCTTCACCTATTTGCTAGAACATTGGCTTTGGAATCTAAGAAACCAGGTTTAACTCCTGGTTCTACACTTTTTAGAGTTATTTAACATCCCTGAGTCCGGGTGTCCTTATCTGTGAGGTTAGGATGCTAAAACCTACCTCACAGGGTTATTAGGAAGATTAACTAAACTGCCTTTATGCACCTGCCATTCAGAACATGCTCAGCTGGTCCTCCACTCTCCCTCTCCTGTTGACATTGGGTCTTGGACATTGGTTCTTTTCCTCTCCCCCAGTTCAAACAACTAACTAAAAGGGTGCATTCCAAGGGCTGGGGATATAGCTCCGTGGTAGAGTGCTTCCCTAGCATAGGCAAGGCCCTGGTTCCATCCCTGGCACTAAAAAAAGAAAAAAAAAGTTGGGGGTAGCATATATTTCAATCTTTGAGGACGCTGCATTTGAAAAAAAAAAAAGTTACTTTTTCTAATTAGGAAAACCAATCCTCACTAATGCATTAGTAAACTTGAGTTATTTCCCTTTCCAGGTCCTTTTATTTGTATTTTAATTTAAGCCTTAAGGGAATGTGTTTTTTTTTTCAATCCAAATAAGTCAGAAGATTGGAGAATAATATAATATTTGGGGCCAGGAGGCTCTAGTTCTCTTTAAATTCCAGACAGCCATCCATCTGCCTGAGTGCATAGCTGCCTATGTGACATAGGCAGGCTTTCTCAGGAAAAGATTCTAGGCACAGGTTGCAGACACATTTTGGACAAGTTGCTTTAAATAAACTCATGCAGGTATTGAACTCAGAGCCTAGAATCTAAGTGTGATAATAAGGAAGCTGCTCTCCCACACATTGGAATGATGATTGGCAATGGCCGATTAGCAAATTAGAAGTAGAGATCTGAAGATCAATACTGAGAAGTGGTCTCTTCCTTTGTGCTGCAATCTGTGAACTACCGTGTGGTTTCTACTGGAAGCACCAAGAGCTTATCAGGGAAAGCAGCTGATTAATTTCCCATTTGAAACATACTTAAATTCAGAGCCTCAGGTGAGAGTCATCATTACAGCCCAGTTGAGTTGCTGGACCACAGTGCTACCTTAATGACCTCCCTATGTGTCTATTACTAGGCAAGGTTCTGCCTACCTATGAAGGTGTTATTGGCAATTGAACTCAGGGATGCTCTATCACTGAGCTATATATATATATTTTTTTTTTCAAATATTGAGATAGGGTCAAGCTAAGTTGTCCTGGCTGGTCTTGAACTTGCAAACTTCCTACTAACAGGCCACGGTGAGCCACGGTGCCTGGTTCCCTTGTGATAGATTTTAAAGACTTTGTTGTTGTCCAGTCCTGATTTTGTATCATCTGCTTTTCCCAGGCAAACTGACTACCACTGACTTTTGCTTTCCTTATAGTTTTCTAAACAAAATAAAATAAAATGTGTCTTGACCACATAAGATACTCTGTGATTGAAGCAAAATAGATTCTTTCTTTTTTCTCCCTATGTGACTTTATACATTCTGAATTAAATTGAAGAACTCGGGGAATTCATATATAACCAGAATCCAAAGCTGCTGCAAGCACTGATCCCAAAGTAGACCATGCACCACGATCATTGCTCAGCTCAAGACTGATGATGATGTGCAAAACTGAGAACCCTTTTAGTGCTATGCAAATTACGCCTCAATTATGTTTTCCCAGTACATTTAGACACAACCCTTTGCTAGCCTTCTTTTTTTTTCACATGATATTTGAAATTCATAATCAACAGGACATGTATTGGGGAGCCTTATTTTGTGATCGTGAGCACAAATATAAGAAGCAAAAACAAAATTTGATACTCAATACTAGTAAATACATAGGTCCAAATTATTTACTTTACACCATCTAAACAGCAGCAAGTCATTAATGGGATATATGGGTGGAAACTTCACTGTACAGAAAATAGTTAATTTCATAGACCAATGAATTAGGGACCAAGGAGATGGTACTCATGAAATGTCATGTTTCCTTGCTCATTAATACAGTTTACAAAGACCTGCTCCAGTGGGGCTTTCTTCACATTTTTTGTAACACTACTGTCATTTAGCATCCATTGTCAATGTCAACTGGTATTAGCCAGTTAAGTAGCTAGATTAGGAGTGCCTAGCTACCGTAAAATACATCAAAGCCTATTTTTCTTTCTTGATGTGCCTGAAGCCTTCATTTTGCTGGTTTCAAGGAGAGGAAGGATGATCAGTGAATTTGATGACGACATAAGAAATTTTAGGGATCAATGACTAATCAATTTTGCAGTTTTTCTTTCATCACTTTGGAGAAATTAAGTGAACACAATCTTTGATGCATCTTACTAAAATACAAGCTTAGGGATTTGTTAGGGTTTGGAGATGGGGTGTCCTCCAAAACTCCTGTTAATGTAGGAATGTTCAGAGGTGAAATGATTACAGTGTGAGAGGTGTTACCTGATTCGTCCATCCTAATTTGAACGGACTTACTGGGTAGTAACTACAGGCAGGTGGGGCAGGGCCGGAGGAGGTGGGTCACTAGGGGTATGCCTCTTGCATCTTCCCTGTGGCTCCTTCCCCCTCACTCTCTCTCTCTGTCTCCGGGGCCACAAGCAGAGAAGCTTTCCTTCACTGGACCCATCCCCCAGGGTGCTGCCTCACCTTGGAACCAGGGCAATGGCGTCGACCATTTGTGGACTGACACGTCTGAAACCATGCACCCCAAATAAATGTTCTCTGCTCTAAGTTGTTCTTGTCAGGTACTTTGGTCTCAGGGATGTAAAAAGCTGACTAAATCAGGACTTCAGCAGTACCCCTCCTTTCCTTTTAAGATAAAAAGAAAAAAGAAAAAAAAAAGTAGTGACCATAAAATTCTTGAAGCTTCTATTTGAAATAAGCCATTTGATGTGTCAGTGATAACCAGTTCTGCAGAACTATTCTATTTTCAAGTTCAGTACTCTCAGCTAATTTTTCAGCCACCTCTGAGTCTTTGGGGATTCTAAATGGCCTGTGGAATAATTCTGACTATTCAAATAGTTAAACTATCCAGCATAGGCAAGCAAGAGGTCCTGTGTGGACTCAGTACCCCAAACCTCTGCAGGCCCTATCATGAAAGATAAATGAGAAATGTTTTCTCTTATCTTTTCTTGCTTTCCACAGAGTGAACTTTAAATCAAAATTTTAGCTTTATGTCACTTGAGAGAATAGTGAGAAGGGCTTTCAGGTGGAAGGAAAGCAATGATTGAAGATTGTGAAGGGTCTGAGAACAGACATGCAGTAAATGTGTTGTTGTTGTTAATGGTGTTGGTGATTTAGAATAGACAGCATTAGCTAGAAACAACCCCCCCCAAAATCAGTAATTTGCTCTCTATATTCAGGGGAAAGATGGAGTATACATCACTTGTGGTACATATTTAATAAAGAACAGTTTTCCTTCATCTTAAATGAATTTGGTGGCCTTCTATTTGCCACTGCAAAACATCAAGAAGAGAGTATAACTGAAGCCCAATACACTTAAACAACAATGAATCAAATTTCATCACTACATGCAAAAGAATGTACCAGACTAATAAAGAACGCAGGCTACGTTTAGCAAAAGAAATTATGTCTTTAACTGGGATTAGAGGCCACAGTGTCTCTTTGGGAGACCAATAGGTCTCTGTGGACAGTACAGGTCAAGGTCTCATAATTTTGAGACATTAAGTAAATATGCAGTGAGCTTCCCAGAGACTCATAGAGTGTTTCAAAGTCAAAGTGTCATGAGATGATTGAATTTTAGGTACCGAACTTCCCTACATTCACTAGATCCAGAATGGGATTCCTCTCAACTTCCTGCATCTACCCTGGTTGAAGTCAAATGGGAGATGAATTATGCTCTGGAGTAAGGCTTCTTCATTGTCCTCTAGATGTTTATACATCAGAAGGATCTTTTGCTGGTATTTATTTTGCTTGTTAAAGTGTTTTCATTAAAATTTGTACAAATTAGCACTTATGATTATCTGAACTTCTAGTGTATACCTATACTCATGGGTATGTTTATATAGGTGTGTGCTCTTAAACTTATAGTATACTTCTATACCAATACTTTTCTTCTTGTAGATTCATATGTAGAGCAAGTTGGTCCCTTGTATCCTGATTCTGAATCCACAGGTTCAACCAACTGCAAATGGAAAAGATTTGAAATGAAAATAGTGTCTGTACCAAACACGTACAGTCCATTTTCCTTGTCATTATTCTCCAAACAATACAGCAGAACAACTATTTGCATAGCATTTATTCTACATTAGGTATTATAAATAATCTAAAAATGATTTCAAGTATAAAGGAAGACGTGGGTAGGTTATATGCAAATACTACATCATTTTATACACAGGACTTGAGTGTCCATAAACTTTAGTAGATGGGGAGGCCCTAGAACCAATATCCTGTGCACATGAAAGGACAATTGTATTTTATTTCAGAGACTTTAACATACATTTTTTAAACCATGTAAGTAAAATTCTTTAGAAGTTCTTGTTAAATTGGATGTGGTCAGATACATGGTCAGCGGTCTCCATGAACCAGGGTAACGGGTGAGCTAAGAATTGGATTGTGCACAGTACACAGAGTGTGTAACTGTGCAGAAGTGCCCAGCAGGGAAGGTGCACCCGGAAAACCCACCAGCCCTGAACTGGCCATGCATGTACCAGATTTGCATGCTCTGGAGGAAGGGGCATCTTTTTGCCATTTGCCTACCCAAGAGGCATAATTCAGTAAATGCAGGCACGTAGTACATGTAAGTGGAAAGCTGGCTGAGAACCCCCATTGTCAAATAAAAGAAGGTACTCAATTCAGGATGAAATGTAAGAAAAGTCAAAATTACCTAGATTTGACCTGAGTATATGAAATTAACTGGATCATGCCTTATTCATCAATAAAGTCTTCAAGTCACTCCTCAGGGCCAGGCATCTGGTGAGACAACTGGTAGAGCTCTTGGTCCCGTAGTAACTTCAGACAGCAGAAGGTGGGAAGGCAGTCACATGAGCAAAAGAAGTGATGTCATGCAATTAGTGCCCAAAGTTTACCTGAGATTCTAAAGAACCTGGAGAATTTAAGATCAACAGCTTTGTCAGAACTGGGTGGAGAAAAGGTCGTCTCCATTGAAGCCCTGTTTCTCTCAGAGTATTCAAACCAAGAGTTATGTGAATGTCTGATCACCATCCACCTACTTCCAGTGAGCCTTTGTACTTTCTGGCCCTTTATTCCTTTCTCTATGGATATTTTCTCCTTACCCTCAGAAACAGAAGTCCCATGTAATGGACCTCCATAGCCTAATCAAGCCCCATCAAAATCGAGCTATTGGTGCCATCAAAGGAACAGACAAGCTCATTGGTTGGACAAATGGATGCATCCTGCTGTCGTACGGGTGAGGTTCTTTCTATCCTTTGCTTCTGGGCAACATGTCAATGGGGCCCTCAAATCCCTGACCTGAGACTGACTAAGGTAGGGGTCACAGGCTGGCAGGAAGGTATTTGGGAGCAGTTGTTTCTCTTGGATCACCTTAAATCATAGCACATATGCAGATGCTTCATCAATCAAATGAAGTTATAAAGTTTATTCCAAGCCAGAAAAAAAGTTCCCATTTAAAACCACAGAGCTCATACATTCATTAGCATAGTTTTTTTTTCATTTCTCAAAAGAATTACTGAGAAGGCCTTTGATGTATCAAATATTAAGCCTTTGATGTATCAAATGCTCTATGCCTGGAGGGATTAGTTCTGATTGGAAAATTCTAGTCTCTGCTCTATCTCCCAACCTTTAACGACTGTGTATCCTCTTATTAGGAGGTAAAGGGCAGCTGGCATTCTGTGGCTAGTACAGGTCAAGGTCTCACCCAATGAGTTCCTTTGTCCTCACTCTTTTGGGAGGCTCCCCTGTTTGTGGTGCCATAGTGTGTTTCTATCCATGAGAGATATCCCAGGGGTGGCCGTCCTTGGGGGTGTTAGGCAGAAGGACTCATGATATTGAGGATGTTCTTCACACTATTATGGCTATTATGACTACATCTTTTCATGTGTTCCTTCAGGATGAGTCCCCAACATCTCAAAGATCCACTGGTTGGTTTTCTCCCAGGAAGAAAGGGCATCTAATGGTTCTCCTTTTATATACGTCTTTCTACAGGACTGTTTGACATTGGAGAAGAGAGAAACTGAAGATTTACAAGGACAGTTTTTAATATCATATTTCATGAGATGGGCCACATTTGCAGCTGAATGGTCTCCAAGTGTGTGGAGAACAGTGGACATGGGCTGACCGCAGGGCATGTCCCTGATGCTGAGTCGCTTATCATTTGTATAAAATCCATCTTTGTTCATCTCTAATTTTAAACAACTCTTTAAATATTTTTTTTCTCATGGTCATATCCTCTGGAGAAAAAAAAATAAAAGGTAATTTCATAGGAAAAAGAAGGCATTTGTCAACTTTCCCAGAACTCTGGGGAACGATTATCTGAGATCTGCTGATGGTGAACCTTCGGGCTCTCCTGCTCCGGTGGAACCACCCTGGGTCACAATCCTAGAAACCTCTCAGGGTGCAGAAGGCAACCGTTGGGCCACTTCCTGTGAAGGCTGCTTCCCAGGGACTTTTCAGCAGCTTAGCTGCAGTCAGAAATAGAAGGTCTTTTGCTAGTGGGGTGCAGTAACTCAAATTTTACTCTCCCAGGGCTGTATACTATTTTGAGAGTGAGCAATTAAGCAGTGCTTAGATTAATGGTTCACCAGATAAACCTGGAATGATTCATTAGTTCTCCCTAAATAATCACCCACCCAAAAGAGAGAATTTTTTTTTTCTCCAGGTGAACTTCAGGGTAGGCTTAAAGTACTGTGTCCCAGGAAACAGCCATATTGTCTTGGATTTAAGTACCATTCAGAAATAAGAGTTCTGCACAGTGCTTGACCATCCCTTGTACAGTGGGTAATACCACCCACTTCTCCTGCAGAGGCTCCCATCCTGACTCCCAGGGAAGAATTGGCAGGTGTTAGGTATCCTGGGCTGTCCTTCTACTTCTTATGCTCCCAGAAGGCTGTTCTTCCAAGGAGAGGCTGTGACTCCATAGTGGAAGAACAGTGAGAATTTGTATTTGTTGCTTCTCTGTCTATATATGGACATCTTCCCCACCTGGGCTCTGGGATTTGCCATCAATTGATACACACACAGCATAGAGAGAGAAAAGGTGATATGATGACTCACAGGATTCTCAAGGTCATGTCCTCTTGCCACAGACACAGCCCTACCCTGTGTTGAGTAGCAGGTGAAGCCTGGTATAGGAGGAAGAGGAGAGAAGGAGATACTCATGAGGGTGAGAGATGCATTTATGTTTTGCTTTCAAATTAAAAGTCATTTCTCATGGCCCCTGTTCATCCTCTTTCCTCATAAGCTCATTCTCACATTTCCTATGTTATTAAATGTGTATTAGGTTTCTTTTGGTGGGGGGAGAGTACCAGAGATTGAACTCAGGGGCACTCAACCACTGAGCCACATCCCCAGCCTTATTTTGTATTTTATTTAGAGACAGAGTCTCACTGATTTGCTTCTTGCCACACCGTGGCTGAGGCTGGCTTTGAACTCGTGATCCTCCTGCCTCAGCCTCCCAAGCCATTGGCATCACAGGTGTGTGCCATTGTGCTAGCTGTATTAGGTTTCTTCAGAGAAGCAGTATTTTTTTTTCTAATTTTTGACTTCCCGCCTCACACGATTAAACTGCAGCATAGGATTATTTTAAAGGAAGTTACACTATCCCCCACTTTTCACAGTGGGCTTTCTGAGGGGGTGCAGAGCTCCCCACAAGGCCATGAGGTAGATCCACATTTCACAGAGGGGCTACCTTCTCCCAAAGGCTCCAAAGGCCACCAGCTTGGGGCCTTATCTCAAGTGCTGCAAGATGATCTGTGGAATGGAGTTCCTAAAGCCTTTCCCCCAAATGATCAAGAGAATGCAAAACTTGGATTTTGGTATTTTTTTTCCATTTGATTAACAAAAATTTCCTATGCAGATATCTCCAAAGTCTTCTCATTTATAAGAACTATCACAATGAATTTGTTAACTTCTACCTTGGGGAAACACTACACAGTCATGAAAGGAAGCAAGTCATCCTGTGAACTGCTCTTGTGTCAGAATCAACTGGGAAGAGACACCCAATGAGATCCTTTGTCCCCAGGGCCTGAATGCTCTCCCTTTCCACCCCAAATGGAATGCAGAATAGTTCCAGGGACGGTTGCACTCTTTCACATTATATACTTCACTATTTTATGAAGAACTCCAAAACTGGTATCTGAATCCCCCCAGGTTTGATGGATCTGAGTCAGTGGGATACAGGTATTGATTCCTCTTCACTACGTTTTAGTATTCTAGAGTAAAACTCTCTGAGCCTTGATTTCATGATATGTCCCATGAGGATAGTTGTGAAGACTTAAGTTTGAATATTTTTAAAGGGCTCAACAGGATCCTACCAGCCTTTGATCCAAAGTGAATGGCCAATGCATACGCTTGATGATATTAACCTGAGGGGATCTCTATAAAATTCAATTATGGGAAGAGAGGCACAATCAGCTTCGCTGGGGAAGCTCTGAGGAATTAAAATGTGCCCAGAATACAGGAGGTGGTGATCGGATTCGGGGGCTGGTTCCAGAGCATAGGCAGTTTTATTGACTGCCTGTTATATACCTTGAAATCCATTTGTTAAAATTTAAAACCCCAATGAGGAAGCATTAGAAGTTAAGATCTTTAGGAGATGATGGGGTCATTATGATGAAGCTCTCATTCTGAGATTAATGCCCTTATAAAAGGAGACACTAAAGAGATTGCTACTTATTTCTCTACTTTTGACCATACATTTCAGTCAGTTTTCTGTTACTACCATTAAATACCTGTCCTTTTATAGAAAAAGAGATGTCTTCATCTCATAGTTTTGGAGGTCCAAGAGCATGATATTAGCATCTTCCTGGCTCTGGTGCGGGCTTTCTGGCTGCATCACAACATGGCAGATGGCATCATGGTGGGAACACATGTGAGAGGGAGGAACCACATGGTGCAACCAGAAGCAAGAGGCTGGGAGAGTCCAGGCTCACTCCATTCATAAGGATCTATTCTCCCTGGGAACTTACTGACTCCTGCAAGACCCAACCCACTCTTCGAGACTTCATTAATCCATTCATAACAGTAGATCTCCCAATGACCTAATTCACTTTCTACTAGGGCTCCCCCCTTAAAGGTTCCAACTACCTCAACATTCTAAACTGCTTCCAACAGATGAAACTTTGGGGCCACACTCAAACTATATCCAAACCATATCCCCTTGTGTGAATGCAATGAGAAGACAACCAGGAAGAGAGCTATGGAGCAAAATAGGGCTCCTTTAAAAAAAAAAAAGTCTTATGCAACCAAATGATAAACCGTCTGTCTCACAAACTCCCCAGGACCTTACTAAGGACTGTCAGAGGACAAAAACAGGAACTGAGCTGTACTGTGAGATCCCCAGGCTGCATTCTTAAGTCTCTCAAGGGGTTTGAGGCACCTGAGGAGTGAGGTCCTGGGCCACCAGGATGAGCAGTTGCTATGTCAAGGCCACAGAAGCACCTTAATGTGCTCAGTGCTGCAGCTACCTTGGCATTAGCCCTGGTCCTGGGGCTCACAGAGAGAAAACTGCTCCCTAACATGGCTCCTTTAAATACAGAATGGAGCTCCAGTGCCAGAAGCCTTTGGCTGGTTTATAGCCTTCTCTAATTGTAACTCAGAGAACAGACACAATAGGGGAGTTATCCTAACTCACCTTAGTGCTAAGCTTTGATGCTCAGTCCAGACCTCTTATAACACTCAGTCTTGGGTGTTATAAGAAATTCAGAGGCCCAACCTGGGCTTACTCAATCCAGCTGTCAGGTCAGTCCTTAGTGATTCAAGTGAGTAACTGAGGCTGGAAACCCCTAGAATCCATTCAAGGTTTTATAGTGACATGTTCCATTCTCAGCATGACAATAAGACATTTCTACACAACACAGAAAGAAGGGAGCTCAGCTGCTTTGGCATAGCTGTCTTCTAAAAATTAAGCCAAGGACTAATCCAACAGGTCAGAACCTAGGCACCTCTTCCTGAGAGATGCACACTGCTCCCCTAAGAAAGTTCCTGGATGTTTAATTTGATGAAATCTTGCAGCAAGTGCATCACTAGTGAAGGTAGTCCTAACCTGGGTTCCAAATGCAAAGCCTACCTCTGGTATAATCACCTAGAACTATCCAAACAGCAATGTAGCAGAATCCCATTGCATTTAATGGGCTTTAATGTTAACTTTAAACACATGGATTTGCTTCAATCACTTCAACACCACCTGCTTGAAGGACAGACTGCCAGGTTAGGCTTGTCCATCTAGTTAAATCCATAGTTCCAATCTTCTCAATAGCTGGTGTTTTCCTAGAGATAGTGATGGTGTAGTATGCATGAAAAACTTAGATTTCCCTTTTCTACAATGCAAATTTGCCTAGGAGGTTGGTGGTGGCAAAGTCTTTACTAGATAATTCATAGGCTAATTAACTGTATAGAATTCATTTTCTCCTGAAGTAGATCATAGAGGGAAGTGTCCTTGCTAAGGAACTATAAAATGTGGCACTGAAGTTTAAATGAGATTCCATCCTGGATTTGTAGTGACCAGAGACTTTTTCTGACTTATATCCCATGATCAGTGACCTCTTAATCACCTTGAGGGTAGTTATCATTCCTTCAAATCTAGAGTCATAGTTTATAGTGCTTAGCATCACTTTACCCCCAATTTTAACCTTGAGGGAGTAACAATTCCAAAAGTTTGTCAGTGAAAAAAATCTAAAGGTGTATGAATGCATGCACATAGCTTATTTTATGATTTCTAATAAAGTATTTTTCTTATAACACTAACATGTTTCTAAATCTGATGACTGAATTTACAAAGGGTAAATATTTGTCATCCATTGTGTATCAGTCAGGATAGGACAGGATATGCTGTGGTAACAAAATCCCTCAAATCTCAGTAGCTTCAATTGCAAATGTTTGTTTCAATCGCCTCCAAAGTGAACAGCAGAGGGCTCCACTCCTCTTTGTTACTCAAGTTCTTAGGCTTCTGGAGGCACCACCATACTTACAAGTCACTTCATTGTTTGACACAGCAGGAGGATCTCTCGATTTCTGAGTGTCAATCTGAAGTGCTACTCATTACTTCTGCTCTCATTCCACTGATAATAATGCATGTGGACCCTCATTGCAAGTTAACTTGGGAATCTTATGCACAGAAGAGAAGAACACTGATGTTGGTGAACACCAAGACTCACCTTAGTTAACAAGCACTTTCTGAGCACTAGTTCTGCTATATGTTGTACTAGTTACTAATACCAAAGAAGTCCCTGAACTGGAGGATGATATTCTATGAGGAGGAATGGGGAGTAGAAAGAAGGAAGGGGTTAGACTTGTAGGTAGATAGTACGTTACAACATGCCAAAGGTCATAATGAAGGTATCTCCATAGAACATGAACTTCAGATATGGGAACAAACATGATGGGGAATATTGATGAGGGTTAAGAAGGTAGATGATGTGTTAAGGTCTGTAAACAAGTCAAAATAACACCTGGTATTTTGCCAGAGAAATGTTAGAGTTCATAAACAAGTCTGGATGGTGCCTGGCAAAATGCCAGAGGGAGTGGTTTGAGAAGTAACAAAAGTGAGCCATTAAGTGTGGAGATTCCTTATTGGTTGACTGATGTATCTAGTTTATGCTAATTAAGATAAGTTGTGCAAAATGTATAAATAGCTCTGTTGTCCTACAATAAACGGCTCCTATTCCTGCTGTATCAACGTGCACAAGTTATTCGTTGCCCCCCGGCTATTCTGCTGCAGCCGGACCCCGGCAGATGGTGGCCCGTTACGGGGAGCCCCGGACACTCAGGGGTAAGTGACGAAAAAAAGCTGCCCGTCCATAGATAGGACAGGAGCAATCTGCTCGTCCCTAGGCAGATAGGGCGAGAGGACAAATGACCATTTCGAGAAAATGGAGAAGATTGATACAGTATGTTTGTGTCTTGTTTTGTCTAAGTGTATTGTATTGTCTTTATGATGAAAATATGGAAGGGGTGAGAAGTAAATTGATAAGGGAAAGAGGCACCCCAGTGGAACCAAGCGCAATTAGGGCATGTGTTGATAAAAGCCCAGGAACTCTAGTCAGAAAGAAAAAGAAGAAGAAACTTCAAAGGAGGAAGGATTATCAGAAAAAAAGTTGCAGCAAAAGGCTATTAGTAAATACTTTTCGGTACCGGAGGGTGTGTGAATTGTTGCGGCGGCTGCCACATGCGGGAGCGGGTCATGGTGCAGCAAGTACTTTGCAAGCCGCAGCGGCAGCCGGCTCTTCCACTGCCGGCAGCCCAAATCTAGACATGACCTGGAGGCACAGTCCTCCCAGGCTCTTGCTCCCTGTGTCCAGTAACAGTTTGAGCCCCGGACTCTCCCCAGGGCCATCTGGGGCTGCCCAGGATGCTACAGCCAGCAGAAGATGCTACGAGCGTCCCTGATGTTTGGTCATTTTCAATGCCAATAACTAAGCTACAATGGTTCTCCCACACCTGGAAGCTAATGAGTAACAAGCACTATTAAGGCTTATTTCATATGTAAAAAACCTTGAGATAATGTACTAAATTGTTCAGAAGGTTGTTTTCTAAGTGGAATGCTACAGGATTTTCTTTAGCCAGCATTGCAGAGTTCCTGCCTTCATCCCAGAGCCAGTAAAGACAAGGTGGAAGAATTTCCAGTGTTGCTAAGAACTGGAGGAGACTTCGGCTGAAAACGGGACGAGACTTTGGATCAAGCTAGCTGCCTGCAGAACTTACCTGGACTGTGATTCAAGCTAGCTGCCTGCAGAACTTACCTGGACTGTGATTTAAGCTAGCTGCCTGCAGACCTGGACTGTGATTTACCTGGACTGTGAGTTAATCTATTGAGACACAGCTTTACCTGGACTGAGACAACAAACTGTAATCTACAACAAATTATAACTTGGTATCTTTGCAAACGGTGTTATTGCTGGTATAATTTTTCCAAGGGCTTCTTGCATGGAGCCATCGATTGGCTTGGTATTGTAGCATTTTGAATTCTCCCTTTCTGTTTGTAGCAGGTTACTTATGGTGTTTCTGTAAAAAACACTATGGTCCTTATTTAAATTAAACAAAAGGGGGATATGTTAAGGTCTGTAAACAAGTCAAAATAACACCTGGTATTTTGCCAGAGAAATGTTAGAGTTCATAAACAAGTCTGGATGGTGCCTGGCAAAATGCCAGAGGGAGTGGTTTGAGAAGTAACAAAAGCAAGCCATTAAGTGTGGAGATTCCTTATTGGTTGACTGATGTATCTAGTTTATGCTAATTAAGATAAGCTGTGCAAAATGTATAAATAGCTCTGTTGTCCTACAATAAACGGCTCCTATTCCTGCTGTGTCAACGTGCACAAGTTATTCGTCACCCTCCGGTTATTTTGCCCAGCCAGCCAGGCTGCGGCAATGATGTTTGAGTAGGATCTTGAATAAAGAATAGTGTATCCGCTTATGAACACATTGTAGTCCCATTTGAAATCTTTCCTTTGTGACTGTTCTTATGAGGCTTGTTTTAGTTTTGTAAGCTTCTTGCAGAAGTCCAACATTCTCTGCTCTTTCAGTGGGAGGAATAAACATGAACTTCTGGAGAATCAAATGAGTAATACATGAGCACAGTTGTCTCATCAGTAAGAGCTGGAATTGTGACCCAGAAGGAAGCTGGCAAGAGCCCAGGAGGTGCAAATGGAAACAGAACCAAGGTGGCTGTATTATATTTTCGACATAAAATCAGAACGTGAAGACTTACAGGAATTCCTAGTTTTCCATTGCATGCAATGACTACCTGGGAAATGTTGTTTACATGTCATAATTTTGGAATTTCTGAGCTATTCCAGAAAGTATGGCAATATAGAAACAGAATATCTTAAATAAAATGATCCCAGAAAATATGAGATTTTTTGTTGCTGACACAAAAATACAGTCAGCAACTTTTATGACATCCACTTATTGAAAACTTGTACCCAAATCCACAAAGAGCTATGGTTTCAATGAAGACAATGATAACAACTAACAAGAGTCTGGTAAGCACCATTTATAATTCTAGGCACATATTCATTCATACTCAAACCACCAAATGTTGCAGGAACTGCCAATACCTTTAAAATGCAAATAAAAAATGACAAATAGTTGTGCATCTCACAAACTACCAAGTGACGGAACTAGGATTTGTACCCCAATACTCCAACTTCAGAGCCCAAATGCTTCATCAGTCCCTACACCTCTTTCATTAAATGACCTATCCTCCAAAACAAGGTAAATGACAATCCCTCTTCACTAATTAAAAAAATAAAGAAAAGGTCGGGCGTGGTGGCGCACACCTGTAATCCCAGCAGCTCAGAAGGCTGAGGCAGGAGGATCATGAGTCACGATCATGAGTCATGCCAACCTCCGCAAAATTGAGGTGGTAAGCAACTCAGTGAGACCTTGTCTCTAAATAAAACACAGAATAGGGCTGGGAATGTGGCTCAGTGATCTAGTGCTCCAGAGTTCAATTCCTGGTACCCTCTCCCCTCCAAGTTAAAATAAATTAATAAATAAACAAATAAAAGCCTAGAAGATTTGTTTTAAGATTACTAGTGTTAAATAGAACTTATGGAGGCCATTGGAGGAATTGAGCTCTTAAGCCAGGCCAAACTGCCCAAAGCAAAATGGAGTTACCCATGCTAAAGTTCCACATCACTACCACACTGAAACTGAGGTTCATCTGACTTTCCAAGAGATTGAGAGTAAAAGATAGTGGTCAAAGAGTTTTAGTTGGTATGAAAGGCAGGACCCTCTGTTTTAACCTTCATAAGGAAAGTAACTTTGAACAAACAGTCTGTTTATTGTTCTCTATTTCTGCTTTCCTCTATCTTCTCTGTCTCTAAAACCAAGCTCCTCTACTCAGATCACTGGAACATCCATTCTATTTTACGAGGCAATGCTTAATTCTAGAACCGCAAACTAAAGCCAATTAAAATCTTTAAATTTGTTACAGTTTTGTCTTCTGACTCTAGGCTGCAAATATTTTCTCTATAGGTATCCAAAACTACATAAGACTTATCTTCATTAAAGTTACTTTTTATAATTTTTAGTCACACTCAAACACTCTCCTTGCTCTTCAAGGGCTAGCACTAAATAGATTTAGATGTCTGATGCTATAATGTTGTGATAAAGTAGAAAATACATATTTGATCTTTATTCCTGGTTTCCTGGAGCACTTATAATTTCCTAAGTGTGAAAGTGATAATGGTAACTGAACATCTCCTGTTATTCATAACAAGCATCTTTCAGTTATATCTGCATTTGTTAGGGAGGTAACTCTCGAAAAGCCCCTAAGGATAGGAAATTGGTTGCTAGGGGAACCAACCATGTTGTTAGGGAGCTGTAATCTCAGCTCCACCCACCAACCTCTAGGGGAGAGGAACTTGAGATGGATCCGACCACCAATGGCCAATGATGTAATCAATCAGATCTCTATATAATGCATATATAAGTACATAAAAGGAAGAAAAGTACATAAACAGTCATGGTGGTGCACACCCGTAATCCAAGAGGCTCGGTAGGCTGAGGCAGGAGGATTGAAAGTTCAAAGCCACCTTCAGCAAAAGTGAGACTCTAAGCAACGCAATGAGATCCTGTCCCTAAACAAAATACAAAATAGGACTAGGGATGTGGCTCAGTGATCAAATGCCCCTGAGTTTAATCCTTGGTACATACATACATACATTCATACATGCATGCATACATACATACATACATACATAAATAAATGGCTAGCAGGTTTGTTCTAAAATTACAAATTGGAAAGTGTCGCGACGCCTCGCCAGCAAGGGAAACACAACACAGGATTCTTCTTTCAGTAGTTTATTCAGGACCCTTGAAGCATAAGAAAACAGGAAAGAACCCGAGCCGTCGGTCTGCCCTGGCTTAAGTACCCAGCCCCGCCAATGAACTAGCACCACGTAGAAAAGTCTAATAGGTACAGCGCAGCGGAAGCAGGCCAGAGCCCAGCCCCACAGCCTTACAAGGAGTTGTTTACCTCTAACAACTCTAACTGCTAAAGAAGCAGAAGCAGGAAACCAGCGCCATTTTCAGGGTGCGGTCGCCAGCTCCCAACAGAAAAGTTTCCAAGAACTTCTGGATTGGTGAACAAAAGGAAGTGGTGGGAGGGTGGTGTACCCAACATGGGCATGGAAACTACATACCTGTACTCCATAACTTACTCCATGCATCTCTTCCATCTGCTTGTTTCTGAACTGTTTCCTTTAAAATCAACCAGAAAACTAGGAATAAAACTGATTTCTTGAGCTCAGTGAGCTGATCTAAAAAACCTGATGAGGAGGTCATAGAAACTCTCAATGTATATAGCTGGTGGCTCAGAAGCACAGGAAACCTAAGCCAACCAAGGACGGAATGTTCTCTTTGATACGTAAATGCTAACCCACAACAAGTGAGGAGGGGAAGAATTAAAGTTCAGTGGAGTAGAAAAGGGAAATGAGAGGAGGGGAAAGGGGTTAGGAATAGGAAAGATGGTGGAATGGATCAGACATAACTACATCACAGTGAAACTCCACATCAGGAACAATTACAAGAATGGGATTCTACCTATAATAAATTATGTTTAATATATCAAAATATACTCTACTGTCATGTATATTTAAAAAGAACAAATTTTAAAAGCTGAAAAAAAAAAATAGGTAACAACCTGGACTTTCAACTGGCATCTGAAGTCAGACAGACCCATGAGCTTGAGTCCTTTACCTCTGAGTTTTGACACCATCTCCAGGTAGACAGTGTCAGAATTGAGTGAAATTATTGGAGATCTGAAAATGGAATTGAATTGTTGTGAGGGGGAAAAAACTCACACATTTGGTCTCAGAGGTGTTGTAAGTATTGTATGAGAGTACAAAAGAAAAAGTGGTTTGGTTCTCTTTCGGACGAGAACATGATGTTTGAAGACCATGGGGCACTATGGCCAGGCTTGGTTATTGCACTGGGTTCAAGCCCTTTCCGCCTTTTAGAGGGAAGGTAGGCAAAAGAGAAAGCACACCAATGACCTTTGATAAGATTGTCAGGTAGATAACCTGTGTCCCTTGTCCTCTGTCTCCTAGCAGTTGGTTTCCAGGAACTGCTTTTAAACAGCTGTTCATCTGGGTCTGTGGTCAAAATTTCTCCATCTGCTCTTCTTTTCTCTTAAACTCTGGAATAGCTACATGTAACAAATTGCTTACTTCTCCCAGAAAAACACATTTTATGAGCTACTTGAGGCTATCTAAGAAGTTACCAGTAAACTACTAGAGGAAAGAAACTTCAGATTGGTTCAGAGGGAGGCATTTTTCACGGCAAGAACTTTTTGCTGTACTCTTTAGCATTGTTTTCTAAAAATGCTGGCCTTTTTGGAGCAAATTGCTGTTTTGAACCCAGAGGCCCATTCTGCTGCAGCCCCTGCTTGCATTTGCATACCCTGCAGAACCTATTTCTGGGTGCCACGAAGCTGCTGCCTACACAGCCAATCTGCCACTTCTCCTGGCAGGGGCCTCTGTGCACGAGCATGTAAACCACACCCAGAGCAGGGCTGCAAATGCTCCCTTGCAAATCCAGTTTCCCAAGAAAAATACTGAGATGCTCAAAGATCCCTTCAAAAGAAAGGTGGCTAAGAAGCACCAAGACTTTAGCAAGCACAAGTCCTGATTTGGAGGTGATCTTAGGAAAGGTGAGCAGCAGATCAAAAGTGAGCAGAATGGGAAGGTATGGACATGAAGCAGAAAGATCTCATGCAACACAGGCCTCAAGGGGAAATCCTCTACCCTCTCTCCATGGCCTAAGGTGAGGAGATGTTCATCAGAGGGGATCTTGTCAAAGGCATTTTGTGTGGCATGGGTAATACTAAACAGAACAACCATAGTTGAGTTTTCCATGTATAGTACCTATGGGGACCTTATAGTAACTTTGGCTACTTAATTGCTCTATCATATATTGCTACTGTCTAGATTGTTGCAATAAGGGTGACAATTCAGCCTACTCTCAATTACAGGTACTGTTTGTAAATTGCTTGCTTACCTAAAGTTGTGAAGAGAGCTTTGCATGAAATGAGCACAGACTTTGCAAGCAGTGAAGCCTTCAAGTCCCACCTGACAGTTCTCAAGCTATCCAGAGCAGCTTCCTGCAAAAGAATGGTAATTACATTGATTGAATCCCTCTGCCTGAACTCCTTTCAGCTGCTTTGCTATATTCTTCTGAGCATAAATGAGTTTTCAATGAATATTACAGAATGGGCAATACCAGAGGGAAAGAGTACCCGAAAGAGCTATGATTTGAGATGCTGTTCCAAATATACACATTTAGTTCTCTGAGTGATTAGCTCTCTGACACCCTGTCCCACTGTTCCTAAACCTATGAGCCTAGACAGTTGGGAGTAAGAAAAACGTCTGGGATGATGTAAAAGCCATCTGACTCTTGTGGGTATTAAACAGTGATCTTTGTTTTAATAGCAATAAGCCTTGTGTGGTAGAACTCTCAATCTAATATCCTACTTTTGGTGATTTCTTATATGACTAAAATGGAATAAATGTTTTTATAAAGGAAGACTTCAAGTTCATTCTCGATGTCATAAGCCTCTTGAAAATGGGGTCACCTATTTGTCCTGGTTCATCTAGAATTTTCCTGTTCTTAACACTGAAAATTCCATGATCAGAGAAGGATTCAAGAAAGTGCCATCATAAAATATGCTGAATTGGAATGTTGATGATTTGAAACCAAAATCATATGGGGAACAATAACTTCAGAAAAGAACATTTGGCTAGTCTTTTCCTAGACTCAGCAAGACATTAAGATTTTTTTTTGAGATCAGAAAAAATATTTTTATTTGTTCTTTTTAGTTATATATGACAGTAAAATATATTTTTCTTTTTTTTATTGATTTTTATATAAGTAGAGGTATTTGGACATATCATACTTACATGGAGTATAATTTTCTATTCTTGTGAATGTGCATGATGTGGACTTACACTGGTCATGTGTTCATATATGAACATAGGAAAGTTCTGTCCGATTCATTCTATTGTCTTTCCTAATTTCAGCTCCCTTCCCTTCCCTTCACTCCTCTTTGTCTAATCCAATGAACTTCTATTCTCCCCCAACTCCATTGTGAGTCAGCATCCGCACAACAGAGAGAACATTTAGTATTTGTTTTTTTTTTTTTTAAGATTGGCTTATTTCACTTAGCATGAGATTCTCCAGTTCCATCCATTTACTGGCAAATGCCATAATTATATTTTGCTTTATGGCGAGTAATATTCTATTGTGTATATGTACCACATTTTCTTAATCCATTCATTCTGTTCAAGAGCACCTAGGTTGGTTCCACAGCTTAGCTATTGTGAATTGAGCTGCTATAAACATGGATGTGGCTGCATCCCTGTAGTATGTTGATTTAATGTCCTTTAGGTATATACCAACGAGTGGGTTAACTGGGTCAAATGGTGGTTCCATTTCCAAGTTTTCTGAGGACTCTCCATACTGCTTTCCAGTTTGGTTGGACCGATTTGTAGTCCCACCAGCAATGTATGAGTGTATCTCTTTCCCTTCATCTTTGCCAACATATATTGTTACTTGTATTTTTCATAATTGCCATTCTGACTGGAATGAGATGGACTCTCAGTGTGGTCTCAATTTGCATTTCTCTAATTGCTAGAGATGTTGAATATTTTTTCATATATTTGTTAACCATTCTTATTTCTTCTGTGAAGTGCCTGTTCAGTTCCTTTGCCCATTTATTGATTCTTAAATTTTGTCAGTTCTTTATATATTCTCCTTATATATGCTCAGATTAATGCTCTATCTGAGGTGCAGGTGGAAAATATTTTCTCCCATTCTGTAAGCTCTCTCTTCGTGTCCTTGATTGTGTCCTGCCATAAAGATTCTTTTGGGAGGGATGTTCTTCACACACCACATCAGGAAAATACAGACTTGTCATTGTGACTTCAATTCACCCAAATAACCAAACTTGCCAGAGTAGTCTTTATGTTCCATGAGCTTCTAACCCCACCACATACATCTCTTAGTAATGTCCCTAGAATTTTCTAGTCCAAGGGCCTGGGGATGTGGCTCAAGCGGTAGCATGCTCGCCTGGCATGCGTGCGGCCCAGGTTCGATCCTCAGAACCACATACCAACAAAGATGTTGTGTCCGCTGAGAACTAAAAAAATAAATAAATATTAAAAAAAAAGAATTTGCTAGTCCAGAGATCCATCTATCCTATCATTCTTTCACAAATTTGTTTGTTGTCTAAAAAGTATAAAAGCATCATATTTTAGTGTTTCCTTTGGAATTGATTCTCCTGTGAAGAGCCCACATATCTGTACATTTCATAACATTTTTATACTTTTCTCCTGTCAATCAGCACTTGTATAAATTGGGTACTTAGATGCAGCTAAAGAGCTCATACAAGATCTCTCTCTTTCCATACTAATAAGGTCCTCAGTTTGGGGAAATCCGGAATGGTCAGTCCCCTTACTTAGAAGGCACAATGCAGCTTCCTTAGGATCTGACATGAGGTTGCATATTTGTGGTACGGTCTAGATTTCTGATTACAGCAATATTCTCTAGTCAGTTATCTCCATTATCAGACTTGCACCAGAGAACACATTTAGTTGATGGGTGAGGTAAGAGGATGCAATGAGGGATAAAGAAAGCAGGAAGATTAATGTCATATTGGAGTCAGACTGCAGGGCTTCTTTTACACTATAAATATTTGATGAAGTGCTGATGTAACCTTTACTGCAGCATGACATGGGATTTGGCTGTTTTATGGCCCCCGATTAAAGTAAGATACAAGTCTCTGATTATTCTTTCCCCCACCTTAGACCTTTGCCCTTCACTTTTCCAAGAATGCTCTTTTATTTCTGCAATCACTCTGAGTAACTCAAACTTCAACACCAAACTATGTAGATAACCACTTAGAAAACATATCTTAAGAAGGATTCTTTATATTCTTGACCTCTAATTATTTATAATCTGACACACTGACTTCCTGATAAGCCCAATGGAGAAAAGGAAGAGTTGAGTCTGGCAATCTGCCTCCTTCTAAAAAGTATATTATCTATACGTGGTGAAACCATTGATGTTCTGATGAGATTGTGTAGGAAAATGGATGGGTTTTTAATGACTTTAGTTTGTTGCAATTGTAGATAGCTAAGTACAGTCAACTGAAAAGCAAATTGAGCTCTAAGGAACAGAATTAAATCTGTTGTTTTTCTTCTTCTGGTCTATCCTATTCAGTAATTTAATTATTTGTGAAACTTTTAAACTCAATTGACTCCCATGGAATTGATCCAAGTTGGAGGGTGTTTGGTGTTTTTGCTCATTACATCTTTTGGTTGTGCTCCAGCAATTAGCAACTTGGCTTTATTCAATCATAGAGGACCAACTGTATTTGAAATGCCTGTGTTTAGTGTTTAATGTCTTTAAATGAGATCCACTTTAAAAATTCAGAACATTAGTCTGCTTATTATGTGGAATTGCAGTAGAATTATCAGGTTCAAATGGAGGGATTATTTTTCCTTTTTAACTTTATACAAATTTCCTGAGTGGAAATTTTTAAATTTAACTGCAATAAATGGGGTTGGAAATTAAAATGATCTAATATAAATAACATCAGAGGGTGAGCCCTCATAAATCAGCAAGTCTGATGTTAAATATAGGTCCACAGTATTATTCTAGATTCTAGATGCCACCTACTGGCAGTAATTACTCTTTGATACAGCTGGCCATGGTTTTAATAGAGAGGGAGAATACTCAAGATACTATAGTTAAAATTCAAATTTTGTTTTATGGCATCTGTATTTTGTACAAATCGATCACTGAATAAGCATAGCTATATTTTGAAATTCAAACCGTATTTAGGAAAAAGCTACTGTGACTTGAAAGCCTTATTTAGATGTCACTTGTATTTGTACATTTTGGTCACCCAAGAATATCTTTGTGATGAGACACATCTGACTGCTGCAGATTCTATAGCCTAGCTTCCTCCCGGTTGTAGTGCAGCATAGAGGCATGTGGAGATACTCCTTTTGTCATTGTACCTGAGTACATTTTGCAAAAGCAGTCAGATCACAGCCATCCTCCATGTAGGATGTGGCAGTGTGCCAAATATACTGGCTTGTGTGTTATTGATTAGCATACACAAGCTCTATCTGCATTTTTATATTAGAGAATGATTAGTCCTGGCCCCCATCATAAAGAAAGTTAACTATATAAATCAATCTTCTGCATTTCACATCTGTAAACTCTATTGAGGCCCTGCTTGCACTGCAGGTAGAAATAATAAAATAAAGTCCATTATGAACGAAGGAGCTAATGATTCCTGGTTACCATGGTGTGACCATGTCTCCCCAAAAGAAGCATGTACAGGAAACTTAATCTCCCACAATGGGAGGTGTTTTCCTTAATGGGAGGTGGGGCCTAATGGGAGGTGTTTAGGTCACCTCTTGAAGGGATTAATGCCAATTATAGAAGGGCTTGAGGCTGAGTTCAACTTCTTGCTCTCTATCACCCTTTTGCCACAGGAAGATGAACGAGATGGACTTCATTGGATGCTGGTCCTTTACCTTGGGCTTCCTAGTCTCCAGAACTGTGAGCTGATAAATTTCTATTCATTATAAATTACCCAGTCTGCAGTAGTCTGTTATAGCACTGCAATATGGACTAAGATGTCTGGGTATCTTGAGACAAAGATGAGCCATAGCAAAGTCAACTAATGTTTTAGAACATTTGCCAGGCACTGGAAAACTGCAGCCTGTAAGCCAAATCCAGCTCACTGCCTGTTTTTGTAAATAAAGTTTTATTGGAACACAGCCATGTCCATTTGTTTGCATATACTCCCAGTCTACTTGCTCTGTAAAAAGCAGAGCTGAGTCATTGAGACAGATACCACATGGTCCACAAAGCCTAAAATATTTACTCTCTGGCCCTTTATGGAAAGTTTGCTAAACTCTTGTTCTACAAACATAAACCCTTAATTTCACTAAGGTTATCTTTCATTTTTAAATGCTAAATGAACATCTTTGCACGAATCAGCATAAACCATGCAACAGCCATTGCTTGACCCCTTGTGGTATGATTTCACCACAAGAGTGGGACAGGGACAGTTCCTGTTATGATTTGAATGAGTCCCCCCACTCCCAACAAGTTCATGTTTTGGAAACATAATTCCCAAACTCATATGTTAATTAATTTGGAAGTGGGGAGTTTGGGAGGTAATTAGGATTAGATGGAGTCATAAGAGTGGAGCCCATGAAGATATTAGTGGTTTTATAAGAAGAGAAAGAGAACCCTAGCTAGCATACTTGCTCTGTCTCATCATGTGGTGCCTTCCGCCATGTTGAGATGTAGCAAAAAGACCCTCACCAGATTCCTGTGCTAAGCCATTGGACTTTCCATTCTCTAATACCCTGAGCAAAATAAATTTCTATTCTTTATAAATTACTAGTGACAGGCATTTGCTATAGCAACATAAAACAGGCTAACATAGCTCCTCTTTAAAGTTTTCACAAGCAGCTTCCTGGGTGGATCAACCTACCATGTCCTGTTCCTGGGGGCTCCAGTGAACCAGGGTACCTGCTAGGGCTTGTACAAAAGGAGAATTTGTTTCGGCACAGAGCAGAGAAGCTTTTTCTTTCACATTTCAGTTTCCATTTAACTGAAATATATTTATTTTTTTACTTATTTCTTACAAAAAAATAGTTGAAATATATTTAGTGGTGCTGGTAATAATAATAATGAATAATAAATCGAGCTTAATATTTGTTGAAATAGAGCTTGAAAGAAATTGTGGAAACGTTTTTTGAACATTTTGGTGACTTGTCAGCAGCTTTGAGTTGTCCATTATATCATTAACCAATGGGGAAAAGTTCAGATGCTCAAGGATAGGAAGAATGAAGTATATGAAAAGCAAAAGCCCAGATGCTTAGATTTTTAAAAAAAAAAAATCAAACTAACAAGAGTTTGTGAAATTCATATATTATTGCAATGTAGAAAAGAAATTTAGGAAACCTCTAATGGTTTAACTTGTTTTTCAAGTGCCATATTTATTGATATACTTAAGACTCTTCTTTTTTTAAAAAAAAAAGTCTTATGTTGATGATAACAATGAAAAAATGGAATTTGTAAAATTTCATTCAATGTACTTTTGGAGGCATCATCATTTAGCCTCAAAATAAATAAATAAACAAACAAATTTTAAAAAGTGCTATATGGTAAAAACAGGGAGGGCTCCTGATGCCCCTCAACGGGTGAATGGACTAAGAAAACGTGGTATATATATACACAATGTAGTTTTACTCCTTCATAAAATAGAATGAAATTATGGCATTTTCTGGTAAATAGATGGAACTGGAGAGCATCCTGCTAAGTGAAATAAGCCAGACCCAGAAAATCAAGGACAGAAGGCTTCCTCTCACATGCTGAAGTTTTAAAGAAAAATGAAGAATTTTTTAAAAAGTGGGAGAAATCCCATGATAATATAAGAGAGATAAGTGGAATAGGAGGAAGGAAATAATGTGGGAAGGAGGAGGACAGGCAAAGGAAGGAATGTTGGGAAGAAATGACCAGACTATCCTATGTACATATATGAATATGCCACATTGAATGTCATCTTTATGTAAAAAGCACTAACTTTAAAAAAAAATCTACAAATAAATAGAAGGAAGATCAATAGAGTAAGGAAGGGAAATAGGGGGAAGGAGGAGGAAAGAGAGAGTCCTGGGGACTGAGGTGGAGCAGATTATAGTCCATGCTTATATGATTACGTCAAAATGAACCCCCCCCAGTGCTATGTATTACTATAATGTACTAATTGATAAAAATGGGAATTAAAAATATATAAATATAAAAGAAAAACAGAAGGAGGGCTATTTTCTGTGTCTAATATCAAGGGGGAGAAATGGAGATTCAGAACAAGCGTATGTCTGCACTGAACACAGTTCAGCTTGAATGACAGCTATCTATTTGCCAGCTTTGTGATGTGGTAAATTTTCTCTTGGGGTAAAAAGAAAAATCACCATGTCTCAAACTCTCTCAGCTATAAAATGAAGATGGCTTCTGTATCACAGAGTTGTGATAAGGACTATATGTGATTATATATATCATGACTGCTAGTACAGTGATTGTCCTCACGGAAGTGCTCAGTAAACCTGGATGATGGGGAGGGGGTTGTTGCATGTGCAGGAAGCGTTCCCACAGCTGGTCCTAGATGCATCCTTAGAAAGTCCTGCCATCAAGGCTGGCCCTTCCTTGTGGAATCCAGGAACTTGACTAGTGAACAGTTCCTTAAAATCAATTAAACTTCCAAACAACACTTTCTGTATTTGTGTCTTTACAAATAATTTTGTTGTATGCTAAAGACCTGAATTGCTTCTGGAAGCCTGGAATTTTGATATCTACTAAAGAGTGGTACCTATATGACCAACTCCCACTAAAATTTTGGGCTTTTCTAAAGACAGCGTTTGATTCCTGAATGGGCTTCCCTGGGCAGAAAGAGCACACACTTCTTACTGGACAAAGGAGATGCTCAGGGTGGCCCCTCATAGGAGGGGGAGACCCCAAGAAAGCCTGCACATGGCTTCTCTGGACTCCACCGTGGCTTGTTCTCTTCTGATCTGGATGTAAATCCTTTCTATGTTGCTGAAAAGAATTATTGCTATGATCAAACCTACATGCTGATTCCCATGAGTCCCTAGCAAATCTCCAAACATAGTCTTAGGAGCCCCCAACACACTATGTATTTTATGTTTTAATGCTAATTTGATTAGACAAGCCCAGTAGTTCTAAACCTTGGCTATAGTTAGAAATATCTGGGAAATCTCTCTCTCTCTCTCTCTCTCTCTCTCTCTCTCTCTCTCTCTCTCTCTCTCACACACACACACACACACACACACACACACACACACACACACGCACATACACACCTCTCTCCAACTGCCTGTACCCAGACTCAAAACAATCACAGAAGGAGTGTTGCTATGAAAGACCCCATTATTGGGATTTTGTTTTAGTTCTGACATTTCTATTCAATTCTTTATAAAATCATTTTTATGTCTTTGTGGAAATTGTCCTTCTCTTCAGGTATGTTACCAATCTCTTCTACTAGATCCTCTGGTGGCCTTTTGAGTTTTTATTTTTCAATTATTTTAGGTTTTACAGAAAAGTTACAAGAATAGTAGAGAGCACCTGTACAGTCTCTCCTGATTCCTTTGATGTCAGAATTGTACAAGGATCAGAACTGAGAATTAACAGTGCTTTTAACAAAATGACAGGCTTTATTTGGACATCACTAGATTTTCCTAGTTGGACTTGCTGTTGTTGCTGCAGGGTCCAATCAGGATCTGACCTTGTGTTTCGTTGTCTCCCCAATCTCCCGAATTTATGATAGTTCCTCAATCATCTTTCCTTGTCTTTCATTACTTCCTCTCCTCCCCAGTTACTGAGGGTTGAACTCAGGGATGCTCTACTGCTGAGTTACATCCATGGCCCTTTTTATTTTTTGAGATAGGGTCTAAATTACAAAGGCTAGCCTCAGACTTATGATCCTGCTGCTTCAACATCCCAAGTAGTTGGGATTAGAGGTGTGCACCATATGCCTCCAAACTTGACAACTGTAAAGAGTGCAGGCTTTGTAGATTGTCCCACAATTGAATTTGTCTGATGTTTTCTCATGATTAGGTTTAGGTAATAAATTATCAGCCAATACTAGAGAAGTAATGTGCCTTTCTCAGTGTATTATAACAGCAGTGGGTAATATTGATGTACTTTTTACTAGTGACATTGACCTTCCTCACTTGTTAAAAGTGTTGACTTCAGGTTTCTCCACTATTAAGGAAATCTTTTTCTTTAAATTTAAAAAAATTTTAAGAAGATACCTTGAAACTGTGCAAATACCCTATTTCTCTTCAAACTTTTGAACACTAATTTTAACATCCCTTGAATAGCTCTTTCCTGTTATGTTCTAAGAACAATTTTCCATTTTTCTTATTCCTCCTATACTTATTAATTAAAATTTTGTCAGAAAGAGCAGCCTCTCTTCCCTCTCTTCTTTATTCAGTTATTCACTTTTGTCAGTAGAGACTCATGAATATGTATTTCATTCTATGGATTTTAATAAAACGCTATTATTTTATTATTTAAATGGCTCCAGCTTTGGCCATTAGAAACTATTTCAGGTTGATGTCTGTGTTTGGAGAATCCTACATCCTCCTTTGAGTATTTCGTTACTTCTTTGGAGCCAAGTTTTTGCCCAGTTTCATCATGTATTTGTCTTGCCCCAGCCTCTTTGTCTAAGAAGCCCTGATTCCTTTGGTGGAGAATGGAATTTAGATACCATGTTTGACTCTTGAGTGTTTGCCCCTACTGCCTTCAGACCCTCTCAGTGGATACATTGGAAATATATGTACTTACACTAACCCATTCATATGCATGTACATATCTCTCTCTTAATTTATGCACCTGTTGAGTATGCTTTTTTAAAAAAAAAACATGAATTCATGCCAATTTCTCCAATTCTAATTCAGTGCCTCTCGATTCATGCTTGCCTTCCTCCTTTCCTAATTAATAACTTTGTCTTTGAGAGAAACTGACTTTCGTTTTATAAAAAATTATATATATATATGTACACACACACACACACACACATATATATATAATATATATAAAATATATTTATATATATATTTGTTGTTGTTCAGCCCTAGTACACATACAAAGTGGTTTCAGGATTGCTAAGCAAATCCCCGTGATAAACAAATTTACTCAGTAGAGTTCAGTGTTGGTGTGTATTTCATTGAGTCCTCACCAGCTGGCATCTTCGTCAGAGTTACATTAAAGATGCTCTCTGGTCATTCCAGTCTCCAGTGACCTCTGCATCTTCTGCTATTGAGTCTTTCCTATTTCTGAGTATAGGTCACATTTTTCTGCCCCTGGGTGTATCTACTAATACTGGGTTTTATTTAAATGTTGTGTATGAAAGAATGCTAGAGATGAAAGTAAGTCATATTCATTCTGCAAAAAAAATCCTGCCCCTGCTTGTGTGTCAGGTTGCCAGAGTTGGGGGAAGGAGCTGATTTAGTCTGACCTGTAAAAGTGATGGGTCTGAGTTTTGTGACAGTTTTAGCTTGACTCAATTCACCACCAGTTTCACATGCTGTAAGCCAGCATCAGGACTGTTCTGCTGCAAGGCCTGGGACCCACGCAGCAGTGAGATCCTGGAGAACTCTTTCATTTAGTGTTTGAACCACCTGCTTTCTCTTCATTCTCCTTTCCATTCCAGCCACCAGCTGCTGCAGCTCATGGGGAAGTGTGGCTCTCTCCTCCTGCCCAGCACTGATTAGAGGCTGTGGAGGCCTCTGCTGCCTGGGGAAGTTCCCCAAGGCTTTCCTGCCTCCAATCTCTCTTGGAAGGCACTTGTCTTGCCCTTGGAAGAGGCACTTCATGCCTTCAGGGACATGTCTTTCAACTCTCTGGTCCTGCTTCAGCCTAGTAATATATATCACCTAGTGATATATCCAAATAACAGTTTCCTGAAGATGTTCCCGTTCCAGACCCTAGAATTTGCAAATATGCCACGTTACATGAAAAAGGGAAATTAAGGCTGCATATGGAATTGAGGTTGTATCAATCAGGGTTCTCCCGAGAGACGGAACCAATAGGATAGAAAGGTAGATAGTTGCTGGGCGTGGTGGTGCACGCCTGTAATCCCAGCAGCTTGGGAGGCTGAGTTCAAAGCCAGCCTCAGCAATTTCATGAGGCCCTGTCTCTAAGTAACTGTCTCTAAATAAAATATAAAAAGGGCTGGGGATGTGGTTTGGTGGTTGAGCACTTCTGAGTTCAATCCCTGCTACTGGAAAAATAAAAGATAGTTAGATGATAGATGGATAAGATAGATATCAATTGACTGAATGAATTATTAAGAGAGTAAATGACTCACTTGATCCTGGAGGTTGAGAATTCTCACAATAGCCTATTTGTAAGCTGGAGACCCTAGGATGCCAGAAGTGTGACTCAGTGCAAGTCACAAAGCTAAGAACCAGAGAAACCAGTGATGTGATTCTTAGTCTGAGATCAAAGACCTGAGGACCCAGGGACTGGTGTTGTAAGTTCTGGAGTCCTAAGGCCAGAGCCCCAGAGTTCAGATGTTCAAAGGTAGGAAAAGAAGATTATGCTCCAGCTCCTGGGGAGAGGAAATTACCTCTTTTGCTCTATCAAGATCCCAGAGGTTTGGATGGAGCCTCCCACACTGAGGGTGGATCTTTCCCCTCCATTTACTGACTTCCTTGCCAGTCTCCTCCTAAAGTGCCTCATGGACATGACACAAAAGAATGCTTTACAGTTCTCTACAAATCCCTGAATCTAGTCAACTGAACACCTAAAATTAACTACCATATCTGCTAATCCACTGGCTTTAAGAAAAAGAGATTATGCCGGGTGTGGTGGTAAACATCTATAATACTAGAGGCTCAGGAGGCTGAGGCAGGAGGATCAGCAATTTAGCCAGCCTCAGCAATTTATCAAGGACCTAAGCGACTCAGTGAGATCCTGTCTCTGAATAAAAATATAAAAAAGAGCTAGGGATGTAGCTCAGTGGTCAAGTGCCCCTGAGTTCAATCCCCAATACAAAGAGAGAGAGAGAGAGAGAGAGAGAGAGAGAGAGAGAGAGAGAGAGACAGAGAGAGAGAGAGAGAGAGAGAGAGAGATTATTCTGGATTATCTAGGTGAATAATGACAGTGGGATCCCAAAAGCCATGAAAATGGAAGAAAGAGCTGAGTCAGAGGAGAAGTGATGACAGGAGCTGGGTCCGAGAGGTGTGATGCTGCTGGCTTTGAGAGTGGAACAAGGAACCATGGTCCATTGAGTGCAGGCAAGACTCAGAAGCTGGAAAAGTCAAGGAAATGGATTGTCCCCTGGAGCTTTAAGGGAAAAAGCAGTCCTGTCCCAACTCGCTTTTAGTCCAGGGAGACTGTGTCAGACTTTTGACCTACAGAATGTAAGGTACAACATTCATGTTACCCTGAGCTCATTACCTTTGTGGTAATTTGTTACTTCAGCAACAAGAAACTCATACACTTCCCCCAAGAGCATCAGGGAACACCTGTGGGAAAGATCTGCAGGAAGGCAAGTTGCTCTGTGACTGGGCTGTTGAAATTCTGACCACATGACCCAGCCCACTTGTGCCTATTAAACATTCACAAAAAGTCAGACTGGTGTTAATGGGCTGAATTGTGTCCCTACCAAATTCCTATGTTGAAGCCCTAACCCCCAGCTCCTGAGAAAGTAACTGTATCTGAAGGCAGGTGTTTTTTTTTATTGTTTTCTTTTTTTTTAATCTGAGATTGAACTCAGGGGCACTCAGCCACTGACCCACATCCCCAGCCCTATTTTGTATTTTATTTAGAGACAGGGTCTCACCGAGTTGCTTAGTGCCTCTCTGTTGCCGAGGCTGGCTTTGAACGTGCGATCCTCCAGTCTCAGCCTCCTGAACTGCTGGGATTATAGATGTGTGTCACCATGCCTGGCTGGAGACAGGTTTTTAATGATGTCATTAAAGTCAGACTGGTGTTCTTCAGGGTTCTTCAGGAGGGCCCTATTCCAATATGACTGGTGTTCTTATGAGAAAAGGAAATTAGGACAAGACAGCACAAAGGAAAGACTACACAAAGACACAGGGAGAAGACAGCCATCTGCAGGCCAAGAAGGAGAGAATCAGAAGAAGCCAACCTGGATAACAGCTTGATCTTGGAAGAAGTAAATACCTGTTATTTAAACCGCACAGTTCCATGCTTGTGATGGCGGTTTGAGCAGATTAATACAGCTGGCTCTCCTCACTCCCATCTACAGAGGTGCATCTTCATGACGCTCCCCAGGTATGAAAGCAGTTAGGGGTCTCTCGTCTTCTCTCAAGGGTTGATGACATTCTAAAATTTAACTTGAAGTTTCTCCATGTCTTTAACTCTTTGTTGATTAAAACAAACAAACAAAAACAACTCATGTTTTGTCGTTTATCCAGCTTAGTTTGCCTTGTCAGAATGGCTTTCTACCTCGAAGGTGGATGTCTCCAAGCACCAGTGTTTTCAAAGGGCTAAATGTGTATCCTAACTCTTGGATAGGACCTCTCCTAGTATCTGACTTGGCAAGTTTTCAAAACTTCAAGCACCAAGCAACCTTTGGATGAAAGAGGCACAATCCACCTCTTCACTCCATTCCCTTCATTACAAATCTTGAGTGCTTTTTGACCCATGGAATAGGAAATTTGGGTGCTGTTTTAGGACACTAGTGAACACACAAGCTTTGGGGGACTTGGTTTCTAATAATAACTGGTCCTGTCCTGCCCCCTCTCTTCCCTCCTTTCTCCAGTCCTCCTTCCCTTCCTCCCTCCCTTCGTTTCCTAGTTTACTACCAAGACTCAACAGACTTTTTATAGAATGCCAGCCTACACCATAGGGAAACTGCAGTTATGTGACAAGAAAATTTCCAAACCAAAGCTCAGATTCCTAAGCAAGTTTCTAATGATGGTTCTTCTGGATTAATACCTAGTAATTCTTAACATTTCTCTTTTGTATTATCCCCCTGATTATTGAGACATTAGAAACATTTTTGTTGACCTCTGCTACCATTTTGTGGGAAGTGTTTTTTAAAAAATTTATAAAACGTTGGGAATCCACTGCAGGAAAAAAAAATTTTTTTTTTGGAGACATCTTTCAGCCATGCTTTAAATAGTTCTCATAGGCTTTTCATCTTCTATAGAAGAGGATTTTCTCATACAATTCTCCTGGAATGCAATTAATTTATATGCATTTTTAAACATTTTTAACAATCAAAACGTTTACTGAGTGTCTCTGTTTAAGTGTCACTATTTAAGGAAGATGGACAATCATGTTCAGAATCTTAAAGTCCTAAGTCAATTAATGCATGATTATAGTTATCAGTAAATTAGATTCCTAAAGAAAGTTCCTGAATGGAAAAAAGCAAAGAATGAAAGCATCAAAAAGATATTGAGGTCACTGATGTAGAGATTATTGAAATTCCATTGTCTTATATATAAGCCATCCAGACTTATATATCAGAATCCATCTTCAAAGGCCTAGTCCTTACCTTTGCATATGAGTATATAATGTGCTGCTTCTCATTCTTACGGCATTTGCCAAATGATCACGTACTTACCTGACTCTCAAAGCATGGAGAAGTGGCACTTATAGCAAATCCTGGATCACGATATCAATGTTACCTGGGTTGATGCTTATTCCCCCAGAGGAGAAGTAGGTAACACTCTCACCTGACAGCCCCTGTGACAACAGTATTTATCATATAATTAAAGTATAGAAGCTAAGAGCTGTTGAGCCCTTGCTGATACGTGCCAGATACAGACCCATGTATTTCATATCTAATATCTCATGTAACCCTCATAACAAAGCCAGTGGGCACAAGAACTTGCATTATCTTGCTGTTTATAGATGCATAAATGAAGGTTTAGTAAAGTCTGGTCACCCATGTTTTGCTATACAATATTGTCTCTGTGACAAAGGACATGATTGATTCCATTAGCTCACAATTACCGAGGCAGGTGTTATTTTAAGTTGTGGATATTGTGCAGCCTGAATAGTTGTATACAATGTAATTCTTCTATAATGCAAGGGTTTAGGATAGACTTACACTTCTGTTTCAGAACCGTGTCTTATTAGATTTTTGTCGCATGGGTTTTCATATTCCATAGGCATGATTTAGCTCATGCTAAACCCAACTCCTCAAAAAAAAAAAGAAAGAAACTTTGTTATAATTGAGTTTCATTGTGTGTGTTAATATGGCCAATGGGAAACTTTCCTCAGAACTAAAATGAAATTATAATCCCATGTTTAATTGGGGTCAGGCTGAAGACCATAACAAAGCTGCCATTTCATATAGTTTGATGGATGCTTTAAACCTAGAGACTTTGGTTCCAGAAAATGCCTAAAATTCAAGTGGAAACAGACCCTTAAGAAGTGCGTATTCAGAAGGCCCATGGCCAAAAATCATGACATCCACAGAGCCCATTAGAGAAATGTTTCTTTTTTGTATTGCTCAGAATCTACCCATTCTATTAGTGACTCCAAAATCAGTTAATCACCAGCAGCAATCCATGACAACTTTCACAGGAGAAAATTTTTTAAAGGAGAAATACATAATTAGAAAGATCTCTGTTAGAACATTTGACTAATGAATCCTGTGTTCAGGAATTGGGGGATTTTTGCGGGGTGGGGGTGGGGGGCGACTTCCAGAACCCACCACCATGAACTACATCTTAGTTTTCATTTCTAGATGAAATATTTCCATATTCTTCTCCAGTTTGAAGTTTTACATTTTTATATCCTATTCATTTTTTTTTAAATTTATATTACAATGAAATCATTTGAAAGTTAACTGGATTTCTGGACAATGGCTCATATTTTAATATTGTTCTTTCACGAATGTTCATCTACAATGCAGTGGTTCTCAATTAGAGAAGGTAATTTGGCTCCCATCCCCAGGTATATATGACAATATTTGGAGGTATTCTTGGTTGTCACTTGGGGGAAAAATACTACTGACATTCAGTAGGTAGAAGCCAAGGGTGATGTAAACATCCTACAGTGCATAGGACAGCTCTCCTCAGCAAAGAATTATTTGGCCCAAAATGTCAAAGCTGAGAAATTATGGCTTAAGGAAAGCACTTCTAAAAACATTAAGATTTATTTGTTTTTAATTTTAGTCTGCCAACTTAGAGATTTCCATCGTGCCTTAATATTCTTATTAATTAAATGATATTTGTTTACTTCCTAATTAGCATTAAATAACTTTTCCTATATTCCAGAGCTATAGAACTATTTGCTCTGATCTTTACAAAGAATATGAAGATAGTTCCTTTGGGATGAAAATCTTCAATAAAATTGATCTCTGCTCCAGGCAAAAGACGAAACAGGGATCTGGATATTCTCACTGTGAATATTCCACATATATATTTCTTGAAAGCATAAGCAAGACCAGTGCACTCTTAACAAAGAGAGTATTTAGAAAATATAGATGCCAGGGTGCTGCTTCATCCAGGCCACCACCAGAGATGTCAGTAGGTGCTCCCAGTTGATTTCCTGTGCCTTAGAGGACAATGAAAAGCCACATGAAAGCATTGCCACCGTCGAGATTATAAAAAAGGCAATTTTATGAAGGAGGTGTAAATGTCAAACAGATCTTCACTATGGATGGAGAGACCTTCCTCCAAACCAACACCTGAGCTTCTGCCAGTTCAACCAAATGCAATGAAGGAAGGGGGTTGGGGGATTAGAGAAAGCAAAGCTGACAGATGGCAATTTGTGAAGAGTTGAATCAACATAAATTATATCTCATCAGTGAGCAGAGAAAGGGGAGGATGTGTTCCAATGTTCCACCAACCACTGAGAAGCTCCGTGTGCCAGCGGCCCAGCAAGCCAGTTGCGGGCATCATTCAGAGCTGGATGAAGCACAGAGGTGGAGAAACATCCCTTTATTGGAAAGCATCTGGATTACAACTCGAAGAGAGACGTCTGTTTGAAACAATACAATAAATAAGACTAATGAACACCGGATATTTCAGAAGGTGTTAATCATAGACTACAAAAAGCCGGGACAAAGTAACTGATAATGAGATATGACAGAGCAAGAAGTACTCAGGGATCCCCTGTTCAAATCTACCTGCTTCATGGTGTATGAAATAAGTGCAAATATTATTTTCTGAGGTTTGAAAGAGTTACTTAAACCACATATAAAATGCTTTCATTTTTTTCCTGTAGCTTTAAAATTTGCTTCTTAGAGGAAATTCACATGTAGCAGAATGAAATTGAACTCTATCTCTCACCCTGTACAAAACTCAACTCATTGTGAATCAAGGACCTAGGCATTAGACTAGAGACCCCATGCCTACTAGAAGAAAATGTAGGCCCAACTTTCCAACATGTTGGCTTAGTAACCAACTTCCTCAAAAAGACTCCTAAAGCACAAGAACTAAAATCAAGAATCAATAAATGGGATGGTATCAAATGAAAAAACTTCTTCCCCGAAAAGGAAACAATCAAAAACATGAACAGAGAACCTAGAGAAGAGGAGAAAATCTTTGCCACCTGAACCTCAGATAAAGCATTAATCTCCAAGATGTATAAAGAACTCAAAAACCTTGACACCAAATAAAAAGCAAATAACCCAATTAATAAAAGGGCAAAGGAACTGAACAAGCACTTCACAGAAGAAATAAGAATGGTCAACAAATATATGAAAAAGTGTTCAACATCTCTAGCAATTAGAGAAATGCAAATTCAAACCACACTGAGATTCCATCTCATTCCAGTCAGAATGGCAATTATCAAGAATACAAGTGACAATATATGTTGCCAAAAATGAGGGGAAAGAGATACACTCATACATTGCTGGTGGGGCTGCAAATTAGTGTAACTTGGAAAGCAGTATTGAGAGTCCTCAGAAAACTTAGAAATGGAACCACCATTTGACACAGTTATCCCACTCCTTGGTATATACCTAAAGGACATAAAATCAACATACTACAGTGAGGCAGCCATATCCATGTTTATAGCAGCTCAATTCACAATAGCTAAGCTATGAAACCAACCTAGGTGCTCTTCAATAGATAATGGATAAAGAAAATATTATGTATATATATAATATATATAATATAATATTATATAATATATACTATACACACACACATAGTGGAATATTACTGGCCATAAATAAAAATGAAATTATGGCATTTGCCAGTAAATGGATGGAAGTGGAGAATCTCATGCTAAGTGAAATAAGCCAATCTTAAAAAAAAAACAAAGGCTACATGTTCTCTCTGATATGCGGATGGTGACTCACAGTGGGGTTGTGGGAGAATATAAGTTCACTGGATTAGACAAAGGGGAGTGAAGGGAAGGGAGGTGGGGGATGCAATTAGGAAAGGCAGTAGAATGAATCAGATATGAACTTTCCTATGTCCATATATGAATACATGACCAGTGTAACTCCACAACACATTCAACCACAGAATGGGATCCTAATTAGAATAACTTATATTCACATATGTATAACATGTCAAAATACAGTCTATTATTCTTCACTAAAAAGAACAAAGAAAAATAAATTATAAAAATCTCTTCTTCGAAATTAAATGATTAATCATTACCATTAACTTCTAAAATTTCATAACTATCAAGGGAAATAGAAAAGTCAACCTGCCAGGCTCAACACATTTTAATAATATAGAATATAAAATAATATAATAGAGATGCATACACATGACTTGAAGTCTTGACATTTTAACTTTGGGAGTTAACTTAAAAGGGTCCATGAATTCAGATATAACAAATATAAGGTACCTGTGAAATAAAATTCTTTTAATAAAGTTTCTGAGTGAAGGTAGGCATTAAAAAATCTTTAGCATATTGAATGAAGCTTACAGATCAGAACCAGTGAGATGACTGAGCCAGTAGATGGCACTAAAAGAAAAACCAACCGCCTCTGAGATTTTTCAAGGACTTCAAACTATAGAAGTGAAAATTTTCAAGGTGATGTAAAATAGGTGAAAAGAAATCTGTATTTCCAATTACTTGTATGTAAAGGCAAAGGCATAGATTGTGGAAAAAGCAAGAAAACATTTATAAAACATCTATTTTATTTTCTCAAGTTGAATTATTGGCTACTGGACAAATAAGTTTTGTACATCCTATGAACAAGTTGTCTTAAGTTTCCATAAAGTAACTATTTAGACATGCCATCATACTAATTGTTCAATTGGAACAGCAGCAGGTGGTTAACCACTTGTAAGAAACCAAGGAGTAGCTTATGTTTGGTTTATAAAGTTTTTTTGTTGTTATTTTTCTGTACATTTGCACCATTTGAGAATTTTGTATAGGACAAGCACTTGCAAAGGCAGAAAACAGTATTTAATATTTAATAAATTCATCCTCTGCTGATATTTTGTGGCAGATGTGCTCTGCTAGGTAGGATGTCAGAAAGAACAGAGAGGCAAACCCATTAGAAATTATCGGACATTCTCATTGGCCTGAAGATGTCTGAAGAGGTCTCTAAAGAGTAATTACCTGTGTAAAGATGGAAATAAAAAGAATAAGAGACATCTTTGTATAAAGTATAAGGGATTATTTTACTATTGGCAGGAATCATAAGCCTCAGATGCATTATTTCTTGCTACTTCCAGTTTTTCCTTTTTTTTTCCTAAGATGAATTCTACATTGCATACAGGACTTACAGAGGAACAATAGGAGTGTGTTTAATAATTCATTCTGAGAGGAATGAAAATAGAAGGGCACATCTTATTATAAGGATATCAAATGGATCACCTATTCTAGCCCATAGGAGAACACTACAAAACCATTTTCATTCCTAGTAAAAAGACATGCTTTTTTTTTATCTTGGAAATTTTTGATACTAAAGAACCCCTTCAATTCTTAGTGGTTTGTCCCCCTTTAAAATTAAGATACAGATACAATGTTGTCAGCTAGGAAAAGGAGCAAAGGGAGAGAAGGAGAGAGGAAGAAAATCAGGCTGGCGAGCTGAAAGGTCATTTTCCCCTTCGTGCTAAATGTGTGTTTTGATGTGAGCTGGCAGAAAGGTTGTTGCCCCAGGAAGCAGCCTTGTAAGTGGCATCAGCACTGCCCTCCCTGTTGGACAACTTTAACAAGTACACTGCTTCCTCCAAACCAAATCTTGTTATTTGAATCTGAAATGGCAGCTGTGTCAAAACAAGTTTGCATTATGTAGATGTAGGTCCAAATTTAAAAATGCTGATTCAAAAAAAATCCATGTAACTTGGCGACAATCAATTATATTTGTCAGCTTCTTTGAATAACTGTTTATGAATGTTTCAGCACTCTAGAACTGGATTCCATGGGGCTCCATGGTATAGAAGCTGTGTTTTCTGAATCAATAATACCTGCCATTTATTAGACTTCTGTCATCCAGCAATACTGAAGACCAGATGTTATGAAGGGTCATTTTACTCACATGCTGCTAGATTCTGAATAGATTATGACAAGCTTGGGTCATTTTACTCACATACTGGTTTAGATTCTGAATAGATTATGACAAGCATGCTTTTCCAAGCACTGCTGAGCTCATAAGGAAATAAGGGGATTTATTTTTTCTTTTATTAAATAATATTTTATTTTTCATATTTTTATTGGTGCATTGTAGTTGTACATAGGGTGGGATTTGTTGTTTCATGCACACAATATAATAATATCATTTAACCAATATCGTTCCTCAGTATTTCCCCTTTCTCTTCCCTCCTCCCTCCCCTTGGTCCAACAAGGAGATTTCAATGATCAGAATGAGAAATTAAAAATAATGATTGGGCTGGGATGTGGCTCAAGAGGTAGCCGCTCACCTGGCATGCGCGGGGCGCTGGGTTTGATCCTCAGCACCACATGAAAATAAAAATAAAGATGTTGTGTCCACTGAAAAAAAAAACTAAAAATAAAATATTAAAAAAATTTCTCTCATTCTCTCTCCCTCTCTCTCTAAAAAATAATAATAATTATTATTAATAAAAATGTTGGTAAACATCTACATAAAATAAAAATATATTTTCCACACAAAGGAAAAAAATAATTAAACCATAAAGAGTGAGCTGAAATAGAGATTTATTTTTTAAATACTGTAATTTTTTTTATTGTTGGTGTTTCAAAACATTACATAGTTCTTGATATATCATATTTCACAGTTTGATTCAAGTGGGTTATGAACCCCCATTTTTACCCCATATACAGATTGCAGAATCACATCAGTGATTTACACATTGCCATTCTAGTGTCTGTTGTATTCTGCTGCCTTTCCTATCCTCTACTATCCCTAAATACTGTAATTTGGAGAGAGATCATTGGATTTTTTTTTCTTCTCCAGTTCTGCTATTGCTCAGGAACAAGGTTAAGATAATGGGACATGGTAGCATTTTGAAGGTAAGAGCTAAAAGATTATGATTTTTAAATTATTAAGTGAATCGCAAATCATTAAAATGAATCACAAATCAGTACAAGGAGAAAGGGAAAATAAAAATAATAATAAAAAAAAGAGTCATTGAAAAAGCAGGACAGATGGAAGGCTGAAAGCAAGAAACTTGGGGCAAGGCTGAGGTTTCTATTTCTGAATGTATTAGTGGTTGGAGACCTGGGATAGCCTTCCAGTATGAACAAACAGAGGTTTGGATAACATGAAAGTAAATTATCTAAATTCACGAACTGTGATATGGTAGATAATTAAGAAATCCACAGACACAAAAAGCAGAGTAAAAACTGGAACCCAACCTGGTAAAGAGCTACTAAAGCCAGTTTCACCCGGAGGGTTGCAGTTTAATTACCTGGGTTCACACAGAAATTATGGAGGCGATGCCAGGTCCTGCCCAGGGTGAGGAAATCTAGTTTTATGCAGGGGGCTTCTACCTCGTCAAGGTTAGTATGAAATCATCCTTACCACAGGCGAGAGATGAAATAGGTCATCTTCCCCTTGGTGCTGGGTAAAAGGAGGAAATCTCTCCTGTCCATAAGCTTGTCTTCATACAGGCTTTTGGTCCAAGTACATATTACCTATGTTTCCCAACAAGATCTCAAAAAGACAATTTAGAACAGAACAGCGTTAGCACATTCCTCAAGCAGCAGACAGAAGCAAACATCAACTCACAACTCAAAGAATTCCTAACAATCAACACCCTAGAATGACAGAATCTACAGGCAGAAGAAAGAGACCCACAAAATATTTCAGATACTGGAGCTATCATACCCAGTTTATAGGAGATTTTTAATGTGTTTAAGGAAATGAGAAAAAGTTAAAATTGCACAAAAAAATCTAATTCTGTAGATTATTTGGATTTTTGTGGATAATGTTATAATCAATAAAGAAGTCTATTCAGAATGACCATGCAGATTTCAAAGAGAACCAACTAGACTTCTGCAACTGAAAAATAGAGTCATTCAAAATTTTAAACTTGCACACATTAGACAAAATATACTAAGAAAATTAATAAATGAAAATATAGATCTAAAACATTATTCAGGATTTGGAACAGAAAAAGATATGAAAAATAACAAAAGAAATGAGAGTTGAATGAGATTTAACATATTTAACTAAGGTTCCAGAAGGAGATAAAAATCAAGCTGAGACAAAACTTAGAAAGAGAATGTCCGATCCAGGAAACCTAGTGAAACTCAGGACACATAACATCTTTAATCTAGACATACAATGAAACTTAAAAATACCAAAAAGAAAATTTTAAAAAGGCCAAAGTTGTTTCATTTTGCTATTTGCAATGGTATAATTTAAACTGATTGTTGCTTGTAGGTAGAAACACAATTAACTTTCATGGATAGATTGTGTACCCAGAAAATTTCCCAAACTTTTAATTTCTGTAGATTATTTGGATTTTTGTGGATAATGTTATAATCAATAAATAATGAGCTGTATATTTCCTTTTTAAACATACAAAATTTTATTTATAGATTTATTTATTTTTGCTTCCCTCATTTTTTTCTACTTAATTCTGCTGCACAACATGGAACATGAGAGAAGGTATCTTTATTTTGTTGGAAATCTTTTTTGCTATGACATTATTAAAAATGATGGCTGCTTTTTAAATTTTTTTTTAGTTGTAGATGGAAGCAACGCCTTTATCTTATTTATTTATTTGTTTGTTTGTTTATTTATTTATTTTTATGTGTGCTGAGGATCCAACCCAGTGCCTCACATGTGCCAGGCAGGTGCTTTACCACTGAGCTATAACCCCAACCCCAATGCCTGCTTTTTTTTAAAAAAGATAATCTTTATCAGGTCATAGAACACTTGCACAACTTTTCATGATGAAAGGGGAGTTTCTTGGTAGCATATTTCATCTTTTGAGATGGCGATGTGATTTCCCTCTAAGCTACTAAGGCAAGGTCTTCAATGATTGCTTTCCTAATGTTTTTTAAATTGATTTTTAAAAAATAAATGACAGTGGAATGCATTAAAATTCTTATTATTTGTATACAACACAATTTTTCATATCTCTAGTTGTATATAAAGTTGACACTAATTCATGTCTTCATACATGTACTTTGGATAATGATATCTATCACATTCCACCATTCTGGCTAATCCCCTGCCTCCTCTCTATTCCTCCCTCCCCTCTTCCCTATCTAGAGCTCATCTATTCCTCCAATGCTCCCCCTCCATACCCCAGTATGAGTCAGCCTCCTTATATCAGAGAAAACATCTGGCATTTGTTTTTTTGGGATTGGCTGACTTCACTTAGCATCATCTTCTCTAATGCCATCCATTACCTGCAAATGCCATGATTTTATTCTCTTTATTGCTCCTCTAGGTCATGATATATTATCTTTTTCATTCACTGCTTGATTCAGTTGACAAAGCTTTTATTTGGATTTTTGTTGATGTTTTTCTTTCTTTTTCCTTTCTTGTCTAGTTTTTAGGGTTAACATTTTTCTACTAGCCTTTATTCTCTGGAATAATTTGTATAAGCTTGGAATTAGTTGTTCTTTGAACTTACCTGTAAAGTCAAATGGGCCTTTGTGATGTTTTCTTTGTGAGGTTTCTGACTGCTGATTCAATTTTCTTCATGATTATAAGAATATTCAGATTTTCTATTTCTTGTAGAGTCAGGTGGTAAGTTGTATTTTAAGAATTTTCCCATTGTGTTGAAACTTTCAGTTTAATGGATTTTAAATTGGCCCTAGTACATTCTTACCTATTAAATCTCTGAAGTGCCTATAATTAAGTCCCTTTTCATCCTAATATTTCTTATCTTCTCTCTCTCTCTCTTTCTCTCTCTCTCTGATTAACCTTTTCAAATCTTGTCTGTTTTTTTCATCTTTTTCAAAGAACAGACTGTTGGCATTGATTTTCTTATTTATCTCTGTTTTCTATTTCATTAATTGTGGCTTTTATCTTCATGATTACCTTCCTTCATTCTAGTTCCTTTGGCACAAGTGAGTGATGGACATGAAAATGCAGAATTTTAAAATGGCCCTTTCAACAGGAGAGAGGGGCTCCTATAGCGAGAGTCTGGGGTCAAGAAGACAGGGATAAAAGAAGGGGTACCATCCAAGAAAGGTAGAAATGTGCTCAAACTTCTTTGCTAGTGCAACAGTTCTCTAATATTTGGTCTCAGGACTTCTTTACACTCTTAAAAATTACTTAAGGAGCTTTTGTTTAAATAGGTGATTTTATACACACACACACACACACACACACACACACATATATACACCACAGAGTCATCCCAGATTCCATGGGGATTGGTTTCAGGAGCCCCCATGGATACCAAAATTTGAGGATGCCCAAGTTCATTATACAAAATGGAATAGTACTTTAATATAACCCCTCTACATTTTCCCATGTACTTTAAATCAACTCTAAATTACCTATAATACCTAATACAATGTGAATGTTATGCAAGTAGTTGTTATACTGTAATTGTCTAAGGAATAATGACAAGAAAAAGTCTGTACATGTTTAATACACACATATTTTTTTCAAGTATTTTAAATTTGCAATTAATTGAATCTGTGGATATAAAACCCAAAGATACAGAAGATTTATGATATATATATATATATATATATATACACACACACACACTCATACATACATATGCACATACATATATAATATACTACTACATTCTACTATTGTATATACTAGTATATTCTTTGCCATAATTAGAAAATTAAAGTTGATACAATTTTAAACACAAAAACACACAAGCACACATTTCATTGTTCCATTAGTCTTTTACTGAGAGTATAATGAAACATTTTTTGGAGGAAAAGTTTTATAATAAGTATAAAACCACTAAAATGTATATATTTTGATCTGTGAATCTATCCAAGGATTTGTATAAATGATAAGGAAAAAAATCTAATGACCGGGTTGTGTGTGTGTGTGTGTGTGTGTGAGAGAGAGAGAGAGAGAGAGAGAGAGAGAGAGAGACAGAGAGAGAGAGAGAGAGAGAGAGACAGAGAGAGAGAGAGAGAGAGAGAGAGAGAGAGAATGACAAATTATGATCCCCAAAGAAACATCATTAAGTATTACAATAGTAAGGGACAGATTCAATATACCTGGTGATACAGAGTAAAATGTTTATATATTTGATTATGTTTCCACCTTTAGGGAAATTATCAAATCTCTATAATATCAATATATTTATCTATAAGATGGGAATAATTGTAATACTTTATAGGAGTATAAAAAGACATTATCCATACCAAATATTTAACAGAGACCCTGTCATGTAATAAGTGTTTGATAAATGTTAGATATTTTTACTACTATTGCATGTGTAATTCTATTCAATTGTGCAAATAATTAAGAGGATTTAGAATTAAATTTACTTACATGAAAATGCATTTGTGATATAATTATGAACAAATTAAGAGGATAGCCTATACAATCTGCTTCTATTTTTGTAAAAAACAACAATAACCAAAAAAATCTGCAAGGATATATTCAAGTTTTAATTAGTGAAGATCACATGTGAGTTGTGTATGTTTCTTCTTTTGTATATCTGTATTCTCTTATTTTTCTTCCCTCTGATGTGCTGATAAAAGAAATTTCCTTAGAAATTGTACAACACCATGACTGACACCAGAGGGCGCAACGGGACTCTTGTGAGTTTTTTTGTGTGCTAATGTTGAGAGGGCAACCCACACTGAGCTGTCCATGAGCTGTCCAGGGTCTGAAGAAGACAAAAGTTTCAACCCAGAAGACAGAATGAACCTAGAGTAGTTTCCCACCAAAAATCAAACTAGCAAAAAATCACTTGCACATTAGGAGCTACCAATGCCAGCATTCCAGCTCAGACCATTTTGATCAGACTCCGGGAGTATATCCAGACCTAGGCTTTTAAATATTTTTTTATATAAAAATAAATCCCAGATGATTTTATCATGCAGCTAGAGTTGAAATGTCCTGATGCATAAAGAACCAAAGGAGACCTGGCTCTGGGTGTTGGCAGGATGAGAAGAGGCATGCCAGTTGCTCTCATTTTCCCAAAGTCATGGTCCAATTGCTGATGGATCTGCAAGAGCCCCCTTCTCCTCTACTCTCATCAGTGATCCTTCTTCCATTTCTGTGTCCTTCTCTGGGAAAGATCTCAGCTGCCTGGCCTCCATCATGCAGTCCTGGAAGACAGAGCAGGACAAAAGCTGAGGAGCTTGAGCCACTATCCATCGCAGCTCATTCAGGTTTCCACCTAGTGAGTTCTCACCCCACAGGGGCTTCCATGCCACACTCCCAAGGCCCAGAAGATATTCCCTCAGTGCTGCTGCTTAGGCTCCCAGATTCCTGGGAGGCCAGCTTTCAACAGATCCTGCTCCTGTGGAACAGACAATGGTGCCTGGAGGTTGTGGTCAAGGGAATTCTACAGTCCGATTTCTTGTGCTGTACAATTTGTTGAGGGGACAATCTATGCTGAGCTGTCCATGAGCTGTACGGGTCTGAAGAAGACAAAAGTTATAGGCAGACTGTGCAATAGCACTGGACCAACTCAGGAAGCATCCCAGCACCACTTAAGGCATATTTGGGTGGATCCTAGGCATCTTCCTGAGTAGACATTTCCTACAAAGGACTGTCATTGTGCAGCACAGATGCCATAAGGAATGCCATTCCCTTCATTCTTCTAGTCCATTTAGGTAAATCACAATCTGTGTGTGTGTGTGTGTGTGTGTGTGTGCACGCGCGCGCTCCTGGGATTTTCCTCTGGAATTAAGGAAAATTGCAATTACTAACAGGTTTACTTAGGATCTTCATTCTGCACTTTTTCTTTTTTACTTCCCATTCAATACAGACCAATTGCTACTGACTTAAGACAAAGAGTAATAACTAAATGCAAGGCCCTAGTTAGAATGCTTTCATTAGCAAAGAGTGATTTCCAGAAATCCCCAAAGAAATTGGTTGGATGGTTATGTCTGTGGAGGTGAAGGATATAGCAATAGCTTTAGATGTTACATATATTCCCTGGGGCAGACTGGTAGGTCTATTAGACATACCTGTTGGACCACTGCTTGGAGAAACTTAGGGGAAGTAAGCTCTGTCCACCCCAAAATGACCTATTAGAGATGTTTCAATTATGTATTTCTGCATAGCCTAACAGCCCAAACCTTAGTGACTTCAGACAGCCACTTATTATTTCTCACCCTGCTCTGTGCATCCATTGGCATTTCATCTGTTGACCTTGAGGGTGCATCTGGGACAGTTAGGTCTTTCTGTCCACTTGATCTTTCATCATGGGCTTTCTCCTGGCATGATGATCTCAGAGCAGTATATCCAAGAAGCATCCTAGCCATCCAGGCAGAAGCTAAAAGGTCTCTTGAAACCTCAGCTCAGGCATTTGAACATGATGTTTACCACATTCTATTAGTCAAGGTAGGTTAGATATGGGGAAATGGATTCCATCTCTTGATAGAGGAAGCTGCAAGACACTCATAGCCACATATAGTATTGCTCATCTTGGACACTGACATTTTAGGCCAAATAATAGGGGAGGGCTGTCCTATGTTTTTTGGAATGCTTAATGGTACTTCTACCCATCAGACACTGGTGCACAAGCAGGCTACTGTATGTGCATGTGTGCGCACACACACACACACACACATGCACACAGAAACACACACACTTACAAATGCAATAACCAGAATGTCTCAACATTGCCAAATATCCCCTAGGCAACCAAAAATTCCTTCTGGTTGAGAACCAGAAGACTCTGTCAAGAGACTGTGTTCCCTGGCCAAGTCCTTTTACAGCTTACCTTATAAAGCAATGATCTACTACAGTGTTGGTCTTATTTTATTTCATTTTTGGATGGATTCTCTCACACTCGGAATGAACACCTACTTTTTCAGTCACCACGCTGACTCAAATAAGCTTATGTAAACTAATGACCCTATCGGGGCTATCGCACTTGGTTTGAACAATAAGTTCACATACCAATTCATAGGTGGACCCACAAGAACCTTCTGCTGAGCTATGTGAAGTCCATCCATCCTCAAATGTGGACTCTCAAAAGCAATCAGCTTGACTCCTGTTTTTGCTTCCCACAGTTACACTTAGAGATCTGCATCTGGCTCTCTGAGGTCAGGATACACACATGGTGGTCACTTCAAAAGACAAGGGAAAAGGGTTCAGCTTGCAGATGGGAATGGAAGTAACACTGTACAATTTGTCGAGTTTTGAGTTACTTCATTTTTGTTCACACACACACACGGGCGACATCGCTAAGTCATATGGTTTGAGGGTATAATTTGTAGAGGTGCATTTCTTATGAATGTTCTTTATTATTTAAACAGTCATCTCTTCCCAGCAAAGATTAATTTTCAGGTTTTCCTTGTACTTTATTGTTCCCTTTCCCCAAATACCTGATTCGCAGTCATCATTACAAAATAACAGGAAATCTTAACATCTTCAAATGCCAGATGTGCTCTGGTTGAAAAATGGCATATAGGCCCGTGCAATAACTGGCTCTTCTCCAGCTGGTTGGGGCTGTTTGTGATGATGATAATCTCAGCTGAGAGGTGTTGCTGACACCATTATTTCTTAAAAGAGACTGAAGGACCCAGCATCTCTATGTTCACAAAGCATCCCATTTTGTTGTCTCAGTTCTTTGATGTTGCCAGGAATCACTGAACTGAGAAGCAGAGAGAAAAATTCATATTCCTCAGAACATCTATTTTTTGCTCAATAAAGAAGGAACCACATTATTGGGATAGGAGTTTCTGCTTATGGGACTGGACACACATGGAGAAGCCAATGGTGAGAACGAGACTCTGTCCAGAGACTAGGTTCCATGGGCAAGTCCTTTTACAGCTTACCTTAAAAATATAAAGGGCTCCAAATCTTTATTTTTTTTTCTATTGATCAAGAAATTGAGATGTGGGAGCAGGCGCCAGGTTGCAGGAGTTATCTGTGACGCTAACACAGTTACAGCTTTGCCTTCACGGGTCTGATGAATCGCTGCCAGACTTTAATTGGAACCTACACATGAAAAAGACAGAATCTTTTGACTGTCTATAAATAATCACAACACAGCGGAAATGTAGCAGCTATAGAAATAGTTACAGCAAATAAGAACTTCCCTTTGAAATCTGCAAAGTCTTTTTTCCTTTTCTTTCTCTCTTCCTCTCCCCATCATCAGCGCTTCCTGTTGCTTCATATCTCTGTTTCCTTGAACCTGGAATGGCCTCCTAACCTAGGTTTGCAAGTTTGTCCATAGAATTTCAGCTCACTTCTGTCTTTCTTCAATATTAGGCTATGCAGTATCTGCCTTGGTTTTTCAAAGTTCCCATAAATGATTTAAAAGTTCATTTTCAGTAACATATTGCTTTAGGTTCTTAACTCTATGGTACAGAGCCTCCTGGAATATTGAATTTGTTAAACATGTGTTTCTTATCTTCTCAGAGACTATGTCCTGTGCCCACCTGTCATTCACCCCAGTGATGAGTCTCTGAAATGCAGGGCCTCAATAGACTTTTAGTATATGTGTGTATTGTTAAATGGCTAAGGCATACTCTTCAAAAGCCACAAACCTCTTATATTACTTGGAAAACATGAGAACCAAGTACCAATGAAGATAAGTGAGCATTTAAAGATCTTTAGGCAAGCTTGGGATCCCTGCTCTATATGTAAAGTGCAGGCTTTGGATTTGAGTTGCATATTTTCTAAGAATTAGGAGCCTAGCACATTGGGACATCATACATTCTCAAGTATGTGAGAAGGCGATGAACCATCTGCAAGCGCATCCTTGTCTCAGGTTCTGTATGCAAAGGTTTACAGAGACTGAGATAGACACCCTGCCCACCAAACACTGTCGACTGTACAACCCTTCCACCCCTACAATATAACAAAGGTACAATTTTTAGATGGAAACCCAGACAGAGAGAGCCAGAGCCCCATGTCAACAGAGAGAGGCAAACACCCTTCCTGGGTAACAAGCTACAGACAGCAAGCATTTTGTATTCTGTATACTGGAAGAAGCAAGACTTCCTAGCAGTGAGCCATGTGGGGATTTTCATTCTGGGCTTGGAGATGTGGTAGGTGAGCCCAAAGGCAAGAGTGGAGACCCTCATGAAAGATACAGAAAACAATGGTAGCTGGTTGCTAGGTACCTGGACAATGAAAAAAGAATCCAGAGAGAACTTATTTGGCCACAAAAGGTCTAAAGTTAAAGACATTTTCATCGTGTTGTATTTACACTGGAACTTTACTGCATAACACTTTTTTTGTTGGTATGTAAAAATATTCTTGTGTCAACTAAAGAGTCCACTTGGTTTTCATGTTATGGAATGAAAACAATGATTTTAAATCTTTGTATTGTTTTGATACAGCCCTAATTTCCTCTGCAAGGAAATTTCAGTGCCTGATTTGGACAGGGAAGGTTCAGGTATCCACTGTAAGGAGGTAGTGGAGTGGCAGATCTCATGGAAGGCTGGCCCAGAAGAATTCATTTCTCTCTGTGTGAGAATAGGCTGAATTTTGCTTCCCCACGACTCATGGATTGAAATCCTAACCCCTAGTCCCACAGAATGTAACTGTGTTTGGAATTAGTGCTTTTAAAGAGGTGATTAAGGTAAAACAAGGCCATTAGGGTGGTTTCTAATCCAGTCTGACCATGTAAGCACATGGGGGAAGACAGCCATATACAGGACCCCAAGAGAGATTGCAGGAGAAGCCTAACTTGCCCAACATTTCCATCTTGAACTTCTGGCCTTTAGAACCATGAGTTGATCAATTTCTGTTGTTTGAGGCACCCAGTCTGGGGTTCTATGCTATGGCAGCCTGAGCTGACCAACACGGTGGGGTGCTCTACTTTAAGTCTGCACACTCAAGGTGATGGGTATCCGTGGGGAGACAGTCACTCACAGGGCTGTGAGTACTGCAGCTCTAAGTAAAAAGGCAGGAGTGAACCACCTGGTCCTGTGGTCCCCTAAGAATCCTGGCCATTCAGGTAAGTCTGGAGTTGGCATGAGTCACTGTGATGGGAATTATTAGGGGTCTTGGCATTAAGGTTTTTCTGATGACATCCTCTCCCTCCAGCCTCCCCTCCCTTCCCCTTCATATCTGTCCTCCCAGCCCTTCAAAAAGTACACACACCTGGTTTTGTTATTGTCCACTCAGAGTGACTTCTTTCCTCACCATGCACATTTCCTTATCTGAGCTTTCTGGGAATCAGAGGATAGCATATTAGAAAGAGGACTGACCAGCATTCATGTTGGGTCTCGGGTTATGGTTCTCAGACTTGAGCATGCAGTAGAATCAGCTGGAAGTTTTGCTAAAATTGCTAATACAAATTGTTGGGCTCCACTTTCGAAGTTTTTGATTCCATAGAATCTAAGTGCTAATAAATTCCTTGGGATGCTCATGCTGCTGATCTGGGGCCCATAGTTTGAGAACTAACTATTCATTCATCTTAGGCCATGGAACAAAAGGAAACAGATGATTATTTTTCTTTTCTCTGCTCTGGCCCTAATCCACCTTTGCTCACCACAGCAGACAGACTAGATCCATTTATGTTGTAACTGTATTTTAAATCAGGCCTCAAGGGAGATACAATATCACTTGAGGTATCAGAAAAGGGTGCTTTGCTCTGACTAAATTTTTTTTTCTCAAATAAAGCTCCTGAGGAGGCCAGCTGTGTCTAATAAGATATTTTTTAAAATTCTGTTTAGCAAGGGCTTCTTTTTGTCAATGAGCAATCAATAGTTGTCCATCTATATCCAAGGTAGATTTCCATCTGCAGCTAAGGATGCCCCCCATAACGAAATCCAGGGATGCTCAAGTCCCTCGTATAAATGGCATAGTGTTTGCATATAACCTATGCACATCCTCCTGTGTACTTGACATTATCTCCAGATAACATATAATATCTAAAGTAATGTCAATGTTACATAAATAATTGTTATACTGTGTTGTTTAAGATGTAATAACACAAAAAAGTGTATAACATCCTGTACATATGTAATTTTTTTCTGCATATTTTTGATGTATAGTTGGTTAAATTGGCAAATGCAAAAACTGCAAGCACAAGGGGCCGACTGTACTACAGTCTTTAAATTTTATAAATAATTTTCTTTTTCTTTATTTATAACTATATTCCTCAAAGTGGCTGGGAGGAAAGAAAGTATTTATCTATTACAGTGATCTAGAAGCTAATGATGATCTTTAAGTTTACACAGGGTATCTATTCTTCAATTTAGAAGCATCGAACATAGTATTGAACCCCTGAGACAAAGAACAGGCTAGAAGAGTCGAATCCTATTATGTTAAAATTGAAAGGAATGTTCAAAGCATTTTGTTTTGTAAGACTTGTATTCTATCAGTTTCTATTTGAATGACTATTGATTGTTCCTTGAAAGTACTTTTTTTTCTTGAAAATACTTAATATAATTAGAGTCTTTGTTACAAGAATAAGTAGAATCATTTTGTCAAAAATTCCTGTTTTGCGCCAGGCACTGTGGCACACATCTATAATCCCAGTGACTCAAGAGGCTGAGGTAGGAAGACCACAAGTTCAAAGCCAGCCTCAGCAAAAGCAAGGTGCTAAGCAACTCAATGAGACCCTGTCTCTAAATAAAATATGAAATAGGGCTGAGGATGTGGCTCAGTGGCTGAGTGTCCCTGAGTTCAATCCCTGGTACCCCTCCTCTCAAAATTCCTGTTTTGGGGTGCTGAGTGTGCTCACAGTCTGCACTACTTCATCTCCCTCCCAATAGCAACCACAAAAGGCAATCAACATGAGGCAGAGGAGATGCTCATTAAACTCAGCTACAGGGAGTCCCCTGAGCCTCCCTTGTATTCATTTAAGGTCTTTTAGTTGAAAGCACCGTTGCCAACTCTAGCAAGCAAGAATAGAAAAAATAAAGGAGAAATTAAGGGGGACTGACTAAACCTCTCACATCTACCAACAACAACATAACCAGGCCTGGCACTGCAGGGGCCAGGCAGCTCCTGGGCCTCAGTTACAAGACCTCGGGAGGAAAAAAAAATCTGACTGGCCAAACGCAAGTCAGGTGTGTGCACCATATTCATAGGCTATAGCCAGGAAACCAAATAAGCTATGGCAGGCATGGACACTGGGGGTCTGTGATTGAAGGTGTTCCTGTGGAGGCAGGAGCAGCACATCAGGCAGCCATCTCAAGGGACAGTCACTGTTCTCCTCTGCCACTCACTCCCCGAAGCTCCCCAGATAATCTCTGATAATTCTTTTAAATTTATATATGACAGCGGAATGCATTACAATTCTTATTACACATATAGAGCACAATTTTTCACATCATTGGTTGTATACAAAGTATATTCACACCAATTTGTGTCTTCATACATGTACTTTGGATGATAATGTCCATCACATTCCACCATCATTTATAACCCCATGGCCCCTCCTCTCCCCTCACACCCCGCTGCGCTATTTAGACTTGGTCTATTCCTCCCATGCTCCCCCTCCCTATCCCACTATAAATCAGCCTCCTTATATCAGAGAAAACATTCAGCATTTGTTTTTTTGGGGATTGGCTAACTTCACTTAGCATTATCTTCTCTAACTTCATCCATTTAGCTGCAAATGCCATGATTTTATTCTCTTTTATTGCTGAGTAATATTGCATTGTGTTTATATGCCACATTTTTTTTATCCATTCATCTACTGAAGGGCATCTATGTTGGTTCCACAGTTTAGCTATTGGGAATTATGCTGCTATAAACTGATGTGGCTGTGTCCCTGTAGTATCTATTTTTAAGTCCTTTGGGTATAGACTGAGGAGAGGGAGAGCTGGGTCAAAAGATGGTTCCATTCCCAGTTTTCAAAGGAACCTCCCATACTGCTTTCCATATTGGCTGCACCAATTTGCAGTACCACCAGCACTGTATGAGTGTGCCTTTGTTCCCACATCCTCTCGAACACTTATTGTTGTTTGTCTTCATAATAGCTGCCATTCTGACTGGAGTGAAGTGAAATCTTAGAGTAGTTTTGATTTGCATTTGCTAATTGCTTTTGATGATGGACATTTTTTCATATACTTGTTGATTGATTTTATCGTCTTCTGAGAAATGTCTGTTCAGATCCTTGGCTCGTTTATTGATTGGGTTATTTATTTATTTATTTGGAGCTTAGCTTTTTGAGTTCTTTATATACCCTTGAGATTAGTGCTCTATCTGATGTGTGAGGGGTAAAGATTTGCTCCCAAGATATAGGCTCTCTATTTATCTCACGGATTGTTTCTTTTGCTGAGAAGAAACTTTTTAGTTTGAGTTCATCCCATTTATTGATTCTTGATTTTAATTCTTGCACCACAGGAGTCTTATTAAGGAAGTTGGGGCCTCGTTCCACATGATGAAGATTAGGACCTACATTTTCTTCTATTAGACACAGAGTCTCTGGTTTAATTCCTAGGTCCTTGATCCATTTTGAGTTAAGTTTTGTGCATGGTGAGAGATAGGGGTTTAATTTCATTTTGTTGCATATGGATTTCCAGTTTTCCCAGCACCACTTGTTGAAGATGCTGTCTTATCTCCAGTGCATGTTTTGGGCACCTTTGTCTAATAAAAGATCATTGTAATTTTGTGGGTTAGTCTCTGTGTCCTATATTCTGTACCATTGGTCTACCAGTCTGATTTGATGCTAATTTCATGCAGTTTTTGTTACTATTACTCTGTAGTATAGTTTAAGGTCTGGTATTGTGATGCCATCGACTTCACTCTTCCTACTAAGGTTTGCTAATTTTTCCAAATAAATTTCATGACTGCTTTTTCTATTTCTATGAGGAATGTCATAGGATTTTGATTGGAATTGCATTAAATCTGTATAGTGCTTTTGGTAGTGTGGTCATTTGGATAATATTAATTCTGCCTATCGAAGAGCAAGGTAGATCTTTCCATCTTCTAAGGTCTTCTTTGACACCTTTCTTCAGGGTTCTTTAATTTTCATTATAGAGATCTTTCACCTCGTTAAGTTGATTCCCAAGTTTGTTTGTTTGTTTGTTTGTTTTTTGAGGCTTTGTAAATGGGGTAGTTTTCCTTTTTGAGGATTTGTCACTGATATACAGAAATGCCTTTGATTTATGGATGTTGATTTTATATCCTGCCGCTTTGCTGAATTCATTTACTAGTTCTAGAAGTTTCCTGGTGGAACTTTTAGGGTCTTCTAGGTATAGAATCATATCATCAGCAAATAATGTCTAATAAATTAAAAGCCTGTTCCAGATCATCACAAGTCTCTCCATCACAGCTCCTTGGGCCAGCATCCTTGGCTCCAGATGTACAACCTTTGCTTTCTCCTCTTGGGTCACAACACCCATTCCTAGTATTCAGGTATTTATAAGAAGACACTTGACAATTCATACTTAGGAGTGAATAATGGATAGCCCTTTGTTCACTTTTTAATTTTTTTTTAAGTTCAGATAAAATGTACCTAATGTAAAATTTGCCATGTTACCCATTTTCAAGTGCATTGCTTGCGACATTAAGTAGACTCCCACTGTTTTACAACCGTCACTGTCACCCATCATAAGAACTTTTTCATCTTTCCCAGACACTTTGGTTATGGATTCGCCTTCTTTGCTTGAAATGCTCTGCCAAATATCACCATCTGTGGACTTTCAAAATGCTGTTGTCACCATCATGGTATCCCACATAGTTTTGATTCTACAAATAGAAATAATTTTACAGAAAATGTAGCTTGTCGATGGACTCAGATGCACAAAATTCACCAGTTTCCATCTTAATATCTGGTCTGATGGAACCGTTGCAATGACCCTTTGAAGACTTAGTCACAACCCCTTTATGTACGGCCACATTCTACAAACTAAGTTAATATTCTCTGGAACATGGTAGATTCTCTGAGTCAGCAAACAGTATGTATTCATCTTTCTCCCCTGGTCACCATTCATGTGTTCAAAAATCAAGGGGTAGAAATGAAAGGGTTCCTCATGCTGTTGTCCCTAATGATTTACTTGTGAAATCTTTGTTTCTGATAGCTGCAAACATTTTGGGTTCTGCTGATCTAAAGATATTAGGTCCCAAGAGAGCAATGCTTCCTTCTATCAAGGAACACAGTGTTGGTGTGGAACCGTCAGCTGAGATTGCCATCTGGACTCGAGGAGTTATGCATGCCTTGGAACCTACAGGCAAAGAATGGAGGTACAGTACTAGCTGGTGTAATTCATTCTTGCTCTCAAGGGAATTGGTTTGCTACTACACAGTGGAGAAAGGTGCCCAGAATGCAGGAGATTCTGATGGTGCCTATTAGCATTTACCTGTCCTGCAATGAAAAAGTGTAACAGCCTGATATAGGCAGGACAGCTCCTGGCACAGATCTTTTAGGAATAAAGGTTAGAGTCACCCACCAGAAAAGAAATCATAACTAGCCAATGTGCTTGTTGAAGGTGAAGGAAATATAAAACATGGAAACTTCTTTTTCTATATTTCACTCCAGTTCATTTACCATCTAATTTGATCCGTTAATATTAGTTCGCCTTATTACATGTCAATATTGAGGCTGCAGAATAGCAGAACATTGAGTGTGACTCAGTTGCAAGAGGAACACATATAACTCAAAGAAGAATACACTGAATCTATATCCTCTCTCACAGAGAGATGTGGTGTGTTTTTAGGTATACGAGAAAGTCATATTGTGTTAGGTAGAAGCTTGATGTATGTTGCTAGATCTTTATTTGGAAATTAAATATGGTTAAAGAGGTGTATATGGGTGACAAATTGACAACAGATGGACTCTGGTGCTTTTTAAAACTGTTTCTACTTGGTTCGGCTGGACCTATTTTCTCAGAATATGTTGTCTTGGATAATTTTGGCTTAGAGTTGGCCCAAAGACCAACCAGCAGAAGGTGGAAGTAAGATGGTGGGTATTATCCTTGGGAGGTTTTTGTGTTGGATGAGGATGTAGCAGACTGCAAGGTGCTGGTGAGACTGGTTTATTTTTGTCCTCCTTGCCTCCCCATCCAGACCTTTTTCAGACTGGTGACCAGACCAAAAACAGTCCAGGACTATCTCCTTATACTCAGTAGTGGCACAACTTCTGGCTGTGGCCCCATGAGTCTTCAACTGGCAATTCCATTTTGGTGTCTGCACATACATAGCTTCTCAGGTTGAAATGCGAAATGCCTTCCTGCACCTTCTCTTACCTCAATTCTTCCTACAACCATTCATGATCCCATTGCTGTATAAAATTCCTTGTCCCATTACTCTTAGTGATTCTGCTTTCTGAGTGAATCTGGCTGACTTAAAACGCCACATCAAACTAGATGAAGAAATTTCTGAGTATTGAGTGATTAAGAGATGAGTGCCTAGACCAGGACACCTAGATAATTAATGATGATTATAATGTCCTTATTGACTAGCAGTAATAATAGCCATATGCCAGAGGACTTACCATATGCCAGACACAGGGCCTTATCTTCCTTATACCATTTATTTCTCACAAAAACCTTCTGAGTTAGGTGTACTCATTATTTAATTTTGCAGGTGAAAAATTTTTTAGGACTAGCTCAAAGTTGAAAATGCACATTCTAAGCAACTATGTTCTCTATAAAATGTCACATACTAAAAGTATGTATTTGCATATCTGTGTTCTCTATATATCCTCCAGAATACATTTATTTCAAAGTCAGGAAATACATTCTGTTAATACCTCCATTCTTAAATCCGAGGTCTGAAAATTAGAAGTTTTAAGGTATGTGTTTTCTAAAAGAAAAAAAATGGACAAATAAAAGGATCAGTGGCAGGAGGTGTGGCTGGCATTAGTGCTTTTAGTTAAGAAAATTTCTCAGTGAGTCTTACGACAGGCATTTGTTTTATTTTCAGGATGCTACCGGACTAGTGAACTTATGCTATTGATGAGAATGATGGTGATGGGAAGGAGATGTATTACCTAAATCACATCTTGGCAAGGGTTGTGGGGCAGCAAGAGTGGGCATTCATTATACAGAAAAAGCAGATTATCTATTGAAACAGGGCCTGTGTTAAGGAGTGTACTACACTCCTACTCAGCAGTAGGGGGCGCAAGATGTAGGGAAATCTAAAATTTTAGAACAAACACTAAACATAAAAATGTGAAGATAGATCTGAGTCATCTGGGGAATAAAAGCATACGAAAGTGATTTTACACAAAGCTGCCTGAAAATGGGTGTTAATATATTTTAAATAGTTCTCATCCTAAAATGGTTTTGTGTTGCTCACTAGAGCCCTAACACAGCAACACACAGTTAAGGAAGATAAGATCATGATCAGTGCAGGAGTTCAGCAAGGAGATAGCAGGGTAAATTGTTGCTGTTGTTGTTTTTAAACTAGATTAACTGATTGTTCTTTTGACAGTTGAAAAAGTCCCATCACCTTATATCAATTAGATCCAGTCTTGAGCTTTTTATTGTGGTAAGAAGAAAAACCAAAACTGATGGGAAAATTAACAATACCATTTAAATGAACTTCCCTAGGCATAATGTGGTTGTGATCAGATAAAAATTTTATTGCTATAGCTATTTTTTTTTTGCTTATTTTGTGAATAAGAAGTACATTCTGCTTTGAAAGTCAAACAGAAATTCACAGACCTGTTCTAGGAAGACTAGAAAGCAGAGAAAATAATCTAGTTCACATCAAGTGTATGAAACCTCCACAAATCAGTGTTTTTGGTATTAAACTTGGAGTTCTTTGAACACTCTTCATAGCAAATCCCCCAATAAAAACACCCTCAACTGGCATTAGAACAAACATAAGCTCTTTCAAAATTATTTTGACCATCTCTGAACTTGCTAATTAGAGTAGGAAGGAGGAGATCACATACATTCAAATTAAGCAACTCAGTTGCATAATAAATTATTCCTAGTTTATTTTAATTTAATTATGAAAAATTAGTTTGAAATCAATTCCAATGCCTGTGAAATTGACATTGGTTTGGTTCACTTGATTCTGCAGGGCCTTTTTCTAGCCTTATGAAGTCTTTGTGGCAAGGGCCAGAATAACAGAACATAGGTTTTCACTCTTGGTCATAATATTGACTATCGTAGGCATAATGAGAAGATAAACCATTTGATATAAAAACCGAAATAAAATATAAAAACTGACCATGAAAGTGGTCATTGAGTCTCATGTATTTGCTTTGGTAACATAAATACAATCAAGTTAATTCTCAAGCCTGGGCTAGGGCAGAATTCTAGGCAGAAATTATAATTTGGAATTTGTTGATTTTCTTAACTTTGCCATAAGACCTATGTCACCCAAGGCTTATCAGTCCTACTATCTGCTTGAAGGGAGGGTTTTGTTACTATGCTATGTGATTTATTTGCAAAAGCATTTTTTTTTGTTTGTCTTGTTTACGGACCTTGGAATAAAGCAGTAAGTTTCAAGGATAGTCTGTTTTATGCTTCAGTGGGTCATTCATTGATGCACATATGTGTGCACACACACCAAGCACGACTCTGGGATCTCCTTCAGTTCATAAGTTTTGCAACTGAAATCCCAGGAAGTGGTTCTACCAGTGCTTCTATCATCCATCCTCATTTTCATTTCAACATTTCAACTTGTAGATTCCCAAGCTGACAATTCCAAGCCAGGATCTGGAAATCAATCTCAGGCATTCATTTGTTTTAGACATTATGGTTAAAATGTTCTGGATTTTAACAGGGCGTTGTGGTTCATCTTTGCAACCATTTACTCCATCAGCTCCCATTAAGGTTGTAAGGAGAGTTTATGAATCAAAAGTTACAATGACTGGATTATTCATTTGGAGGTCAATCTAATATCTTATTTCTGTGTGCTGAAAGTTGTTGGGCAAAGACCAGAGGATGTAGATCATTACTGTTGAGGTTGCTCTTCCTAAACTGTGTCAGTGAAGTCAGAGAAGAGTGAAGCACCCCCTGTGACACTACCCAGATATCATAATTTTCAATGGAGAGAAAAGTCTACATAAAACCCTCAGCTCCAGTGTTTATAATCCAAAACAGACTTTTAGAACTGGAATTTACAATTTCTTTTCAAATGACTGTGGGAGCATGGCTAAATAATTATACATCTCAACCATTGTGTAAACCAGTTTAATTAGCATTTTTTCAGGCATGTCACATTTATACAATCACTAAATAATTTTCTAAAATTATGCTGTATTAGGAGTTGCCACACAACAACTTGGATATTTTTACTCATGACCCTGATCATGCCTGAAGTGATTTTTTTCTTTTCACTTTATTTATTTATTTGCTATGATTTGAAGCTTCCATTGAATATGATTCATTCTTCCAGCCTGGCCAGATGCTCTGCTCAAATTATTGGTAAGTGTTATGTTTAATTGCCATTGACTTAATTAAAGATGGCATTTTTTATCAGGCAGTTAGAGCATTATTAAATTTCATTTTCATTTGTGTAATAATGAAAGAAATCTCAGAAAGTATTCACCACCACATCTCTGACTTAGTCAGAATATACTGTATAATAGAATAAAGTTTCTATTGCCCAACATCCGTGGGATATAGGAATGGGGAAGTTGTGAGCATATAATTTAACTGTGTTTTGACTTTTCAGCAGCATGATTCAAAAAGATATCAGTCAATTTGTTCTCTACACGAGAAGATATCTTAAAAAATTGGGGAACAAACAATTACTATATTATTAGTGATTTGCTCAAATTACTTTTTGGTCTCCAATAAGCCTATTGTTATTATTATTATTGTTATTAATACATTCATTTTTCCCTAAAGTAGTAATTCCAAGCAAGACTCATAAATCAAGAAATGTTCTCAGGCATGAAGCTGAAATGAAATTAGGAATACAAATGGAAGAAATTATACAATCAAATAAACAAGCAAGGAAGTCATATTTAGTGTTCCAAACACACCAAGCTGTGTGGTTACATAAGCAGAAGGATTAGCATTTAGGTCACCAGATTCATCCTTTGAATTTTCTTGCTTTTTATCAAGGATCCTATTTGCTTTAAGACATCATTTACTTCACCATATCTATCCAGCACTTTATCTACCAGCATTTCCAAATTTTAAACGTCTTACCAATAACTATATCTCTAGGAAAGATTTATTAGTGACTCTGGCAATAAAACTTCAATTGGTAACATCCAATTTACATTACATTACTGTAATATAAAGTACTTTTGCAAAATTCTTACTTACGTGGATTAGAAAAAAGAATAAATACATCTTATACTTTTGCCTTGATTATGTATGCACTAAAAGTCTAAAAAGATTCTGAAGAATCAAGTAATTATGTAGGGAATTCAAACAAACCAATATAATCTCTTGCTTTAATAGAATATTTCTCTTGAAAAGCATTTTTTGCTTATATGTTTTCTTTGCAGATTTGTAAGTAAACAAAGCTGCATTTATACTGCATTATTTTGGCCAAATTTGTTTTCAGGGATTCCCCAGTTGACTGGCTCTTTAGAAATCAAAGAGCATAGACTTTTGGTACCAGTCCACAAAGAAAATTCATTTGCAACATGATATCTGGGTCTGAACACGTATGTAAGGAAAAATAAGAATGGAATGCTTGCTATTAACAAAAATAAGTTATTTTTTTCTGCGACATAAGTCATGTTTCAAATCAGTAGAGGAATCTATAGAAATACATTCAGTTATCTCAACTAGATTATGAAAAATGACTTGTAGCCAGATAAAATAGGCCCCAAGTTTATATTGTCTCTAATGTTCACTTCACAAGGATGAACACAGTATTACCCACCATCCAGGAACTGTACACAAAACATTGCCAAGTGACAAATTCTTCTTTCAAGTTAGATCTCTTTATATGCCCATATAAAGACCTAATTTCCAGAACTTGGAGTTTTAAATTAAATGTTATTTTTCAAGCAATATGTAATTCAACCAAAATCATTCTTTCTCATAAAGATAGCTTAGTTCCAATATGAATGTGGTTTGTTAGTTCCATGTACTGATACTTCTTAGTTGGGAAGACCTGTTAGTAGAAGTCAGTCCTAAATAGGGAATAATTAAATATCTAAATGCAGGGAATATGAGTATTTAAATGTCCTTGTCACTTTAATCTTAATTTCAAATATGCTTCTACTATATATAAAAAGATATTTATTTTTCTATATCTGTAGATATAGAAATATATAATTTTGATCTGTTCTTCTCAAAATAAAAACCTCACTCAGCTCCTGTGGGGACACCAGAGGAAAGTCCAATCTAAGTTAGCTTGTGAAAATCTAGAATGCTGCACTGAGTTTGCCTTTTGCAAATATTCATGCCAATACCCCTTGCCCACCTTTCTGTACCTACCTGACATTTCTTCATTTCTCAGGATGTAGCACGAAGGCCCATGTGACTCTTGCAATGTGTAACTTACACTGTACTGAAATTATTGGTGATGTGTTGTCTCAAAAAACAACTCTACTGCAAATGCCTGCAGGTGGAGATGCTACTGTTCATATTTTCCTCCTTTGTACCGAAAGCACAATGCCTATTTGACACATGATAAGCAGTTTGGAATACATCTTGAACTGATCTGAAAACGATTTGTATATTCCACCAAGAGGAAAGCAGCTTGGGCCACAGCCACTTACCCCTACAGGTGAAGTTATTTTCTTTTAAGTTAGATCTTTACAAAATGAAATGGTAATGCAAGTATACACATAAAACAAAACAGTTTTACAAATCCTACACTGAGCCAAAGTAACTTTTTTGACCTGGTTGGCTCCAACTGACCTAGTGCATTGGTTAATAATAGCTTTGGATTTTCTTCCTTTGAAAGTATAGAAAGATAATTGAGTTTCTCAACTTAAAAACAATTGTAAATTTGCCCATAGATTTCCTTTCAATCATTAAACATTATTAGACCATTAGTACCTAGTAGTATCAAGAGAATTGACAATAACACAATTTATTAAATATTGAAAAATATACAAATTTATGTCTAGCCATGCATTTGCTGAAAGAGTATTTTCTGAGGAGTAAAAGCTATTATAATTTGTCATCTTAAAACTCTTGTCTAGATACAAAATGATCCACAAACAAGAGTAACCATGTGCTCTTTCATAAGACCAAGAAAAGGTTCCTAGAGATTCTAGCATGACTTTATCTGTTTTATCTTTCAAGGGATTCTCTTTTCCTTCCACCCTGGGTCTGCCTCCTCCTGTCTTCTCTTGTTATCCACAGCCAGCCTCCTGCTCTTTCTAGCACTTGGTCAAAGGTAGGATCTGAAGCACAGGTTAGGGAGACAGGCAGTCTTTGTGATAGCCCAGGTGTGTATCTATGTGAGCTTTTTTAGTCTTTTGACCTCAATATATTATCTTAGTAATGAGATAACAAACATTCTGTTTGTCATGCAGGACTACATCTGAGCTGGCATTATTGAAAGGGCAGGGTGAGAGCCAACTTAAAGTTGAATAACAATATATTTTCAGATAGTAGAAGCCCTAAGTGGCCTCTTGCTCGGAGATATGAGCTAAAAACTCTGGGCATTGATATACAACCCTACTGTGGTTCAAGCCAGCTGGACCCAACACTAGCCCAGTGCTTTGTAAACATCACAGACAAATGACACACAGAGAAAAAGCAATTTGGAGAGTAGCAGGCAGCTGTTTGACTAAAGTGGGGCTTCCCAACTTGTGGTGGCTTAATAGAAAAAACATAATTTTCATATCCACTTAAAGAAACTCATTCCTTTTTGAAGAAAAAAACCTCAAAGATGGTTTCCCTGGAAAGAAGAAGAAAAAAAAAAGTCTTAGAATGACTTTCAAAGTTACTCATGAAAAAACTTATTCTGAATATTCAAATATTCATCCAAAGACTTTTTAGCCTCCCCCCAACAAAATTAAAAGAATAGTCTGAGTCTCTCAAAATCCAACTCCATCTATGTCAACTCCTATTCTTTCTTTGTTATGAATGAGGAAAGCATTCACCTTAAACTGCAACCTTAATGCAAGAAGATCTTATTTATAAATTGCATGACTATAAAACAAATTTTTATATCTTTGCAAAAATACTGTTTTAATAAAATACAAATCCTTTTACTTAGTTTGCACTAACAATATATTGTTTGAAATTTTTTTTAATTCTCTAACTCCCCGCAAAACATATTCAAAACTGCATTTTTATGAGAAATTCAAAATGAGTGAAGAGACAATTAACAGGAAATACTTTTTTCAAGACAAATTAAATAACTCAAAGGAGTTCCTTGTAATCCCTTTGACTCTGGAGGCTTAGGCAGGAGGATCACAAGTTCAAAGCCAGCTCAGTAACTTAGTGAGACCTTAAGCAACTTAGTAAGACTCTGTCTGTAAATAAAAAATAGAAAAGGTTGAGGATGTGGCTCAGTGGCTAAGCGCCCCTGGGTTCAATCCCTGGTACCAAAACAAAACAAAACAAAACAAAACAAAACTCCTGATCTTTCCTCTGGGACTTTTTGACAGACAAGGACTGGGACCTCAGGGGCTTGCTGACCCTTCTGATGTGACCAGCTTCAGTAAATGGAAATGGTCTAATCCTAAACAAAATGCAGTCACATGAGAAATTTGAAAACTCATTCATTGTCATACAATACCATGGTCATGAACCACAGGAGCATGTGTCTAGTTCTTATTTGTTTTATGTTCTTTCTACCAGGGACTGTTGCAGGAGTACAAGTTTTCAGTTTTTAAGTTCTATTTTATTTTCTGATACACCTAAGTTATTAAGATGTTTCAGAACAGTAAAGTTAAGGTTGTGTCTGTAATAACTGAATAATGAATTTAGTCTAATATTTACATTTCCTTAATTATTTTGCCTTACTGGTTAATATTTACTAGACTTTGTGTGTGCGCCAGAACTTGTTCTAAGTGCTTTGAACATATTAATTTATTTAGCCCTCATTTGAACAATTAATTCTATAAGTCAAATGCCATTTGTTACTTCCACTTAATAGATGTCAAAACTCAGTGTTTTGGAAGCTCTCTAAGTCACACTCGAGCCACTATGCTATGTTGCCTTACATATTAAGCTTTTAAACCTAAAGTGATTGCTAATAAAAAGGAAGGATGGATGAAATAATTCTATTTAGCAGCTGGTTCTATTTGAAATAAAAGAAATGAAACTTTTATAACACTATGTCCCAAGCCTGTTATAAGCACTTTACAGAGAAATGCATTAATTTAATCTGCATCCAGTCCTGTGGTATACCATTCCTATTCTTATTGTATGGAAAGGAAAACTGAGATACAGAAAGGGCAAGTAACATGCCCCGATCATCCCTGAACATGATAGAAATGGGGGGAGGATTGTTGCCAGTTTCCATGATTATTTCAGCACCTGAGGCCTGCCACTGCTTGTTGCCACTGAATCATACCACATGTGGTTGTAAGTACAAGGTGGGGGATTCTAAGTTCCCTCCAAATATGCCCTTTGATTGATTAGGTCCAAAAAGCCTGCCAAGTCCCTTAGGAAAAAAACAAAAAAGTCTTTTGTTGGTCCAAAGACTAAAACACAAACACCAACCTTACCTCTTACTGTAATTCTACCATTGCTCTGCATGTCTAAAAATTGTTCCGGAAAGGGATTCAGTAGAAATCCAAAGAGGTATGAAGTATTTCAATGGTTTATAAAAATGCTAATTTTATTTTCCAGCATGTTCATACAATGGTCAAAACTCTCAAAATCCTAGCTCCTTTTACCAGTTGTGTAATCATGGGTAAATTCTCCATCCCTCTGACCTCAATATCTTTCTCTGTAAAGTGGGGATAATACCAATCCTACTTCAATAAAGTTTTTATGAGGATTAACTGATATAATATATGTCAAGCTGGTAGAACAGAACTTAGACCACAGTAAATATTGAATAACAATTAGCTCTATTATTGCAAAAGATTTTTGCTCCTATGCAAGTTAATACTGTGAATTTTCACAGTTATCATTGCAAAGAATTCATCCTGAAGTCTGATGATATCCCAGATGTCTCCCAAAATTTGGAGAATTGAACTGATTCTTTTTTTATCTTCAAGCAAAAAAAAAAAATCTGGTGGGGGAAAAAAACTGGTTAAACTGCACAATGGTTAAGATAGATATGACTTGGGGCTGAGGCTGTGGCTCAGTGGCAGAGCGATCACCTAGCATGGGTGAGGCACTGGGTTTGATCCTTAGCACTGCATACAAAAATAAAAAAATAAAATAAAATAAAAGCATGCTGTCCCTCTACAACCGCTCCCCCCCAAAAAAAAAATTTTTTTTAAAAGATAGAAATGATTTGATTTTAAAGTCATTTAATTTGCTGAAAATATTTAATTTCAGAAAACACTCAGATGTGTGAGATCAACAGAAGCCACATGTTTATTTAATCTGACTAATATAACTACTCAATCAGTATTAGTAAGTATAATGAGTTGTTTAGTCTGAATTTTCTAAAGTTTGTAAGGGATAAAGAATAAATCTTATTCTTCTCACCCCTGTTTAGTTAAGCTAAAAAATGATGGCTTTATTATTTGATAAATATCATTATAATGTATTTTCTGAGGACTGGATTAGAATTGTATAACACCAGAACCAATTTTTCCTTTTAAATAACACACTTTCAGTACAATGGAGAAAACATAGTGAAATATTGTTTTTGTTTTTGTTTTTTTGTTTGTTTGTTTGTTTTGTAAAGTGCATTAATACAATTGGAACTGCTGAAATTTAACCCTACCTGGAGGTCTTGTTATTCTTGCTTGTCACTCTGGATAGTGTAAACTCACTTTTGTGCCATAGAGAGCTCAATAAGTTAACCCAGAGCCTTTAAGTGAGTTATTAACCTAATGTAGATCCAAATTGGTAACCAGATTTTTAAAAAAATCATTACAGACTGTTACATAAGTGGAAGTTTATGAAGAATTATATTCACTCTTCGCTAAGTCTTGTGCACAAATATGATATGATTGTATCCAGGATAAAACCAATACTCTGAATTTAAGTAATGCTTTTAGAGCTGAAGGGGATCATAGAGATTATATTATCCTCCAGGGCCCAGAGGGATTAAGTGATTTGTTTAAGATTATTGGAGAATGAGTGGCTATTCCAGATTTCAATGAAGTCCAATCTCATTATTCTACAGCATGCATTCAGACAATGTATTATAACGGTAGTAATGGTTACAAAAGCCACCATTTCTTGCATACATACTCTGGGCCAGTAGTCTAATAGGCTCTTCATGTATAATCCCTCTCCTGCCTTATTATCTCCTCCCCAAAGCTCTAAAAGGTATGTCAAGTTGTTTTCATTTTACAGAAAAGATGCTGAAGACCCAGCATCTGTGCCATGTTCAAAAAAATAGCAAATGCCAAGAGCTGGGATCCACTATCAATCCTGAATATGCAATCTTTCTGCAGGACCAGCTGCTTTCTGCACCAAAACCAACATGACCACATCTTATACTGGTTTTCCTTTGAAATCAGTATTTTAGTCTTCTGCAGAAATAGTCTCCTCTGTGTAAAGAACTTGTATCTGAATAGCCAAAAAGAAAGCAATTCTCCTCAGGTAACACTCAAAGGAAGAGGCAATGGAATTGTAATTATTTGTCTTTCCTGTTCTTGAACATTGACTAGCTGACTTTTAATAACACCAAATGTAAATAATCTGTTAAGTACTGAAACACTACCTTTTTGCCTATGTGGGTCATGGATTCAAGACCAAAAACTAAAAAACCAAAATCAAATGATGAAATCCAAGAAGATGGGAAGGGAATACAGAACCTGGTCCTCTATAAATTAATGCTGGGAGGTTAACTTAAAGTATCATAGAAAAGTGCTATTTATTTATTGGTTCATTCTACTCAAGAGAGGAACTCCCAACTGTTTAGTACTGTCCTATGTTTTTAAAAGTTAAAAATATACCAGGAAACTATTATGATGTCCTCATACTTTCACTCATATTTGGGGGGGAAGATAACTACAGTCAAAGTAGCAATATCATAGCAAATTATTTTAGATTCATCAGATAAACTGTTAAATGTTTACTGTGTTTTAGAAGCAGTATTTAGTTCCCAGGGAAAATGAAGCGATCTTATGTTTAACTGTTTGTTTGGAAACTTCTTTTATTTAAAAAAAGGAAAGACTTTAAATATTGACGCTATTTTCAATACAGGAGTGATAATACTCAATAAAGTATGGTGTACTTGATATTGTGACCTCACAGTCCATCTAACTCCTGGATCACTCTAGTCTCTGCAACATACCCTAGTATAAAAATGCAAATACCCTTTTTCAAAAATAAAGAGGCCTTTGGACAGTTGCATGAGCAGAGTGGGAAGGGGCTAAGAGAGTGCTCTTTCCTGAATTACTTATACTTTGGGCTTTGAATTCATTTAGAAAGATCAATTCTAAGAAAACTGAAACAAATCAACCCTTCAAAGCTCCACAAAGAGAGGGGGGCAGGAAGCTTGTCATTCACAAGCAGCAATCCACAAAATCAGCCCCAAAATACAAGGGTTAGGAAAATTAGGGGTCAAAAACAAAACAAACAAAAACTGGAGTAAAGTGCACAGTTACTGTAAAAAATATATTATCTTGATCCTAAGAAAATTAAGAGAATTTTATCTAATGAACTAGATTGCTGACCTTTTAATACATTTGGTTTTCATGAAACATACAATCACCATCGGACATAAAAGGACTAGTTAGCTTTTTTTAAAAAAAAAATTGCTTGGAGTTATCTACAAGAATCTTGTGAATGCAATTCAAGAATAACATTCTGCAGCTCTTTGGATATTGGATGATTTCCTCAGACCAGTCCACAAAGGAATTGGGGAGCTGTTAATGCACTAATCCAAATGAGTATTTCTTCCATCTTCTCTCTCCTTTCCCCACTGTGGCTCCTCTTTCCCCCCTAAATGCCAGTGCTTTCTAGCTCTCCATCTTCAACGCCTGTGGCATGAGACTGGGAAATCATGAAGAGTTTCTCCTTGTTTGTAAACTGCCTCTGCACCGGCTGAGGTTGCTCGGCCGCGGGTTGCTCCTGGCTGGGACTCTCTGAGGGACATTGCTCCGCACTCAAAGCGGTGGCATCTTCACAGTCTTGCCTTTTACTGGCTACTACTTCCACCACCGACTCCAAAGAGGTGCCGGCCTCCTGCAGGGGAGTGTAGCCCTTATTACTGCTGGACAGGTCATCTGATTGGGAGCTCCCCGAGTCCCGCCTGGCACGGGACGAGTCCTCCTGTAGCAGGGGAGGCGAGGGGATGGCGGTTGTGTCCTGAAGGCTGGAGTCCAGGTCCGCACCGCGCGGGGAGGGCGGGGGCTCAGGGGATGGCGGGGCCCGGTAGTCCGGGAGCCCGCTAGTGCTGCGGCGCCTCAAGGCCGCGTACCTGCCGGTCCTGGGCAGACGTCCTCCCTGCCCCCTGGCGGTGTGCGCTGCCGCCGCGCCCCCGGGCTCATCCAGCTCCCCAAGCGCCCAGTGCGCGCCACCCTCCGCGCCGCGAAGGTCGGTCAAACTCAGTTCAACCTCGCCCCGTGGGATTTCCCGGGAGCCGCGTTCCCCGGGTGGCCTCTGCCAGCTGCAGCTAGCACCCTCCGCTTCCCCGTCTCTGTCGCGGTCCCCTTGTAAGGGCAGCAGCGCGAAGGCGCTCAGCGAGGAGCCCACGAGGGAGCTGGCGGTGCTCTGGCGCCCCCAACTCTCCGGTGGGCTGCAGGGCGCCGGGCTGCTGCTGCCGCTGGCGGCCGCGGTGGTAGTGGCGGCTGCCGTAGCCACAGAGGTGGTGGCCCGGTGACGGCCCGCTACTCCGGAGCGCTCGCGGTAGATACTGTACACGGCTTCTGCCAGGCTCGGGGGCTCTCGCAGGCAGCGCGGGGATGAGGCCAAGTCGGGTGGGGACGTTGCGCCCCGGGCCCTTCCGCCGCCCCCTCCCAGTGTCGCGGGGTGGGGCCAGGAGCCCCTGGCCAGCATTGCTGCCGCCCCGAAGGTGTCCCCAGAACCTCCACAGCCTCCGGGCTTCAGCTCCAGTCCCCGCGACTGCACGTAGCTCAGGAAGCCGTTGAGCGGCACAGTCCCAGGGGGCGCCGAGGTGGGAGCCGAGGACGATGAGGAGGCAGCGGCGGCAGCAGCCGCTGCTGCAGCTGCAGCCAGGTCTTTGGCGCGAAGACTGTGCACGTCGATGACGGTGGAATAGAGATCACGTAGGTTGATGATCTTGGTCTTCTTGTCTCGGTTTTCGTGCAGCACCGCGTTGGCGCAGATGAAGAGGAAGATGCCAATGCCCATAATGAGCGGCCCAAAGACCTTGAGCTTGTCTGAGTGCAGGTAACCCGAGAAGATGCGAAAGAAGAAGCCCACCGACTTGGAAGAGGATGAGGGAGGGGCGGCTGACTGCGCTGGAGGCGTGCTTCTGGGCACGCCCACGGAACTGGAGTTGACACCCACCGGAGTCCTGGACGAGTTCTTGCTGCCACTGCTGCTGTTGGCGGTGGTGGTTAGGCCGCGGTTGGCACTGCCCGCAGCCAGCAGCTGCTTACTGCCCTCCCTATTGGCCGTGTTGGTCTTTGGCCAGTAGCCCACCACAGCCATGGCTATGCCCACCAGTAGCACGAGGATCCCGCAGAGGGCGATAAGGCCGGAAATGGAGCAGAGCTTCAGCTTGCCTTTCACCACTACCACGTCATTCTTGCGCCTCTTCTTGGTTTTCCTCTTGCGCTTAGGGACCTGGCTTGGGGGGCGAAGCGGATCCTGCTTTCTGGCGGAAATCCTCAGAAGGCCTCCTGTGGCGATCATGGCGAACTCGTGGAGATAGGGGCTCGCCTGTGGGGCTGGGGCAGAGGCTTGTGCAGAGGGGGCGCCAGCTGCCCACTAGCTGCTTCGCCACCTCCTCCTGCTGCAAAGCAGAGGAAGACAGTCAGAGGGTGAAGGCTTGACTGCAGCAACATCCCACGTGCTGCAATTGCCCCACTCCAGGATCCCGGATCCCATCTCATATGTGACCACCACCCACTCTCCTGAACCTTTACCCACTAATCTAAGCGCCCAGCACAGAGACCAAAAGTGGGTAGATACAAATGAAGAGAAGCACTGTTGCCATAACTGACAGGTGATGATGAAATAATTTTGAGAAGTTTTCTCCTTCCGTCCCCATCCCATCCCCCACACATAGGTAATCCACCAATGTTCATTTCAAACCCTCTTGGCTGGCAGTCAATGACGTGCCAATAATTGATACTCAGTTTGGGGACTTGAGGACTCTCATGGCAAGAGTCTTTCTCTTCCTTTGTCTCACTGGACACAGAAGATTTCCCAAGGGAGGGGCCACAGAAGTGGCAAGTCTTCAGGCAAGCCCAGGAGTCTCTCAATGTGGAGCCTAAAGTTATTGAAATAGTCATGAAAGTTACTATTGTATGGAGGTGCAAAGAATTCATTTCACGGATGAAAATGAAAGGCTACATACACTGGCAGGAAGACAGTTTATTTCCTCCAGATAATTAACAGAATTCATTGCTAAGAAAATACCAGACATATTTCAGTACTGTGACAATAAGTCCCTTCACAAAGTTTGCTCTCACCTATTCTTGTTCCTACAGCTAAAGGCAAGCAGATCCTTCTCAAGCCTTCTCATCTTTACTCTGCAACATCTGAACAGCTTCTTGGGGTGGAATATTTAGTTTTAGGTAATGGTTATGTAACTGAGCTCTTCCTTCTGGCCTTCTCTCCTCCCCTCAGAGGGACTTCCTTAAAGGTATCTTGTGCTAATTTCATCAGGGAATTCCAGAAGTCCCCTGGAATCTCCAAGAGAAAAATCTTTTCCTCATGTAGGAAAATTACAATCTTAAAAAAAAATAAAACTGCCACAATAGCTTTCTGACCCCTTATTAATGTGCCAAGAGCAGTCTACAGAATCCCAGCATTCAAATGAGTAGGCAATTAACTAGGTGAAGCAGTCGACATAATAATGATGATTTATAGGATGGCATTTCCCCAAGTGAGAGCTGTTTTCTTCATCCTTTTCTCATGAGGTCATTTTTGGGAAGGGATAGTAGCAATAATCAATGGATTATCCTGAGGAAGTTTATTTAGTTGTTTGTAATAGAGTCCAAGTTTAAAAAAAAAATCACAGAGGCCCTATCTGTAGTTATCTGTCAGCTTCTTAAAATTCCAGGCTTTCTGAATCCTCAGAGTATAACATTTTCTGTCCCATTGGTTGTGTTATCTCCTATAGTAGAGATGCTCAAATTAAGGACATTGCGTGAATCTGAAAGATGTAAGTATCTTTCACAAGTCTTTTAGCCTTTTTAAGATAAATCATGTTTTAGAATAAATTACCCTTTGCAAATGTAGGGTTACTTAGGCAAATTTTTGCTTTTAATTGTTGCTTGGGTGAAAAGCCTTGGCCCCTAATTCCTTTCATTGTATCAATATAGGCAGGATCTTTTCTCCATGTGGGAAAGCAGATGTTAATCAGCTCTTTAGAATGTCTGCAAATCAATACCTCTTTGGAATTTAGTTAAGGTTCAGTAAAAAGAAACACTAGGTAGGTTAAGGAAGGGTCAGTAGAAAGAACATATCTGCAAGCCTTTAGAATTTTTTTCTTCAAAGGAGCTGTACCAATAAGTACAAACATTGTGTATGTACCTGTATGTAAAGGGTGGAAGGACACTAACACCACCCATAATAACATTTTTTTTTTATGTACTTGCAACTTAGAGGCTGCTACTTTAACTGGCCCCTGGATTCCAGGATCTTTAATAATCTGGAGGTCTGAGGTTATCTTCAAGAAGGCTTTAAGGACAAGACATTGTAGAAGCAAATCCAGACTCAGTCTGTAGGGTGGCTCTCCCAGGAGAGAAGGGCTTATGTTTTGTTTAAGCATTGATAAGGTGTACCAGGATGTTGACTGTCTTGGGGGAGGAAGGCACCCACATGTATTTCTCCTCGGAAAGGCGGCTTTGGCTGGCATAGGATGTGGGGAAGATTGAGATGGATTTCAACAATCGTTTACAGAAGATCTTTAGAATTAGTTTAATAGCTACCAATTAGTTCCCTAGTTTATTATTCCTCCAGCCCTGTTGAAAGCTTAACCCCTTTCCAACCTATCACCATCTGACGAAATACTGACAAAGGTCAGGAGCCCAGGAAGACCCACCTTTGAGGTTTTTCCTTTAGACTTAATGCAAGAAAGCAAACTTAGCAGTGGAGATTGTCTGCCCTCGCAAATGACTTGCCTGGCGCTGATCTTTCCGTGGCTAAGGAATGGAGGATGGGGTGGGGGGGAGAAAAGGAGTGATGTCTAAAAATACAACTGCTTCCAAGAGAGACATTCAAGTTCTCCGCTCATGATGGATTAAGCCCCACTCGGCGACTGAGGCTCAGAGCCCGCAGGCTTGCGAGCGCCATGCTGTGCCAGGCACCCAACCCAAGTCCTCGACCCTCAGCCCCTCCCGGGCAGGGCAGCGCGCCCCTCGCCCTTCTCTTTGGTCTGCTTATTTCTGTTGGAGTCACATGAGTGCAGCAGCTGCGAGTCCGCTTCTGGAAAGAAGACAGGCAGGAGCGAAGTGAGGGCAATCCTGAACTCGCTGTTTCTGGGCAGCGCATCCCCGGTAGCCCGCCCAGGGAAATTTCTCTCCCAGAACATCAGAAGGGAAAATCGGAGCTTGGGGACGGGAGGTTTGGGGAGGGGCAGCTCCGGGGCTGGGGACTGACAGAAGTGCTCAAAATGGCAGCACTAGACGCAAACAATATCGCTCACTTACCCTGGGAGACCGGGGAAGCTCGGGACCGGCGAACGGGCGCTCGGGCGACACAAAGGAACCATGGAGAAACTTTTTCAGCCCGAGCCGACGGCGGGGCGCAGGGACAGCGCCTCGGGGCCCTCCACGCGAGCGCTGCTCAGCAGCCGAGCGGGGACGAGCGTCCGCCCTGGGCTCGCAGCCCCCTCCGGCGCTGTGGCGGGAGCCATTTCCAAGAGTTTCCAAGAAGTGTCAGGTCCTCCGCATCCAGCATCCTGCCTCGGAGCCCTTCTGCCCTCCGGCGCTCCTCCTCAGTTCTTGGTGTCCCCTCCCGGGGCGCCCCCGAGCGGGCCGCTGCAGCCGCGCGGTCCCCGGCCCTTGAGCTTCTTTTGTGTGGCTGCGGCGCGCCGGGCTCCGCCGGGTGGAGTTGAGCCCGCGGCGGCGGCGGCGGCGGCGGCTCCGGGCGGCCGGACTGGCGGCTGTTGCTAAGAGACCGGAGCCATGACACAGGGAAATTGCGGCAGGATGGCAGTCGGTACCGGCCCGACTCCGCGGCTCAGGGGCGCACCCGCCCCCCGCCCCGCCCCCCGCCTCCTCCCGGCGCTCCCCCCCCCCCGCGGCCTTCCCCCGCTCCCCCACTTCCTCTCCAGCCGGCCTCCCGTCCCTTCGGAAGCAGCGTCCCCCGACGAGGGGCCAGAGGGGAGGCGGGAGGAGGCACCGGCGCCAGGCGCTCGGACCGCAGAGTCGGGGCGCCAGCGCGCAGGGCAGGGCGCGGGGTGTCTCGGCCTTCCCCGCCGCCGGGGCGCCCCGGGACCGCCGCCTGCCTTCGCAGGCACCTTTGTTCTTTCTCTCCCAACTACCTGTCTGAGCAGCGGGCCGGAGAGGGCCCCAAGAAAGATCCGCCCCTCCCGGAGAGTCTCCCCATCTGCATCGGAGGGGCGCTCTTGGGGAGCCCGGGATAGTGTCCCAGTCTCTCTCTCTGCCTGCCTCCCGCACCTCTTCTCTCTCCTCTTTTGTTGCCTGTACTCTTCGTCGCGACGCTGCCTTGGCTGCTTTTCCCCCTCCCACTTGGGAGTTTGCAGCGTGGACAGCCGGTGAACACCGTAAGTTGTCCCCTGGCGAACTCAGCCCCGGTGGAGTGGAGCGGCCCCCGCAGAGCAGGGCGCACCGCGGACTCTGGAAGCCTCTGTGTGATGTTATCGCGCTTCAGCTCAGCTGGGCTTTGTGACCGGCCTTGGGGGGGATCACGGCTGCTCCCCCGGACGCGGGCAGCTGGGGCTGATCAGAGATTAGAATCTGCTCCGAGGCTCCTCCTTGGGTAGCCCCTGCTGCTCTACTATATGTGGTAATCAGCAAGCATTAAAAGGAAAACTATAATTCTCAAGGAATCAGGCATCAAAGAGGGGAGATGGGGGTAGGGAGGATGTCCAAACTCCCTACGTCATTTGAAAAAAAAGGGGAGAGAGAGGAATCCTGATTCCCAGCTCATCCCTCTCCTCTTAACTATAAAGTAAAAATGACAGGGGAAAGACAATTTCCAAGTGGAATTTCCCCACGGAGTATTGAGAAAGTAAGAAAGATTTCAATTATCTATTGAAATGAGGCAGCCAGGACTCAGGAAAGAGAGGCACAGAAGAGCAGATAAAGCAAGTGCTGTCTGGCATTTGGGATCCAGACAAATATTTTGGCGGTGGAGATGGTGGGTGGGCATTGTATATCCTGTTTTTCTGTTTTAGGGGTCCATAAAAACCCATTCAGGAGGGCTTTGCCACCCGAATTCCTAATTACAAGATTGATCTCAATGTACACAGCATCCACTTGTTTAAGCCTAGAGTAATACGTTTCAAAAAGAGCAATAAAGACACAAAATGCATAGATTTGATGATAGAAATGTGTATCAAGATATATGAGGCTACAGTGGAGATGGGAAAGGATGAAGGAAAAATCTGTCCTGAAGGTAATCCTGCACCTGCCTATTTAAAAGGTGTCCTCTGTCATCCTTTTCATCAAATTGTGGATCTAGATTATGAACAGTGTTCAGAACCCACCTCCTTCCACCTGACTATTCCTACTCAGATCTAGAATATTATAAGACAAATTATAATAAAAGAAAAGTTTAAAAATTCCACATTGGCTTGTTTCCTTTTAGGGAAATTGCTGCAAAGGAGGAATAACTCAACTAGGTCCGGTTGTTTTCTAAAGCCTTTCTGGCTTTGAATGTCCACATTTCTGGAGTCCTGATAATAATCTGGTGTTCTGTACAAAGATTGGGCCTGAGGTCTCATTTCATTACATAGCTTGCTGCTAAGGAACACAGTGGGCGCCGCCTGCTATCCTCTGTTTGCTGGGCTGTACAAACAGGAATATTATCAAAGAACTTCATTAGGATTTTAGATGGATTAAGCCATTAATAGTTTCAAATTTCTGCATAAATAATCGCCATCATTTGCACACTTAAAGCTCATCTGAGGGATTTGGAGAAGGATCTTTTTGGACAAATGGGTCTTGGGACATGACTAGCCTTTTCTTATGTTGATGATTGTAACAGAATATATGGTTTATTATTCAAAAGCTTCTTTCCAAACTGAGCTCTTTGAAACTGTGACTGTTCCATTTAACCAGAGAGTTAGCATATTAAGTAATTTTCTTTATTTTCAGCTCAGAGTATCAGAGGAAATCAAACACATCACATCTGTTTCCAGTGGAGTACTTTATTCCCTCTGTAATAGGGCATTTGCAGACATTCCCAGCACTTCTCAAGTTATGTCAAGTTATTTTTTGAAGGAACAATGATCCTCTTGGCCCTCTGGAGTTATTTTCCTTCTGGTTTCACATTTCAGTTTGGATGATTTCTGAGATAGTGGGACACCACTTTCATCCTGTTGAGGACAGAAGGGCCAAGGCTATCTAATTATAATCATTCGCTGATGTCTCTAGATCTCAGAGCTCAGCAGAATATCTGAGCAGGTTGTAACAGGGATGGTCATGAAGGAAAAGCCTTGGAGGGAGAAAAGAGAGGAAGAAAAAGATTAGCTTAGTTTAGTTGGATTAAACTCTGACCTGCAACCTTTCATTTGTGCTTTCTTAAAAAGAATCCTTATGCAATGCATTCGGTTTCATAATTTATTCACAACTCATTTACGTCCCCTCATTATTTCATCAACCTTGCCTGGCTGACCCAACTGTGGAACCTGGACAGCTCAAGGGAAGAGAGTGACCTGCCAAGGGCACACTCAGACTCCTCTCATCGTCAGGAGTGTGCTCATGGGGAAGAGTTTGCTTATGCCAGTAGCTTAATTGCTTGCTTTCAGGGATTGTTGAGGCTGCAGAAACAGAGGGATTTTAGGGGAGTAGGTCCTGGAACCAGTTTATCTCCTCCACTAACTAACTTCTTAATTTAGTTAAGTAACTAAATCATTTAATCTTGCCTACCTCAGTTTTCCCATCCATGATGGGGATAATGACACTACCTTCCACATAGCGTTGTGATGAGGTCTAAACAATTTTAGTTGATATAAACCAAACTTCAGCCCTTTGAAAATTCTTGTTAAACTTAGTTAAGCCGTCATTAGTATTGACATCCCCCAAATTGATGCCATTCATGTTCATTAGGATCTACATGGGACTCAGTGTGCACTTCATGTCTTATAAGGGGTTCCAGGATTGGCTGTTGTGACTGAATTGTCCCTATCCACATGATGCATGCCAGAGATCCTATTCCAGAGAACCTGTTCTGCAGGGTAAAAACACTCCTCATTACTACTTTGTTCATTTTGCAACTAAGCTGGGATACTTTAATTTCAGTTTGCTCAAGAGCTCTGATTTCAAACTCATGTCACTTCCCAGGTCAACTTAGAAATTTGGGAAAACACAACACATGGGACCAGAAGTTTGAGGACTTCACTGAAATGATTCTCCATGCTTTGTACGACATCTCTACATAAGAAGAGAGAAATCATCACTCCAGTTTGAGACCCCCTCATTCTTCCTCTTTGTTCCTTCTTCTACCCTCTTCATATCCCTGATAATAAAAAGTAAAATGACAGAAAAAAAAGCATGACAAAGGCAAACAATACATTAAGCGCACAACTGGAGTCACTAGGATTAACCACTAAAAATATTGCACAGGGTATACTCCTGCTAAAAACAAATATGTTGTTTATCTGAAATTAAAGTTGAACTTTAATATTTCATCTGCAAGTCAACCACAATCTACCTTGGTAGTGGTACATGTAAAGCCAAAAGAACCTGAGAAGACAGAAAAATATGAGAGCAGGAGCAGATTAAAGAACGCCTCACCAGAGGTCTTTGGGAATGGACAAGGCAGGAAAGGGAAAGTAAGAGCAAAGACTGGATGGAGCAACAGAGCTGTAAAGTCTTAGAATGGCATTTCCAGAGCTGGGCAGAGGGTATCATTACGGGTGCTTGTAGTTAGAGGTTAGGTGGTTTGCCTTTCTAGCCTTCCCCAACAGAACGCTGCAGTGTAGAACAGGTGTGTGCCTCTAGTCACCAGGGTCCCACAGATGACCTCTGAAGAGATACAACCCAGCTTCACTTTTAAGAACTTCATATTTGACCAAAGAGAAACTCTTATCAATATCAAGGTCGTAAGCCAGTCCTTTTCTTGTGTTTTCAAGAGATATCAAAGAAGTTCAATCCTCGATACTCCACCACAAAGTCTAAAGTCAAGAAGTAATGCAAAATCTAAGGAACCTTCTTTAGAACACATCAGACAGGGTTTTCTTCCTTTATTCCAGACAAATGGCCTGTGGCAGGGACAGCCTTCATTTCTGTCCTACTCATTCATATTATTATAAATAACCACAGTCTCAACTGGAGAACTACCAGAGGTTGTTTTCTCTAACAAGTAGGTTCATTTTTGTACATACAATTTTCCCAAATAGCCTGAATTTTCTACCATTTTCCGTGTACACCAAAAAGCTGTATTCTGTGCCTTACAAAATAATTGAGGTCTGAGATGAGAGACTAGAGTGTGTTGGCAGGCCTGGCAGCAGATGAAAGCTGAGCTTGGTAAGGGCTTTGATGAGAAGGCTTTGTCGATGGAATGGACAAGAAGAGACCCACTCCTAAATTTGCCCTGTGTTCCCAAAACATTGTGGAAGTCCACCCTAATGTTCATATTATTTTGTATAATCTATAACATTACATATACTATTACTGAGAGTTAATAGTGACTCACATGTCTGCTCTTTCAAAATTAATTGTGATATTAGCTACCGTGGGTACATAAGAGAGAGGAAAACAGAAAAAGAGCTAGTTTTCAAAAGTAAAAAAAAAAATCATAAGACTTCCAGATTACTCCTTGGATGACAGCTCTCTGATTCATCTAGTAATCATTTTCTTTAACACCTCTTGTATGCCCAGCTCTGTGGTTCCTGCATTCTTCATGAAATGATTATTTATTGTTCAATACAGGGACTGGAGACAGAGTGGTAATCAATGCAAAGTCCCTCTCCTGGGTGAAGGGAGGGGACAGAGAATACACAGTAAATGAACAACAACAAAAAAAAAAAAGAAAGAAAGAAAAAAAAGAAAATTTCAAATCTTGACGAGTGATATGAAGAAACTTAAAGAGAGTTCTAGGACTAGTCAGGAGGTCAGGAGGGATGGTAAGAGAGAACAGGTTAAATTCGGTATTTTGAAAAGGCCTCACTAAGGGCTGACATACCATAGAGAGCTGGAAACTGAAACAGAATAAACCAAGAAAATAATGAGAAGACATGATTTTATTAGTGTATAATCTAATTCAAATCAGTGACCAATGTACGTAAAGGTAAAATGTTTAAGTGCTGAAGGACTTTAGAAGAGAAAGAAAAGATCATCAGGCAGGGTTGTGGGGAGAAAAATAGAAAAGGAATACTTCATAGGTCTGGATTCTCCCCTCACTCCTACTTTGACCTGGAATGGATGTGGGTAATGAAGGGAAGAGACAGGATCAGATATGGGAGCAGAATGATCTGGACATAGCCTCATTGATAGGCTTAAAGGTTCATGTGAAATGGCAGGGAAGACAGGGCCCAGGTACTAGGCGGCCCAGCAGGTGTTTGACACATGTTCAGAAGCTTAGCATGGGAAAGGGTGGTCAGGCACTTCAGCCCCTTGCTCTTCAAAGTGTGGTCCAAAGACCAACAGCATTGGCATCCCCTGGAAGCCTGTTAGAAATGTGGATTCAGGCTCCATCCTAAACTGAGTCAGAATCAGCTTTTTAGCAGTGTTTAAGTGTTTTGTGTGCCCATAAAACTTTGAGAAATGGAGTGACAGAACTTAGCTGATCCCAATCTTTGCTGTTCTGGCTGGCTTTGTGTGTGTGTGTGTGTATGTGTGTGTGTGTGTGTGTGCGTGTGTGTGTGTGTGTGTGTGTGTGTGTGTGTGTGAAAGAATCTGCTGCTTTTAAATATGTGTTTCAAATAGTGACCCTGGAGGTATGTGACATCTGAGTCCATATGCATATCTCTTACATAAGGCAGCAGAATATTTTTTTTATTCCCTCAAATGGAAGAGCAAAGCTAAAACTTGGTGGCTTTTGAAACTTTATGCATTTGCTTAAGAAACAAGCTTGATGGATTTGGGGCTTAAATCCAACTTTCTAAAAGAAAGTCATATTTACCGATCTTGAATTGCTCTTTGAATTCACACCATTTGTGCTCAAGTAACTGCCCCTCCCAGTCTGTGATACTGAGAAAATTACTTAAGTCTCTGAATAATTGGGTTATCCATAAGGAGTGACATAACTCTTCTCTTTTAAGGCAGTTGTAAGGAAATGAAATCAGCAGCAGTGCTGAGTAGCTGGAAGCCCCAGCACCTCTACCCTCCCTATGGAGTACCCCAAATGAACAGATGGAAGGAAAATCAGGTACTTGCTACATACTCGTCCAACTACACCACTATTCCTAAGCCTATTCTATTCAGAAATCTTGGAGCCATCACTGTGGATATTGCTGGAGATATGGGCCTTGAGGCCTGCAGGGCATTTGTCAGATGTGAATGGTGCTGGTGAAGACCATGAGTGTTTATAGAGTGCTCATTACCCATCAGGCCCTGCACTGGTCCTTGGAGCTACTATGGAGGGTAAAATCCACCTGTGAAATGAGGTGGGTGGGGTCAGATCCAACAGACACAGAAAGGCCTCTAAATTGCTTTGCAGTTCCAAACAGGTCCCAACCAGGTTGCAGGGGCTTCCTGGTCCCCATTCTTACCTCTTTAGTTTCTGACCCTCACTGTCTCAGGGTAGTCATGCTCTGACTTAGGTTTCCTTAAGTCACACCCATGCTATTGGGACTGAAGGTTTGAGTGCTGCCGTTTAAGAATCCAAGGTGGGTCTCTAGATCCCTCAGAATGTTTTTGGAATCCCCACGGCTGGGTTATTAAACATGTACCTATAAAATTGTAATGTTTGAGGCTCAAAATCATGAAGAGGCCAACAGGCCGCAACGAATAATTAAATTTCATTTCAAGGGGTGTCACCTAGTTACATTTTAGTATTCACATCTTCCAGATGATCCCAGATGGCAACATCTGTTACAAGATGAATGCATTCATATTCTTTGGGGATACAGAGAGTCAAAACAAAAGAGAAAACTGCCTCCATCAATTGCCATCTGAAAAAATATACAAGTCTAACCCATAAAACCAATAAATTAGTATCCATCCCATGTTTTTACCCAATGGAACTCTTCCAATCATATCAGAACCATAATAGATGAGTTAAATGATTAAAATAAGTTCAAAGTAATATTTAGATATATTTTTTCCCTGAAGGGGAAAAGCTCACAACATTTTTCACACTAAATTTAGTTTTGAATTTCTATAAAATCTTACAACAATCTGAGCTGGCTTCTTTATACTGAAGAAGATTGAAGTATCATTACATTGGCAAAGCATAACAAATATTTCTTTTCTAGTGAGAAAGATGCCAACACCCCTTCTTGACAGGCATAGGGAAGCAATTACACAGCTTTCTATAGAGGAAAGATATTGGCATGGTATATTGGAAAATGATATGCAGAAAAATCAGAGATAGTATTGCAGAAAATTATTGTGATTTTTATTATTTTCCAAAGTCATTCCCTTCCCACAGATCTAGGTTTGGCTACAGGAAGGTCTATAGAGAGAGCTGAGAATTTAAAGCAAATTGTATAAGAGTTTAGTATATACACCTCTCAAAGTATGGCTGGGTCACAGATTTCCTTCAAATTATTTCCAATCACTTATAACTTCTGACTTTGATGACATTAATATTAATGTAATGATAGAAAATGATACTCTCTAGAAATTTGATACCAATCAGTGCTATAGCCCACTTCTATTTTATTTTATTTATTTATTTGTCAAGGAAATTATTTTCCCATTTAGCGAGATAACTACATATATGATCAAGTCTAAGATTTCTCAACCCAAGGAGAAGAATTAGGAAAGATCCTAATTTGCAGCAGTCACCTTGAGAGGTTACTCCATCAGAATACAGATCTGTGTAATGGTTTATTATAAAAGTGTGAGAACTCAGAAAATTTACAGCTTACATTTTGTAAGTAGTGAAGGAATTGCTTTGGCAGCTTGTCAACTGAAGTCACAGGTGAGGATTGTTGGCCAGGGTAGGGCCAAAAAACCATGCTTCTCAACTCTAAAGAAATTATAAGGCTGCAAGACTTTATCAATGGAAATAGCTCTCTGATTTTCTGGCCTATAGAGACATCAAAATGACACCTACTTTCTATCTTCAAGCAAGACAGGGCTAAGTCATGTTGGAACAATGAATTTTCTACCCTTTTCTTGGGTTATCTCCTCACCTCACACGCAAGGTAGAGACTTGGACATGTCCTATGTATTTAAAAGATGTAGAAAGTCAAACTAGATAATTTTATTCTCTCTTTGCTTTTGCAGCCATAAAAATTTCAAGGGCATATTGCATAACCTCTTGGACCCAATACATATTAATGCACTATTTAAATGATGCATAATGTTGAGTAGTTGGTATTGAATGATGTGTTTAAAAGAAAGTACTAGATGGCTTTCAAGGATTCCTTCCTGTTTTTCCAATACCTTATATTCTTACTAGGAATATGTCATTTATATAACATTCATTAGGCCTCTTTTTCTCTTTCTCTGGTTTAATGAGATACTGGCTTACATAATGTAATAAAGTCATAATGCCCCAAACATGGAAAAGTTAACTGTACTTGAGTTTGTACCTCTATGTATACTGTGTATGAGTTTGTTTCTACATTAGTAACTCCCAGACTTCATCAAGAGATAGGATGTTTGCAAATCTCAGTTCTTCTTAAAATATGTGTGTGTGTGTGTGTGTGTGTGTATTTGTAGTTGGATACAATACCTTTTTTTATTTATTTAATATGGTGCTGAGGATTGAATCCAGTGCCTCACTCATGCTAGGCAAGTGCTGTACAGCTGAGCCACAACCCCAGCCTCTCAGTTCTTCTTGAAACACTGATATACAGAACTTCTTTTGGATTGAATTATGCTATTGTCTGGATAAGTGTCCATTAAAGTCCCACATGATAAAGGTTTGGACCCAAACTTATGGATTGTATTGGGAAGTGGGAGAGGTCGGGGCTTAGCAAGAGGTCTTCTGATCATCTGGGGATACTGGGAACTCGGATCCTTTCTCTTCCTGTTTTTCATCCCAGCCAGGAGGTAGGTGCTTTGCTCACCCCATGATCCTGTTACACTACACCTTCACAGGCCCAAAGCAATGGAGTCCATCAATCATGGGCTGAAACCTCCGAAACTATGAGCCCAAATAAAACTTTTAATAAGTTGGCTAAACTATTTGTAAGAGTGACAGAAGGCTAATGCAAATCATAGATCACCTAACATTACATTCTTACATGGAAATATAGGAAACATTAAACCTACATGGAATACTATTGAAGTAAACCTTAATAAGTGAACTTCTGTCTGATATAAGTTTTTTTTCCCCCCTAAGAGTCATTCTATCTGAGCCTAGGTATGGAATTAGGCTTTGACCTAGTTATGGATTTTTCAAGAATATAATTTCTAATACACAGTCTTAGCCAGCATGACAGTTAGGTAGCTAAGATCCTCCATTTTTGCCACTTAACCTATTGACCTTGAAGATGATGCTGTAAAAACCCACTTTCTTTCTTATTCTAGGTCCATTCTGGCCTCTTTCAGCAATGCTGCTTTTCAGGTTTATTTAGCTCATTAGCTACCTTGTTTCTCTGGACATACCCCAGAGGTATTAGTTGGCATTTTCCCCAGCTTAATGTCATTTTTTTCCCTAGTACATTTTCTTCATCTAAAACATCCTTACAGCGTCTATGGCACCTCCTTCATTCTGTCTCACCATTAGCGAGGGTTCTGTTTACTCCTTTCTCCTGATCATTAGTGAGCATGCAGAAGCTCAGGAGCACCAAGGGATTTTTCTCTCCTGGTTATTTGTATTTGAAAGCTTGCTATCCATACAGGGACAAGTACCTAGGGACCTGTATTATTTTAAAACAGAGAAAAGGTTCAACCCTTTTTGAGCCCATTTTTGAAGAAACATAAATATTTCTTTACATAAACCCGGTTTGGATAGGCTCACATCTAATTACCGTCGGCATTTTATCAGTTATAGTCATTCTATAGATTTTCTAACATTTTCCATCACAGTGTCTCTGCATGAGGTTGATGATGATGGACTAGCCGTTTGCAGAATTCTCTAGGATGCTTGTGAGGCTGGTCCTTTCTGCAGCCTCCAATCTGTGGGATTCTCAGACAGAAAGTCTCTTCCCTGTGCCTCTGAAGAGAAGCTCATTTTCTTCTATGCCAGAGGTCCTTCACCATCTCCACAGCCTCTGGGCTTCGCGTTTCTTCTTTCAGCAAACCTAGGGACTCTGCTTCCTTCTTGTCAAAGCCATCACCTGCATGCACTCTCCCCTTTGGGAATTTTCTCTTCTCTAACTCCTTTTCAGAGTCAGATGTTTCTTCCTGGACACCACCTTTCTTACAGCCCCCAAATAAAAGCAGCAATAGTTTTTAGAATTTTGCTGTCAATCATATGGGTCAACAGTTTGCATAATGTAAATAACACATATGAGACTATCTTACAAACTGATATAAGGCTGTAAATGGGATATCATTGGCTTTATTGAAGCTTGTTTTATTTCTGAGAGCGTGACTCATCCCTCTAGCAGGCAACTAGCAAAGACTTACACATTCATGCTTTGTCACAGCCCTTCTTCTCAGTACTGTGAGCTTGAGGCGTTGGAAAAAACCTTAGGTTCATGCTAGTGTAAAATGGTGGGTGATTATATACAATCAATCCACAAATATATGAAAAAATGTTCAACATCTCTAGTAATTAGAGAAATGCAAATCAAAACTACTCTAAGACATCATCTCACTCCAGTCAGAATGGCAGCCATTAAGAATATAAACAACAATAAGTGTTGGTGAGGATGTGGGGGAAAAGGCACACTCATACATTGCTGGTGGGATTGCAAAATGGTGCAGCCAATCTGGAAAGCAGAATGGAGATTCCTTGGTGTGGTTGTTCTGGTCACTGGTGTGGTCAATTAGTCACTCTGTTACCTCAGTTGCAGGGGGCAGAGACATGGAGTCAACACACAGACACCAGGAGCTGGTGAGAGAACTGGCTGGTGACAACCTCAGTCGACGTCCAGTAGCTCATTTATTTTTGGAATGCATACAACTGTTATAGGGTTCAGGAGGGGCGTGCCTGTCAATCATACATAAGCAAGATAATATCCATAAGCCAATCATCTTATGCTTAATGTAACTGCACTGTAAGGAAGCTCTAAATATTGCTATCGTCTGGAAGGGTCTTTGTCCCTAGGTGAGGGGGCCTCTTGAGTCAGGGATTTCATGGCCTGAAGCTCCTGACTATCAGTTTCTTGGCCTGGTAGCTTGGCAATGCTACCACAAGTGCTGAGGATGTAGTTTCACTAACCGCTCACTAGAGCAGAGCACCCCATCCTGCAAGAGTTCCTGTCAGGCCTGAACAAGAGTAGATTCTTCAAGCACTCTGAGCTGCTTGTAGCTGCTGGCTGTAAACTGAAAGTTATTCCAACAGCTTGGAAAACTAGGAATGGAACCACCTTTTGACCCAACTATCCCACTCCTCATTCTTACTCAAAGGACTTAAAAACAGCATACTACAGGCACACAGCCACATCAAGGTTTACAGCAGCACAATTAACAATAGCTAAACTGTGGAACCAACTAGATGCCCTTCAGTAGATGAATGGATAAAGAAAATTATATATATATATATATATATATATATATATATATATATATACATGGCTGTAAATGGAATATCATTGACTTACACACACACATACACACATATACACACACAATAGAATATTACTCAGCAATAAAAGAGAATAAAATCATGGCATTTGCAGGTAAATGGATGGAGTTGGAGAATATAATGCTAAGTGAAGTTAGCCCATCCCCCCAAAACAAATGCTGAATGTTTTCTCTGATATTAAGGAGGGTGATTCATAGTGGGGTTGGGAGGGGGAGCATGGGAAGATTAGAGGAACTCTAGATAGGGCAAAGGGGAGGGAGGGGATGAAGGGGTAGGGAGGGGGCAAGGGAGTAAAAAGATGGTGGAATAAGATGGACATCATTACCCTAAGTACATGAATTGGTGTGAGTATACTTTGTATGCAACTAGAGATATGAAAATTGTGCTCTATATGTGTAATATGAATTGTAATGCATTCTGCGGTCCTATACAACAAATTAGAATAAAAAATTTAAAAACAAAACAAAACAAAAACCGGTGGGCGACATGCATCTCAGAGGCCTTCCAGGTTGGGAAGATAGCCCCAGCCTGGACTTAGACAACGATCCCTCCATTTCTCACTCTCCTTCAGTAACCACTGTCAGTGCTACCCCACTTTCAGCTATACAGGTATCCAGCAAATTGTCCCTTTGTTACTAGAAAGTAAGTTCAACCAGGGCAGCTACTTCATCTGCTCTCATTTTCATTTGCATCCTTAACACCAAAGGAAATGCCTGGCAAGTATTTATCACACACCTTTCACATACAGGACAGTTGAATGGATTGGTGGGCAAAAGGGAAGTAATCACAACTGAATTAAAACTAATAGCCTCCCATTAATGAAGGAGCTTATGTAAGTAAGAACTGGAAGGAGTTTCTATCACTTGAATAAAAGGCAAGAACATGCCATTTTTCTGTTTGGAAACATAATATTATAAAGGTGTCAATTATCCCTTTGTCTTGGTGTAAATCCGGTCAAAACCCAGCTGGAGTTTCCTTTTTAACTTATCAACTTATTTAGGGATCTACTCAAGAGACTTGCAAAGATATTTGTACTTAAAACTTGTATGTGAATGTTCGTTACAGCATTATTCATGATAACTTAAAAAATGGAGACAACTCAAATATCCACCAACTAGTGAATGAATGATCAAAACTGTGTCATATCTATTCAGAGGAATACAATTCAGCAATAGAAAAGAATGAAGTACTGACACATGCTACAATGTAAATGATCTGAACCATGCTCAGTGGTTAAAAAAAAAGATACAAAAGGCCACATATTGGAATTTACCACTTCTTTTATATAAAAAGTCTAAAGAAGTAAGATCTAAAGAGAAAGTTGAATGAAGGAATTACTACAATTGTGCATAAGGGTGTGCCCTCCATGGGGCCTATAAAAATGTTCTAAAATGAGATTGTGGTGATAGTTACAATACTCCACAAAGACACTAAAAATCCTTTGATTTATACACTTAAAAAGATTATTTTTATACTATGTAACTTGTATCTTGATAACATAAAATAGAATATTCTAATGTTTATATATAAAAATAAGGAGGTATGAGCAATCAAGTTACTTTGGAAAAAAAAATGTACTGAGCAGGGACTAGTTACTTCCTTTGGGAAAAGTCTTAGAAGGATCTTAGAAGGAGAATTTCTGGATTAAAAATGTTTACCCAAAATGAATATAACTGTAATTGAATAAATAAGTACACGAGTCCATTTTGATAACAAACCTGGACCAAACCTCACACCTGAAACAAGAAAACCAAAGTGGATCAGATGTAAAAGGAAACAAAACTCTTAAGCATTTAGAAGAAAACAGAGGGGACTGGGGATGTGGCTCAAGCAGTAGCGTGCTCGCCTGGCATGCGTGCGGCCCGGGTTTGATCCTCAGCACCACATACCAACAAAGATGTTGTGTCTGCTGAAAACTAAAAAATAAATATTAAAATTCTCTCTCTCCACTCTCTCTCTCTCTTTCTCTCTCTAAAAAAAATATGACTATTTCCCTTCTAGTACTGTCATTTAAAAAAAGAAAACAGAGAGAGGGAAAAAATCTGGGTTATGAGCTTAGTGGAGAGTTTGTAAACATGACAGAAAAAGCACAATCTAAGAAAGAAGAGTTGTTAAATTGGGCTTCATCGAGATTAAAAACTTTTGTTCTGCAAACAACCCTGTTAAAAGGATAAAAAATTAAGCTGTAGACAGTGAGAAAATATTTGTAAACACATTTCTGAGAAGGGAATCATATCTAGAATATACAAAGGACTCTTAAAATTTAAAATCCATGGGCTGGGGCTGGGGCTCAGAGGCAGAGAGAGCTCACCTAGCATGTGTGGGGCACTGGGTTCGATCCTCAGCACCACATAAAGTAAAATAAAGACGTTGTGCCCACCTCTAACTAAAGAAATTTCTTTAAAAAGTTAAAATCCATTAAAACCCTTCAAAGTAAAAAAAAAAATCCATTGAGAAAATGGGCAATATACATGAATGGACATTTCATCAAAGAGATGTATGGGTGAGAATTACATAAAAAGAAGGTCAGTCAACATCCTTAGCCTTTAGGACAATGCAAATCAAGACTTTGAAGAGCTTTCACTTACTCCTACTAGAACAGTGACAATACTGAACACTTGCAATGGTGAGGAGAAACTGGATCTGTTACACACTGTTGATAGGAATGTTTCTCAAAGGTGATGTGGTCATACAAACATTCACACTGCAGAATACCACTCAACAACCAAAAGGAACCAACAATTGACATAGGCAACAACTGGGAAGGATTTCAAGTGCTGAGTGAAAAATGCCCACCCCCAAAGGTTCCTGTTATGTTATTGTTTCGGGGTAACATTCTGTAAAAACAAACTTGTAGAGATGGAGGGGCTGGGGTTTTGGCTCAGCGGTAGAGCACTCGCCTCACAGGTGCGAGACCCTGGGTTTGATCCTCAGCACCACATAAAAATAAAAAAGTGAAATAATGGTATTGTGTCCAACTACAACTAAAAAAATAAATATAAAAAAATGTTGTAAAGATGGAGAACAAATGGATGGTTATCAAGGTTACCTATGGTGGGGAAGAAAGGAGGTGGGATTAACTATGAACTGTGTAGCGAAGAGATCTTTGGGTTGATGGAATAGTTCTGAATCTTGATTTCAGTGGTGGTTACATGAACTACACAGGTAATAAAATGGCCCAGAACTCTGTTCACACATGGCTCCAAGGTCTGTTGGCTGGTTTTGATATTGTGCTACAGTTAAGTAAGATGAACCACTGAAAATACAGGGTAAAATGTGCCTGGACTCTTTCTGCCCAATCTTTGCAACTTCATGTGAATCTATAATAATTTTTTAAGTGTAAAAATGGGGTTTAAAAGGCATGTAGATACAAATATATTATAAAATTTTAACAGTTGAATAGTTAAAATAATATAGGTAATTTTAAATTATAGAGCTAGGTAAACCAGTGAAGAGATTTTAACCCGTAAAAGGTGATACTTAGTCAGAAGTCAAGATTTTAAAACAAATATTCCTATGTTATCTATTCAGTTAAAAAAGAATAAACGTTAGGTCCCTGTTTTTTTTTTTACACTACAGAATGAGTTCCAGATAGATTAAACATTTAAAAGAAAAATAATTATGCCACTAAAAGAAAATCAAAGAAAATGCAAATGAATACATACTGAATCTCAGGATGGTGAGCATCTTTCCACCAGAAAAATTAAAACATGAAAAAGCATATATTGGCAGTTTGTACTATATAAAATTTTAGTGTCTTAGTTAGTATCCAAGGAAAATGCAAACCAAAAAAATAGGAAAAATGTTTCAGTGTAGATACCAAAGGGTTGTTATCTATTATAGTTTGGATCTGAGTGTCCCCTAAAGGCTCGTGTGTTGAAGGCTGAGTCCTTAGCTGGTGGAGCTATTGGGAGGTGGTGGAAACTTTAGGGGGGTCAATCCTAGTTGGAAGAGGTGGGTCAACGAGGGCATGCCTGTGAAGGTATATTTTGTCCCCAGGACCCTCCTCTTCTCTCTCTGTCCCTCTGCTACTTGGCCACCATGAGGCGAGTCACTTTGCTCTGCCACACCCTCCCTACCATGACGTGCTGCCTCACCACAAGCCTGCAGTGATGGGGCCAAGCAACTGTGGACTGGAACCTCTGAAGTCACAAGCTGAAGTCTTTCCTCCTTGACATTGTTTTTCTTAGGTATTTTGTTACAGCAACACAAAGCTAACTAATACAGTCTCCTGTATTGTCTGTAGTATATTTAATATTTAAAAATGTTTCTAATATTTCAGATATGGAAATAGACTGAGAGGGTAAATCCAGCAAATCCTGTCTGTTTAAGTTCTTCTTGGCCCTTCATTGTAGCACTTCTTGCTTCTGGGTATGGGGCGGGACCCTTTCTAGAATGGGGGCCATATGACCTATAATCAAAAAAGTAGGTCAAATAATTTCTTTATAGCCAACTCTTACCATGAAAGTTGGGGGAAAATTAAGAGCAATAATTTTAGGCTTGTGATCAGCTTTCAGGGAAAGAGGTTCTTATTCCTATGATCCACTTTAGAGAAAAAGGATTCTGGTACCTATGAATTGAGCGGAAGAAGAACAAGGAGGCAAGAGACAGGAGAGCAGTAGAAGGAGATAGAAACTTCACTTCTGAGGCCTTCACTTTGGGGTATCATTTTCTGAACCCTAACAGCCTATATAAACAGTTTATTTTCTCTTTTTTAAAAAGAGTATTTTATAGTTCTCTTGATTCTATAGAATTCTTTTCATGGCTTTGCTTTCTTCAGATCATAAATATTTCTTTTCCTATTGTTTTTGTCTGTTTCGGTGCAAGTTAAAACAAATTGTCCTCTTATTAGTTTGATTTTGAAGCAGACAGGGCTTCCTGTTTTCTCGGGATACATTTCTTAAACTCTCCTTCCCCTCCTCTGTTTCAATCTCCTTTTAAAAACGCTTGCAATCCATCCTCCCTTAAACACTGCAGACTGGGCTGTCTGGGTCTTAGACTTGGGTGTTTGTACTGAAGCTGAAAGCTGCCAATCAGATCCCTGAGACAAGCCGGCATGGACACGCTGGTCTGTAATCCCAGTGACTCTGAAGGCAGTCAGGCAGGAGGATTGCAAGTTCAAGGTCAACCTGGGCAAATTAGTGAAGCCCTTAGCAATTTACTGAGATTAGTAAGACCCTGTCTCCATATAAAAAAGGGCTGGGGATGTGGCTCAGTGGTAAAGTATTCTGGGTTCAATCCCCCATACAAAAAAAAAAAAAAAAAAAAGAAAAGAAAGAAAAGAAGAACAAAGAAAGAAAGAAAGAATCCTGAGACAAAAAAGAATTCTGAGCTCCCTGGGAGGGCAAAGTATACCAAGTTCCTTGTCTTAGGCAACATTTTTTAAAGTATGAGGATTTGGGATCTCCTCTCCACTTTATAGCCTTTCTGGTTTTGCTCCATAATTCTAAAACAGCACAGTGAAAATCTCTGGCTTGTTCACTTGGTTCTGGGTGTTTAGGACTTCCTAGGGATCATCCAGCTAATTTGGTGAACTGATTGATAATAATAGGAAACATGGACGCGCCTCCCAGGAGACTGACTAAAGCCCTCCTTGGAGACATCTTCCCTTCTCCATCCGTTGTCTAACCTCCAAGTGACTAATAATCTGAATTTTTGGATAGTGGGTGGAGCAGGATCAGGCGGGTAGAGGCACTGTTTAAAATGTCTACAGAGATTTCCCATCCAATGGGTCTCAAGAGCTATGTGAATTTTTAGCACAAAAATTCAGCATGCCTCAAAGTGCCAGATGGACACAGAAGAGGTCTGTTCAGCCAGAGGAGAGATGCCGTGTGAATAATAGGTTCTCTGTGCTCTTCTTGTCAGCGAAAACATGGGCTTGTCAGTTTTTCAGGACGATAATACCTAATAATAATCCTCAGCATTTGTCAACCGCGGAGACCTTTACAAACTTCAGTTATTCCCAAAACACTACTGACAGTGGGGTTGGATTACTTCCATCAGATGCATGGAGAAATTGAGGTAGAGTTTTAGAGAGAGAGAAAGAGATGAGTCAGAGTGGGAATTAACCCAGGGGACAGTCTCTATATTTCTTTCTGCTGTGTTTGCTACCAAAATATTATTTATAAATTGTGTGAAATGATTATAGCACCAAGACCACCAATTCAATCAAGAAACAGCACCTATGTTGTAGCTCCATTTATTTCTCACCGGCCAGAGCTAGCTCTGAGGTAGCAATCGCAAGGGTGATAAGTCACAGCTTCCATTAGTGATCTCTAGAGCTACCTGCAGAGAATCAAGTCAGAGAGTTTCTCCCTACAGCTCTGGTGACAGGCTCTTTCTTCTCACAGGCTTCGGGCCACTTCCCAGAGGAGTTCCTTCTTCTCTGTTTAGAAAGCTGAGTGGATATGGGTGAGCATGCCATAGTTCTCAAATGAGTTGCCTAAAACCCAAAAAGTTACTTTAATGAGATGTGTTTGGGTGAAGCTCAGTGGAAGAGCCCTTGTCTACCATGCACAAGGTGCTGGGTTCATCCCCAACATCACATAGATAGATAGATAGATAGATAGATAAATAGATAGATAGATAGATATACACTCAAACTCATCAAGTTAATGGCAATTGGAAAGTACAGCTCAAATGCTATGATTGAGAAATGCCCATTTCACAGGCAATAATACTGTGGTTGGGGCTATGCCTGGCTCTCAACATTTATTTTAAACCACAGCTCTCAAATGCTCTTGTAAAACAGAATTCCCTGGAGGACTTGTTAGGACACCAGTCACTGGACCTACCCCCAGATTTTCTAATTTAGTAGATTTGGAGTGGCTCTTGTCATTTACATTTCTAACAGGTTCTCAAATGTAGTCAGAGGGCCAAATCCAAGTTTTTGAAAGTCCTGAAAACTAATTGTGAATTTTGTAGATGCACCTTTGCAGTAGCTCAGTTGGTAGAGTGCTTGCCTTGCATGCACAAGGCCCTGGGTTCTAATCCCCAACACCACACCACACACACACACACACACACACACACACACACACACACACACACACAAAAGAGCCTTTGCAATTGATTCCCTGATAGTACTCACTAACTTTGAACCCCAATTAAGGGAACCACCACCTCCCAAACATAAAAAAGAATTACATTCTTCTCAATAGCAAACCTGCATTACAAATGACTGTACTCAGATCCTGCCCAAATGGTCCAGCTAAAATCCCAGCTACCCAGGAGGCTGAAGCAAGAAAATTCCAAGTTTGAGGTCAGCCTCAGCAACTTACTTAGTGAGAAGCTGTTTCAATTTAAATAAATAAATAAATAAAAATAAAAAGGACTGAAATGTAGCTCAGTGCTAGTGGGTACCTCGGTTCAATTCCCAGTATGCAAAAGCAAAAACAAAACACAAACAATGGTACTAAGTATTGTTGCTTGAATTTCGTCAATAAAAACTTAGTGGAATTTATTTTCTCTCTTTTTGTTTATATAAGTACTCATAAGTAATATCCTTAATTTTGTTTCTGGGACCACAAAACTTTAAATATTCACTCTCAGGCCCTTTACAGAGAAAGTTAGCTGAGCCCTGGTCCAGCTGATGATGCTGACCGGGGAATGACTTTGAGAACTGCTGCTCTAAACTGTTTTTTTTTTTTTTTAAATCCTCTTCTACTCACTAGCATAGCAAGGCCTGAAGTATCAAGAGGGACACCCCTCTCAAAATGCATTGCTTCATTCTAGGCAGGGAGTCCAACAAAATGTGGCAACAACTCAGCACCTGTGTAGAACGTAGAGAAAAGGGATTAGAAAAAGCATGGTGGAAGTCCTCTGTGGAATTTTAAAAGAGGTGAAATTTGGTTTGGATGAGGCCATATCTCTCTTGCTAGCCTCTTCCATTCCGAGAGTTTGGAACTCTGGGAGTTCCCTGACAGTTCAATAATCCTAACCTCTGCTCTCCTGGGAGACTTAGTACCTAATACACCTGCAACTCTATGGCCCCCTCCGAAGGTAAGTACTGGGTAAGTCATCCGAGTGTAAATCTTTAGAATTTGTAAGTCTGTGACTCACTTCTAATATTTATGGTCCATACACACTCTTCCTTTGTTATTTAAATAAATTGCATGTTAAATATTATTTGGAAGTCAGTGCACTGAAAAATGTTACTTATTAAAAAAAAATCTTGATTTTTTTTTTGCCCTAGCTCTACAATTCTGCTCCAATAGCAGATTCTCAATATTAAACATCACTCAAGGTGAAAATTTCTGTTGTAGCTGGTTTTAAAGAAGAAGTACCACCTGACTGCTGCCTACTAATAAATATTGAAATTTTCTCCAGGGAAAGTTATCTTGTCTTAGCTTTTCTAACCAAGGGGTGAGCTAGCTCAGGGCTTGTTCTTTGGGTCGTCCCTGAAAAAAGCAGAACAATCTCACAACATAATGAACATTGCTTTTGCTATCACGTTGAACATGACCCATGGAAGAAAATACTCACTGCTTTTCTTTTTCCCTTTGGGGCCCACAATTGGGAAGCTCCCAGGCATTATGAAGGAAGAGAGAACCATAGAATACAGTGGTTAAGTTTAGAGTCAGTAGATCTCAATCCAAGCTCTCATTCTTTCATTAAGAGCATGAACGTGGGCACATTGTATAACTCCCTCCACACTATGCCTGCATGTGCAGTGGTATAATAATCACCACTTGGAGATAGTTGTAAGAACTAATAAATATAGATAAATAATGTGGCTCATCTGTAGGGCAGTACCTGGCACATGGCTTACTGAGGACTCCATAAATTGCAGTTCTCTGTAAAATATTAACTAGAAATGACTCATGTATGCATCTGCACTCCCCATTAAAGTCATCCATCTATCCATATATTTGCTCATTCATTTACTTAAGAAATATTTTTGAAGATCTATTGCAATCCAAGCACTCTCTGGGATTTGGGGACACAGTGTATCCTGCTCCTAGCTACATTTTCCTGGACTTTGAGCTCCTACAAAGCAGGTCCCATCCCTGTATATCTACCTAGAGCCTAGTATTGAACTTAAGTCAGATTAGATGCTTGAAAGGTGTTTATTAAAGAATGACACTTCTGAAAAGTGAGAAATCCACTGTGGTTACTCCCTCTCTGCCGTGACTGGGTCTGGGCCACCATTTGCAGCAGCACAGAGCTGGCCATCCCCAGAGTTCTGTGCCAGAAACTGCCTTCTCAGTGAGCATAGAGGGAAACAATGGCCTCTGGAAAGACAGTAGTTACTCAGACAATGGCCTTCATCTTAATTGCAGACTGTAATTCGGCCCTAAATCCAAAGTGGCAGCCGCACAGAGGCTGTTTTCCCATATAACTAAGTGTTCTTTTCATTGCTGTGGTATACTGAACAAACTGTTCAACTGTGAATGAGTTCTGGGGAAGGAAATATGATATTATGCTTCCATGCATGCTGAAAGGCAGAGAAGATTTTATATCATGGTGCAATTAATTAAAAAACAATTATGAAAATGTTCCAGATAATTCACATCAAGCATCTACTCAAGGTTACTTTATTATTTGGGGTAATATTTGTGATTATCATTTCATTTGTTTTTAACAAGGATGTACAGCTTTATGTAATCCTTTTATAATTGAGAAGCAGCTAGAAGTTCAGGTGCTCTGAAATCCCTCCTTATTCAATTGCCCAACTTTTAGAAGAATACCATGATGCAGTTAACCCAGGTTATTAACACACTTGCATATGTGTTCTGTCTCTTTATTACATGCAGGCATGACTATAATTCTGTCTGGTTTAATTTGTAAGCTTCATGGCAAACACTACATTGCCATTTCTTTGCAAGTCTAACTAATAATGCTCATGGATTCATATTCTCTAGTAGAAGAATTAATCAGCAGTCAGCCAACAAATGTTTCTTGGACAGTTGTCCCGTATAATGTATGGGAATGGAGTTTTGGAGTTAAGTGTGTAAAAAAATTTACATGGCTTTATCCTTGATCTCTAGACATTTTCAGTTTTGTTGGGAAAATAAGACACATAGGCATGCTTGATGTTAATTATCAAGTTAACAATATTGAGTGTCAACCGATAGTATACAAAATAATTACTGTAGAAACCTATAGGGGACAGCATCTAGGCTCTGGAAGCCTTGCTCAATTAATGTTGCCAATTTCAGGAGAGGATGCTCAATTCAATAGGAAGATGGTGAGTTATGTGTACTTCCTTATTTCAAAGAATGTGATTTGAAAGCCAGAAATGCAACAACGCATGAGAGTATGAGAGCCTATTAGACCCATAGAATCTCAAGCACCACCCCAGACCCACTGGGTGGGATCTGCATTTTCACAAAATCCACAATGATTCATCATGGTCTGAGAAACACTGGCCTATCCTGCAGATCTATAAGTCACTTTTCTTTACTTGAAGGAAAAATGAGATTCATGCTTGGTAATCTTATTCTTGCCCCAATAAAAAAAAAAAACAAGGTAATTAGAGGAAATCATTCACCAACAAGCCTTTTGTGCATCGTCTGGGCACTGAGAATCTTCTTTCAGTCACACATGAAGTGTATGTAGGGACCCAAAGACAGTTTCGGATATTCAGTTATTTTGGTGACATCACACTAGTGACATGAGGCCGAAGAGCCGAGTAGATACTAAGCATTCCAAGGACGTCCTCTCCATCGACCTGATCATCTCAGGAAGTGGGATAAAGGTATGAGAAAGTGCCCGGGACACAGGGCACAGGCCTGAAGAGGAAGGAGCCCTAAGGCCAGAGCTCTAACGCCAAGACGAGATCAGTGTAGCATTTGCTTTCCTCTTGTGCTAGGGGCTGTACATCCAACAAACTACTTGACATTCAACTTGTGTGCTTATCAGGCCTCTTGAAGAAAAACATCCAAAAGAGAATTGTTAACTTTCTCCCACAAATCTGTTTTTCCCTGGATCTTCCTCTTATTGAGAAATGACATTTAATAATCCAGCTCATAAGCTCCCATCCTCACACCAAATAAAAACTACTCGGAATTCTAAAATTTTCCTCTTCATCCCATAAAATCCACAAGCATTTTTTTTTTTTTTTTGTCAATTCCACTCTCAGATCATAATCTTGGATATGTCCCCTTCTGGTCATTGATGGTCCTTGGGCACCATCCGCCATCTTTTTAAGTCTTGCCAGGTGACTTAAGTGATTTTCCTGTTTTAGCTCTTGTTTTTATCTAAGTTAATCTCCAGAGAGCAGCCAGAATGGTCTTAGAAAAGCAGTAGTCGCTTCATATCATTCCTCTGCCTGAAGAGTTAATGATTTCCTATTTACCTCAAAAAGTGGAAACTTTCAGGACTTGCTAAATCTGCTTTGTGTTCCCCTTTCCCTATACCACCACTCACCCTTACTGAGCTCCAGCCAAACTAATATTTAAATCATTCTTTCAACACTATCATTTCCTTTCTACCTTATGATTTTTGCCTTTTTTTTCCCCTAGAACAGTCTAGAACTGTCAAGAACAGTCAGTCTGACTCTTCACATGGCTGGCTTTAGCTCTTTCAGATCTCAGAGTAACTGTTCCTACTTAGAAAGGCCTTTCCCACAGTTCAACTTGTTGGCAACACCAGTGCTCTTTATATATATCATGGTCCCAATGATAATCTTCAATCATATTTTTTAATTTTTTGACTTTGCTTGCTCTGCAGCTTCAAAATGGGAATATAAACCTGGTAATACTTATTCTTACTTAATCTCTCTAGTTCATCTCTATGTTCCCAACACGCCATGTGATCCAGATAAATGAATGAATGAATGAAAATGTAGTTTTAGGTTTGTGTGACTTGATTCTTTCCCCCTCTTTCAGGGTAAATCTGAAACACTTCTTTTCTTCAATTAGCCAACTCTTAGAAATCAGCTGTTATATAATTAAAACAGATTATTAACACAGGCATGCGCATTCTCTGTATTTCATTTGGGCATAACAAGGGGCCATACATATATGTAAAGTAGGTGACAAGTGTCTCTAACTAGTTGATGATATGAAGGAAGAGGCACCCATCCGTCTCCTCCATGTAATCAAGCTTTACTTCTAATATCCACACCAGACAACACACTTGGGTATAGATGGGCCTCCCTGAATGGGCTTCTCAGGTGTAGTGGGGCTAAGAGAGGCTCTGGAAGTGGCTACACCCAGACAGGAACTGTATGTGAATTCCTACATCCCGACAGGAAATACAGGTGGACCCCCTACATCCTTAGGAAATATAAGCCAATCTCTATGTCCTGATCTAAGCATGAGCTCTACAGAATTTGGTGACATTTTTAAAAATTAGAAAAAATGTCCAACACAATTCTAAAGAGACTTGTGTTTGGTGAGTGTGGTAAGCACCACCCCCATGGATGCCCATATCCTCATCCCCCAGAACGGGTGCATGTGTTACCTTATAAAGCATATAGTTGAGGATTTAGAGATGAGGAGATTATCCTGGATTATCAAGATGGATCCAGTGTCACCGTAACAGTCCTTTATACAGCCCTCTTGACTGGGAGATTTCTGTACTGAGGACAGAGAGATTAGTTTGTTATTAACTGCCATGAGGAAAACTCAAATCCATACCCAATTACAATGGATATACAAGAAACCATGGTGTGTGTATGTGTGGGTAAATGGCAGAGAGTAATTTTTGGAGAACAAGTGACCAAGTGGCATGTATTTAGAGGTTGGCTGGAAAGGGAGAGATTGAATAATGAGAAAATTTAGAATGCTGGATCAGTAGCAAAAATTATAATATCAAATTGAAATAATTATGGGTAGATCCTTCAAAATGTAATATCAAATTGAAATCATGATAGGTAGATCCAAGGAGCCAAATTGATCAAGGAAGGAACATACCATTGATTTGATATTGCTTCCAATACTGAGGTTAGATAATATTGTATATGAAAACTAAAATATTACACTCTATGGTAAAATAAAGATTCAATTCTTCCTTTAAAAAAAAAAAAGTCAGAGAAGGGGAGATGAAAACAAAAGCAATGTCAGAGTCAGAGAGACACCGCAAGACACCACACTGATGGTTCTGAAGATGGAAGGAAGCTCTGAGCCAAGAAAGTAGGGTTTCCTGAAGCTGGAAAGGTCAAGGCCACAGGCTCTCCCCTAGGGATTCCAGAAGGAAGCAGACCTACTGACCACCCCTCGACCTCAGCTGAGTGGAACCCTTTGCAGACTTCTGATTTCCATGTCTGACAGATAATGTCTTTTCACTGTTCTCAATAGGTAAGTTTGTGGAAATCTGTCATAGTAGCACTAGAGACCAATACAGTGTGTGGGGGGGAGTGGTAAAGATACATTCCTTCACAATTTTCATTTTCATTTGTAATGTCTGCATTCTAAAATTTTTCCCTGTGGTCCTAATAGAGATCATTAAAGTCAGAGTGCTTCACTCAAAACAGAGGCTGTCTCCTCTCCTCGCTTTGATCCTTTGATCCTCTTTCTTTCAGGCTCACATACCATTCTCACAACTTAATAAGCTACCCAAATAGGTCAAATATAACAAATGGGGAATTATTAAGGCAAAAAAAAAATAATATCAGTTACAATATGTGATAAAGGAATGGTTTGCCTGGTAGAGAAAGGATAGAAAATATACAAAAAGACTGCAAGAGGCAAGGCCCTCCTGGGGCAGCTGATGCTCAGGAATGTCAGCTCCCAGACGAATCACCTCATTACATCCCAGCACGTTGCTCCTTGTTTGAATCAAGACCCTGAGTTGTGGGAAAACGTTAAGTCATTCCCAATAAACCTGAGTAGACTTAGGGAAATGTGCCCCACATTGCAGAGAGATGTTTATCGAAAAGTAGTTAAACTTTAAAAGGTAGACAGTTCAGATTGATTTTCCGATAATACTAGATGGCGTGGCATTTCTGTGGGAATCTGTATCTTCTTATAAAATTGACCACGTGGTGTGGCTTTCTAGAAGATATTAAAGGATCCCTCTAGGAAACTGGACTTTTATGTCTATACTGGAAAAGGGAGAGAAATGATGGATGAATGGTTGATTTGCAGTCAGAAAAAAATCTGCTCCTGCCTTCCTACCAACGTGCAAGAAGAGCTGTCGGTTGAAAGAGGAACTCTCAGCAAGTGTCGGAGCTAAGTGCTTACAATACAATTAGACAGAGGTGCAGTTGACATTTAAACATTTTTCATTTTTCATTTTTAACCACCCTGTAAGCATTAAGTAATTAAGCCTCATCAGGCACTGATGTGAAAGAATTACCTCCAATATTCCTCAGATGAAAATAGTTCATGTGATACTTAGGAAAGTTCACCTAACAACACAAAGGAGGAAATGCGTCTTAAGCCATGCCTGCGGCAGTATTTTATTTTATTTACTTCTCTTGCAATGCTAGGGGTCGAACCCAGGGCTTTGTACATGGTATGCAAGGGTTCTACCACGTAGCTACACCCTCAGCCCTACTGCAATATTTTAAAGTAGTGATAGTCAAGAGGGACCTCATGTTATTGAAAGGAGCCTAGGTGTTGAGCTATACAACCAAATATTCAGTCATCACTTCCTGGGGAATGCTGATCCAGGGCCATAGCTTGAGAAACATTCACCCAGAACAGAAGGAAACAGGTTATTAATTTTTATTTCTCTCGTCCCAGCCTCAACCACTGATGCTCACCATAGCAGGAGGGAAAAACATTTTTTCTTGGTCATGGTAGTTGATAACTTAGAGGGTATCAGAAAAGGATACTTTGATGTGATTAGATTTTTTCCTCAAATGAAGCTCCTGAGAAGGTCACATATATTCATGAAAAATATTCTTTAAAATTCCATTTAGTGAGAACTTCTTTTTTTTTTTAATTAATGTGCAATAAACATAAGATTGTCCCTCAGTATCTGAGGGGGATTTGTTCTAGGACCCTTCATAGATACCAAATTCCAAGGATGCTTAAGTCCCTTATATAAACTACGTCAAGTTGCATATCACCTATGACTTGGGAAAAAGACGAATTCCATCATGAAAGGAAACAACTATTGAATGGGGTCTCTGTATGTTTAAAGAAAATGATACAAAAACAATCCACTGGTGTATCCTAACATACACGTTCATCCCGTATTTCTGGAGCATTTCTCAAACTACATACTGATTTTAATGCAAACACCTTGTGCAGTGTCAGGAATTAATTAGCCATGTTTCCTTACTCTTAAATATGGGAGAACCTGTTTTTTTTTTCTATGCTTCCTAAAGCCACATTTATTCATCGAGACTTAAGAACGCTTCACAGCCACACAAACAGAACCTATAAAGAAGATAAAATTACTATCAGTCCCTCTGCAGGCAATTTAGCTATCAGTCAAATTGTAAGGGAGAATATATCATTCTCTAAAATTTCCATTTGGGAGGCAAATACATTTATTTGTTATGCCAATAAAATTGAGACGGAAGCCTTATAAACTGCAAAAAAGATTTGATGGTCTCTGTCAAAAAGTGAAAAAGATGGAGAATGTCAAAACACGATTAAAAACACGACAAGGGTGTTATGGTTTCCATCTGGAATGTTCCCCAAAGGCTCATATGTTGGAGTCTTGGTCCCCAATGCAACAATGATCAGAGGTGAGGATTTAGGGAATGATGACATCATGGCGGCTGTAACCTCATCAGTGGGCTGATCCATTGATGGCTTCATAATTTGAAAGGACTATTGGGAGTCTGTGGAAATTATAAGAGGTGGGACCTCAGTTGAAGACAGCAGGTCTTTGGAAGTGTGCCCTCGGCGGCTATATCTTGTCCATGGCTCCTTCTCTCTCTCTCTCCCTCCCCTCCACGGTGAGGGGATCAGTTTTGTTCCTCCACACCCCTTCTGTCATGTAGTGGTTCCTACGGGGACCAGAAACAAGGGAGCCAGCTGACCATGGACTAAATCCTCTGAAACCATGAAATAAATCTTTCCTCCTTTAACTTGTTTTTTTCTCAGGTATTTTTGTCACAGGAAAAAAAAATCGGACTAACACAAAATGTGGAGAGAAATGCGTTCTGTGTGATATCAAAATGATGCGTATAATCACACAGTCTTTCTAAAGGAGAGGATTCCTGGGACCCAGTGCTACGGTTACGGGTGCAACTCCTCCGTGTGTTTGGAAGCAGAGCTCAGGGAGTCAGAACTTCTCTGCAAATCTTGAGGAAGAATTATGGGGAGGAACTCAGAGGGTGGCCCAGGAGGTATAGCAGGTAGGGATGAGGAGAGGTGACTGGGTCATATGTGAAGAAAGGGTCCGTGAGAAACCTCCTTTAGAGGAAAGGGTGGAGAAAAGGATATCTAAGGTCAGGGACGTGTATTTCAGGACATTATGTTGTTGGAAACATGAGGAACATGTGACCTTTCCTAATGATGCTCCAATCATTAATAGAATTAGCTTTGCATAGTTGGGTGTGGGTGTGGAAGCTAAATTTTACATCTGTTTAGCAAGAAAACAAAGGAAAATGTGGCCCCGGGAATGTAAACCTTTCTAGAACCCACAGGTTGCTGGGCTTTAGACTTCTCCAGGGAATGTAGCAGAATCAGATATAGTTCTTAGGGAATGCGAAGGCTTCAGTGATGCGAAGGCTTCAGTGACATCTAGGTTATGACTCTGACTCCTTAGAAACTTCCAAGGGTTGTGGGTGGGAAGGAGCGGTGAAGGACTTATTTTAGTGCATTCTAAAAGAAAGGTTGTTGGTGCTTAGCTGAAGGTAATATTTAACTGGGAAGCCAGAGCTTTTATCTTATTGTTATCACATCCTTATTCGGAGGACAGAATGTTTTCAAGGCTGCGCGTCAATACTAGAATACTTTTCATCACAGTTTTACAAAACTTCTACCTGGGCACGTGTTCGGGGATAATAGAAACTTAAATTTAGTTTCACCGAAGAATTTTCTCTCAGGTGTAATAGGAAAATGGTTAAACAAACATTTGAGAAATAACAGTAAGTGCTGGGCAGAAACCTCTTTAGTCTTTCAAGAAGTTATTGAAATTTTTGGGTATAATACAGGCCCAAAGGGGTAGCAATGGCATCTAGAATGGATATTAAGTTGTCATATTTTAAATTTGATGTTATTTATTTCATGCATTCTGTTCTGATTGAAGTGGAGGAAAAAGAAGCTTAGAAGTAACGCGATTAAAGATTGTTCCCCAGAGCAGCCCCTGAACATGGTGGAAATCCCGGTATGAGAAGAAAGGACTGTAGTCTGAATTTGATTCTGCAAGCTATTGTGGCTCTTCATTAAGCCAGCTTGTTAGCTTGAGGCTTATAATATCTAGTTCTCAACAACTTTATTTCCTATACTCTTCGTATATTTTCAATGTGCCCTTTGAACAGATTATTATGAAATGTTGTATGAGAACGTCAGTCTCGACCAAAAGAAAAGGAGGCTTGCGTTTTGTGTTCTGGGAGGATGTGAGTCAGGGACTTGGAGAGAAATCTACGAAGCAAACAAATATAGATAGTTATGAAAGAGTAAGCCACAATTATATCTCCTTTCCACTAGGAAGAAAATGATCTGTTATTGCCATGAAATGGCAATCACAATCACCAGTGCAACTTTCTGATTAAAAATGAATTAAGCTTGAAAGGGACTACCAATGGTGTCGAAAATGAAGCCTGTGTGTTGGTTGGCACAGGTGACGAGTCACCATTATCTATCAACATTGAAAATTAGGGTATGCTGCTGCCTTATTGAACCTGACAGCACAAGCTTTTGGAATGCACAGTTAGCAAGACAGCTCATGTGTGGTGATGGAGGGAGGGGTGATTCCTTTAAGTGATGAGACTCTGTAGCTTCCCTTCTCCTCCTCTCCTCCACTCTTTCTGTTCTTCTCAGTTCTGTTTGACTGAATCCTTGTCATCCCTACACCCTGGCTTCCCTCCCACCCCCACCCCCATTTTTTTTTACAGCCTAGGTAAGCTCAGGTCAGGGTTTCCTAACTATTCTGTGCAGTCTGATACTCCTTCTGTCTTGCAACGTTGGAGGCTTAGGTTGTGTCAGATGATTACAAACAAACATGAAATTCATATCCATAGGGGTTTCCACTCCCACATGGAGAGGCCCATCGACTCCTCAGGGATGGATCTGAATTTGGCTGAACAGCACATTCCACAGCAATGAGTCCCGCAAACATCTTGTCCCTCGTTTGTAAAGGACACATCTGATGGATTCTGAACCTGGGACCTTTCTGGAGGCTTAATTGCCCTCACCATCAATACACTGAAGGATCCTCTACTTCTTTGCTTGCAAAGACTTCAGAGCAGCTTCAGAAAGGACCGTCCCTTATGTGGAAAGTGAAGCCCACGTGTTTGTTGGAGCCATGAGTCATTGTGGTCCATCAAGGTTGAAAATTAGGGTATACTGCTATTTTATTGAACCTGACAACATATGCTTTTGGGCTTCAGGTTTCAATAAGGATGATTTTTATTTATCAAAACCCTGCTATGTGCCAGACACTCGACACAGAAGTTGATATACTTGGTCTTTAATAATCATTGCCTCCTTCCTTTAGGACTGACACATTATCTTCAGGATAGAGGAACCGAAGCTCAAGGAGCCTGTGAACCTGGCCCTTGTCGGGTCACTAGTAGATGCTACATCAGGGAAGACTTGGCTCTGTGATCTGGTCTTTCCATTATAGGCTGTTCCTTCTTGATGAGGGGAGAAATGATGATGTAAAGCTATGGAATAACCAAGACATTTACCATCAGGTAGGAAGTGAAGTGGAGACAGTATTTGTTTGGCTACAAAAAAAATTACCTTAATAAGAAACCAGAGGTAGAGGAAAGATTCCTTCTCCAAATGGAAAAAATGTTAAGAGATTAATAGGTTTATAAGCGATTTAGATCAGCGAATACACAGTGAGATCTCCAAAATTAAAGATGGAAGTGAAATGTCAAAGTGACAGGGATAAACCTTAGTAAGATCTCATGTGGTTTCATGAGTGGGTAGAGAAGTAGCAAATGAGTTCTTGCGTGGGCAAGAGTAAGGCAATATAGTCAGAGAAAATAATATAAACTTTGCTAATGACACCTCTTGTTTTTCATACAGAAAAAGGAGATTGAAATCAATATCAAATAGTATATATATGTATATGTATAACGTTTTATATTTTTAAAAAGAGGTTTCAGATCCATTGTTTTTACCTTCCTAAGGAATTAGGGAGAATAGTTCATTGTTACCACATTTTATAGAGAAAATAAATACCAGGTAGCTTCAGTAAATTCCCAAGGTCATTCTGATAGTCAGTAAAAGAATTTGAACTTGAAACCAGTACCAGAGAATTCTACTCTATGCCCTTCCTTCTTCTGTAGGCTCTTTTATAGGTCATAAAGCCAGTCATTTCAGGTTATTATCAAGATACGTTATTTTATCTTTATCATATCAAGGTCAAGATCTTAGACTCTGTAGTCAGACAAACTTAGAGTTGAATCACATTTTGCCAGAACACATATCAGGAAACAGGCTATTTAAACTCTAGAGATTATTGAGTCCCTCTTACATAAAATAAAATGAGGTTACAGAATAGCATCTGCCTCATAGAAGTTTCAAGGATTAAATGAGGTAAGATATGAAAAGACCTAATACCTGATACATAGATTCTTAGTGGATATTTATTTTTATTGTTGTAAATGGGAAGGACAGTGCAGTAAACTCACACTTCATAGTGTCCTCTGTGTTTCAAGCATTTAATAATAATAATAATACCACCAAATTACCATAGCTATCTTAAAATTCTACATAAACCTTTTCTTGGACCGAAATGGAGTAACATAAAAACATTAGTTAGGCTGAAGAGGGGGTCCTTCTGCTCCCTGGGATTGGAAACAGGGGCAGGGATGTGTCCTCACATTAAAAATACCTAAAGAGTTAAGTTAAATAAATCTATTACTTGACATTTCAGAGTGAAATTATAGATTATATAAATTATAGAGATTACCTTCAGGGTAAAGGAGAAGAGAGTCATCCGCCTGAGGTGGGGGCCACATCAGGTTCAGTGCTTGGAGCCTGGGGCTAGATGGTACTAACACTCAGAAGGAGAAACTGTGAAAATCACTGCAAACAAGCTACGGTTTTAAAAAGTTGTAGACCGTGGAGAATGCCGACACCGTGGGATAAGAAGGGGCCTCGTGAAATCTCTTGTTGACGGGGAGTGAAACTGGGATAACTTACTGAGGTCTGGATAATAATGTAAGATCTAACCCTGAGCTATGGGACAGGCAGGTGGATTAATGCATTCCCAAACCAAACCTCTAGACCGAGTTTAGGGCTCATAGGAAGGGAGAAATCACACCCAAACAACCATGATGATGATCCATTGGGACCTGATGGTTTCAAAAGACTTCGATTTGTAAAATTCACAAAAACATTTAATGCTAAGAAAACAGAACCTTTAACAGGAATTAAGTTCATAAGTATATAATGCTCAAATATAAATACTGGGATAATAATCATACAAGGAATAAGATTGTGGAAAAAAAGTAGGTAGAAATAAAATAAGAACATGTAGATATGCTTAGAATCCTTTTTTTGAAAATTTCATAAATAAAAATGTTATGACAATTTTGAAAATTTGATAAGCAATTTAAATAATAGACTGGCTATAAGAGATGGGAATCATTTTGAACAACTAATAATTTTTTTTTTAAAAAAGAGATGGGAATCAATGAACTAGAGGATATTGCTGGAGAATTAGCCTGGATTTCAGCTTAAAGAGACAAGAGTAAAATATGACCCAGAAGTTCAACTATATGGTGAATAGATTGACAATCTCCAATAAATGTCAGACTGAATTTTTAAAAAGGGACTAGAAAGAACAGTAGAAAAACAACTTTAGAAGAGATAATGGCTAAAAACTTTTCAGACTCGATGGAAGAATGTGTCCTCACATTAAAAATACCTAAAATAGTAAACTTAAATAAATCTATTACTTGACATTTCAGAGTGAAATTATAGATTATATAAATTATAGAGATTTCTAACCAACAATAAATGCCAGAAAGCAGTGGGCTAACATCTTCAAAATACTAATGAAAATAATTTTCAACCTTGAATTTTATACCCTTCTTAACTACCACTGTGATTGAATACAAAATGGAAACATCTTCAGACATATAGTAAAAAGAGAGTTTGTCAACTACAGACCTTCATTGTTAAAGATTGCATTTTATCATGAAAAAAGGAGATACGTAAGAGAAAAAGACCACAATAAATACAGAAATTCATAAAATATGTTAGTAAATATAATTAGCAAGAGATTCTAAAGTACAAAAATGTAGCTAGGGGTTATGATTTCAGTAAAGCAAACAAAAAAACCTATCTCTTATTAAATATTCTAAATTTATATTCTGGTGTGTATATATTTAAGATCACATAATTGTGCACATCTGATAAAATCACAAAGTACTAAACACACACGTGCACACACACACACACATGCATACACACACAATTGGATGCATGTAAAACTGATGAAACTTGAATGAAGTCAACACTTTTTGTCAGAGTTGATTTCCTGGTTGTGATACCACACTATAATTATGAAAATTGTTGCCACTTGGGGAAACTAGGTGAGGAGCTTTCTGGATAATTTCTTACAATTGCATGAAGATCTACAATTATTCTCAAATAAAAAGTTAAAAAGCAATATAAATATATTCTCTAGTTTAAAAACTTTCCATATAAGACACAAGTTTGGAATATAGAAATTCTTATCAATTCAACAAGAGAAAGAGAGAAATGCTGGAAGAGTTAACAGATGATAAAAGAAAACAATGTAAAATATAGATAGAAATTCAAACATAAGACTAATTACAATTGCGGGTTAAACCTATCCATTAGTTAGGACATTTTATTTTAAAAAATAAAATCCATCCATAAGTTGCTTAAAATGACATGTGAATCAAAATGATGAAGAGAAAAAGAAAATGTTATACCCAGTAAATATTTATAAACCAAATTATAAACGATACCTGTTATAGTCAATATTAGTAGGACGTAAGATATAATTTAAGGGGGAAAAGCATTAATAGGATAAAACAGCAACAAAATCAAGTAAGAAGCTAGAATAATTTTGAACTTTTTGATACATAAATTAGATCTGAAAGAAAGACATGATTAGCATTTATAAAATTCTGTGTATGGACTTTATTTTTATTCAATACAATAAACTTTATTAAATTTAATCTAAACATTCCCCTGATGTTTTAGAGACTAGATTTACAAGAAAATTTTGTTTTACATGCTGAGTTAAAATTTGGCTTACACAGTCCAACTTGGCTCGGAAAAGTAAATGTGGCAAAAGGTTCAGCTAAATAAAAGTAGTACAGAGCCAATTTTGTTATCAAGAATTTGTGTGGGTGTATATATATATATATCCTCAGCCCTGGAAAAAAATTAAAGAAGGCAGCCAAACCCTTCCATAAAATATCTGTTTGTTCCAGTGTACGACAAGAGCAAGTTGTTCTGGATCATTTTTTCCTGACACAAGACTGACATTTTTTATATAAATATAATGCATGGGATGCCCAGTGAAGTCATGTGAGTTGGGCAAGTTCATTTGCTGTGTTCTTGTTATAGCCTGAATGTGTGCCCACCCCACCAATTTATGTAATTTTAAAAAATGTATTTAAATTTCCAGTCCTAACTCCCAAGGTGACATTAGGATATGAGGCCTTTGGGAGATGATTAGACCGTGAGCTTAGGGCCCTCATTGTTGAGATTAGTACCTGTTATGGGCTGGATGTGAGGTGTCCCCCAAGAGCTCATGTGTGAGACAACACAGGAGCATTCAGAGGCGAGATGATTGGGTTATGAGGGACTGGACCCCAGCTTTGAATTAATCCCCTCATGAGGATTAACTGAGCTGTAACTGAAGGCAGATAGGGTGTAGTTGGAGGAAGTGGGCATTGGAAGTGTGCCTTGAGATATATCCGTATCTATCTAAATAATTACCTATGCACACACATATCAATTGTTCTTTTTAGTTTCTACATAATAGTAGATTATATTTTTGACATATTTATACAAACATGAAGTATATCTTATTCTCGAATCCCAGTCTTGTGGATGTACACTGTGTTGAGATCCCTGTGCTATATTCATATTTGTACATAGGAGAGTTATGTCAGATTCATTCCACTGTCTTTCCTATTTCCATCCCTCCTCCCTTCCCTTCATTCCCCTTTGTCTAATCTACCGAACTTCTGTTCTTCCCCTCCCCTGAGGTCTATGTTTTGTATCTGGGGAGTGCAGTCTCCTTCTCTGCTTCTGATCATTATGTGAACTGCCTCTCTCCACCACACTCTTCCATCATGATATCTGCCTTACCTCCAGTCCAGAGAAATGGAGTTGGCTGTCTATGGACTGAGACCTCTGAATCTGTGAACCCCCAAATAAACTTTTCCTCTTTTAAAATGACTTTTGTCAAATCTTTTAGTCACAGCATTGAAAAAGCTGACTAAAACAGTGCCCACACAGAAAGGAATTCAGAGAATGAGCTAGTTCCTTATGTCATGTGGGGACACAGCAAAAACACTGCCATCTAGGAAGAAGACTCTCACCAAACACTGAATTTGCTAGTGCCTTGAACTTGAACTTCCTAGTCTCCAGCACTGTGAGAAATGAATTTCTTTGTTTATAAGGTACCCAACTTAAGATATTTTGTTACAGCAGTCAAAATGGACTAAGACAGACCTAAGACAGAACTGTTATTAATTCTCATTAGTATTTCATTCAGAGTCCCATGAACTTGGCTCTCTCTTCTGAGAGATTAAAATTCTGAAGGCTAGACAAGTTCTGGGTCAAGAATATCCTAAGGTCAGTGTTACCGACCATTAGAAATATGAATTCACAGGAATATGCAAAGCATACCATGCTCAGTCTTTGACCTCTTTGGTGGTCCTTCTGAGAAAAGACCACCTTATTTTACACCTTACAACATTAGTTTATACACTCAAACCTGGGGGATTTTCTGTGACATTTGTAGTAATTATTTTTGTGCATGAGTTCTATCAATGAGGTTCTTGTACCTTTTAGAGTAGATGTTTCTACTTATTGATTAGAAAAGGCCAGCCTTATCAGAATGAATAAGAACTCTTCTTCTTAAGCCTCTTCTGCCTGTGCTAAGGACAGGGCTTAGGCTTGGGGGAAGAGGGAGCCACTGACCTTTGGAGATGGAGAACAGGTGTGCCGGTGCATCTTTTGATACTCACATGCACATACACATACACACAGCAATGAATATACCAGAAAGATATTGCCTGAAAGCATAAACAAAATTGACTCACAGCAAACTCTCAACTGTTTTAAGCTTATAATCAGTGTTGTGGGTCACCAGACCCATGCATGTTAGCACATCTTAGGCCTTGGGTAAGACAAGCACAGAAAGAGTTCCAATGGAGTAGGGAATGCAAAAGGATGTGGGCCAAGCAGAGTAGGAATCTTCAAATAATGGACATGGCATAATTCTTATTGTTTATTTTCCAGAATCTCATACCTTACACTGAGATAATTGATTGATCTCTAAAATCTTAACAGTATATAATTTTGGTGTTCTGACTCACCTGCTGTATTGCATTAGCCTGATAGACTAATGAAATTCAATCAGTTTGTGATTATAATACTTTGCAAATATAATACTGTAAATACATGTGTTAAATTCATTGGTCAACTGGACTTATTTTGTTTTCCATATTTTTTCCTTTCTAGAATGCTTTACAAATAATTTTTGATGCCTCATTATCAACTTTTCTGAATCTCAGCTTTGTGTTTCTGAACACACCTACACATACACACATACAATTTTCCTTTGCAGTTTGCAGACTTGCTCATTGGATATCCACAAAGGGACATCTTGAGAATCAGTGTTGTGCTGAAGCTGACTTGGACTGACTCAGAAGAGTTGATTTGGGGCATGTTTTTCCAACTCTACATTTCAGTGATGTCACTTTGGTAGTTTGAAATTAGCCATGATGAGAATATTTACACCATGGAAATGACTAATGCCATATACCAGGTGTTTTTTTTTCTTCTGTCTTCTTTCCCTGAACATTAAAGATTTACCAGTATGCCACTTCTCAGAATCATCTGAGTCCACAGTTAGTTTCCTCTTCAACAACTTTACAAAGCCTGAAGTAGGGCCATTTCAGAGATTGTTTTGCTTGCATTGCACAGTTCAGCTGGGAAGTAAAGACATTCATTGCACATAGTGGTTTATAGGCATTTATCTTCCACTTAACATAATACTACTATATTATTCCCTCCAATGTTAATGTGAACACAGAATGCCTTGATACTAGAATACCTTTAAAAAATCAACAGAAGTATGTCCTTGGCTGAAGTTCTTGATCCTCTTACATTGCAAAATATTGGTTCCTTTTAGCAACGTCAAAATTCTTGCCAACCATGCTTTTCCTGTCAATCAAGGAATGATTTTCTTAATGAGTATCACATATGAAACAAGGTGATGAGCAATATGCTAGATACAGAGAATGATTATATAGCATTAACTTATTATCTGCAAGGAGTATATAATTTAGAGAAAGAGGTTAGACATATACAGACAAAAAGTCACATAAAGAATTTCTGTAACAGTATATAATTTAAATGTATCCAGATGGTTTTATGGTCAGTTTCAGCACATTATACACCAACACACATACAACCTATCAAAGATTTTTATTACAGATTTCAGAATGAAGGCAAGGGCAGATGCTGGATCTCACATTACACAGCAAAATTTTCTAGAACTCATGTTTGAATATCACGATGGTTTGAATGATTGTGTCCACCAAAACTCATTTTGTTTTCCATATTTTTTCCTTTCTAGAATGCTTTACAAATAATTTTTGATGCCTCATTATCAACTTTTCTGAATCTCAGCTTTGTGTTTCTGAACACACCTACACATACACACATACAATTTTCCTTTGCAGTTTGCAGACTTGCTCATTGGATATCCACAAAGGGACATCTTGAGAATCAGTGTTGTGCTGAAGCTGACTTGGACTGACTCAGAAGAGTTGATATGGAGCATGTAAGTTAATGGTTCTTGGAACTTTGGAAAGTAATTAGGATTAGATGAGGTCATGAGGGTGGGGTTCCCATGATGGTATTAGTGACTTTATAAGAAGAGGAAGAGACCAAAGCTAACATGCTTGCTCTGTCTTGCCATGTGATACTTTTGACAATGATGCAGTGAGAAGGTCCTAACCAGACACCAGTCGAATGTCAACACCGTGAGTGTAGACTTCCCAGTCTCTGGAACCCTGAGCTCAATAAACTTCCATTGGCAAAACAAAGATCTTTGAAGAACTGACTCTTGCTAGAAGGGAATGAAGGAAATGTGGTAAATTCATACGACTTCATATGCTGTTTCTACCAATAAAAAGTAATTTAATATGTATCACAAAGCTCATTGTACGTGGAGGTAATGAGTTCTGAGTTTTCCATTGAAAGAAAGTTTTCATTGAAACATAAAAGGTCATTTTGAGGGTGAGAAAGCTTGAAGGAGAGATTGAGAGGTGAGTGGAAAGTGTCCAAATAAAAGAAAAGGAAGTGGAGTAACCAGTTTAGTGCTGCTCTCACCTGGTAAGTCATTAAGGTAAGCACATGGTCACCTTGTGAAGACAGAAGAGCCAGTGTTCCAGGTGTATGCAGATAACCACTTCTTGCGTTTCATCTCATCACACATTTCTACATCCAAAAAATGACCCATAGTCTATGGACACTTTTTCCCCCTCACCAAAGAGAAGGAGGAGTCTGTTTCAAGTAGACCAAGTGAAGTATAGATAGACTTTAGGACTTCTCCAAGGTCATGCTGCTTGTAGACATAGTAGTAGGTCAGACCTCAGATCTTTGGATCCTCACCAGGGCTCTGACTGCTGATGTATTTAATAGGAGAGTATTATAGCCAGCTTTGTTGCTGCTGTGACCAAAATACCTGACAAGAAAAAATTAGAGGAGGAAAAGTTTATTTTATGTTGCATGGTTGCAGAGGTCACAGTCCATGGACTGCCTACACTATTCCTTGTTCTCTGAGGTTAGGGAGAACATAATGGTGGAAGAGTGTGGCAGAGGAAAGTGGCTTTGGATGTGGTCACTATGAAGGAGAGAGAGAGAGAGAGAGAGAGAGAGAGAGAGAGAGAGAGAGAGAGCGATCTGCTCAATAAAGATAAAATATATACCCCAAGGGCACACTCCCAGGGACCCACCTCCTTTACCACCTGAATATAGTTATCACTCAGTTAATTTGCACCAGGGGAATGAATTACTGATTGGGTTAAGGCTGTCATAACCCAATAATTTCACCTCTCAACCTTCTTGCATCATCTCACATGTGTTTTAGGGAGACCCCTCACAATCCAAGCCATAACAGAGAGTTTTTCCAAATAATTTGGAAATGACTACATATTCCAAGAAGAGAGAAGTCTGGGGTTCTCTTGCTTTCAAATACATTTATATAAGAATCCTAGTGATACATTGTTTGGGTCATAAAACAATGGTCACCTCACTCCTACTCACTCCTTCTATTTTTTTTTTTTTGTATCTTTGTAACAGTCAACCAGAGAATTTTTTTTATAGCTGCACAGAATGGTGGGATTTGTTGTTACATATTCACACATGTACACAGGATAACAATATAATTAGGACAATATCATTCCCCATTATTTTCCCTTTCCTTTCCATTTTCCTCCCCTTGGTCCCTTTCCTCTGCTCTTCTGATCTCCCTTCGATTCTCATGAGACATCCTCCGAAACCTCCACCACCCTTCTTTTCCTTTTTCCTGGCTAGGTTCCATGTACAAAGGGAAACATACAACCCTTGATTTTCTGAGTTTGCCTTATATTGTTTAATATGATGTTTCAGTTAGAAAGGTTTTTCAGGACTATTTTCCCCTTTTCTTTTCAATGCAGACTCTGATGACTTCGGTGTGAGGAGACAGCTTGGCAGTAAAGTCTACTGTCAGCAACTTTGCTAGGTTTTTGGCTTGAGAATTTTCATCCTCGTCCTCCAGCATGGTTGATAAGTTCAGAAATCCTGCTTCACTGTTATAAAATATTACCAAACTCTAAAGTTAGCTCCGGGATTTGCATGGTTTCCTTGCTCTTTTGATGATAGAACTGCAGTTCAGAACACGAAGAACCCACAGTGTTAGAGAATCACTGAATGGAGTCGTTAAACTAATAGCAACCTGATTTCCTTAATTTTCAGGACTGAATATTATATTAATCTAAACAGTTCCTTTCAAAATCAACTAATAAGCACTCCCACTCTTCCAACCATATCAGAGACACTTGAGTCATTCAACTGAGTCTCATCAGGTCTTCAGGGATATTTATCTCATCTGAATTCTGAACATTTTTTTTTTCATCACCATCAACAATTCCTTCTGGGCACATGACTTTGAGTGAGTTATTTAACATATTCCTGAACCTCAATATTTGCATCTCCAAGTCAAGTCATGATATATTCCATGTCTCTCCAAGTTGTTCTGAAGACTCAAATTAGTTAATAGGTGAGAAATCACTTGGAAACCAGAAAGCGCTACATGATATTTTAATGAGAAAATTAAGATATACCCTCTTGGCTGATGAGAAAAAGCAAAATTGCAAAATCTTGAGTCTCAAACACTGGTCTCCAGAGCTAGCATAAACTCTCAGATCTGTCTTGTGGCATTTCTAGGATGGTTAGCATAAATATGTATTAAAGGTATTTTCTTAAGATTATTTTCTTTCATCTTGGTTTCTAACAGGTTGTCCCCAAATCCAAGTAACATTGTTGTCCTGGCATTTTATTTTCTATGACAAATAAAATATGGTAAAAACAGGAGTAAATTGTTCCCCATAGTCTCTAATACTTTTCCAACAAATATACTACATAGCCTTTATTGAATTCCCAAACCACATGATCTACATGTGACCCTACATGAGACAGATTACCCAGAAAGTAGTAGCACATCATTAGACCAAACACTTGGAAAAATAACTCAACTTGTGTTTTAGTATGATTTTCCACTGTTGTGACAAAAACAATTAGTTCAGGAAAAGTGTATTTTAGGGCTCACAGTGTCAGAGGTGTCAGTCCATAAATGGCCAATTCCATTCCTTGGGGCTTGAAGTGAGGCAAAAGCTCTGGTAGAAGTGTGTGCCAAAGGAAAGCAGATGGAGACCTGGCACCAGAAAGCAGAGAAAGACTGAGCAAAGAGGCACTGAACAGAGAGAGGCTCCCAAAATATATTCCCCAAAGGCAGGTCCTCAGAGACCCACCCCCTCCAACCATACCCTACCTGCCTACAATGACCACCCAGTGAATCCATTCAAGTGGATCAATGCACTGATTGGGTTGAGGCTCTCATAATCCGATCATTTCAGCTCTAAACCTTCTTGCATTGTCTCACACAGGAGCTTTGGGGGGACACCTCATCTAAACCATAACAAGTTATTTGCAGCAACTTTTCTTAAGTTCCTCTTTTTCTCAATCGTCAGTAAGTCTTCCTAATTCTCACCTGGGAGCTTCTTCTGTTTTCACTCCCTTCCTTCCAATTCTTTGTCGCACAAGCCTAAGAATCAAGCCAGCAAAAGCAAGATTCTCCATGGAGGGCAGGTGGAGAGGGTGAGTCTGACTGGAAAAAGTCACAATTCTCATCAGGGTTTGGAAGGATGCAAGGGGACACTCCTCCATTCTGAATTTTTGGCCTAACACAGTCATGAAGATGCATCAAGTATTCTGTCTTGAACAATATTAAGATTCAGATGATTCAGACATGCCTGTGTGTGCCTGGAGCCCTGAAGCAGGATAGGTCAACTAAGGGTCTATTTGTAGGAGGAATCAAAGAGAATCCTGAAAATGAACACAGAGAGAAGGAAGGCTTGAATACATTTGGTTGAGGCCACTAGGTAGGGGGAGTCTAAATAGGGCAGGATCAGTGTCCCCCCTGGCCCATAATCTCAAAAACTCACATCAGAAACCTGGGCCGAGCAGGCTACCCTAAAAGAATAGATGAACACGAAAGAACTGAGACCTTGGAAGAGGAAGGAATGATTAGGATTGGTGCCAGCAGCTCCTACTGTGACAAGAGCTGCATCTGGAGCACAAGGGACATCAGCGCGCTTGGGGAAGACCCGGGAGGTACCAGCTGAGGTTGGCAGCCTGCAACATTAGCAAGCATTGGAAACATGACTGATGGTTTTAGGATCAGCAGTGGTCGAGGCTGGGGCCAGAGAAGAGGCAAAGGGCCAGTGCTCCAGAGTGGCCAACAGAAGGCACTGGGAATATGTAGGACTGGCTAAACATATGGAGAGAGACTGAGATCCCTGAATGGTACAAGCATCATTCCATTTTGTGAATGTCTCTCTAAAGATTCACATCAGTATGAGTGCCCCAGATGCCCCAGAAAAATGTTTCTCTCAGGCTTACCGTGGGTAAATGGCATGTAGTTAAGCAGCATGATAAAGTTTTAGTTACCTAAAAATTTTAACATGTTTCCAAAGGAAACAGATTAGAGATCAGCTTCTACCATTGCGTTCCATGTAGCAGATATAAGTCATCTGGTTTAAGCTTTACCGTTTCCTGCTGTGAGTGGTCTTAATTTTCTGATTTACAAAATAAGTGATAGATATAAATGATTCAGAAGGCATCTTTTGGTTTCCGGTTTGCCTTCTGGTCAGTGGAACATCTAGCTATTCACTATGTTGGGAGCACAAAGTTATCTGTGTATTCAGTAATCCAAAGGTTAAGATCTGTTTTGGTTTGTTTTGTACTTAGTTTAACAATATACCTGAGTCTAGGTCCCTTATAAGAACTTGATTTAATTCATGTTTCTGGTGGCTAGAATTGCTAAACAGCTTGGTGCCATCGTCCTGGTGCGGGATCCCAACATGTCAGAGAAGTGGAAAGGAAACTGGTTATACACAAAAGAGACCAAGCATATAGGGTAGGGTAGCTTCATTTTTTAAATAACAGATTCTTGCAGGAACTCACCCCTGGGAAGTTCATCTTACTACGAAAGACAAGGATAATCCATTCATGAAGGCAGTGTCATTGACCCAATTCACCTCTTACAGGTTTTATCTTTTCAACATTGCCACATGGCAGGGACTAAGCTTCCAACACCTCAAACTACAGGGAACAAAATAATTCCAAACCACAGGAAGATCATATAAGAAGGCATGTTTGGAAAAGGAGCAATCTAAGCACTTGAGGGACACTGGCTTGTACGTTGGATAAAGCTCACTGAAGAGGTAGGGAAGTGTTCTGTAGTGAGGGACAGAAGGTCCTAAATTTTAAGTACAGCTAGGAGGAGTAAAGTATAGTTCATGGTGTCTGCACATCATAAGGAAGTGCTCAGCAGAATTTTGGTGTATGGGAATATTCCTCTGGAGTATCACAGCCCAGCAGAATCATCATCCAAGTGGGATCCAAAGTTCTGTCTTCTGACTCTAGGCATTTAGATACTGCAGAACCCAGATGTGCATGTCTGTGAGGCTCCAAGAGCATGCACACATGTATGTTTCCAATTAGAAAAATATTTCTTATTAAGGTTCAATGACAAAAAACTGGAAAATTTAGAAAAGTGCATAAAAAATGCAAATGGCCCATGATCCCATTACTCATAGGTAAAACATATTTGCATTTTGGCTAATTCCAAAGATTTAAAATATTACGAAGCTGCAAAATACAACTGTGTGTCCTACTTTCTTCTCCACTTAATTTTATCTGGCAGAAATATACTGTAACTGTTTCTCATGTTTTTACGCAGATGCATTTTCCTTGTTCTTTCCTCTGTGGTTCATTTATGAATTTTCTACTATAAACATTAAAAACATATTTGTGCAGAAAATCTTGTTCCACATATCTGGGTGAATGTAAATCTCAATTTATTTCCTTCTAATAGATTCTTAGAATAATATTGTTGTGGTTTGGGTATGGGTTGTCCCCTTGGAAACACATTCTAGAATTTGAGTGATATTGTAGAGGTGTAGGGAGATGTTTAAGAGGTCATACTACTCTTTTGATCCTGGGTTAATTCTCAGGGGAATGAGTACATTCTTGCTCTCATGTGAGGGAATTAGTTACCATTAGTTATAAAGCAAGGCCACTCTCACTGTTTTGTCCCTTTGCAAAGCCTGTTTGAATGTGAGGAGAGAGAGACAAGATATAGTCCAAGGCCACACCTTAAGTGTGGCCTCTTATTCTTTCAGTGAATATTGGACAGCAATGCCAAGCTATGTCACAGACCCTATAGTTAGCAAAGAAAGAATCAGGGATGCCTGAACAAAGAAAGATTAAAAGAACTTATGGTAGGGTGCTCCATGTACAAGATGTGGGAGGACCCTGTTGCTGCCAGACGTCGTGCCAGAACAACTCATTCTGCTATTAGGGACCTTGATGATCGTTGAGGAGTGACATTCAAGCCCAGGACCGGGAGCATGGGGGAGAAGACAGAGCTTTGGGCAGTGGAAAATGGATGTACAAGATTTTGGAGAAGGTACAGGTGCATTTAAGCTACTGAAAGCTACTGAAATAAGCAATATAAGCTGTATTACAAAATTCCATTTTGTAAAAGGCATTTGTAGAGATAAACAAGTCCATACTACTAGAATCTTCTAAGGCATTTAAAAAGCTTGGTCATTGTCTTGTGGGCAATAAGGAGATATTGAAATTTCACTGGGAGAAGGAAACCATCAAATTTGCATTAGATAAAGGTCACTTTAACTATGTATGTAAGAAATGGGGAGGCTGGAGGCTGGGCGGTTGACTGGGAGGCTGTATAAATAATCTGGGTGAGGAAAACTATCATTTATTTTATGGTTTGAATCTAAAAATGTCCCCAAAGAGCTCATGCATTAGGAAATGCAGTCATATTTAGAGTTTAAAGTATAGACTCTAAATATTGGATTATGACAGTTATAACCTCATTAGTGGATTAATCCCTCTGATAAATTAATAATTTGAGAGGACTACTAGGTAGTAACTGTAGTCAAGGAGGAAGTAGGAAACTTGGAGTGTGGCCCTGGACTACATCTTGTCTCTGTCTCCTCATGTTCTGTCTCTGCTTCCCAGCTGCTTCTCAAGCTAAGCTATTTTGCTCTGCTAGGTCCTTCCGCCAGGTTCTGCCTCACCTTAGACCCAGAGCAACAGAGTTGGCCAACCATGGACTGAACCTGTGAAACTGTGAGCCCAAAATAAACCGTTCTTCCTCTAAGTCGTTCTCGTCAGATATTTTGGTCACAGTGATAAAAAGCTGACTAACACAATTTAAATAAGGAAATAGCAATGAGGGTGAAGAAGGACAGTTTCCAGGTTTTCTAAGGGGAAAATCAATAAGATTCAGTCACTGATGAGATGCAAGAAGAGAATGAGTGAGGAGGAGTCAGAGAACTCCTGAGTGTGTCTGACATGGATAAGGGGGTGGGTGGTGGTACCAACTGGGCAGAAAGGGCATGTGGGTGTGGGAGGTGGCTGGATGTGGGCCGAGAGCAGGGGCTGGTACCCACCCATTGATTTCAAATATGTCAAATTTGAAGAAGAGGTACAAATAGAAAAAATGGTCAGAGGATTTACTGTAAGTCGAGTCCTATAAGGTATGGGAAGACCCTGGTGCTTCCAGATGACATGCTAGAACACAACATTTTATACATGGAGCAGCATATTACAAATTCTTCTAACCTGACCTGCAGAGGGGATGAGTTCTAGGAGTTCTGGGAGGTCCAGACACCCTTGACTTCGTCTTTGGTAGTGACAGGGTCTAGGGCACATCTTGACATTGCTGTCAACCAATATTCATCAAGAGAAGCAAAGAAATACACAACAAACTTCTAAAATTTGTTTGTCTAACTTATTCCAAAGCCAAGTGAGCTCTTCCTCTTATAGAGGTCTGGAATAGAGGGAGGAACTCTAGGTTGAAGACTTAGATTATGGAGTTATTGATCTTCACGGTAATGAAGTAGGCCAAGCAGTTAGGGAATCTTTGATGAGAGGAAGTGAGGTCCTCCAAGACCAACGGATAACCAATAGTTTATTTTCTAAGCAGTGTATCTGATCAACTGATCAAAAAGGTTTTGCCTTTCCTGTGCAGGCTTTGCAAATGTGGGCCTTAAATAAATGTTGAGCAATTATGAAAGGAACATTTTATTGGAAAAGGAGCCAAATGATTGGTTTTCCTGAAGCACATGCCAAACAGGTTGCTGAGATGGCTCAGGGAGGTTACCTAGGGCCAGGAAGGCTAGCACACTCTGGCAGAGGAAGCGAAGTTTGCAGAGGATTGGGCAGGACATAAGGGTGGTATGAAAATAAGGACTTGGGTATCAGAGCACAATGTGGCTGGAAAATCAGGTCAAACCATGATGAAGACATTGGCATTGTGTTGAACAATCAGTGGCTCACCGGCCATCACTGGAAAGTCGGGGTGAGGGTGATGAGACCATATTGCTCGGTATGGCTTGTTATTGGGGGTCAGGAAAGGAAGACAAGGTGTGTGTTTGTCTTGTTGTGAGCTGGTCTCATCACTTGACAAGTGTTTCAGTGTGTCATTATTTTTTGTTTTTAGATTTTGGTGTTGTGGATTAGGTCCAGGGTCTTGTGTATGCTCAGCTTGTGTTCTACCACTGAGATACAACCCCAGCCCTATTATTTGAGCTTTGACCTTTAACTGATTACTAGTAATAGTGAATATTTTCTCATATGATTATGTATAATTTTCTTTTGTTATTTATGTCCTTTGCCCAATATTCTGTGTTAGTCATCGTCTTACTCATTTTGAATATGTATTTATATATCATAACCTCTTTCCAGCTATATTCGAGGCAAATATGTTTTCTCAGTTATCAAAGGACAAAATTACCACAATTTAAAGATCTAAATTGGTTTTATTTTCAATTCTAGAATTGGGCAATATTTCATTCCACAAAATAGAATGAGTGTTCCAATGAGCCACGCAGAGCAGGTTGGCTTTACAGACAGGGATGGCTAGAGAAAGAAGAAACAACAACAGCAAAAAAGTGGATTGATCATTTTAAAGTCATTTTTCTTGTAAGGTGAGAAGAAGGAGTCAGAACAATAATGAAATAACTGATTATTTAACCCCAGGTTTCATTAGATTACTTTTAGTGAAGATTAAGGAAGAGAGAATTTCATTTTTAGGCCAATTAAAACAGACCTGTTGAGCAAATTTAGCAGCTATCTTTCCAATCCCATTTTCAACAAAGGTCATATAAACAGCTTAATTTCAGTTTCGTGCCTTGGAACTTCAGCACAAGGTGATTCCATTTTGATTTTTGGCTTGATCTGTTGGGGCCTAGTGCAGAAGCCTAGTTCAAAACAACAATGGCCTCCTGTAATTTTTTTAGCAGTGTTAATTTTTACTTATTTTTAATACATTGAATTGTTTTCTGTCTGTCACACAAACTCTCAGAGGGTTGTTGACTTTGAACTGAAAAGTGAGCAGCTGCTGCTCGATAGATAACATGGGGATACCTGGAGAGCACCAAGGAACCTTGAATCCTAGGATGACAAGAACACTGATGGGCAGTTAGGAGGCTCAGAAAATCCTCCATGGCCTTGCAAGAAGAGAGCTTTGCTGAGATCCATGGCTAAAACCAACACAGGCTTTGAAAACTTGCCCAGGGTAACTGGGGCTGGCCCCAAGGAGCCATCCAATGTGGGACAGGCAGGGCAGCCATCTGGGTGGGACACAGACATATGGCACCCTTGGGGGTTCAGAAACCACACCATCTCTGCAGATGCCGGCCCAGGTACCTGCTTCTGGGTCCCATGACTGACCACAGGTTAAAGCCCTTAGAGATGGCTTTGGGGGCCCTTGGCTGGCAGAAGCTGCCTGTGCAGTTTCCCACCTGTAAAGTGAGGACCATGAAAAGCACATGCTGTGCAGGGTCACAGCAGGAATTAAGTAAATGAGTGAGAGGAGATGCCATGTTCTCATTGTTGCTATTATTAATATTACTGTCAGCAGAGGCAGCAGCCAACCCCTAAACTGCCTCCAAAGAATTTCCAAGAGAAGTCCGAAGATCCTGTAAAATTCCAGGAGATCCCAGCTCTGATTTCCTTCTGGCTCCGATTCTGTTCCCTAACAGCCAAACCTTTCCAGAGAACTCTCTGTGCTGCCATCAAATGCTCCGTCCACAGACAGGAAAGTCCCCAAGAGCAAAGCAGGTGGTGGTGTGTGGCCCTCACGGCAGTGCAGTGACAACTCTCTGGCTGAGCAGAGGAGTTCAAGTGTTGAGGGGAGAAGGATCAGGAGGCTCTGCAGCTTCTTATTTACATGAAAGGAACTGAGAAGAGAGGGCAGAGGGAAGGTAAGGTCACTCTTCCCTCTTCCTTCCACCTCCGCACTCACAGGGCAGGCTTCACTGACCAACTGTGGCTCAGCGCTGCCCTGCTAGGGACATTGGGTCCATGCAACACTACCCAAGTTTTTCCTAAGGGACAAGATGACTCTTTTTTAAAAAATATTTTTTAGTTGTTAATGGCCCTTTTTATTTATTTATATGTGGTGCTGAGAATTGAACCCAGGGCCTCACACAGACTAGGCAAGCGCTCTACCACTGAGCCACAATCCCAGCCCAACTCTGTTTTATTTTTTCCCCCCAACAATTCTTCCACTCTGAGGAGCATCCTGGAGGCTGGGGGTGGGCTGGATGCTGTGTAAAGGGCGGGCATTCATTGTTCCTAAACTTGCTTCTCTGTTCAGAGAGGAGAAGGAAAACAATGGAAAGAAAAACAGAAGGCTTTGACTTCCTTGTTTTCTCTTTTAGAAACACAAAGGGAAGCCTGAAACCAAAGTTCCCATAATGGAGCTGTATGATTTCTTCCTTTCCCAATAGAAAATTTTTAAATTGAAGATTTGATTTCTAGGTTGACACTTGTGGACTTTTTCAATCCTGGTGGCGGCTGATGGGTTGTCATGCCTAGAAATAAGGGTATTAGGATCCGGGAGTTCATCTGCTGATTTTACTTTTCTAAGGGTGATGTACAAAGCTCTGTGGCTCTGTCTCCACCATGGTGCCTTAGAGCGGTGCTGCCCAACAGAACTTTCATCATGATGGAAGTGTTCTGTAATCTGCTCAGAACATGGGGGTGGGGGTGGGGGGTGGGGAGATGGGCATCAGCCATGTGTGGCTATTGGGAACAGTAGCAATACAAACTGCAAGGAGTACATTACATGTTGATTGAACCCATGACCCTCAAAGGAGGACAAAGAAGAGGCTCAGAGTTCTGAGGAACTCTATTCCTCTCCCACAGCAGCAGATTATGTAGCCATGACACTCTTTGCATACTCAGGATGACCACTCTTTGGATACTCAGGTCCAGACTCACAGAGTAATTTGTGCAGTAATGCCCATGAGGTATGCTCAGCTCTCGGATCAGCAGGAACACCCTAGAAGCCTGTTATGGTTTGGTTCTGGAATGTACCCGCCAAGCTCACGTGTTAGGCAATGCAGCCATGTTCAGAGGGGAAGAGATGGAATTCTGGGAATTGTAGCCTCATCAGTGTCCTGGGCAGTAACTGACCCAGAGCAATGCAATCAGCTGACCATGGACTGAGACATCTGAAACCATATGCCAAAAAATTCTCCTCCTTTAAGTTGCTCTTGTCAAAAACTAACAAGCCCTGAGAGATGGAGTGGATTGCAGCTGGAGTTGGGGTGAATGCTAAGCAGGTCAGAAGGCTTTGTTAGTGGTCAGTTGAGTCCAGGATAAAGACACTGTAATCTGCACCATGGGTGACCACATCCTGGTAGAGGATTTTTTTGGAGGTACCAGTATCTCAGTAGCTGTCCTGAGTCAAAAGACCAAAGAGAAAGGAAAATCCCGAGAAGAAATGAGTGGGTAGCAGATGAAATGAGCCTTCAGGAAACCAGTTCTGAGGAGAAATATGCAGGTAACCAAGAGCAGCGCAGAGACAGAAGCAGCAATAAGCAACAGCTGTGAAGAAATCGTCAAGGTAAAGGGTGACAGGCTGTGACAATGGAGATGTCTACTTGACTGGATTAAGAAATGCCTAGAAACCTGGTAGAGCATTGTTTTGGGAATGAGAGTGTGAGTGTGTATTCAGAGATTAGTGTCTGAGTCTGAGTGGATGGAGGGAAGATCTACTGACTGAAATTGCGTGGGCACCATCCCATCAGCCAGGGAACAGGAGAGAACAGAGACAAGATGGAGACATTTGTCTCCTCAGAGACACACTCTTCTTCTCTGGTCCTAGGATGTCAGAATGCTAGGCTCCCAGCCTTCAGACTCTGGGACTTATGCAGTAGCTCAGGTTTCACACTGAGAGTTGCATCATTTGTGGTCCTGGTTCTGAAGCCTTTGAACTTGGACTGAGCCATGCTACTGGCATTCCCAGGGTGTCCATTTGAGCTGTCATGATCATATCTCACTTCCACATTTGCATGAGCTAATTCCCCCAGTGAATCACCTTTCATGTGTTGATAACATCTACTCTTGGTTCTGTCTCTCTGGAGAATGCTGACTAATACACAGGCCCTTAGAACAGAAGAGTAGAGCTTGCAGCTAATGCAGAGGGCAGCGACAGAGACCCTGAGACCAGCAACCAAGAATAGCTTCACACCCACAAAAGAGTGAGAAACAGAGAACAGGACTCAGACCTGCACATGGGCTCAGAAGATTTCATCCCTACTGTGGAGGGACTGGTTGCTAATAATCACACTTAAACATTTTTCTGTGGGTTGGGGATTTTGCATGCATAATAAAGACTCTAAGGCAAATTGTATTATTACCATTTTATGCATGAATGAGCTGCAAATTGATTGAGGGATTTGATATTCTCCTGGCTCTGACTCCTCCTGGCTCCTCCTTCTCAGGGTTCCTTTAGAGCACATTCCCTCTACCAGATCTGTACATGCTGAATTCCTTGAGAATCATTCTCAAATCCCCTACTCTACTCACTCAGCCCAAACGATCTGGGAACTCCAAAATTTATCTTCTGCCTTAATTTCTCCTAGGAATGGAAAAATTAACTGAAAGCATGCATAAAGAAGAAATATATAGACACAAACATTTCTAATTTTTAATTAAAAAAGAGGCAAAGAACATATAATATGGCCTTTATTTTAACCAATAGAATAGACAAACTACTAACTGACCCAATAAAGGAAATGAGAGAAAATGCAAACTTAGAAAGAAGGAAATGCTTCCAGAGACCACTCTGTTGATGCTTTTGAAAAATTAAGTGAAAATAAAAATTTCCAGGAATATAGTTTTTGCCAAAGTCATACCACAAGAAAGCATATGACCCTGGGCTTGTCAGGCTTCGAAAATAGAAATTTGAATTTTTATAAAAATAAAAAAAATAACATAAGTATGACCCAAACAATACTTGAGACATACTTATACTAAAAATGTATGAGTTCATCTTCTGATATTAAAATTTAATCAAATGTCCTGCATTTTTCTGGGGAGCTCTACTAAAAAAGATAAATTATTGTGGAGAGATATTAGGAACTTGTCAGAAGCTTAAAACACAGCAAGATCAGATGTCTAATTTGAATTATGTGAATTGGATTCAAGGAATGCTTTCAACTTTATTTAAACCATTCCAAAGAATAAAAAGAATAACAAATTCTAAGTTATTTTTTGAAAAGCTACAAAACACTGAAATTAAACATGACAGTGACAGCAAAAGAGTATGGGCAAAAATCTGTTATGAATATTCATGACACAATCTTAACTGTGATATTAACAAACACGGGGGGAATAAAATTTTCCTTATAATTGAAAGACTTCTAAAGAAAGAAAGCAATTGAAGAAAACTATCAAAAGTCATTCTCTCAAGTTTTCTGGTTTTTTTTTTCATTCTTCACAAGCCTGAATATTTTATACACATGATTCTTAGCTATAAAGCATCGACATAATAATATATGTTGCTTTCTGTAAGCTTTCAAATTGAAATTTGTTGTTCTGAACGTACTTACTGGTCAATGCAATTAGATAAGAGAATAAGTGAGGCATTGGTACTTCAACTGAGGTGACAAAATTATTCCTATCTTTAAACAGTATAGATGTTCACTTAGAAAAGATTTGAAAGAATCAATTGGGGAAATCCCACTAGAAACAGAAGATAATGCAGTTAGGAGGACTAGTTTCAAAGTTAATACCCACATGCAGTGGCTTTTCAATTAACAAGTAGTATTTAGCTATGAAATATAATGGAGCACATTATCTCACTTCTAATATAATAAAAACATAAAACACCCAGATATAAATCTAATAAGAAATATGTGGAACCTATTAAAAAATCCTATTATACTTCTTGAAGGACAGAAAGAATAAAAATGAATTAATACAAAGATCTAACAAATTATTAGATAGAAAGATAAGTAAACATACCATTTCCCCCTACAATTCATAAACCTAATGTAATCCTCCTCAGAATACCAAGAGAGCTTTATATAACTGGACACTCTATTAAAATTATCCAAAAACATAAATCTAGTGTAACTAAATAGATTTCTGTACCTATCCAACAATTTGGGGGAAGGCACATGAGATGTTTATGTTTACCTTCAGATGGTAGAAGTGTGGGATAAAGGGAGAACCCAGAGATTTACTTTCTATGTTATAATCTATTTTTTATTTCATAATTGAAGAAAAAAATTTATTAAGATATTTATTAGGTATATATATCGCTTATACGATTAAAGGTGTAGTGATTTTAAAAGAATATTTAAATCATGTAATAATTCTTAATCTTCACAACACTTTAAAGACATAGAGAGGATTTAAACATAGAATAACAACAACAACAAAAAAATCACCATTAAGTACTTAGGCTTCTCCTGCAGGTTCTGGCACAAGTTGTCTGGGTTAGGGCTCCGACGTCAGCATTTTTAAAAAGCTCACAGTGATTCCAACGTGTAGTCAGTGTTAGGTGCAGGACAGGCTGAGTAAGCTGTCTGCAGGGCATGCCAAACAAAGTTAGCTGCAGGATGACTTGGCCACTCAAACCCTCTGTCTGGTTCTTTATTACCTGTTTGTTTCAAGCCCAAACGCCCAAGCTCCCCCGCTCAAGGCTAAGAGCTTTGTCCCCCCACCCTCCAAAGGCCGAGCACTTAACCCCCTGTGTGCCAACAAGGCAGCTTGCAGACCCAGAGACCCCATTAGATTTGGGCTATAAAAACTCGCTCCTGCCAGGCCCCTCTCTCTCTTCTCTCTTGCTCTGTCTCCTTTGCACACGTGCTCTCTTCTCTCTCTCTCTCTCTCTCTCTCTCTCTCTCTCTCTCTCTCCCCTTCTCCCTCTCTCTCTTCTCCTCTGTTGCACTGCTGCAATAAAGATCTCTTGGTTGCTCTGAGTGTCGTGGTCACTTTCCTTACAGTCAGGGACTGAGAGGCCCTGCTGCCAAGAGCTCAGAAAGGAGCTTTCAAACTCGGTCATAACCCATTGGTCATGAAATCATTGGAATGGGTTGGGCACAATATCAAGTAAAACAAAAACACACACACCGAAAAAGAAAAGATAAATAAACCCACAACAATTGAACAAATATGTGAATGTTTTCTGGGTTGTGATCTTTTTGTGGGATATAATCAGAAGGATTAGGAAGCCTGATGTGACTCAAACATATCACAACTTCTAAAATACCTTAGCAAAGTGTCTGTGATCATCTGTTAAAGGCTTTTCACAGTTTAGGAAACATATTGTTAATTCTGACTTTTTGTTCATTTATTATTATTTATTTATTGTAGTCCTGGGAATTGAAGACAGGATGCTTTACCCCGGAGCTATTTCCCTAGCCCTATTTATTTATTTATATTTTGAGGTTGGTGATATTCTTTTTTAAATTTTAAATTTATTTGTTCTAATCAGTTATACATGACAGGAGAATGCCCTTTGATTCATTGTACACAAATAGAGCACAATTTTTCACTTCTCTGATTATACATGAAGTAGGTATTCTGAGACAAGGTCTTACTAAGTTGCCCAGGCTGGCCTTCAACTTGCAATCCTCCTTCCTTGGACTAATCCCAAGTCACAGGGTTATATTTCATAGGGCAAATAGATGTTCATTGCATATGCAAAGATCAGACATTCCTATGTAATTGTTCGTGCTCGTATGATGAACATAGTGACTCACAGAAGTAGATGTTCAATAAAGGTTTGGTGAATGGATTGTGTTAATTATTAAGTGTTATGGTTTAGGCAAAAGGTATCTCCCAAAAGCTCATGTGTGAGACAATGCAAGGAAGTTTAGAGGTGAAATGATTGGGTTATGAGAGCCATAAACTAATCAGCCTGTTAATCCACTGGTAGGATTAGCTGGGTGGTAACTATAGGTAGGTGGGGTGTAGCTGGAGGAGGTGGGTCATTTAGGGCATGCCTTTGGGGTTTTGTATTTTAGTTATGATGAGTGGAGCTCTCTTTGCTTTCTGGTGGCCATGTTTTGAGCTGCTCTCCTCCACCACACTCTTCCACCTTGACGTTCTGCCTCATTTCAGGTTCAGAGCAAATGGAACTGGCTGTCCAGGGACTGGCCTCTGCAACTGTGAGGGTCAAAATAAACTTTTCCTCTTCTAATTCTTCTTGTCAGTTCTTTTAGTCACAGCTGTGAAAAAGCTAACTAAAACATTAAATAAGTAATATTTTGCCTAATAGAGTTATTTCTATAAACTAGATTTTCTTCTTATCACCTACCCTCAAGCACCTAAATACATATTTATTCCACGTAGATTAAACCAAAAGTATTTGGGTAGATATCCCAAGTTTGGCATAACAATCATGGCAGAACCTTCTCCCTTGTTCACATCCTCATCCAAGTGAGGACTCTGCTTGGTTTGGGTTAGGCCATGCAGATTCTGGTCACATCCACATTATCACAGATCACATTGGCCCTCAGTGCCTTGCCATGAGATAAAATACCAGGAAGAGTTTGGCTAATATGGATCTAGCTTTATTCACAACAAATTATTTCATTGACAGGACCATGTTGAAAGTCAGGTCTTGAGCAGACTACTGCAGGACCGCCCACACCATCCCAGATGGGACCCAGGTTCACAATAGGCCCAGTCTACCCACTGGCAGGGTGGACACCCGCCAAAGCAGGGCCTATGACCATTGTCACCAGACCGCAGACTACTACAGACTACTGCAGGAGGTCAAGCCCAGAGGCCCAGATCTACCCACACAGGCCTGTGCAGGTCTACCCTTCCTCTTGCAGGCACCTACCAGAGCCCAGCCTCTGGCATAGGACCACCTCTTCTGACCAGCAGACTACCACTGGAGTCCAGGCCTGGCCCAGATCTATGCATACTGACTTGCACAGGACCCAGGTCCAGGATGTAGTAGCATCCATTCAGAGACATCAGCAGGGTCTGGAAGCCCAACATCAAGGTGAGGTACAGATAATCTGGGATACTGCAAGAATATAGGGAAGAAAATGTATTATCTCAGATCCACACTGCAAGAAAGGAAGACACATAGACAACATGAAAAAACAAGGGAGGAAACTGCCTCAAACAAACCAGGACACTATAATAACAGAACCCATGGACAGCAAAGTTGATAACATATCAGACAAGGAGTTCAGAGGTTCATAATTAAAATAATCTGTGAATTAAAGAATGACCTAAATGAGCAAATACAGGCAAAAATTGATCACTCCAACAAAAAAAATAAGAGAGCTAATACAGGTAGCAAAAGATTACTTCAAGAGAGAGAGACAGAGACTCTGAGAAAAAAACAGAAATCCTTGAAATGAAGGATACAGTAATCAAATAAAAAACTCAATAGAAAGCATAACCAACAGACTAGATCACTTGGAAGAAAGAATGTCAGATAATGAAGACAAAGTATACAATCTGGAAAATAAAGTTGATCACACAATGAAGATAGTTAGAAACCATGAACAGAACATCCAAGAATTATGGAACAGCATCAAAAGACCAAATATAAGAGTTATTGGGATAGAGGAAGGCACAGAGTTTCAAACCAAAGGAATGCACAATCTCTTCAATGAGATAATATCAGAAAATTTCCCAAGCATGAAGAACAGATTGGAAAACCAAATACAAGAGGCTTACAGGACACCAAATGTACAAAATTACAGCAGATACACCAAGGCATATTATAATGAAATGCCTCACATACAGAATAAGGATAGAATCTTAAAAGCCACAAAAAAGAGGAATCAGATCACATACAGAGGGAGACCAATTCAATTCGTATCTCAGCAGACCAGACCCTCAAAGCCAGGAGATCATGGAACAACATATACCAAGCTCTAAAAGAAAATGGATGCCAACCAAGAATCTTATATCCAGCAAAATTAAGTTTTAGATTTGAGGATGAAATAAAAACTTTCCATGATAAACAAAAGTTAAAAGAATTGACAACTAGAAAACCTGCACCACAGAACATCCTCAGCAAAATATTCCAAGAAGAGGAGATGAAAAACAATAATGAAAATCAGCAGAGAGAGGGATTACACTAAAGGAAAATATAATCAGGGGAGAAACCAAGTCATGTTATGTTGGAATAACTTTCAGTTTGCAGCTAGCAGCTATGAGCAGCTCAGAGTGCTAGGAAAATCTACGCTCGTACAGGCCCGACAGGAACATCTGCAGGACGGAGTGCTCTGCTCTAGCAAGCTGTCAGTGAAACCACATCCTCAGTGCTTGAGTTTAGCATTGCTAGGCTACAAGGCCAGGAAACCGAGAGTTAAGTATTTCAAGGCATGAAACCCCCGACTCATAAGGCCCCCTCCCCTAAGGACAAAGATCCTTCCAGACTGCCTTCCACTGCATATCAATATTTAGAGCTGCCTCATAGTGCAGTTACATTAATCATAAGATGATTGGTTTCTAGCTGTTGTATGACCTGCTTGCCTATGTATGATTGGAAGATGCATTCTATATCAATTGTAATCACTTCTGCATTAAATGAGCTTGCCTGGGGATCGAGGTTGTCACCTGCCAGCTCTCTCACCAGCTCCTGGTGTCTGTGTATTGACTCGGTGTCTCTACATCCCCCCACTCCCCCACCCTCCAGCGACTGAGGTAGCTGAGTGACCAATTCCACCACACCAGTTGACTGACCACCCCTATATGTTAAATACCCCAAATCAACAAAAATGTCTGGGAATACAAATCATGTCTCAATAATAACCCTGAATGTTAATGGCCTAAACTTACCAATCAAAAGACATAGACTAGCAGATTGGATAAAACAAACAAACAAACAACAACAACAAAACAAAGACCCAACAATATGCTATCTCCAAGAGATTCATCTCATAGGAAAAGACATTCACAGACTGAAGGTGAAGGGTTGGGAAAAATCATACCACTCATATGGACTGTGGAAGCAAGCAGGGGTTTCCATCCTCATATCAAATGAGGTAGACTTCAAACTAAAGTCAATCAAAAAGGATAAAGAAAGACACTACATCCTGAACAAGAGAATCATACACCAACAAGACTTAACAATTATAAATATATATGCCCCAAACAATGAAGCATCTACATTCATCAAACAAACTCTTCTCAAGTTCAAGAGTCAAATAGACACAACACAATAATTTGGGGAGACTTTAACACACTTCTTACATCACTATATATATCTTCCAAACAAAAGCTGAACAAAGAAATTATAGAACTTAATAATATAATCAATAACTTAGACTTAACTGACATACATAGAATATTTTATCTTTCAATGAGAGAATACAGTTTCTTCTCAGCAGCACATGGATCCTTCTCTAAAATAGGCCATATACTATATCACAAAGCAACTCTTAGCAAATATAAAAAAATAGAGATACTACCCTGCATTCTATTAGATCATAATGGAAAGAAATTAGAAATCAATGATAAAGTAAGAGATAAAATCCACTCCAATGCCTGGAGACTAAATAATATTCTACTGAATGAACAATGGGTTGCAGAAGACATCAAGGAAGAGATTTAAAAAAATCAGAGATGAATGAGAACACAGACACAAAATATCAGAATCTCTGGGACACTATGAAAGCAGTTCTAAGAGGAAAGTTCACTGCATGGAGTTCATTCCTTAAAAGAAGAAAAAGTCAACAAATAAATGACCTAACATTACATCTCAAAGCCCTAGAAAAAGAAGAACAAACCAACACCAAAAGCAGCAGAAGATAGGAAATAATTAAAATCAGAGCTGAAATCAATGAAACTGAAACAAAAGAAACAATTGAAAAAAATGACAAAACAAAAAGTTGGTTTTGAAAAAATAAATAAAATTGACAGACCCTTAGCCATGCTAACGAAGAGGAGAGAGAAAACTCAAATCACTAACATATGTGATGAAAAAGGAAATATCACAATAGACACTACAGAAATACAGAAGATAATTATAAATTATTTTGAAAACTCATACTCCAATAAAATAGAAAATATCAAAGGCATCAACAAATTTCTAGAGTCATATAATTTGCCCAAATTGAATCAGGATGATATACACAATTTAAACAGATCAATTTCAAGTGACAAAATAGCAGACACCATCAAAAGTCTACCAACCAAGAAAAGCCCAGGACTGGGTGGATACACAGTTGAGTTCTACAAGACCTTTAAAGAAGAGCTAATACCAATGCTCTTCAATTTATTTCAGGAAATAGAAAAAGGGGCAGAACTTCCAAATTCATTCTATGAGGCCAATTTCTCTCTGATTTCTAAACCAGGCAAAGACACATTAAAAAAAAAAGAAAACTTCAGACCAATATCTCTAGTTAACATATATGTAAAAGTTCTCAATAAAATTCTGGCAAATAAAATACAAAAACATATCAAAAATACAGTGTACCTTGATCAAGTGGGGTTCATCCTAGGGATGCAAGGTTGGTTCAATATACAGAAATGAATAAATGTAATTCATCATATCGATAGACTTAAAGATGAGAATCATATGACCATCTCAATAGATACAGAAAAAGTATTTGACAAAATACAGCATCCCTTTATGTTCAAAACACTAGAAAAATTAGGGATAATAGGAACATATCTCAACATCATAAAGGCTATCTATGCTAAGCTGCAGGCCAACATAATTCTAAATGGAGAAAAATTGACGGCATTCCCTCTAAAAACTGGAACAAGACAGGGATGCCCTCTTTCACCACTTCTATTTAACATAGTTCTTGAAACACTGGCCAGAGCAATTAGACAGACATTAAAAATTAAAGAAATTAAAGGGATACACATAGGAGAAGAAGAGCTCAAATTGGCACTATTTGCTGATGATATGATTCTATACCTAGAAGACCCTAAAAGTTCCAGCAGAAAAATTTTCAGCAAAATATCAAGATATAAAATCAATACCCATAAATCAAAGGCATTTCTGTATATTAGTGAAAAATCCTCAGAAAGGAAATTAGGAAAACTACCCCATTCACAGTAGACTCAATACAATAAAATAAAATACTTAGAATCACCTTAACAAAGAGGTGAAAGATCTATATAATGCAAATTACAGAACCCTAAAGAAAAATTTCAAAGAAGACCTTAGAAGATGAAAAGATCTACCTTGCTCTTGGATAGGCTGAAATAATATTGTCAAAATGACTATACTTCCAAAAGCACTATACATATTTAAAACAACTCTGATCAAAATTCCAATGACATTCCTTATAGAAATAGAAAAAACAAACATGAAGTTCATCTGGAAAAATAAGAGACCCAGAATAGCTAAAACAATCCTTAGCAGGAAGAGTGAAGCAAGTGGCATCACTATACCAGACCTTAAACTATCCTACAGAGCAATAGTAACAGAAAGAGCATGGTATTAGCACCAAAACAGACTGGTAGACCAATAGTACAAAACAGAGGACACAGAGATTAACCCACAAAATTACAATTATCTTATATTAGACAAAGGTGCCAAAAACATGCATTGGAGAAAAGATAGCTTCTTCAACAAATGGTGCTGGGGAAAATTGGAAATCCATTGCAACAAAATGAAATTAAACCTCTATCTCTCACCATACACAAGACTCAACTCAAAATGGATCAAGGACTTAGGAATATAACCAGAGACACTGAATCTAATAGAAGAAAAAGTAGGCCCTAATTCCATCATGTGGGATTAGACCTCAACTTCCTTAATAAGACTCCTGTGGTGCAAGAATTAAAATCAAGAATCAATAAATGGGATGGACTCAAACTAAAAAATTTCTTCTCAGCAAAAGAAACAATCTGTGGGGTGAATAGAGAGCCTACATCTTGGGAGCAAATATTTACTCCTCACACATCAGAGAGTGCACTAATTTCTAGGGTATATAAAGAACTCAAAAAGCTAAGCACCAAAAAACCCAATCCATAATTGGGCCAAGGACCTGAACAGACACTTCTCAGAAGATGATATGCAATCAATCAACAAATATATGAAAAAATGTTCATCATCTCTAGGAATTAGAGAAATCCAAATCAAAACCACTCTAAGAATTCATCTCACTCCAGTCAGAATGGCAGCTATTATGAAGACAAACAACAATAAGTGTTGGAGAGGATGTGGGGACCAAGGTGCTCTCATACATTGCTGGTGGGACTGCAAATTTGTGCGGCCAATCTGGAAAGCAATATGGAGATTCCTTGGAAAACTGGGAATGGAACCACCATTTGACCCAACTATCTCTCTCCTCAGTCTATACTCAAAGGACTTAAAAAATGGCATACTACAGGTACACAGCCACATCAATGTTTATAGCAGCACAATTCACAATAGCTAAACTGTGGAACCAACCTAGATGCCCTTCAATAGATGAATGGATAAAAAATGTGACATATATGCACAATGGAATATTACTCAGCAATATAGGAGAATAAAATCATGGCATTTGCAGGTAAATGGACGGAGTTAGAGAAGATAATGCTACGTAAAGTTAGTCTATCCCAAAAAACCAAATGCCAAATATTTTCTTTGATATAAGGAGGCTGATTTATAGTGGAATAGGGAGAGGGAGCATGGGAGGAATAGATGAACTGTAGATAGGGTAGAGGGGTGGGAGGGGAATGGAGGGGCCATGGGGTTAGAAATGATGGTAGAATGTGATGATCATTACCATCCAAAGTACAGGTATGAAGACACGAATTGGTGTAAATATACTTTGTATACAACCAGAGGTATAAAATTTGTGCTCTATATGTGTAATAAGAATTATAATGCATTCCACTGTCATATATAATTTTTTTAAAAAGTCAAGTCTTCAGAAAAAGATATTCCAATTCTCTAAATAACCAACTTTATGTAAGTGATTAATTACTTATTGAGGTACCATGTTCTCAGACTTGGACAAGTGCTGCATGCAGCAAATACAGAAAAAGGATCTGAGTTGCTTCAACCAGGCAATACTAATTATAAGTGAGAAAGAAGTTCAGATTGAATGGAGACAAAATGGAATGGAAGTCTTCAACTAGCTAGACGCCTGGGACATCAGACAGAGAAATATAAGTGCTCAGGCAGCATCCTCATGCCTGAACCCTGGATTCTAATTTGCCTAAAACCTCTTCATTAAGGGGGTTGTTCTATGTAACATTTACAAACCATTAACAAAATAGCCATCCCTGAGAGTTCTCTTTGAACATTAGCAGGCCTCCTGTGTTTACCCTGGCGAGTCCTTGTTGCATGACTCAATGGCTTTCTGGGCTGTCTCTACCTCATGTCCCAGGCATTACACACTTGCAAAGTTGGAATGGACGGAGACTGAAAATAACATGGCATCGCTGACTTTCAGCAGGAATAAGCCACAGGCCAGAGTGATAACAATTGGCTTCTAAAGGACCTTTCAGAATTGAGAAGGGGCTTTTCCAATGGAGCAAACAACTATGAAGGTAAGCGGGAGTGAAGATTAGAAATAAGGAACAATAGGCAACACTTGAAAAGTTCAGAATTAGAAACCTAGGGCTGGGGTTGTGGCTCAGCTGTAAAGGGCTCGCCTTGCACGTGCGAGACCCTGGGTTTGATCCTCAGGGCCACATAAAGATAAATGAATAAATAAGTGAAATAAAGGTGTCGTGTCTAACTACAACTAAGAAATAAATATTAAAAAAAAAAACCTAAAAAATTTTCAAAAAACCCAAAACAGACTAGAAAAAAGATTTAGTTCAGAAAAGAAGACACTAATGTGTGACATCATTAGGGTCTTCAAAAATACATGGAAGATGGGCTGGGGTTGTGGCTCAGTAGTAGAGTGCTTGCCAAGCATATGTGGTACTGGGTTGGATCCTTAGCATCACATAAAAATATATAAATCAAATAAAGGTATTGTGTCCATCTACAACTAAAAATATTTTAAAAAGTATATGGAAGATGATTTTATAGAACCTAAAGAGACCACTATTTTACATTGTAAGCAGAAGCAGGGAAGAGCAAAGCTACATCTGAAAGGTGCATCTTTATTTCTTCTTCATTTATTCAATAAGTAGACATTAAGTCCCTTTTTTGTACCATCTATTTGTTAAATATTAAATTCTTTTCAACCTGCATGTGCACGCACTGTGCTAGGACTTAAAGTAGTAGAAAATTTGACAAGATGTCATCTTTCTCTTCGAGGGCCATGTTGAATGAGTCCCTGATGGAGCTTGTATAGTTGTTTTACTGAGGAGGTTTTGAAAATGGTATGATGAAGGTAAGCATGACCACAGGACCCACATATTCAAGTCATGTCCTATTTATCTGTTACTTTAAATTCAGATCCACATCAAAGTTGAAACAGCTATGGCGTCGCTTCTGAGGAGGATGTGTATGGCATAATGGAAAATGGGAGACAAATGGATTTGTGGGGACAAGTGCTTTTTCACTAACTTAAAAACAGGGGAAAAAAATGGAGTACATAAATTGGAGCTTAAGGTTTTAAAATGAGCAAGTTCTTTATTTCTTGTTTCCTCCTGAAGGTAGACATTCCAATTGTCTAGCACACAACACAGATTGAATTGTGAAATAAGTTTCTGTCAACTGGAGTCTGCTAAAAGTGGTCACATGTTCCAGATGGCTTTTTAAGTTTCAAATAACTACCCAGTCATGCAAAATTGGTCTTTCTCCCAGGAGTTCATGAGGAGCTGCCTGCTCAAAGCTCTGATCTTGACAAACTGTTATAATTTATAGACTTTTCAATTTAGGAGAATTTGCCTAGAGAAAAATAAATAAACTAATAAATACAAATAAATTGGTTTTACTAAAATTGTGCATCCCCTAAGGCTGGTCAATTCTCATTAACATGCACCAAAATGACTAATTTAAAAAAAAATATGCCAACTGGGGGCTCTGAGAACAGTTATGTTGTGGGACCCTTTCTGTGTTAATTATCAGAAAGGGTCAAAGCTCCCACCTTTGCTCTGGACACATTCCATCAAGATGTTTTCCTTTCTGAGTTCAGTATCACACCACTCTCCAATCACATTATTAACTCTTGTTTGTTTGTTTCTTATACAGCTGGAGTTTTTTTTATTTCCAGAATTCAAGATATCACTTCATGGATAACTTTTAGCTACCCTCCTGGAAGGATGAGAGAATCAAGTGTCAGTTGAATAATTTTTATGGGACTACCGAGCATAGTCATGCAAAAACATATTGGTATTTAAAATTCTTATGTATGCATAATAAATATTAGAACACCATTGAGCTAAAATTAATGAGTCTATATTTAAAACCTGGCAGTATTTAAAATTATCTGCGTGATGCCAATCTCCGTTAATCACATTAGAAGTATCTCTGATTACTTCTCATTAATTGCCACTTATAATCCAGGGGGAGAAAAAAGGTCTAGCGATTTTGAGGTAACCGGTTGCTTAATGGCTAACATCAACCTGGTGCTTAATATAATATTCATATCCATGAACCAGTCGTTAGCAGTATGTGCTGAGAGGCATCTCTGGGTAGAGGTTGCTTCTAGGTCCTGGGGTGGGGGTATAATATGAGAATATCTCCACAGTTTATAATGGCAGAGCACAAACAAAGACTGAGAATCACAGCAAGATCTGGGTATGTACACCTGTGTGTGGTGTGACTCACGTGAGTAAAGGTCAGGGATTCCATCAAATGATGCCACCTGGCCATTTTTGTATAAGATGCATGAGCCAGAAAGATCATATCACCATTATATAAGATCTAGACTTTTTCTTCTTCCTCTATTTATCTTCATATGTTTATGCTTTTTATTTATCATCTATCTCTGTATCTACCTACTTGAATTCATGTAAAGAAGAATTTTTATTTGATTTGTCCGGAGCTATGTTTCAAATGGGGACAGTGCCTAAAGCATAGTGAGCTCTCAATAAATATTAGTTGGTTGAATAAATTAAAAAAATTTCCATGTGGACAAATAGGACATTAGTTAAGGTGAGTTTTCTAGTTTATCTGAAGGACATGTCAAAATCAATATGGATGTGTGATATGTATCTGTACTTTTAGACTTAACTTTCCCTGTCTAAAGGGCTTGTAGGTAAATTTCCTTGAAGGTCCAGAAAAGACAACCTCAGGTTTCAAACTGATAGTAACAAGGGCTCGTGAAGGACAAATCTATTCTGAAAATAGAAAAAGAAAAGAAAAGAAAGAAAGAAAATAGAAGTTGGATGTTCTGGAGGATAACTTCAAATTTGTTGAAAAATAAAAGTAATTGGTTACCAATACCAAGTAACTTGTCTGAATGAGTTTTTCTTGAATAAACTTTTTTTTTTTTTTGGACTGGTTTGTTGACTGTTTTTGTTAGAAAGGACAGGGCAAAAGAAGTTCCAATTGCTTCTTCTTAGAAAAAACAACCAAACCATTGCCACCTTTTGAAGTCAGTGTCAGGAAAGGTCCTAACCTCAGATTATGGGATCATTTATAGAGAATCAGCTGCCTCCATGGAGGCCAGGTGACACAATTCTCCTACCGATTTATCTAGACAACTTCTGAAGAGGTTCTTGCATCCTTGGGTGGTCTGTGGGCTGAATGTTTCCTCTTGTGGTTCATGTCCTTGGTCACTTATTCACCACTGCAGTAGTGCTGGAGGTGGCATCTAGAAAGGGATGATTCAGTCACCAGGACTCTGCCCTCATAAATGAATCAAAATCATTGTCATGGGATCTGGCTTGTTAAAAAAGCATCTGTGGCCCCCTCTTGCCCTTCTGCCTTCCACCATGGGACGATGCAGCAAGAAGACCCTCAGCAGATGCCAGTGCCATGCTCTTAGAATCCCCAGTCTCCAGAATTTTCAGAAATAATTTGTTGTTTCAAAATTACCCACTCTGAAATATTTGGAAAACAAATGAAGACAGATGAAGACCGTATAAAAACTCCTATTTCTTTTTTTCTGGCACTGGGGATTAAACTCAGGGATGCTTGACCATTGAGCCACATTCCCAGCCTTATTTTGTATTTTATTTAGATATGGTGTCTTACCAAGTTGCTTAGTGCCTCAATTCTGCTGAGGCTGGCTTTGAACTTAATATTCTCCTGACTCAGCTTCCTGAGTTGCTGGGATTACAGGCATGCACCACTGCACCCAACCTATTGTTTCATTCTGAAAAATGAAGCTGAGCTAATAACAGTAGTATAATTTTTTTCTACTGAAAGACCTTTGAGACACCAGGATTTCACAGTAAAATACAGGCTCCTGTATTCCCAAACTACAGTACCCATGTGTATTTAATAGAATTGCTGTTAGCTGCAGTTCAAGGATTGCAGTTCAATCCATTGAGGAGACATCCGGGTTTAATCTAGGATTTCTCAGTACTTTGTGTTCTTTATGCATCAATTTGCCTTGATGCCTAGATTTCCAAATCAAAGGGAACACAACTTAAATTCAGCCTGAGGTAAATGGGAAATTGATGGGTGCTTCCCTGTTGGAAAATTGTAGCACAAAACAACTTGTCTGATCCTGTGAAATAGAACCATTTGGAGAAAAATAAATTAACTCTATTTTAAACTCAAAGTCCTCATTTCTTCCACTTTTCCCTTCCATTCCCTTTTTAATGGTATTCTTAGACTATTTGCCCCACATTCCCTTTCTCTGCCTTTTCTTATCTCTGTGTCATTCTGTGTGCCATTAGTAAGCAATGACTGGGATATTGTGGTGTTGTCCCTAGGCGCTATAGTCCTCAGGGAGAGACCACGTGTCCTCCCAAAGTGCCCACAGTTCCTCACCCTCATCCTTCTGATGCTGACTCTTCACAGAAAGTCCTCTAGATGTCCCTGCACATCCCAGCCAGGATACATGGCAGTGGCAGCAAGGGTATGTTTTATTGATCACTGGATTAAAAATCCATTCCTTAAGAAAAGGACTATGTGCGGAGACTTGGAAGGAGACAATTTCATTGAAAAATCAAGTCTTTGATCCTCAATTCACTAAATGACTCAGTCACCAAATTTACTTGTTTGACCCTGAAGTTTGAGTTGAGAGCTGCTGCAGTCTGGCTGGGCACGAATCATGAGCCACTCAAGAGGAACAAACTTTATTTCTGAACTCCACTAGCACACTCCACACACGCTCCCCAGGAATTCTTCCGAATGCCACGTGGCTCCTCCTGGAACCACCAACCGGAAATCCCTCCTGGGGCACTTCCCCAACCAATTCGAACTCTTCAGGAATCCCCTGGAGAGCTCAACCGGAACTCAACGGGAACCCCGCGAGAACTCAAAAGTCATCATCTTAATGGCTCGCTGGCGTCACCTCTCAACCACTACTCCTGGCAAAAATGCCATGCCTCATCCTGACTCAGCTGTGGCCCTCAACAGACAGCAATTTTTATTTTTTTTATTTTTTATTTTCAGCTAGAAACTGAAAGGTAGACAGAGGCTGAGAGGGCATAACAAGAATATATTTTTGAAAAAACATTTCTACGGAATACATTCTTCATTAATAAATTTATTCATAGGAGGAATGTAAGGATTCTGAATATTAAAGAATCTATTAACAAATAGATTCTTCATGAATGTATTTATAAGAAGAGTTAAGATTTTAAGAGGAATACATTTGAAAGAGAATATACCCATGAAGACTACATTCTCCAACATTATGAATATGTTCATAGGAACACTTCATATACAAAATAATATTCTTCAGTCCTGGGAGTGGCAGAGACAAAAACTGAATATTCCTTAACGTGACTTGAAGCAAAAGACAAATAAGTAAATGTGGAAACTTGGTGATTTATTAGGTGGTTGAGAAATGCTACTAGATCACACAGCTGGCCAGGTCCAGGATGCAGGATTCAAGCTCTGACCACAGCCCAAGTACTTTCCACTATATTCAGTGTCCCCATTACTTACCCTATAGACAACAATGACTCATCTCAGAAATCCCAGGCATGTTTGAAAGTCAGCATTCAGCAAGGGAAAGGTGTTATGTCTTGGAGTTTTGTGTTATCAAAGAGTCAGTGTCTTGTGCTGTCACTCTCGGAAATTCTTTGAATATGTGGGTTATTTAAGGTCAGGGTGTCTAATCACAAAGAGAGTGAAGTGTTCAGAGATGGTTAAGGATAGGCTTTTTTTTTTTTTTCTGAACATTCTAGGGTTGTTGGAAATCAAAGGAATTTATTTTTTGTAAAATGTACCTGAAATTACAGGCATTCAAAGACGACATTCTCAAAAGTCCTAAGCTCCCTTAGGATTCTTGCTAATGATCTAGTTTCCAGCATCCTACGTACTTACGATGTGGTGCACAAATGGTCCTTTGGGGGATTCTTTCTAATAACCTAGAAGTCCCTATTTCTTAAAGTCCTGTTGGCTTTTGCTTTCTCCCTGACTCAAACCATATTCCAGGCAGGAATTCAGAAGAGAGACCAGGGCCAGTATCCTCTACACCCTCTGCATTGTTTCTGGATGGTGTGTAGATGTGATCCTCCCAGTAGAGTGCAAGATTTCAACTTTTAGCAGTTCGACCCTTTCTGGAAAGTTTTGGAAGAGGGGAAGGAGACTGGCTGGAATGCAGTAGAAGCCAGAAGATGACGGAGCTGAGTCCAGGATAATCCATGGTCCCTCAGCAGCATCCAGCCACTCTAAGAGAAGCGGGCCTTGTGGAGTTAGCAAATGCTGATCAGCTTTGATGAAAACTCAAAGGGTTTGTATGTGGGAGATTCCTTGTAGCTTGGTCCAATGCCAAAGAAATGAGTTCCTGCTGCTCTTGTTTGATTGACACCTACTTAATGGCTGCCATTAGGCATCAGGACCCTATATGTATTATGTTGCTTATATTTGTATGCATGCAAATACCCCCCAAAATCAAATTTTAAAAACCCTGGTGTAGATATTCTTTCTTGTTTTACAAAGAAGTTACATCTGTCTAGGAAGTTGCAGAGCTGAGATTTGCATTTAAATTTTGTTGGCTTGTGTCATTTATCGATGCAACAAATAACTTACTATGCTTCAAGTGCCAGGGTCTATGCCAAGCGCAGGGAATCAGTGATGAACAGGACTGATGTAGATTTTATCCCCACAGATCTTCCAAACTAGTGGGAACAGACAAGTAATAACAATAAAGAGTGAAGGGCAATAGATGCGGAGATGCCAGTTGTTGCCGGGCCAGAAAGTCAGTTGGGCACCTCACAGTTAAGGTGTCAAGAAAGACTACTGAGAAGTCAGGGGCAGAACACACTGGGCAGTGAGATGGGCAGATGCAAAGGTAGGAGGCGTAAGAGTGGCGTGAATTTGGAGGAAGGTTCAGTATAAATCAAGCGCAGAATATTAAAGAAAGTAAAGGGAGAGGGCAGAGGGCTGAGTAGAATGTCTGCAGTGTGCTGGGGCCAGCAGGGACCAGCTCCCAAGAACTGACAGTGCACATTCTCCATAACTCCAGTGTTATCCAGCTATGCATCAGCATGGACAATTCGATGATTTCAGCTTCCTGGCTGGGGCACTACTCTGGTGAGGGCAGTGTACACCCAGGTGAGAAGATCTGAGTTTCCTTTTGACTATGTTAAGGTCGAGGGTGGCAGACTGGGGTGTTCTGCAGGTGATGGACACCTGGATCTATCTCTGATCATGTTGGCTTCCAGGAACAACAGTTCAATCCCAATTTTGCTTGGTATCATTTGTCCTGGTCTAGGAAATGTGTTGAAATGACATACACATAATGTGCAAGCCAGGTCTTCCATGGATACTAAACAATGAGCAATTTAAAAATTCTTATTATTTAAAAAAATCCCCAATTTGGTCTCTCAAATTATTAACACCTAAACCTATTTCCCTAAGGGAGCCTATCCCAAGGAACTCAGTAGTCCAGCTGGCTGACTTTGCTGACTAACACATGCAGCAAATCAACCTTTGCTCTTCCACAGCTGGGGAAAACCTGACTATGGTGTGGGTGCAGGTTATAATGATGTGCTCATTAAAGATAGAAAGGTGTGGATTTTATCTGTTTATTATCATTTAAAATATATTAAAATTTTAACAGCAGAAGCAGGAAATTTTAATTGCACATGGCAGTCTACAAAAAGCAAAGCAAAACAACAAACCAAATGCCACAGAAACAAAATTTACATAACTGATAATATATTAAAATTACATTTAGGTAAGGATATGAACAAATGTAATGTATGCATATTTCTCAGAGAATATTTTTTTCTTTCATTACCTAAAATTGGAGAACTTCTGTAAGCAGAATTAACTTTCTTAAACTGTTAACATTCCTAAGGAAGCAAATGGATGTGGTCAGTTCTGAGTCTCTTTTCTATGAATTCCCTTTTTTCTTCCTATCCTAAAATGATGAGTTTCCACTTCCATAAGGGCATTTGTAGCTAACTGCTCTACATGGAAGAGCAGTAAGAAGCTAAGAAAGAGGTACTTGCTTTTTGTAACTGTGGGACAAACTCCACACAACTTGGGTCTCTGATATAATCAATTATAAAACAAATAAAATCTGATAATGAGTCAGAATTTTTCAAACAAATAACAGACACCGAGCTCCCAACCTTAGAAATATTCCTTCCTAATGGCAGGGTTCTGTAAAGGTGTACACAGGGCCCATATGTACTTGTTATATAGATCCGACAGGATGCAGGGAAAAACAGCACTCCTGAACTCTCCACAGAGTGGGAGCCAGGAGAATTTCACTGTGGGTGGTATCTGGCCTACCAGCCAATGCCAGTGTTAGAATGGGGACCCTAGGGCACCCTCAGAAGAGTATTATCAGCTTCTGGAAGGGCCCACCCAACTGTTCTCCCATGGCTCCTGGGCACGTTCTTTTGTGTAAGCTCCTGGCCTCCTTGGGGCGGCAACCAAGAAGTGGTTAATGGAATAAAAAAGAGATTTCATGAACTGCAAAATCATGTGCTTATTATTTTTTTAAAGAGTCATACTTTCCTGAGTAAAGTACACAAAAGCCTCACAGGGAGTCTTTAAAGTGCCAGGCCTCCAGTCAGCAGGTATGAGCCATGTTCAGATGTGGTTCTGGTGAAAACACTAACAATGTATTGATGCATCTGCTTTTCTGATATTGTACCACTTGAGAGACTTGTGCTTGCAAGATGGAAAATGTCTTCTTTTATGGTGAGGGAAGGACACAGATGTATGTGTGGGCTTCTTTGGTCTGTTTGTTGCAACACATCATAGCAGAAAGGATCCCATCAACGATAACCACATTCTTAAACCCACACTTGTGCCTGAGCCTCTGAGTCACTGGCACACCATCACTCTTCAAAATCCTCTATACACATGAGCCACAGACACTTGAAAGTGTCCAGATTAAATATGGATATGACCATGGGGACATTCAAATCAAATTGACAGGTGGCAATTTACTGCTGAAAGAGTCCTGGCACTGGCACGAGTTTGAAAGCACCTTTACTCTGTGACATCCTGGCCTGTGACAGTGTCTTCTTCTGTGAGGTCCTGGGAGTTCCTGAACATCAGGATGGAGTTGTAGATCTTCAGCGCGGGGCCCAGCTTGATCTTCATCACTCTGACGATGTCTGTCTGTGTCAGAAGCAGGAAGGCTTTGCCATCGATCTGCTGCAAACAAATAAACAAACACAAGTTAAAATATCCTGCCATTAAAGCTTGGTTACCCACTGGGAACTCCTGGGTGCTGAATGTGAGACCAAATCATCAGGGCCTCCATGGAGAGCTTGTCAGTGACCGAGAAGGACGTGGCTCTCATTGGGCTCAGGCCCACCCATCCATCAACTCCATCTCCTCCTAGGTCTTGGGACTGAAGTTATTTTGAAAAGGTGCTTACTCTCTTAATTAAGAATTCCATATACAAAAATTTTCCAGTATGAATTTCTTTGTTGTTATGTTTAAAAAATCTTGGTCTTGAATTTGTATCAAAAGCTGTTAAAGTAATGCTGTAAATCTCCAAGAGTTTTGTTTTTCTTCCCCTGAGAGAATAATATGCAATGTGCATACTATCGCAGTACTTATAATACTGGAAACAATCCAGGGTTCCAATAAGAGCTGAAGTAAATAAATTATAATATAGACATGGGATGAGACACTAAGCAGGCACCCAAATTTACTTCTCTATGAAACATTTAATGATCTGAGAAATTTCATGAATTGTTAAGCAATAACACAGCATGTTGACACAAATCTCAAACTTGATTTTTTAAATTAAATATACATGACCACATGTATATATAATATTTAAAATATTTGAAATTTTACATCAAATGTTAACAGAAGTTGTCTTTGGCTGGTGGAAGAGTGATTGGTTTTTATTATCTCCTTTTAGTTTTCTTATATCTTAAGTTTGTAAATATTTTATTTGCCTTAAAAACATTTTAAAATTCGCTCAGAAGGATTCTTGGCTCTAAATGAAGATCTAATGTCTGAATGAGTGGTGATAGATGTATCTGTAAGGTGTTTTGTTTTGTTTTTGGTGGTATTGGGAATTGAACCCCAGGGTCGCTTTACTACTTAGCTACATCCATGGTCCTTTTTAATTTTTTTCATTTTTTATTTTTAAGGAATGGTCTTGTTAAGCTGCTTAGGGCCTTATTAAGTTGCTGAGGCTGACTTGGAACTTGGAATACTCCTGCCTAAGCTTCCTGAGCTGCTGGGATTATAGGCAAGCACCACTATATACCTGGCTGTATCAGTGATCCAGATTGTGAGAAATTGTTATACAATTTAATATGCATATACAATAGTATATGCATATTAAATCATCATGTTCTATGCCTTGAATGTATTCAACTTTTTTAAAGAGAGAGAGAGAGAGAGAGAGAGAGAGAGAGAGAGAGAGAGAGAGAGAATTTTTTAATATTTATTTTTCAGTTTTCAGTGGACATCTTTCTTTGTATGTGGTGCTGAGGATCGAACCCGGGCCACACGCATGCCAGGCGAGCATGCTACCGCTTGAGCCACATCCCCAGCCCTTTAATTTTTATTAGACACTTAAATATTTTTAAATAGAAAATACTGTAGTGTGAAGTGTGATTTTTTTCCTTGAGTCAGTAATGGTGAATGGCTAGCATAGAGACTGCTTGTCCACAGCTTCTTGAGGCACTGGGGACCTCAGAGCTTGTCTCCAGAGGCTGCTTGAGTGTCTTTCCCCCTGTAACACCACTGAGGTGATGGTGACAGCTAACATTTGAGGTACAGCTTGACTCAGCTAAATCCTGGCTCCAGAACCACAGAGGTAGGAATGAAAGGGGTTTCTATTCTAGCAACACTTCCACAAACCTTGAGCCATGGTTCTAAACCTTTTCAAATTTCATAATACAAACCCCTTCGAATTCATGTCTCACTGACAGTGATGATTCTTATAATGGAAGGAAGACTTACCCTCAGACCTCTGGGGTGTGATTTGAACATTTTAACTCTCTTTTAAAATTCTAATTTGTTACATATGACAGCAGAATGCAATTCAATTCATATTACACAAATAGAGCACAATTTTTCATGTCTCTGGTTGTACACAAAGTAGAGTCACACCACACCTTGTGTCTTCATACATGTACCTAGGGTGTCTGTCTCATTCCACTGTCTTTCCTACCCTCATGCTTCCACCCCTTCCCCTCCCTCCCTTTACCCTATCTAAAGGTGGTCTATTCCTCCCATGCTGCCTCCCATCCCCGTTATGAATCAGCATCCTTATATCAGAGAAAACATTTAGCATTTTTTTGATTGGCTTATTTCACTTAGCATTATATTCTCCAACTCCATCTATTTACCTGCAAATGCCATGATTTTATTCTCTTTTAATGCTGAGTAATATTCCATTGTGTATATATACTGCATTTCTTTAGCCATTCATCTACTGAAGGGTATCTAGGTTGGTCCCACAATTTAGCTACTGTGAATTGTGCTGCTCTAAACATTGAAGTGGCTGCATCAGTGTGGTATGCTGTTTTTAAGTCCTTTGGGTATAAATCAAGGAGGGGGATAGCTGGGTCAAATGGTGGTTCCAGTTTTCCAAGGAATCTCTATACCACTTTCCAGATTGGCTGTACCAATTTGCAGTCCCACCAGCAATGTATGAGTATGCCTTTTCCCCCACATCCTCACCAACATTTATTGTTGTTTGTATTCTTAATAGCTGCTATTCTGAGTGCAGTGAGATGAAGTCTTAGAGTGGTTTTGACTTGCATTTCTCTAATTGCTAGGTGTTGAACATTTTTTCATATATTTATTGATGGATTGAATATCATCTTCTGAGAAGTGTCTGTTCTGAACATTTTAATCCTTTAAAAGTTTGGAAAAGCTTCCTGTGCATTTATGATATATTGAAGATTTATCCATTTAGCACATACTAAAAGCAAATACTTTCCCCAGGGGCTAAAAAGCGCACACTACAGGTGGAGGAGAGAGAATATGCCTCCTTCCATCCCTAACATGGGTCTGGCTCTAGCATTTTCAAGCAAAAATTGCTGTCCACATATCCAGTTGTCCTGAGAATAAGTGATGATGGTGTGGATACAGCTAACATTTAAGGAACTCTGATAACCTTCCATGTATTTGAACCTCCCAGTGACTCTGTAAAGTAGATGAGGAAACCTGAAATTCTAAGCTAAAAGGCTTGTGTTTCAGAGGGGAGGGAAGAGAGAAGTTGAGTTACCCGAGCACATAACAGAGTTGGCTAGGAAGGATCAAGCTGCAATAAAGTGCCACAAAGGATTCTCTTTCCTGCTCATCATGTAGACAGACTCGGACAAGGTGGGTAACACAGACAGTAGACTACATGTAGGAGGCTGGGTCAGCAGTGCCCAGGCTGTGCTACCCTCAGGTGGAACCAGGAGAACCTCGTTTCATTGGCAGCCAGTAGACCAATGCCATTCTGACTGGGCTCCATAGTGCTTCTCTTGAATGCACGTGTGCTCTGAACTCGAGAGGAAGAGAGGTGTGTGGTGCTTTCCAGAGTCCTTAGGAGGGTACTTCTTTGGTAAGTTCTAAAGCTGTGAATGAGGCTCCGGAATCAGATGTATTTGGGCTACAATCCAACCCTGCTCTTTACTTGTGATGCCTAGCCCTCTTGAACCTGAACTTTTTCATGGTGAACTGTCAATGTAGAGTATTTTGAGAATCAAAAGATAATGATTATAGGCCTGCACCACATGGCAGGCCTATGGTAATCACTGTCATTATTATTTGTATTATCATTCTGTTGTTGGTATTATTATTTGCAGTATCATTCTGTGGCCCATATGACTATGGATACTAATTCCAGGAAAAATGTTAAGCAGTTCAGAAAATTCCCAACCAAGGGAAGGCAGGAGGCAGAGATCTCACAGGATTCTGTGGCTCCTCCACACCCCTCTTGAAGCAGGTGCTGGCAACAGGATAACAGGATGGTCCCCCTTCTGCATTTGGAGCAGAGTCCCCTCTACTTCTTGCTTGTACTCCCAAGGGAAGATTCCTCCCCCCCCATATGGCCTCATGCAGAGACTGCATGATTAATTATCTTGTTCATTTACTCTTCCACCAAACAGTATATTTGTGGAGCACACTGTCTAAGCTGAGTGTCACAGCACTCTGTGACAAAGCAGAGCGAAATAAGTGAGAACTAAAGACAGTGGCTGTCCCTCTGCATCAGTCCCTCACTGCTGGGCTCCTCCCCTGCTGGCTCCCTTTTCTCTTGCCTCCCCAAACTGCTCTTATTTATACTTAACTAAACAGAAATAAAGAGCTTTGGGGCCAGAAGTATGGAAATATATCTAATTTTTACATTTCTTACCTCTTTCTTGAAGCACTTGGCATGTTCTTCGCAGCCCAAAAGAGACTGTACAAACTCAGCCACCTACAGTGCAAGATGAAAAGCCTAATTTAAGACACACACCTGAAATAATTTTGGGGTTGTAGTAAATCAACATGTGAGTAAAATAAACTTTGAATCCCTCAAACACTTGGGATTTAAATAGTAACTATCAAGTCACATTAGCATTTGTCAGCTGAGCAATGAGTCCTGCCCCCAGTGTCTTTTCTATCCTTTGATCACCAAGCTGACCTACACAGGGTCATGGTGATAGCATTCTAGAAGCTTTTTGCACCTGAACCTCCTGACCACACTCCAGTGTCAAGGTAGGCAGGGGACAGTGGCCTCATGCAGCAATATTCACAAGGACCACTGTATTTGTAGGGAGATTTGATGGCAGAGTCCCCTCTTAGGGCTGAGGCTCCAGGTCCTCACCTGGTGCCTGGCAGCCTGGAGGAAATTGTAAATCTATGCTGAGCTGGATTCCCAATTAAACAACCACAAAACTGAAGCCCAAGGAGGTTTAACAACTTACCCAAGCTCCCACCTGGTCAGTGGGTAGCAGAGATGTTTTTGGACCTGGGATTTCTACCTCCAAATCCTAGTTCTGGAGACTCGGTCCCTTTCACTTGACTTCCCACCTCTCTTTTTTACCCTTTCTCTGTCCCCACATGCCCCATGTTCCTTCTAATAAAAGAACTCAGTCAAGGATGGACTGTCAACTCAGGAAGCCATGGACTGGTCTCAATAGACAATTTAGAGGCGCTCCCTGAACAGACATGATAAAATGTAGACTCCTAACAAACCCAAATGACTGCTGGGCTCTGGCTATTTCTAGCTGGGTCTGGCACAGTCTCAGCAGGGAAGGAATGGAAGCAGGAGCACAATGGTAAATGGAATTGTGGGAGGGTGATTTGTAGGAGGACCTGTCCTCTTGCTTGTTTTTCCTCTTGGCTGTCTCTTTCCTGTGTTGACTGAATGGTGAGTGCTCACCCTGTCCCTCTCTGCACCTCACGGGGAAGGTCTCAAGAGGGCTGCAGAGCTCATGGTCTTATTCTAACAAGTTCCACCATCGCAGCATCCTGGGAGCACCCACTCCCTCAGAGCCCCCCATGAGAAGTAAGAAGATGCTCCTCCTCCCACTGCAGAAGAGCACCAGGTGATGGGTGACCCAGGTTCTAGAACAGTCAGGGAGGACCAATGCCTCCAGACACATCCTATGGCTGCACACCTGAGTTCTATCTGCTTTATGCTCTTCCGGCACTGTGAGTCTATTTCATCATGGGTCCCTTTGCAATCATCCTTCTAGAGGTGATAAGGACTTAGAAAGTCCCTCCCAAACCAGCCATCACGCTGCATGTATTGGCATCACCCTGACCCAGGAGCTCTGGGATGAGTGCCCATGTGCTCCGACCAGCTGTGGTTCTTAGCATGACAAGCCCAGTTTATTCAGAACCTGGGGCTCTGCAACACAAGTGGAAAAAGCTGAGGTTTTCTGAATTCACCTGATTGTCTTCTTCTAGGTAAACAGGATGCACGGAGCATGTGTATAGCATCTGCAGGGAGCAGAAGAAAGTCATGGAAGGCCTCTGGTCAACTGGAACTCAGGTGACAAGAGCTTTGATGGTGGCTAAGGACTCCTAATGGGTCGCTGGCCCAAAACACTGAGAGATGGGGCATCTCTGTCCTTTCCCAGGCTGCTGTTCTAGATGAGCATGTCCTGAACCTGGCCAGGTATGAGGCTTTGTGCTGGGGTTTGGAAGGGCTGCACCTGTGAGTTAATGGTTCAATGTGTGGTGGGAAGAAAGAGGGGGAGGAGTATAACACTCCTTTCTCATGACTATGACACATGGTCAAATGTGTGACCCTCCAGAGGAGAAGTGTAAAGGCCCAGGCTTTTGTAAGAGAAGACTGCATCCAGGTGGGAACATCATAAGGATGGGGTCCCTGAGATGGTCACTGATGTAAGCTCCATCTTCCTGTGGGTGGCAATTTGGGATGCTTGTGTGGAGAAGACCTTCTAGATATGGAGAATCACAGGAGGCAACCCAGAAGCAGGGCCACACAGGGTGGGTGGGAGCAGCAGTGAGCAGTCCAGGTCAGCTGGCACTGAGGAGGGCAAGGAGAGTGGCATCAGGAAAGGCAGGGTTGGCATGGCCGTCAGCAGGTGGCAGAAAGCCTGGCGCCCTGGTTCTCCAGCTCGGCCACACATTACATTCACCTGCAGAGCTTTCAGGCTGACTGAAGTCCAGGCTCAGTCCACAGAGATTGCAAATGAATGGAGCTGGACTGCATCCAGGTGCTGGGTATTTATTTTCAGAGCTCCCCAGCGGATGCTAATGTGCACTGAGGGCTGAGGAGCCACAGTGCCAGAGAAAGCTGGAGAGGTGACCCAGCAGCATCTAGATGGACTCGTGCTGGGTCTTCTGAGTGGGCAGGGCATTAGCGGAGGCATCAGCTGCAGTCAGCGGGAAATATGAGGGCTGGACATCTGCTCTGCGTGGGGAAGAGCCTAGAACTGAGGAGGAGGGGATACAGGGGTAAAATCCCCAGAACTGGGGCTGGGTGCCAGGGCAAAAGCAACCAAAGCTGAGTCCAGGAACATGTTCTAGGGTGGGGTTTCTCAACCTCAGTGCCACAACACCTTGGGTCAGAGAACTGCTGTGGGGCGGTCCTGCGGAGGAGGGATTTTTAACAGCCTCCCCGGCCTCTACTCATTAGCTGCCACTTGCAGCTGTGACAGCCAAAAGATGCATCCAGATGTTGCCAATATCCCCGAGGGGATCAAAATCAACTCAGGTCCTCTTCTAGTGTGGCTTTTTCACAGGGCTGAATGTCATAGAAGGAAAAAGGTGGAGAGAAAAGGGGGACCAGGAGTGAGCTAGAGACCCATGTGCCATCCCGTCTCAGGAGCCGTGGTGGAGGCGCCACGTCAACTGTCGGCACAGTGGCCTCCCTGTGGGATGGAGGGGCTCTTACATACTTGCTCAAGGGCTTCTGTTCACAGCAGAAGTGCTGTGCGTGGCTCTGGGGGTTTTCTATGTTAAATTGCCCTTTTCTGGACAAACAATGAAACAAGGACTCCATCCCCTCCTCAGTACCATTAGCCAAGAAATCACTGTCCCTGTCGAGGTAAACTGGCTTCTTTTAATGGGAATAAATAATGTGTCAAACCAAAGTGTCAACAGAGCAGAGTGAGGGCTGTGAGCGAGGTGGGCTGTGAGCGAGGTGGCCTCCTCCTGCGGCTTTGCCCTTGCTCTCCAGAGGCAGTTGGGTAGCCACGTCTCCCTGGCCTACCACCTCTCTCAAACTCTCTGCTTTTCCAGAAAGACATTCCCATTCTACTCAGTCTGTTTTCCCAAAGTAAAGAGTAAGTTCCATGAAACCTGTAGAAGCAGACTATTGATTCAGTATTACTAGTTGATAAACCCTAAGGTTTATTGACTTTTAATAGCAAGCCCGTTTTGCTACAGGTTTTCCACATGTGAAGTGGTGAGCTTTTAAGGAGAGTAACATCCAAAGGTTTTCCTCTCATTCTCCCCTTCAAAGAAAGTCTTTTTTTTTTTTGTTCCCTTCAAGTTTGTGGTAAAATGCGGGTAGCTATTTATTGGCAGAAAATTCAATGAGAGAGGAGTGTCCATTTGTCCTCAGACCGTGAAAGGACAGCCGTGGGGTGGTTCTGCTGTTTCAAAGTAGCAGCTACTCTGCTGGAGACCGGTGGCAGCCCAGGCTTTGGCCATGGCTGTGGGAGCTCCCCATGGTGTGGGGTTGACATGTGGGCGTGTGTCCTTGGCTGGGGCTGTGGGGGCTGACACACACCATTTTCTACACTGTCAGGAACACAATGTCCTATGGCCAAAATCCCTGCTTTGCTTTGGAAGGACACTGAGTAAGTTAATTGTAGGTATGAGACAGCAGTCTGGGAAGACTAAGAAGGATGACACCGCCTGGGTTCTCAGATGAGCCCTTCACTGTACCCAGCTCACGTCCCCCCCACGACCTACTTTCTCGGCCTCCTCTCCAGAGCGCAGCAGGCCTCTGTTCCGCAGTGGGGCTGCTGCCTTCAATCTTCCTGGATGGTGGTGTTCTCCCTTGCTGAGCCTGGAGATGTGTGCCTGATTGTACTAGCTAAAAGTCCACTGGGGACCATGTTTCCAGTCTGAGTCTCATTTTTTAACAGCACGGTTTATTTGCCCTTTTTAAAGGGCTCAATTGTGAAGGCTGCTATGCTTAGCTAGCAGTACCCTAAATTTTTCAAAATACTCCCTCCTGTGTAAAGTCTGCTTTTAAAGTGACTTCCATCTTTTATAGTTAATGAACATTTAGGGAGCACTTGGTTGAGGCTCAGACAATTTATATGGGGTGCTTTAAGAAGTATTTTAAGATATAAGAGGTGCCAAGCATAACTGAGTCATATCTGTGGTGGTGAATGTGCACGCAACACTCACAGCCTGCCTGCATGTGCTTGGACACACACCTGGCAGGAAGACACTACATAAAATTCACCTGTGCATTCACTCACTCACTCAAATGTGCATCTGACACTCTGAGCGGAGGACAGTTTGCTGTGAAGATGTAAAAATATAAAAATATTTTGGTTTTTACTCTCAGACATTGATGTATTTGAACAGGATATTTCCCTGGTCTAGAGTAAGAAATAAACTTACGCTGCCCATAATTTAGCACGAGCTCACACCCATGTCTAACGGAAGTTTCCCAAAACAATAACCTTCGTGATACATCATGTATCTATTCTTGCCTTCCATTTCATAACCACTAAATTGACTTCACGGCCTAACTATGCTTTGAAAAACACTGTGGTGGGAGAGACAACCATGGTGATAAAGGAGTTGAAAGCCAGCTCACAGCTCTGGGAGTGTGACAAAGGCCCTGCTTGGCTTCTCTTCACAGGTAGCATCATGCAGAGCAGAGGCCTTTCTCCCAGGCCAGGGTGGCAGACAATGGGAACCTTCTCTCTCTTCTCTTCTGCTATAGACACTCATGTTAGGTCTCTGAATGGCGCTTTACGCAGGATGCCCAAGTTCATTTCAACACCCTGTCCTCGGCTACTGAGGCTCCCCTATGACCAGCACTAACAAAGCATAAAAGGAGCCCCAGCCCCCACTGATCCTGCACTGCCCTTTCAAATCCTCCTCCTCAATCACCATTTCATTGTGGCGTCCGGAGCGGGCTCGCACTCCACCGTTGGTGGGCACCCACTAAACACCCTGATGTGGACTCCCTTTGGAGAGCCGCCTTATTTTCAAAGATAGAAAAAGAACACAAACACAAAGCCTGCATTTTTCAATCCATCAAAGATCATTCTTGAGGACCTATTTCAGTGCTGAGAGAGGTGCTGTAGTGCATAAAGATACAGGCAAGAAATTTAGGATGTGCTCCTTGTCCTCAAGGGCATCTTGTTAGGATGATACCAAGGCTGAGACAAGTCAACATGAGGGATTAGGGAGAAGGTTGCCTTTGGAATGCCTCCCTGGTGGGAGTCATGGTTACCGAAGCACCAGGAAGCATTATGAGCAGGGGCGTTCGATGCAAGGCTCTTGGCCTCTCTGATTTTACTTAATTTATAAATGCTCTAAGGCCTTTTCCAGCAATAAAAGGCTGTGATTTTGCACGCGTGCGCGCACACACACACACACACACACACACACACACACACACACACATATACACAAAACAGAACTCAAGTACTGGGATGTCACCTTCCTCACAGTCCTTGGTAGCATCCTCAGTCTTAGCCTTTCTCCTTGATCTTCCTTTTGAGAACTTCCCAGTCCTACTGAGACTTTTCCTGGTCTAGAGTAAGAAATAAACTTACGCTAAAACAATTCCAAAATTGTTTTAATATTAAGTGCCAAACTTGAAAATTGTCAGATCAGCCGCCAGTCTCCCATTTCCTATTTACTGCTTGATGCTCCTTTTAGGGAGTCCTGTTCTTTTTGCTGTCATGCAAAGAAGCAAATGAAAGTTCTCTCTCCTCCATTAAGAAAGACACAAGATTTCCAAATCTCCTGAAGTCCAACTCTGCAGCCCCAGCTAGGACCCTGAGCTGAACCTGCCATATGCCTTGCTGCATGGAAGGCTCTTGACTGGCCTCCCTGTGAGGCTTTTCTTCCAGGGGCTTCCTCCAGCTCCTCCTTGACTCCCATTTGCATCTCCCCTTCCCCTGCACCTTTTATCTGAGCCTGGGTCCTCAGTTTTCAGAGTTGTCTCTGGGAGCACTGACTTGGAGCCCTTCCCTCACTGGTAAGGACAGTGCCTCCTGTTTCTCTGTGTTGTCCCCTTGCCTCCAAACTGGGCCCTTTCCCAAAGTTTCAGTATTCTGACAGCTCCAGCATTTCCCAACTTAGTGGGTCTCCCAGATCTCACATATTATTATCCTAATTAAGTACCAAACTGTGTAGTGCTCAGACTATAAATGGAATCACATTTGGCTGGTTTTACTTTTTCATCTTCTATGTCTAAACGACTTCCCTGTGCTGTTGCTTTTGCCTTTAAAACATTTACGGAAGTCAGGTTCTTCTTGTGGCAGCCCCCAATCCAGACCCTGATTTCCCCACACCAGGGGCATGCTGGCAACTTCCTGGTTGTCCTCTTCTCCTTGGCATCTCCCTCTTTCTGTAGACCTGTTATACTCATTTCCCTGAAACAGCACATTCACAAAGTGACTTTATGCCCGAGAACCTAATGTGACTTCAGCTGCCAAATGAGTCATGCCACTCCCCACCTGGCCTCTGAGGCCTTTGACACCTGGTCACCTTTCGCTTTCCCAGGTTATTTTCCTTCAGGCCCAGGGCTGCTGTTTGCATGGTGAACCTGATTCTGCCAGTGTAGCCTTAAGCAAGTCACTTAGCCTCTGGCTGACTCAATTTCCCCATCTGCCAAATGGGTGAAATAAAAATCTCGGCCTTACTATGGAGGACATATGGAACCAAGAGCTAGGAAACCAGCAAGAAAAGACTTACTTCCCAGATATAGAATTTCAAATAACAAGCTTGAAAATTAAGAACAAATGACATGCCATTGAGTTCTCAGTTGAACTTCCTATTTGTGTAGTGTTGCTTCAAGGGCAAAAGTATACATGATTTAAAGTTTTAAAGTTGAGGTTTGGTCATGTAGCTGAAGGGGACCAGGAGTGAGCTAGAAATTCATAAACAGGCAGACTTGGGACACTTTTAAGGAGGAAGACCACATTTTAGCCATTTTCCCAGACACACAGCCAGTTCCTGGCACATTCCAGGTCAACTCTCCATGACCAGGACCGTCCAGGCCTTTCTAAGAGTGGAAGGAGAGGTAGGCAGCATGGCATCCTGTAAAACAATGGCAGACCACTCTGTTTCTGCCAAAGGACTCCGGGCACAGGCCCATCATGTGAAGTGCCTGGGGAGGAGTGAGAACAGGGACCTCAGCCCAAGCCTACAAAGGAAGGCTCAACCACGAGTAAGTCAAGGTGACCACAGGAAGCGCTCAGCAAATATTTTGTGACAAATTTAACTCCAGTTGTAACTCGAATCTTGCCCTCCAGGGTTTTTGCCATTGAAATAAAAAGTTCCCAAGCCTAACTAGGGAAACAATACCTTTATCAGAAAGAAATTCCACCAAACAGTGTACTCCTTATAATAAGATGGCTTTAAATATGAAGTAGTCCTATTGCATTATAGCAAGCAATGGGGCTTAACGGATCCTTATTAAAAACCAATATTGTAAGGCATGATTATATTAAAATATGATCTGGCTTTTCCCTCTGTGCAGAATCTTACACAATGTTGATACCATATGCACTTTAAAAACCAACCTAAGGTTGACCTGATCATCTTGTGGCTTTGGGTGAAGAAATGGGAAGCAAGGCCTGCTTGCAGAGAATGTACTTGGTGCTCAGGGCCTGGATGTCCTGGGCCAGTGCTATCTTCCAGCAAGGATGTTGCTGGGACTCAAGTCTAAGATGCTTATACATTTGTACTTCCTCAAATCAAAGCTGGGATGTGGACTTGGAGGTTTAAATTAGCCCTGGGCAGATAGTGATGAAGCACAGGGCAGCACTGGATAAGGCTGGGAAGAGGAGACACAGAACTAACTGGGCTTTCCTAATTTCCTCAAAATCATGTCTGGCTTCTCACTGCATTTGAATTTAACTTAATATAGAGGATGTGCTGCCTGAAAGAAAAGGGATATTTTCCCAGGCAACAGAGAAGCCCGACAAAGGCTGGTCCCATCCCATGGCCCTGGCGCTCGCTCACCTGGTCCACTGTCCACCGGGCCACCTGGCTGGCCTGGATGTCAGCTACACCTGGCAGCAGCTTGCAGTGCTGCTCCCTGCCGAGGGGAAGCTCCCGAGAAGGGTGGGCTGACATGGAAGTCAGGAAGACCGATTGGTGCAGGGCCTGCTGGTTCTGCTCAGCTGAGTATTCTGAAAGAGAGGCAGTGTGGAGTGAGCAGCAGGTCAGCCTGGAGCCGAGGGCCTGTGGTCAGGGTAGGAAAGATGCAGACACAACCAACAGCCTTGTCTCCTGCTTATATAAGGTCACACAGCCAGGAGTTCCCATGCATAGCCTATACCATGGTTCTGCTCTAGAACAGTGGCCTAGCCAAAATAGATGTCATGTTAGGCCCTGAAGACTGTGGCTGCTTGCTTTAAATACAAATCATTTCTGTGAGATACTGTTTGATGGCCAATGAAGGACTAGCTTGTCACTGCCTCTGGCTTCTCTCTCCTTAAATCAGAGGAGAGATTTAAGGAACCAAAGACCCACTCAGAATGTGAATGCTGAGCAGATTGGCATACTGAACTATCTGGGATGTGTATGTACAAAAGAACAATTTCTTCCTGGAAGCCATTCTATACATCTCTAAAGCTGGCCAGGTCCACATCTGGCTTCCTAAATCCCCTGGTGACACTGAATGAAATGTAGCACAGGGTCCTCATGAGAACTGGGGTGACATCAGCTGCTGCTGTCAATCCCCAGCACACAATAACCTCAGGTGGGAATCTGGGGCAGCTAAGGATTTCTGGAAAGCAGCCTCCGCTGAGATGTGATTTCCCTGGCACAGGCATTCTTAAGTGGGGTGCTCTCTTTTCTGAACAAAACCTCTGAGTGCACCAGGGTTGTGAGGGCATAAAGAACAATGGCTGCTGCTTGCCCAAGAGTGGCTGCTCTTGAAGTGAGACTTCAATGGGATTGATGCACTTCAATGTCATTTTTATCAACACTTCTGTTTAGTTTTTCCCCTCAATAATGACTTCACTATTTATTTATTTGTTTATTGCAGTGCTGATGATTGAACTCGGGGCCTCATGCATGCTAGGCAAGTGCTCTACCATATTATTACATCCCTAGTCCCAAAGTAACTTTATTCTTAAGTTACAGCCCAACATTTAAGATAGACCATAGATTTAAATCCTCTATTTTACTTTGAATCTACAAACGGGCAAGGAACAAAAACATGTTACAGAGATTTCAGAGAAAAACATTGCCTTTATAATATCTTCTAAGATACTTTTGACGTGCATTAGCAAAATAAAACTACCAATATTTAAAAAGACCTTGAAAAGACATATTATGAAAAGAAATATTTCAAGAAAAAAAGTACACCCTTCATAATGCAAATGGCAGGTTAAGAAAGCAATAGCTACATAATTTAAAGTTTATTATGATGGTTGGTGTTTTACAAACTGAGCCTAAAGAGTTATTATGCAAATAATTCCACCTCAAATTAATTACAGTTCTTAAAGGGTGAGGCTGACCTGTACTTGACATGGTCGGTTGTATACTTTTTATAATCAGAAAGGCCCTAAGCTTTAAGCAATCTGTCACTGGGATTCTCTATACGATGCTGCTCTTGTGGATCGCAGCAGACATCCTCATATTTACCAAGACTTGCTGTCTACCTAGATGAAGAGACAGCAAAATTGCCAGCTTCTTCCCAATTCTTATGCTCCAGTTGCAACCAGCAGCAAATTCATCTCCAACTGCTGATTGTCCAATGCTGACCTTTTTAGTATGTAAATAGGTTATCTCTCTTCACATAGTTCTGCCAACAGTATGTAAGGCTGCAGGTTCTGAAAGGAAGCTTCATATCTTCTTGGAAAAGCCAGTATGCTGACATATAAGAATGTCCTTTAATGAAGTTGTCCCATTGTACAAGGAGCATGTACAAAACAAGCCCTAAAACCCAGGATGGAAGCATCACAGGGCCAGACTGTGATTATACCAACACAGAAACCTCAGAGAACTTCCCAGGGAAATCCAGAGCCATGGTCTCTTAAGGATTAAGACCTGAGCCAAAGATGGGCTTTATTCTGGAAAAGAATGACTGTATTGCTCAATTCGTTGCTTTTGATGAAATAGTATGGACTTAAACAAACAAACATATGTATCTCAAACCCATGCCTTGGGCAAATTAATGATGTATAATCTCTATAGTATGCAGGACTCTGAAAAGACACAGTTAATAAATCGTATGTCTCAGGAATAGGAAGATATCAAGGAATGGTGATTATATTTCTGTGATTCACAAATTAAGGCTTCAGGTATTAAACATGTAAAGAAAGAATCACTGAATTCCAAACCAAGAAAATTTCCAACACAATAATTTTGGAAAAGAACTGTTTGCTTTGGATGTTGAGATATTCTCTTGAAAGTATACCTCGTGTGTTTCTTTCAGTACCTGAACTAGGGTTCCTCAGCCCACTGCATTTCATTGTTGAGGCAGATTTCTGGCTCTGGAAGGTGATACATGGGGACTCCCATTGGCTCAGGTACCAAGACAGCCTTTAGAATTAAAGGCAGGGAACTCTTGCTTTATACTTTTGAATTTAGATTGGTTTGATATTATCTATGGCTTTTGAATATGGTTAAACGTGCCCCTGTTAAATCAAAGCATTCATTTGGAGGGAATTGGAATTTGGATTACTCAAGGAATGAACAAAACTTACTTGGAAGCCCATGAGAACTGTGGGGAACAATTTTAATGCCACAGGAGATCCTACCATGGGCAGTGGAGAAAGATCTACAGCTCTCTGCTGGGCTGTAAAGTCCCTACTGAGTTCCAAGAATTTTCACCAGGTATAAGGGTTAGAGTCTATTCATCTGTAACCTCAAGTCCTGGGGAATTAGTCACATGTTTAACATATGAAAATTTTTTACTGTTATTAATTTTGTTGTATCAATTTCACATCATTGAATAAAAACTTGAAAACTTACTTTCCATGTTTTCAGTTGAACATGGGTATGTTCAACCAAAGTCTGAAAACATTAAATAGAAAATTTCAAAAGTGAACAATTCATAAGTTTAAAATTGTGTGATGTTCTGAATAACTTGTTGAAATCTTGTGGCATCTTTCCTGTGATGTGAGTCCTCTCTTTGTCCAGTGTATCCACTCTGTACACACTACCTGCCCGTTAGTTACTCACTAGCTGTTTGTTATCAGATTGACCACTATGGTATAGCAGTGCTTGTGTTCAAGTAACCTTAATTTATTTAATAATGTCCCCAAAGTACAAGTACTGATGCAAAGGAGGCAACAGGGCACAAAACATGGAAGGAGAGATTAACTCTGGTATTAAGTGGCAATGCTGCAGGGCATCTAGGAAAAAACAGAGTATATAGTGGGTTCAATATAGAAGCAGTTTCAAGCATCCACTGGGTCTTGGTATGCCCTGTGGGTAAAGAGGGATCATTGTACTTAAAAAGAGTTAGGTTAGGAAAGGAGCTTCTGAATAACTAGTCTATCATCTCTATGACATGACTGGAGTTGACTACCATGCAGTGCTGGTGAGAGGGTGAAGGATAAAGCACTCAGCAAGGTCGAAGCTGCTGTAATCACTCAATGCAGATACTACTCTAAACGCAATCTGAATCTTTGAGACTGGGATTAATGTTTTATAAAGGAAAATTGCATAACTCCAAATCAACACAATGCAAGACTAATTCTCAGGCAGTGACAAAAGGGAATGTATTTGGGGGGAGTGTTTCATGGTGACTGTTCTGTATCCTTTGTACCCTTTACCAGGTCTACTTTCTTCCACAACTGATGAGTTTGGAGTGGGACCCTTAGGTTGAGCTGAAGGAGTGCTTAGATGACCTTGCCCCAGAGGAACTGTGGCACAGAGAGGGAAGGTTGGGTTGACCAGATTGCTTGGTTTTGGAGCAGAACAGTGACCTTGAATGAGATGTTTACTGCCTATGCATCCAGGTTTTTCCTCTCAAAAGTGGGTAATAATAGTACTTATACCTCACTGAGTTGCTGTGATTAGAATAGCTCCTAGTATACAATGAGTGTTTAGTGCATGTAAGATATCACATTACTGTTTCAAGACATAAAGGTTGCAACAAGAGTGAATGTGGGGACATATAATATGCCCAAAGCCAGTGTAACTAGATGTCCCTGAAACCTATAAAAGCTGAAATCCATACTGAGACTCAGGTTCTTGAGGGCTATGTTTAGATTCACACCCTAGAAGTCCTGGAATGGCAGTGCTGTGGTCAGCAGAACCCTTTGCAGAAGTCCCAGAGGAGAGGAATGAGAGTGGCATCCTCAGGCTTCCCAGGCAAACTAGGCCCCATGTGTGGTGGTAGCCTCACAGCACTGCTAAAATTCAGTGGGGCTGGCAGCTTGGAGATTACGTGACTCTTGACAGACTTTTAAAATCAGAGGTTGATTTGCATTAGTTTAAATTCTGTGCATAAAATTAAACTTTTGAAAATATCTGCTTAAAAACTTGCCTACATCTTTATAAGATGTGAACACAGTAATTTGAACTTTTCTCTAAACCCAATACAGCTCATATCATATCAGATAGTTGCTAATCAATAAGTTACATAAACCACTGATGAAGGTGTATAAATCATGTGCTGTGTGAGGATTTTCAGTCAGCCATGGGCTGTGTATATGATGTTAGTCCTGTTAGATTACTGTAGAGCTAAAAAATTCCTGTTGCCTGATATTTTACTATACTTTTTCTATGTTTAGACATGAAGAGACACAAATACCATCATGTTACAGTTGCCTACCGTATTTAGTATTGTAACATGCAGTACAGGTTTGTAGCCTAGCAGGATCAGGCTATACCAACTGTGTAGCAGGCTCTGCCATCAAGGTGTATAAACAACACTTTGTGATGTTTGCATGATAAAATCACCTACTGATGTAGTTCTCAGACTGTCAAGTGATACATGACAGTACTGTCCTCAAAATCATTCTCATCACACTAAAAAGTTCAGATTATTCTATCTTGGGGCACTTTGGATAAACAGGAGCTTCCAGATTGGAAAAGGACATTTACCATCAAGCAGGCAAGAAGGTCACTTGCGCTTCATTCCAGCTCTGCTTCTACCTACCACAGCTGAGGGATACGGGCTGCTTCCCAGTTTCACTGCCTCACTGCAGTAATGACTCTTCCCCAGTTTCCCGAAAAGTCAGCCAAGGAAATTCATCCTGCAAACGCAGCCCTCCTACTGGAGGTTTCAACATTCTAATTAATCAAAATGTCCTTTGCACCAGAAAATGAAATGCGTATGAAATCCTGGCTTTGTCTCTAAACCCAGTGGTGAGTGACAACAAAGGAAGCTATCCCTACATTTAGGATAACCTTTCTCTTCCAGAAAACAAGAGTAGTAACACTTGTCACTCCAGTGGGTTACCATTTGTGGAACTGTTGAAGGATTTTTGCTACCACTTTTTTCATAATGGGTATTTCTTTTGGATTTCATGGCCTTTAAAATTATGATGAAGTGTTTAAGGATTTCATCAAGGTGCTTAGGGATCTGGGCCAACAACTTCAGCTCTGCATCCCACCCCAGGGTCCAAAGAAATCCTGCACTAGAGCAATGGGAGACTTGGCCATAGATCGTGAGTCTCTTCAGGATGACTGGGAGAGGGGAATTCCATTTCCAAGCATGTTTAGGCATTATTGTCCTGCAGAGGCAATACATAACACCCTTTAGAGACATAAGTCTTGTTAGCAGGAAGAAAAGCCCAGTCAGGAGAGAGTTTCTTTCTCTAGTCTATGGAGATGGAGGGAATGGCCAGTTGAGAGTGACATGTGACTTAGAAGCAGCTTTTTCAGTGACCAAACAGGCTTGTGACATGGAGTATAGAACCATATGCTTCCTAATTCCAAATATATATTTTAAGTATTTGGGGTCTAAAGGATTTTATTTCATCTGAAAATAGCATGAAAATAGGTCCCCAATTTCTTCTCTATCCCTCTCACTCATCCCTCTCATATTGCTCTACCCCCACACCAAAGGGAAAAAACATCCTTTATGGAAATGTTCTTTAAAAATATGGCTGTTTCTTCACAAAAGCCTCACACAACAAAACCGAAGCAAGTGAGTCATAGATGGTAAACCAGAGTCTGCATGACTGGGCCTGGAGTTATTTTTAATTCCACTAAAAACAGAGACCCATTTCACAAGTAACCATCTCTTCAATTAAAGGGGGTACAATTCTACTGTGTTCTCTGCTTAAAAAAGATAAAAATAAAAAATAAATAAATAAAAGAGAATTTCAACTGGCTCTGAAATTCAATTATGTGATTTTCTTGCCCACCGTATAATCTGTGATAGCTCCCAACTGATTCCATCAATTTATCCAGCACTTGCTGAGCAGTTACTCTGTTCGAGGTACTGTGCTTCCTTAGTGACTTCTGCTGGAGAAGCAAGCAAATGTTCAGAAATGGCTCTTCACTTGGTGATGGTGTTTTCTCCCTGGGTCACCTCTCTTAATGGTCTGCCTACTCTGTGCTTGAAACCATCATTTCTGGGCTATACCAGATTCTTCTCTTGATTGTGATGCTTTTGAACCCACTTGGTCCCTCTTCTTTTCCATTTATTCATCTGCTCTATGGCCCAAAACAAGGGTAAGAGCAGACCAAGAGAAGCTGAAGCATGATTGGCAAGATGATGTCTACCCTCATGTCATGCTTGGTAATATGAGCTCATCAAGAACAGACATTTAATTGACAGTGGGCCCTCTGCACTTGCTATTTCTCATATGAAAAATCATATCCAAATATGGCATGGCTTGTCTGTTGTACCATGTTCCATTTCTTTACCACATTAATGTTCAGAATTTAAACACTGATATCTGCTGCGTGCCATAATGGTTTAGCTATTGGTCCTCCCTCATCACAAGCTGCTCTTCATATCTGGTTTCATACTAATGTGGAAGATGAAGCATAGAAAAATCAGGGGTTTCCTCAGGACTGCCCAATGGACTCTCAAGAGAATCAGATGTTGAATGAAGAGCCCAAGATGTTCTAGATCTGTGTCTTATACAGTATGATAGCCACTAGGGACATGTGGCTATGGAGCACTTGAAATGTGGAGTGCAATTTGAGATGTGCCACAATATGTCTTGGATGTTGATAACTTGGTATTAAAAAGAAGAATGTAAAATAAACCTCCTTAATATTTTTTTGAATCTTGATTTACATGTTGAAATAATATTTTGGGTATGTTGGGTTAAATAAAATTATTTTTACTTGTTTATTATTTTAAATGTGACTACTAGATAATTTCTGTGGCTAGTGTTCTTTTTCTATTAGATGGTACAGGTCTGGGAGGGTGTTGAGCCATGTCTCTGTAGAGAAATGCTCCAGGTGCAAGAAGAGACTTGGAGACCGGATGCAATCAACATTACCCTTGTTGAGATAATGACAAAGGCTGAAGGTGGCCTGTATTCCACCAAGGGCCAGCAACTCCAAGAATGGTAGAAGATTTGAAGTCCTGAGATCACGGACATTCTCTAGGAGCAGACAAGTCTGCCTGGAGAGAGACTAGCTGAGTTCTCATCTTGGCTCCATAATATTTGCTGTGAGACTCTGAACAATGTATTTCTCTGGCACACAGGTGAGGTTCATAAATAATGTGTTATGTGGATGAATAAATGACCAAATGAGTACATGCATTAGGAAAGCAGGAACTTTTTCAATCAATTACAAAAAGCGACTTTCAAAATGAGGTTAAGAACCATTCACACATAGAGTCACTTTCTCTAACAGTTTTGCTACTCACCCTGAATCACTAAGGACTGAGGGTGTTTATGGCAATCTGGCTGCTCCCTTTTTTCTTGAGTACTGGTGGAGATAAGCGAGGGCCTGTGGGCTTTGGCACCTCCAGGCTCCCTGCTGCCATCTTCCCAGTATTCCCCTCAGTCATCCTGTAATAGTCCAGCTCCTCTGAGGCTCCACCTACTGGCTTCCCAATTCCATTCACAACCAGGTGCCTTCCCATTTTGGGCATGCTCTGATGCCCAGGGAGAAGTGAATGCCCAACTCTCCACTCAAGCCTGCCTTCCTCCATCTGGTTGAAGTGCCTTTCTCCTCAGTTCTCTCTTATAGGACCTCACAGCACGTTTTTGAAGACCCAAAGGCCAGTAGCCCTTCAGTGCGGGTGGCCTTGTTTCCTCAGTTTACTTTGTGGGTTCCAGAAATGCAGTCAACTCCCTGCTAGGTCCCAAAGTCTTCTCTTTACTCCCTCCAGGACTGTCACTCTTCCCCAGGTCTTCAGGAACTGAAACTTGCTTCCTCTCTCTTTCAAGGGCTGCCACCCAGCCTAGCTAGTGTGTGGGACAGTCTTCCTGGCTTCCCTTGCCTGGCTGCCTCCACACAGGCACTTTCTAAAGACTAATTGCCAAATGCAGCTGAATCTGATGGAGTCAGCCACTTAATCAGCAGAGGAAGAGGCAAGCAATATACTTCCTGGAACAGAAACCAGAAACCAAGGCTATGAAGTGCTCTGGCCTCCAGCTTCAATCCATGAGCACAGGATTTTAGCTCCTTCTTTGGATTTTATTTCAGTAAACACTCCTCAAAGGGATCCCTGATCCCAGGATGTCCAGCCTTGGGGTTCCTAAATCCAGAGACCTGTAGTTCAGGTACAGAGGCCCTGGTCTACCCTCAGACCTGATCACTTTCCAGGGACCTCCCTCTGCCTCTCTGGAAGTAGCTCATGCCCATCCCCCCAACTCCAATGCCCCTGCCACTTGCTACACTATGTTAAAAGTTTACTTTTCAGTCCCCATTAGCAGAGCATAAATTCAAGGGCAATCATTTCCAATTTATCCACACAGCCACATGATGTAGCACAGATCTGACACATGGTATAGCATAACACAGGTGCTTAATACATGATGTGACTGGTGAGCCATCTGAGGAATTTTACTGCAGAGACAAATAATGCAGTGGGAACAGCTAACGTAGTCTGTGCCAGTGAAAACAATGAGTATCCACCCTGGATTCTCTCATTTGCCAAAGAGACTCATTACTGAAAAGGTCAGGGATTGTTTGTGAAATGAAATCTAACTCACTCCTCAATTAGATGTTTGAGAAGCAGATATTCCTTTACTTCATTTGAACAAAAATGCAGGAAAAATCCATATTAATTTTTGATATGTTAGTCATCCAATAAAAGACTTTAGTACAGGATATTTCTGATGGCTAAAGGGTGACCTTTGAGTTTAATATCTTTTTTGCCACAGCTTGAGACATATTAATTAACTTCTTTGATTGAATACTACAATTCAATCACTCAGCATGTATTTTTGAATCCTCTGCAACACCAAACTCCTTCACTTGCAAAGGTGAGATCATAATTGAATCAACATGGGCATGAACTTGACCAGAGAACTGGAGTGGCTCTTCTCAAAGTAGGTATGCTCCCACCTGATAACTTCCTATCCCTACTCCACACCATGCAGTGTGTGGAACATGCTGTGTGGGGTTAGCATGCACAAATCTGAAAGGCCCTAACACTCACTTCTGTGAGCATAAAGAAGTGAGGTAAGCATACTCAAATTCCAATATGGATGGCAGGACTAGATTAAAAGGAGCAGATGAATTTGGACATTTGGGTTATCAAAGATGAGACCCGGAGTATTTCAGATTTCAGACATTTTTAAATTTTGGAATATATACATATACATAATGAGATATCTTGGGGATGGAATCCAAATTAACATGAGATTCCTTTATGTCTCATATATACTTTAAAACATATAGTCTGACCATAATTTTATACATTATTGATAATTTGGGGCATAGTAAAGTTTCCACTATGATATCATACTGGTGCTCAAAGTTTCAGATTTTGGAGCATCCTGAATTTGGGGTTTGGGGGTGGGAATGCTCTGCCTGTAGACTCTCTGAAATCAGGGGAGGGTGTGCACCCCATGCCTAGGGGAGACTACAGGGCAATGAGAGAGAAAATCGAAGCAGGCCCATTTTCCAGCTCCCACGAGGCAAAGGTTGGGAAGGTGAAATGAACAAATGCAAGTTGTAAGTCTTACCATATCCACACTGCCTTTGCAGAGTCTACCTCCTGGTATAGTGCCTTCATAGGAGGTGCTCAAGAGCTGTTTGCTGACAACTAACAGGGCAGGTATAGATGGTGGGAAGGGGGCAGAAGAATTTATGTCTCTGGAATGAAGCAAAGAGTCAAACTCCCCCTGTGTGCCATGAGTAAATATCTTGCTGGAATCTGTCTCCATTCTCTATTCCCAACCACTGGGCAAACCATTTGAATAGGAATCCATAGGTGTTCAGCTTCATCAGAGAATCCTTTGGGTGGAAAGACTCCCAAGGTCTGGTGTGACTCCAAGTTTCTTATGCTCATGATGAAACACAGCCAACTCAGGGCATAGCATGGTGCCGTCATCCAGTAGCAAAGCAACAGGAACAAAACTGAACCCAATGGAATGACCCTCAGGTGCCAGATTGGAAGTGGGGCATGGTTTTAGATGCAAAGATCTGTCAGCACCAGTGAGACTTGCTCCCCTAGGCCAGCGTCCAATGGAGGTACACAGCCCATTGAACCCCAGAGATTGGCACTCTGGGGCACTATTTTCCTCCTGTCCTTCTCTGAAAAGGGATTTCTCATTATAGCAATACACAGCATCTGAATTTCCAGACAGGTCCCTGAAAGTATTGTCAGATTTATCTAAAAACTAACATGCTCCAGAGATGCTACTGGGGACCCATGGAAACATGACCAAAGGAGCACCTCAAGTTCCCCAGAAATAACAGTGGCAGGTTCTGCCTGGCAGAGGTAAAAGACACATGCTGCTCTGGGGACACAGGGCTGCTGCTCCCTTTTTCCTCTACCCCTGGCACACAGAGCTGCCTCTTTCACTGGCAGTGAGCTCAGCACAGATGCTCACTCCTGCATGGTGCCAAGGACTCCCCTCATGGATATGCTGACGTGTTCACAGATTTAGAGAAATTATCCTGCTCTGGGGCACTCTGAAGTCCAAGAGGGTTCTCCACATGTCTTGGGGAGCCACCTGTTTTCACAGGCTCAGACACTCCCAGACAGCTCTTCCCATTTGAAAATGATTCTCAGTAGAGGATCTTCTACACAGGACAGCCCCAAGGCCATGTGTCTTCCCTCCCATTCTGAGACAGAAAACACTTACCAGAAGCCAGGGCACCCCTCCATGAATTAAAAGCACACACTGCTTCTTAAGTGTTTATCACTCCTCTTCTTGTGATTATTCATTGTTGAAAACATGTAAATAAATTAGTGGACTTCTTTTCATGTTTTACTTTTGCACAGACTCATTGAGGAGCAGCTCATGGGCTGTTTTCTTCTTGCAGGAATCATGAGTATTTCCAAACCTTTTCCTGCTTTGCAGAGAAGCCAGATGCACAACACAAACAGGCCAGGCTGCTCTTCAGGTGGTCCATGGCTTGGTTGATTTGATTGTCTCTCCTTTGCATACCAAGACTGGCTCAGGAAAAGCCAGCCTCCCTGCAGAGCTGCTTGTGATGTGTTCCCTGCTCCTTAGCCCCTCCCACCTGCTGTCCAGGGCTTCCTCTGTGCAAATGGATCAAATGTGTGTCCTCACACATTTTGGCATGAGCCATTCTCCCACTGACTGTCCTCTGGGCTCCTTGGCCTGGTGTCACCTTCTGCTAATTATAGGGAGCAAGTGGGCTGTGAAGATTAGAAAATTATAGGCAGAACAGCAAATAAAATTAAGGCTAGCTTTTTAGTTAAAGAAGAAATTAGTGTTCTTAGTATTTTATAGACTTCAGGCTTTCTTTAAAAATTATAACAATTATGAATAAACAAACAAAAATTATAGCAAATTTAAGAAAATTGACTTGAGCTGGATAAAACACAAAAAAGACTCCATGCTCTTTTTACCTGGTTGAAGTCTTGTCAGAAACTCAGCTCCAAGCTATGCAAAAGCTATTCTGTTCAGCTTTTCTCTCCTAAAATAAATACCATTTGATGCCAATATGCACAGATGATATATCTGACCTTCTCCAATTACCAACATTCGAGAGAATAGAAAGCTTTTAATGGGTGTGTGTGTGTGTGTGAGAGAGAGAGAGAGAGAAGAGAGAGAGAGAGAGAGAGAGAGAGAGAGACAGAGAGAGAGAGAGAGAGAGAGAGAGAGAGAGAGAGAGAGAGAGAGAGAGAGAGAGAGAGGAGAGAGAGAAAAGAGAAAAACTAAACACTAAATATTTCAGTGGCAGGAATGAGTACTTGACACAATTTAAAAACAAATAAAGCAAAGAAGCAACAAAGGATTGGATTGGTCACTATATATTGCATTTCGGCCTCCTTGAGTCTGCCAATAGAGACATCCCCATCCACCCACGCGCCACTTGTGGTCACTTCCCACTGAGGCCGCCATCACACACTGGCTTTGCTCTTGCCACCTGTCCTTTTCTCATTCCAGACAGCATGGCCTGAGCAAGCTCTTCTCTTCTTTTAGTTCTTCACACTGCAGAACTAATATCCCAGACCCACTGAGCTGTGGTGTTTTGTTTCTTGATGACATGTTAGCATGGGAGCAAGGAATTTTCAATTAGTTGGAAGCAAGGTCTATGTTGCTTGAAATTCACATCCATCAATTAGAATCCCATGAGGAGACATGGAACCAAGTGAATCTCCAACAGAGCCATTCAGAGACTGGGCTTTGTAACCTCCACCAGAGATCCTGGAAAATAGCCCTGGGAAGTTGACAGCATGCTTTTAGAAGGTATAGCCTGAGATACAAGTTCTTTGCAATTTAAAAAACAAACCAGGAAAAATTAAAAAGTGCATAAGAATTAGGTTTATAACACTATTATATTTACAGTATAAACTGTTTCGTTCTACACATTCATAATATCTTGCAAAAAAACCATGCAAACAGTACACTTATCACATGCATGCTTACAAAGAACAGGAAGCTGTGGGATAAGAAATGATATGCTTGACCCTAGAACTAATGAATTGACTAGGTGAGTATAGAAAAAGACAAAATTTGAAAATTACACTTTTATGAATATTAGAGTTTAACTATTAGGCAGCTACTTTTTATTAGTGCATATTAATTATACAGAATAGTGGGTCTCATTTGGTATATTTGTATATGTGTATAATATATTAAGCAATTACTTTATAACTACTTCAAATCTATCATATTAGAAATTTAAATAACAATGGAAGGGCAATTGAGGACACAGGCTTTCTCACCTAAACAGGAATGTGACCATTTCTTTGGGTCTTTCACTTTTACACATGTACAGTCATAAGAGAAACTGATGAGATTGTGTTTGGAAAGCCTCAAGTTCCTTGTGTCAGAAAGCAACCTGGTATTGTAAATTAAGGCCTGCATTTCCCATGGGAAGAAGACTCCTTATGTGTAATGATATGGCAAGGCTCTTTTTCAAGCAAATGGTACTTGTATTCAAAACCCTGCATTACATCAATGTTGAAAATAACTGCATTTGGAATCAGTAATTTTCTTGGCATGGTTACTTTCCACTTGAAGATACTGTAGTGTCACCAGGATGAAGTGATGTTTTAGGGAGTGAATGCTTACAGATCAGCTACTTGCAGCATAACTGGATAACTATTAATGAATTAGAGAATAAGGCAGTAGCACCAACACTTAAAACAGCAAAAAACCCTTTTCTTAATTGCCAACGATAACAGGCAAGCTGTTAATATTTGTGTGTTCATGTGGGTGGGTGGGGATTTTTTTAAAAAGCAGTGTTGGAAAATAAAAGAATTTTAATAAGGCAAGTGTTTGCAGAAGAGTGATTCAGGTGAGCTGTCACCACAAGCTCAAAACCCTGTTGGTTGTGATGGGGAATATTTAGAAACATTCTGCAGAGCTTCTAATAAACCATTTGAAAGAGACAGCACTGAGCCATGATTGAACAGTGATAGAACACATCGGCAAGATGGAAAATGCACCTGAGATAAATGAGAAACAGCAAGTTTCTGAGTCCAATGACCCCTCCATCTTCCCAAATAACCTGGGAATCTTCAGGGAATAAAACTGCCTCTCGTCTCTCAGTCTAACCTCAGGCTGACATTCTCATAGTAACTATTCCTCAATTACATGGTAAGGCTTCATTGTACCACATTTTATTCTACCCTGGGAACAGAAGATCATCTGAAATGTTTTGGAAGGCCATGTACATTTATTAGGACACACCAGTGCCATTCTTTGGGGGATTGCAAGGGTAAATCATGGTGGCCACGTTTCACATGATAGTGCTATGGGGTCCCTTGATGGAGTTACCCCTTTACTTTAGAACATCCTCCACAAGGAAACTATGGTTACAGTTTTATGCATCAAAGAAAAATGGAAAATCTTCCATGCCTTCCTCTTTTTCATGGTTTCCACTGTGTTATTCAAAATGGAAGATGATGACAAAAGAATATAAAGCCAAAGAAATGCCACACATTCTTATTTATGTACCTGCAATAACATTTAAACATAACTATGGGAAAAGTATATTGAAACATTTCAGAGGCAATGCCATTTCTGATTTTGAAAAGAAAAGGAGTCTGCTTCCCCTATCTTAATGCAGTATTCTAGCAAAGGTGCTGTGGCTGCTTATGTTCTCATTTTGGTCTTGGTGAGAATACTAATTGATAATGCTAGAATAATCTGTATCCATTGTGAATCTGAATTTTGTTTCTAAATTATTTTTGGACGTTGTCTTCCTTGAATCATAGATAATGACTGAGGTGTCTTAAGGAGAATTTTCTTCAGAAGGAAAATTGTATAGGGGTCAAAATCATATTGGTCAATTCTAGGTAAAGAAATAAAAAACTACTGGGTGGCCTTCAAACTACCCTTTCTTAATGACCAAGGAAACATCACTCATCTTTTCTTGTGCTCTCTTGAGCTCCATATTGACAGTACCATGGGAAGGAGGAATGATCTAATGAAAGCTTCTATGTGCTAGCAGAAACTAAGCAGCCTATTTATAAACTACTCTGAAATTTAAGTGAAAAGTTCTTACTTACTCCAGGTTCAAATGAGAGAGCAAGGCTTAAATGTGAAGACACAAAGGAGAAGTACAAGCTGGGGAAGAAGTGCATGATGGTTCGAACCAAGAGCATTAATGTCAAAGACCATAACAGGGAGCAGTGGGAGAACAGAGAGTGGACCTTGGCCAAGGCTAACCTGAAGAGCCACAGAGACAAGCCAATGTTGTAGGTAAAGAAGATGTTATAAATCCTGGGTTATAAATCCTCCTCTCTTCTGTCCCATCCTCTTTCCCTATGTCTTCCCAAGCTGAGCACATCACATAGGTCCCCACTGTGTTCATGCTGAGCTCTCTGGATGCCAGGCAGTTTGAAGCATTTTCAGGGAGGAGAATGAGGCACAGAAAGGGGATAGAAGTTGCTTACGCAATCTGCTAGGAGGCTGGGGATATAGCTCAGGGTAGAGTGCCTGCCTAGCATGCAGGAGGCCCTTGGTTCAATCCCAGTACTTGGGTGGGGGTTGCGGGGAGAATCTGCTAAAAGGCATGGATAGCCAAATCGTGTAGGAGCTGTAGGGCTAAGGGAATTCTATCTGCCTGGGAGGTAGGAATGAAGTCTTAAGGTGTAGTATGTCTGGAGTGGATTTCAGAGCACAAGAAAACAGGGAAAGGCAATTTGAGGACAAGACAAAGGGCAGAGTATTGAGTAGGGGTAAGGAGTGGGGAGGATGCACCCATGGACCCCAGGGGAGGAGCATATTCAAAGGACTTATTTTTCTGACCCAGATCTGTGGGAAGAATGCTGCTGAGGGTCAAAGAGGGCCATCTGTACTTGTAACTCTGAGCATGTGTGCCAGTGTGTCTGAGACCAGCTCAAAGGATGCTGGGCAATAATTTTCACCACCACCCTTTTCCTTTGCTACCTTCTTTTCCAGGCCAGGAAGCAGGCAACTCCCAGAAATGAAAAGCAAGCCTCTCTCTTCTGTCAGAAGGCAGACTGAACAACGCCTTTGCTGAAGGCAAAGCAGCCTTCAGGTGACCCAGCCTCCAGGGTGCCTCTGAGCAGCTGCCTGGGCATGTGCTAGAGGCTCGGGATGGGAGAGAGGTGGCTGATGCCATCTTTTTTGACTTCTCTGCGGCACAGTAAAGATGCTCTGAAGTGAGAAGAGGAAGGAAGGGAGCAGAGAGAATGTGGGCTTTCTAAAATCAATTTATTTCTCAAAAGTAGAATCCAATGTAAGAATTAAGGGACTCATATTAATTGTAACCCATCTATACTGTACCGTCTCCCACTTGGCCTGGGAGGGTGGAAATGGACGAGCAAATGCTGCCATAAATGAGCGGCCCCAAGTGGATGTGCTAAACAGAGGCAGCTACATTTTAGTTTTTGCAGTTTCTATCTTTAGTGTCCACCCACAATGGCAAAACACATTAATGAAATCCCACGCCTCACCTTGGGCATCAGTTCCAACTCCCTCTCTATCTTCAGTACTGATTATAACAAGGATGGTTCTCTGAATACATCTCCCTCTCTCAGATTGCCTTTTAGTAAAAAATTCATAAAACAACATAGAAATTACTAAAAGTAGGTTAGTGGGAGGGTGGGAAAGAGAATTTTTTTTTAAAAAAATTCTAAGCCAAGTACAAGATTTTGGGATTTTGCAAAGGGGAATGATAAACTAGGCCATTCAAATCTATTACACTAATATTTTCTCTGGCAAGAGACAGCTTGGTGGATTTGCATTCGGTTTCACTTTAGGACCTAATTCCTTGTTTAAAGAAAAAAAAAAACCTAGAGGAAAATTTTCCATTAGCTGTAAATTTTACTTAGGTCCAGAGACACATCCTAGCTAACACATATTAAAATCAACAATTAAGCATAATTGCATTAAAATATTAAAACACTGTAAGCTATTAGAAATAATGAGCATTTTTTTCCTTAAAACCACCACATAAATTACTCTGATGCTTTGTCAGACCCCTAATCAAGGAGAGCTGCCTGAAATGGCAGAGATTTTGCTTGCAGGACACTGCCCAGCATTAGTAGATCAGAGTGCTTGGGGGCAGGGATGGTTTTTTATTAAGCTGGAGCATTAGAGGAAGCTACCCTGTTAATAGCATCTTTGGATGGATACTCCTGTGCCATAAAAAGCTGAATTCCAAGAGTCATAATAATTATTATAATGTAATTAAAATACAAATAGAATTTTAGGCCATGTGGTAACAGAGATGGCAACAAAATATATTCTGTGGTTGTGGGAAGGGCCCTGCATGACATATTCACAGTGCGGGTGTGTGATATATTCCAAATTTTTGTTTTTAAAATAGAGAATGTAAATTACATCTAATTTAAGTCATTTAAAAAATCTTAATAAAGCACTTTGAAGAAATATTGTCCAGCCAACTCTTTCTATAGATAAGAAAGGTACATGCTAGGCTACAAAATTATCAGACATCTTTAATCAGTGTCCACAGTGATGAGGCTTCAACAAAATCCTGTCAATGTCTATATAGCTACAGGTGTTTTAAAAATCAATTTGGCACGTTTCTTTTCTTTTTCTTTTTTTGCATATAAGTTATGCAGAAAGCTAGATCAATGGTTCTCCAGTTAGGTGAGAATCATTTGTGGAGATTTAAAATCTAGTGATCACACTGATTGAATAAGAATTTCTGGGGGTGTGGTTGGGGACTGGGCACTGGTAGTTTTATAGGGTCCCTCTTCCCTGGGTGAGACCTGCTGGTGTAGAGCTCTGTCTTTGTCTTTACTACCAGTTCATTCCTTTCTTTCTTCCCATGGGGGGTGGTGGTGCTTCTGAACAAGGCCCTGAAAGAACACAGAAAGGAGTCAACTCCACAGAGTCAGTTAGAGGTTGCCCTCTAAGAAAACCTAGGTCCTCACATGTGGTACCTATAGGGTCTGACAGGCTATGTAAGGAGCTGTGGGACACACACCCCACTTACAGGTGAGCCCTCAGCTCTAGCCCACCGTGCCATTAGGAATGTGAGCCCAGGGTAGCTCAGTTTTTAAAAGAAGACAGAAATTTGCTTTGTATGTGAAAGTCTCTTGATTTTTAAATGCCTATAATGAATTTTAAAATTTATACAAATTATGTATTGACCAAATAATCACACATATGACCAAATGTGGCCTAGGACTTGCCACTGTACAGTCTCTGAACTAACATAATATACTATATATAGTAAGCATAAAGCAATAAATATTTTCAGATGCTCCATGAACAAAATCTGGGAAGTTTTAGTTTTTTAAACAATATAGATAAATCTCTATGGCATTGATTTGCAATTTAGTTGTGCTCTCCAGAACCTAATACTGTAACTTATATTAACAGGCCCTCAAAAGAAGTTGGCTAACCAAAGGACAGTGTAACTCCATAGGTGTACAAACATTGTAAAGCAAACATACAAACACCCCACTACCACCACCACCCAGCCTGACATGCCTAAGCTCTGCTGTGCCACACTGATCCCTTGGAAACCTTGCTCATGTGTGGTTGTAACTGAGATTCTCTGGTTATCACAAGCTCTCAGGTGATGCTGATATCACTGGCCATCATCACTCCATGTAGGACTCTATGCTTATTCCTGGTGGGCAGCACCCTGTCTTTTTTCACTATCACTGGCACAGAGTAGGAGCTCAGGAATGCCAGCTAGGCAACCTAGTGAATGAACTGACTTGGAGCACTCCCATTGCAGGCCCCCAGCAGTGCTGGGCAGGCTCTGCAGGAGGCAGAGTGTGCACTGGGGCTAGGAGATGAGGCAAGATTGGGGTTCTTGCAGTCAAGAGGGGGCAAAGACACAACTGCCTAGACAGGTGGCGGTGAAATGAGCTAGTTATTTCTCACTGGTACCCAAAAGACAAATGGGGTCTCAAGTGAGGGATATGAATGCCCTTGGAGGGGTTGGGTTGTATACTTTTGGCTGTGGGGAGCCAGGAGAGGCTTTTGATCAGAGAAGTTAATGTCCAAGTTTGGATGGTGATGTGATGCGATGGAGGCCCACTAGGACAAGACCCTTGTGAAACCTCCTGTTTGGACACTGAGGCTAGTACTGCAGGGAGGTCACTCATCTTTCTGCACTGTCAGTTTTCCACACTGGCTACAGAACAAATCCAAAATGGCAACTATTCCATAGCTCTGCTCTTGCTCAAGTGTCTGGTCATAGATTTCTGAGAGCCTTTTACCTAAAGAAATCTGTCTTGTTACAAGGAATAAGCCTGAAGAAGAAAACAATAGAACAAAGAGAAGGCCATGTTTGTCATGCTATTAATTCACATGGGAGACTTCAGGATGTACTGAAACTAGCTTGTAGAAAATATTCTCTCACTTCTAGTAAAATCGAACTTTACCTCCAAACAAATGAAATTTAGTGACAAAAACAGAACCATCTGTTTCCGAATGAAAGGGGCTGGTATTAATGGAAGGTGTAATACTCCCTATGCCCATCATTATTATCTGGCTTATGTGCATGGATAGCAATGGGTCACATTTATGAAATAAAAATGAGCTTAGGTCCAGCTATGAATGACATAAACTGGTCTCTCCCTTATCAGGACTGAGATGTTTCACAGAACCATAGCCTTTTGGGAGTAGAAGCAGCTTATGTGCCATTTAGTCTCTTTGTCTCATTTCACTCTTATGAAAACCTTGTGACACTGTCCCTGTTTTTTTCCTGACTAGAATCAAGCATCGCTTCCTGTTTTCCCATAGTCATGCATACTTCTACAGAAATAATAATTATCGTTATTTTTGTCCAAAGCATGCCACTGTGGAAAGAGAAAGCATGGACTTTAAAGCCAGGGAGATTTGGGTTCCAATTCCAGGTTTCTCACGATCAAGCTGTGTAACCTGGGCATTACTTAACCTCTCTTAGCCCCATACTTTCTCCTTCATGAAATGTCATTTCATTTTAGATAGCAAAAATAAATCTTAGCTCTATCCAGAGTTATTACAAATTCTGAGCCTTGAAAGTTTAATAAATAGCCTGAGAATTTCTTTTAAACTTTAGTTTACATTTTCAGACTTTTTTTTTTTTTTGGCAACAAAGAAGCTGACTACCCTTCTGTTCCACTGTTCACCAAGGTACCTTTTACATGATTGAAGCAGTAAATGGTGATGTAAAGATTAAATGAGACATGTGTACAGCTATGCCTAGGACTGGAGAAACACATTTTTTTCCTTCCTAATTTCCTTATCAATGTCCCTCTCTGTCTAACCCTATCCTGGGCCTCTACTCTCCTGTTCCATGGCTTAGCCACAGCCCTGCATGCAGTTGTTTTCTGTCTAGGCTGTTCTTTCCCTTTCTTTGCCCTTGTGTCTTGTCTTGGTGTGGCTGACTCTTACAAGATGAGATTACATGGCATGTCCACAGACAGGCTCTTTCTGCCTTCAAATACCTCCCACACCATGCTTTCAGTCCCTCCTATGGCACACTGTCCCTTTCCATCATTTCCCCTATCACACTCTGTACTTCAATGTGTGTATGTTCTCTGTGTCTCCTACCTAGCCCTCAGCCCAGGGTCTCACATGCAGGGAGGACTAAAAAATATATGTTAAGCAAATGAGTGGATGCACTGATCATTTCTTTTGGGTGGAATCTCTTATTCAGCTGTAATGATGTACTGGGGACTGCTATTAATAGGCACTTAAAGCTCTGTGAATACTTTAAATGACTCTCCCTAAGTCACACCGCAAGTCAGGCACTTGATACCTAATATCTTTTGCCTACACTAGAGCTGCCTGTGATGCCAACCTGTTTATTTTTATACTTATTTTATTCTGTATCTAGAATAGGAAAAGAAGAATATAGTAGAGTTAAAATAATGAAAAATTCATAGCCAGTAGTGTCAAGATTTTTTTAAATGCACTTAAAAATTTAAGGAATTTTCTCACATTGCCTTTAAAATTTCTGCAATAATATACAAACTTTAGATATATTAGGGTTTCTGAGAAATACTTCTGGACTGTGGAGCACTGCTCAGTTGGAAAATTCCAGGTCATCTGGAAGTGACACTGGCTGTGGAGTTTGGAGTGGACTCTAGCTCTGCAGGTACCTATGTGCTGAGCCAGGCCAGCTCCTAGGGCCTTGCCGGTATCCTACTGCTCTAGCTGGTGCTTTCTTACACCCTACTCCTCCTCCCGACTCTTACTCAGGGGCCTCTCCTGCAGAGCCCAAGTACTAGGTTTTTACCAACAATACACCCATTCATTCAGGGCTATTCCGGGTGTTTGAGATACAAGAACAGACAGGCTTTGCACTTATGAACTCATGGTCCAGCAGGAAAGGCAAAGATGGAAGGAATTAGTCATGAAAACAACACAGTGAATGCAATGATGGAGCCATGCCTGGGGTCTAAGGGTGATGCAAGGAGGGCATAATGATGTGCCATGGGACTGGATCCTTGAGTTGTAGGTCTTGGGTGAAGAGAAGTCTGTCAGGTGGATGGGGCTTGGGACCTTTTGATTAGTTATGGGCCATGGGGCTGCATGGTATGTTTTATCTGAGGAGAGCATTAGGTGTGGGACATGAGGATAGAGAGCAGGGGTTGGGGGCTGCAGAGTGTGGAATCCTGTGAGCACAGTAAGCGTCTAGAACATTTCCCTGAAGGTCCTGTAGCATAGTGGAACTTCATGCATGGAGAACTCTACTAGATTTGGGCTCTGAAAGGATCACTCTAGGGGAAGAGGATGGGTGGTAAAGTGTGAGACTGGGAACAAAATGAGCATTTTATGTTTGAAAGTTCTGAGAAAGACAGCTCTGTGGCCGTGGGCAGTTCTCTTTACTGCACACATCAGTGTGTTTGGAAGCGGGCCTCCTGTGGGCACCGTCCTGCTTCCACACAGCATTACTTCCCTGTGAGCCTCTCCAGAGATTTCCACCTCCAAGTTCATTCTTTCCAAAGACAGATCCTTGTCTTTCCAAATGGAATGAACTTTCTAGATACTTCTGGGGAGAGAGCTAAGCCTGCAGGCTTGGGAACCCCACATGTAGATTTAGACCCCCTACAAATTTCACAAACAAGAGTTTAAAAAATCATGAAATTTGAAAGAGAATATGCATACTATTCTGGGTTATAAAACAGCTTTTGCTTTTTTTTAATACTCTTTATTTCTAAACTAAAGTACGATAAGTTAACCTGGAAAACTCTTTTAGAGCAAGTTGATTTAAAAAAAATTTCCATTATCTTAGGACTAGGCATAATTAGAGCTGTTGATTTATACCAAATGAGTTTTATCGCTTATAGTTCACCAAAGAAAATAATTCTGCTGAAGATCCTTCAAACATAAGTTTTTTACAAAATTATGCATTATGGTAATAGTCATTATACAATTCCTTTGGTTGTTTCAGCTTAGATAGTGAAAATAATGAAAAAGTGAAATTGTGATTGTACCATTTCTTCCTACAAGGACACAATGTGAATAATACTGTTTTATTCCTCAATAGTTTTATTCAGATAGCCTAAGAATAGAATTTGCAACAAATTAGAAAAGTTACATATGCTTCTAATTGAATATAGTTCTGTAAAGTTAAAATACATGTTTTGCATTAAAAATTTTCAGACTCTATTATATTAGTAAAGTTGAATGAATTAATGAATCAGGGGCTCTCGGGAACCACAGTCTTAAATCAAATCTGTAGAGCCTCCCCAGCTCATCCCATTGGAGCAGCACCTTTTCCTTCCATCCAGTGCTGTAGTAGCCCCTGCCCTCTAGCACCCTCAGTCATGGAAGTCACTCTTTGGACTGCTGGCAGGGCACTGCTTACTGTCTTACTCCAAAACAACTGTAAGCAGCGTGGAGGTTGGACCTACATAGTCTTTCTTACCTCTGCATCTTCAGGGTCTGGTTGACTGCTCAGCACAAAAAACATGCTCAAAACATGGCATCTCTCTGACACCTTTGAAAATATCTTCCTTACTTAAACAAACACACATCACTTATGACACACCTGTCAATCATCCTATGTTATTATTTTTCCAAATATTGACACCTCAAAATTGTCAACAGGGAAGCTCTTGAGGCAGAAATGGGTTAAGGAAGCCACCAGAGGTCACAAAGTTTGTAAGTGGAAGCAGGATATGAAAACAGGGAGTGAGGGGTCAGACTCTGCACATGCTGGCATCCCTTTCACTGTGCTGTCCTCTCAAGGGCAAGGGACCCTGGGTTGCTGTGGATACAGAAGACCATATCTAGCCAACCACCTTCATTAACAAAGCATCAAGTACACAAGGTAAACCCTTGCTATAGCTTGGATCTTAAATATACTCCAAAGGCCCTTGTGTTAAAGGTTTGGTCCCAGGACATGGAACTATTGGAAGATGGTGGAACTTTTTCAGAGGAAGTAGACTGGTGGAAGGAAGTTAGGTCATTAGGTCACTGGAAGTATTCCTGTGAAGGGGATATTGGGACCCAGCTCATACCCTTACTTTCTTCTCTTCCTGGCCACCATGAGGTACCCTATTAAGTACTTCCATCATTAAATACTGCCCCACATATACCAAAGTGATAGGGCCAATGGATCATGCAACAAAACCTCCAAAACTGAGTCGAAATAAGTTTTTCCTCTTTTTAAATTGATTATCTCAGGTATTTTGTCATAATGATTGGCAGCTGACTAATACAGCCCTAAAGCCAAGCACAGCCAGGAATGCTAGCTGGGTTTTCTTAGGTAGAAGTAAAACTGTCTTATGAAACTTCTATCCATTAGCCCCAGTTCTGTTCCCTGGAATACCCTGGAAATATTCAATTTTCTCTTTCACATAAAAAATTATAAGCTTATGATCGTACCTTCAGATACCACACATTGTTATACCTTTACAAACATTCTATAAATCTTCAGATTTCTAGGCACCTACACTAAACTGAGATAAGTCTCTCATCATTCTGATTTAGTGAGACTTGTTATTATTGGATGAGAGTGTATCCAGAAATGTGATGATTTCTAAAGTATATTTAAAGTTAATTTTCAAAATGGTTTGGAAATAGTTATACTCAGAGCAGCAGTGGGGGCATCTGGGAGGGCTATGGGCTTGATGCATGGCTCTGACAGTCATCATCTGTGTTTTCTGCAGGGCAACCACACCACACAGGGCTACTGCAAGGTAAAGATACAATCAAGGACTTAGAAAATAACGCAGCAGCCAGCGCTCTGGACTTGATTAAAGCTGAACTTTCTCATCACCATGTGACCCTATGAACAGTGACACTGGGCTCCAGCTTTACTACTGTGAGGAGCAAAACTGGGGGCTGAAGCTGCAACATTTTTTAAAATTAAATTTAACATATTACAGAGAGGCTATTTTTGAGAACCTACTTGCACAATTGCCTTTTGTGTTAGTCAGCTTTCTATCACTAACAAAAATACCTGAAGTATTTAACTTACATGGGGGAAGGTTTATTTTGGATCAACATTTTAGGGGTTTCAGTCATGGCTGCTTTATCCCATTGCCATTGGTCTATGGTGAGGCAGTACCTATCTCAGAAGCTCTTGGTGGAAGCAAAGGGCTGCTCACCTCATGGCAGCTAGGAAGCAAAGAAAGAAGGGGCTGAGGTCCCCATATCCCCTCCAGGGCATGCCCTCAATGACCTCATTTCTTCCCACTGGACCTCACCTCTTAACAGATCCTCCACCTCCCAACAGACTGCAGGCTGTCCAATCCTCTAATGCGGGGCTCGGGAGGACTTTCAAGATCAAAACTATAGCATCTACTTATGAAAATGTCATTTTAGAAAATAAGAAAAAAAAGAAACTCAGAATTTGGCCAAGTTTGTGGCAGAGAAAACACATTCTTAGGTCATTTAGATGGACACCTGGCTTTGTTCTTTTCTTTTTCAGTGAAGTTTGAATAGAAAGATCATCCACGTCACTAAGGATGGCCCCTCACACTGTTGGTGGTACAGAAACTAGGCAAAGAGAGTTGAGAGAACACTGAAGGACAGATTTTGAAGTTATAAGAACAAGCGCAAGAAAATGAAAGCAGAGGCAGAGGCATAGGAAAATATGATCCAAAGAGTGTCTGGCAGGGAAGATAAAGTATGGTCCATTGAGTTCAATTACTTAAAAAATAGTTTTCAAATGAGCACATAAAAATTACACCAATTTATGGGATATACTTGGAAGTTTCCTAATGTATACCTTGTAAAACCATCAAATGAGGGTAATCAATATATCTATCACCACAAACATTTAACTCTTCTTTGTTGTGAGAACATTAAAATTCCTCTCCTAGCTATTTTGAAATATGCAATACATTATTAAATATAGTTGCCCTACTGTGAAGCAGAACACCAAAACCTAGTCTTTCTATCTAACCATAACTTTGTACCCCTTGACAAACCTCTCGCCATTCCACACCTGCCTTCACCATTCTCCTTTCTATTTCCATAGAATCTATATGACTATTTTAGTTATTTTGAATTTTCAATCTCCGTGAAAGGAAGGACTGATATTCTTATGATTAACAGGGGCCTGGGCTGAAAATCCACAAGAAACATTGATATGAGAGTAAAGTAAGGACAGGCATCCAGCACCCTGGCTGGCTATGGCTGCCTCAGGCACCACATGCTCCCTGTTTCACCATCCTGAAAATGGAAGCTGGAGAAGCTTTTCTGTGGGAAAGAACTGGGCCTGACCAAGCTGTTAGGTGTGAGTTAACGTAAGTGGAGATGATGAAGCACTATGAGGATGCTGAGGGGTAAGCATTTCAAGACCAGTATCTGTGAATCCAGCAAGTAAGGTGGGGACCCAGGAGCAGAGTGTGGAGGCAGGGACTCAGGGGCAGCAGGAATGGGATGGTTTTATAAGGCACAGAACTTAGGCATCATCCAGGTACCAATTCAAGGATTCTTTAAATGAATAAAAGAAAATAAAGCTAAAAATGACCAACATTAAAAACAAACCTTAATTTTATTTTTCCTTCTCATCTCAGGCTTGTGGATGCTTGGTATCTAGGAATTTAAAAGGGGGACTGCTACAATAAGGGGAGGGCCTGCTAGAACGTAGAGAAGCTTTGGCCATGTATCAGGGAACTCTTAGGACTAAGAGGAGATTACGCACATGGCCAGAAAGAACAGGGGTGGGGAAAAGGGGCAACCTCTTAGCTTCAGAAAACATTCTCCCTGAGGCTGGCCTATCTTTCTGGAGGGTCCCTTCAGGGGGGGTCTTCCTTAACCAGGCAGAGGCTGGGCCACAGATTAGGGGCCTTGGGGAAGGAGAGAAAATTAACCAAAGGTTGTTTTACAAGCAACTTGTTTCAGTTGTTTATGAGGCAGAGAATGGAAATTTGGAGGGTATGTGTCTGGCCTTGTCCCAGGTACACCAGGGCTTATCAGAAGTCCTCTGTAAGTCCCTGGGGAAAGGAGCAATAAGCTGTTTTCCAGAACAAAAGAGCGTCAAGGATTTGCCGTTTCCCATATTGCAGGGTCAGGTAAAAGCCAACACTGTCAACACTGTTCCCTCCTTTCTATCCTCACTGTTAGCATCCTACCCAGGTACTCTCACAGTAGCCTGTGATGGCCTCTGCCTTCGAGATCCCTCTATTTTCAAGTCTCCTCCAAAATACACAAATCTACTCACGTCTCTAAACAAAATAGAAGGATAAACCATACACTGAATTAAAATGATTTCCAAACTCTCTCCCATTATCTGCAGGACAAAGGGTGACTCCTTAGCTTGGGGTCCAAGATTCTAACTCTCAGGCCTTTACTGGCTGCTTGACCTCCAGCTTTCTGCCACTGATGTGTCCAGCACTCAAGTGTACAGCCACTCAGCCCTGAAAAGGCCTCTACCATTCTGGTGCTGTGCTTTACTTCAGGAGTTGCTTTACTCATATTTATGTTTGTTGGAATTTCATCCACCATTTAGGGTCCAGGTTAAATGCTATTTTCTCCTGAAATTGTTTTGGATTCCAACAAAGATAATGAAACTGTTGCCCTCTTCCAAACATCATGTTTGAAGCTGCAGCAGTATTTATCCCACACCACCTTGTATCTGTAGTCATGGTTTTGTATCATTAGGCCCCATTAAGGAAGGGGCCACTTTTCCGCAGCAGTACCTACGGTCCACAGAGTATTTGCTTCCTGAAGGTATGCTGACTAGAAGGAAAGGGAAGAGCATTTGATTCTACTGCTGTCATTTAAAATATGCTAATCATCAGTATTTTCCTTCACCCTCCTAGAATCATATAAAATAACAAAGAAAATAAGCAAAATAATCAAGAAAACATCATAATTTCTGTTTTTAGTGAAAATAGAATTCTAATTTATCTGTCATGTAATCTAGTGAATACTAAATTCTAATGTATCTACAAGAGGGGGCCAGAAGTACCTGTGACTGGTCAGAAGTTGCATAGAGTTAAAGGAGTGAAGAAGGGCTTCAGTGGTGGCCTATCTAGTTCTGGTAAGAACCTAATTTTGGAATGGAAATGCATGTCCCTTGCTTACAGAAATGGGGACTGGACCTTGGGTAAGTAGTTCTGGTGGAAGAGGCCTTCTTGGCTCAGTTTGGTGTAAAGTTAGATGGGTCAGGACTACCCGAAGAATGATCCAGATGAGCTATATTTGCAGGAAGCACTCTGAGTGTCAGGCAAGAGGGACACAAATTTTAGTTGTGATGCCTGATATTCATTCCCCATCAACACAGATGTTTGTAAATAATAGTCCAGATAAACTTAGGGAAGAAAGGAAGGAATGTAGGAAGGAAAGTAGAAAAGGAGATGGTATGGTGGTGTTATAAAGATGCCATGAGAAAAATGTAAAGAAGACCAATAAAATTATGTATTAAAAGGTGCGCTCTGGCAAAATGTTGCCATAAAATAGATGAAGGGTGATGACACATCAGGCGTTTAGGAAAACAAAGCATGCACACAAAATAGAAAGCAGTATGGAGATTTCCTCAGAAAACTGGGAATGGAACCACCATTTGACCAGCTATCTCACTCCTTGGTTTATACCCAAAGGTGTTAAAACCAGCATACTACAGTGATGCAGCCACATCAATGTTTACAGTAGCACAATTCACAATAGCTAGACTATGGAACCAACATAGGTGAGTGGATTAAAAAAATGTAGTATATATACTCAATAAAATATTACTCGGTTTAAAGAAGAGTGAGATTATGGCATTTGCCAGTAAATGGTTGGAGTTAGAGAAGATCATGCTGAGCAAAATAAGCCAATCCCACACAAACCAAAAGCCGAATGGTTTCTCTAATACTCGATGCTAATTCAAAATAAGGTGATGGGCACTAGGGAAGAATAGTGTTACCTTACATTAGGTAGAGGGAAGTGATGGGAGGGGAAGGGAAGGAATGTGGAGACAGGAAAGATAATAGAATGAAACAGACATCATTACTGCTAATACTGGTGTGAGCATGTACACTCAGAAAAATGAGAAATTATATCCCATCTATGTATGATATATCAAAGTGCATAAATGCATTCTACTGTCATGTATAACTAATTAAAACAAATAAAATTAAAAAAATGAAATGTGATAATTCAAGAAAGAGATGAACAAGTCAATAGAGGATGATGCAGAATGTAAGAAAAACTAAAACCACCACATGATGAAGATGGAACTGGAAGAAGTAGAAAAGGTGAACAGACCTTCTGTAATCCAGAGTATTGCTTCTCAGTAAAGTGAGTGAAAGAGGGAATTCACTGAAAATTAAGTAATCAGCGTTGTTCATCTCATAGTAGGCACCAGGTATTTATTTTAATGCTGTATATTATTTGTTTTAGTTATTGCTCTTGTTGGTTTCCACCTTTTCTGTGAGGTGCTGGAAATCTACAGGGACACTACAATTTCACAGGGTAGAAACATTGTCATTTAACTAACTAGAGCCAAGAGACAATGTACCTTGCTCCACACACAAATTAGCCAAACTTCAGGTATACTTAAATACTGAAAACAGAAAAGACAAAATCCCAAACTAATGACTAGGCCCTGAGTGGGAAAGGCTGTGTGTCCCACTCATGGACATGTACTCCTATAGCAAAAACAGAATTAATGCAAAGGCTAAGGATACCACACCACAAAGGGGTCTCACTGTATATCACTTAGGACAATGTGTGAAGAGAAGACTGTGCCCTAAAAAGGCACACAAATAAGAGTGGAAGATAAATACATTCCAACAGATACATAAAAACTAACACAGGAATACAAGACATATGGAAAATCAAGGCAACAAGACACCCCCTAAAGTTTAGAGTTCACCAGCAACTGACAAAAAAAATAGAGTTCAACTGCATGAAATATCAGATAAAAAATTCAAAATAATGATCAAAAAATAATGCATGATTTCCAAGATGACAGAAAATCCACTGGATGGATTAAGGAAGTCAGTAGAGGTTAAAATTCAATAAGGAGATAGAGAGATTGAAAAAGAACGGAAAAGAAATTTTAGAAATAAAAGACACAATAAATCAAATAAAATATTTAGCTGAAAGTCTAATGGAGTTGACCACACTGAAGACATAATCTCAGAGCTGGAAGACAAAGTGGCTGGCCTAAAGCATTCAGACAGTATTAAAGAAAAGAAAACAGGAATTTAAAAAAATTTATACCTTTATTTCACTTATTTATTTTTATGTGGTGCTGAGGCTCGAACCCAGGGTCTCGCACATGCGAGGCAAGTGCTCTACAACCCCAGGCCTTTAAACAAGTATTCTTGACCATAATATTTGAGAATTCTGGGACAATACTAATAAACCAAATTTAAAAATTGAAGAGGGTTGTGAGATGTAGGATAATGGCATGGATAATTTCTCCAGGGAAATAACAGAACAATTCCCAGACATTGAGAATGAAATGGACAACGAGGTACAAAGGCATTCAGAACTTAAATAAAAAAGATTGAAAAAGGAAGCTCTTTATGATCAATTATCATTAAAATGCCTAATATATGAAACAAGCCATAGAATTTTTAAAAACTTAAGATAAAAACGTCAGGTTACATTTAGAGGAAAGCCAATCATGGATTATTTTCAATTACTTTCAATTTCTCAGCATAAACTCTAAATCCAGGAATTTCTGGAATGATATGTTCCAAATCTTCAAAGTTAATAACTGTCAACCAAGATTGCTATATTCAGCAAATCGATCCTTCAGAATCAAAGGGGAAATAAAAGCCATCTAATATAAGAAGAAACTAAAAGAATGCTTGAGTACTTGACCAACACTACAGAGGATACTTAAGAAAACATTTTACACAGAAGAAATAAACAAACAAACCCCAGTGCTCACAAATGAACAAATCTCATTTGAAAAGTAGCTAAGCAAATGAGAAACAGAACCACATTAAACATTAGAAATAAATGAAAATGGCAGGAATTCATAAACATCTCTCTATAATAACATTGAATGTAAATGGTCTGAATTCTTCAATTTAGACACAGTATGCCAGAATGGATTAAAAATTTAGAATTCCACTGTTTGTTGTTTGCCTGAGACTCACCTTATAGGCAAAAACAACCACAGGCTGAAAGTGAAAGGATGGAAATGGACATACCAAGTAAATGGAGCCTAAAACAAGCAGGATAGCTAACTCTCATAACAGACCAAGCAGATTTCAAGTTGAAATTGAACAGAAGAGACAAAAAGGTCACCTCATACTGGTAAAGGGAACAAACCAACAAGAAGATATAACAATAGTAAATATTTATGCTCAAATGTTGGTGCACTCGGTTATGTAAAACATATACTACTCTAATCAAAGCTTCAGACAGACTCCAGCACAATAATACTGTGTGATTTCAACACACATCTCTCACTAAAAAATAGGTCATCTGCACATAAACTCTGTAATAACTCTTTAGACCTGAACAACAACAACAACAGTGTGTGAGTATGTGTGTGTGTGTGTGTGTGTGTGTGTGTGTGTGTGTGTGTGTGTGTGTGTAAAACTGTATCTTACTGGATCAAAATGGAATAAAATTAGTAATGAACTCATAGAAATTATATGAACTCATGGAGGTTGAACAGTATACTTTGGAATGATGAATATAAAGTGATGAGTGATAGAAGAAATTAGGAGAGAAACTGAAAAATTTTTAGAACCAAATGAGACATACTAGAATGTCAGGGACACTATGAAAATGGTTCTAAGAAGTTTATAGCTATGAGTGCCTACAAAAAGTCAGAAAGATCCCAAAGAAACAACCTAAAGATGCATTTAAAAGCTTTTAAAGAACAAAACAAACAAAAACCCCAATTCCAAAACCACTAGAAGGAACAAAATAATTAAGATCAAAGATAAATAAATGAAACAGAGAATGAAAAAAACAGTAGAATAATCAACAGAACGAAGAGTTGCTTCTTTGAAAAGATAAGATTGATAAGGTCTTAGCCAATCTAATGAAGAGAAAAAGAGAATATACTCAAATATAAAATTAGAGATACAAAAGGAAAAATAAAGACAGAAGTCACAGAAACTCAGAGGATAAATTGGGAATATTTAAAAAAATAATACTCGAATAAATTAGAAAATCTAGAATAAATGGTTACATTTTTAGACACAAATGACCTGACAAAATGAAATAAAAAGAATATAGAAAATCTAAACATATCAATAAGGAGCAAAGAGATAGAAAAGTTACAAAAAGCCTTCCAACAAAGAAAAGCTCAGGACCAGATGGATTCTCAGCTGAATTCTACCAAATCTTTCAAGAACTAATGCCACCTAATGCCAATGCTCCTCAAATTATTCCATGAAATAGAAAGGAATGGAACACTTCCAAATTTATTCTATGAAACCAGTATCACACTCATACCAAAAGTAGATAAGGACACATCAGAGAAAAAAACTGCAGCCCAATATCCCTGATAAACATAGATGCAAAAAATCCATAATTAAGTATTAGCAAATTGTATTCAATAAAATAGTAAGAAGATTGTACATCATGACCAAGTTGCTTTTACTCCAAGGATGCAAAGATGGTTTAACACACACAAATCAATAAATGTAATTCATCATATGGATAGAATTAAGGAAATAATTCAATATATGCAGAGAAAGCCTTATATAAAATTCAGTAGTCATTCGTGATAAAAACACTGGATAGGGATAGAAGGAACCTACCTCAACATCATAAAGGATATATATATATATATATATATATATATATATATATATATATATATATGACAAACACAAAACCAACATCATAGTGAACATATAAAATATTAAAAGCATTTCTATTAAAATCTGAAATAAAACGCGAATGTCTACTCTCACTCCTAATTCAATATAGTACTAGAAATTCTAGCCAGAGCAACAAGGCCAGAGAAGGAAATAAAAGGGATAAAAATAGAAAATAAAGAAATTAAATTATCACTGTTTTCATATTATATGATCCCTTACTTACAAAACCCAAAAAGTTCTACCAGAAGATTGCTAGAACTAATAAACTAATAAAAAAATTCAGCAAAGTAGCAGTTTACGAAATAAACATCTATAATTCAGTAGTTTTCTTATACACCATTAATAAACCTGCTTAGAAAAAATTCAGGAAAACAATCTCATTCACAAAAGCCTCAAACAAAAACAAAAACAAAACCCCTGGGAATAATTAATAATAATTCTAACCAAGGAGATGAAAGACCTTTTGAATGAAAACTGCAGAACACTGAGGAAGGAAACTGAAGAAGACTCAAGAAGTTGGACAGATCGCCCATGTTCATGGATAGGAAGAAGTGATATTGTTAAAATGGTCAAACTGCCAAAAGTAACCTACAAATTCAATGCAATACCCATCAAAATATCAATGATATTCTTCACAGAATCAGACAAAAAGGTACTAAAATTCATTTGGAAGAACAGAAGACCCAGAACAGTCAAAGCAATTGTAAGACAAAAAACCAATGCTGGAAGCACACAATACCTGACTTCAAATTGTACCACAGAGCTATCAGAATGAAAACTGCATGGTACTGGCATACAAACAGACACATGGACCAATGGTATACAAGATACAGAAGTAAACACCCACAGATACAGTCATCTGACCCTTGACAAAGTAGCAAAACAAATAATGGAGAAAGAAGAGCCTTTTTATAAAATAGTTATCCATTTAATCGGCTGGGACAATTGGTTATCTATATATAGAAGAATAAGACTAGACCCTTAACTCTTATCCTGCACAAAAGTCAACTCACAATGAATCAAACACTGAGAAATTAAGACCAGAAACTATGTAACTCCTAAAAGAAAATGTAAGGTCAACAATTCAACATAGGGACACAGGCAATAATTTTCTAAAAAGAACCCTTAAGTTCAGAAAATAATGCCAAGAGTTAAAACATAGGATGGTATCAAATTAAAAAGCCTCTTTACAGCAAAGAAAACAATTGAGAAAGTGAAGAGAGAACCTACAGAATGGGAGAAAATATTTGCAATCTAATCTTTTTACAGAGAATTGATATCCAGAATATATAAAGAACTCAAAAAACTTCACACCAATTAATAAATGGCCAAATAACTAAATAGTCAATTCTCAAAATAGAAATGGAAATGACCAAAAACATATTAAAAATTTTCAACATCATTAGCACTTAGGGAAATGTAGATTGAAACTACACTGAGATTTGATCTCATTCCAGTTAGAATGGCAGTCATCAAGAATACAAACAATAATAAATGCTGCAGAGGATGTTGAGAATAAGGAGCACTTTTAGGTTGTTGGAGGGATTGTTAATTAATATAACCCCTATGGAAATCAATATGGAGGTTCCTTAAAAGACCTGAAATGGAACCACAATATGATCCGGCTATGCTACTCCCTGGTATTTATCATAAAGCATAAAAGTCAGCATACTATAGCAAGGCATGCAAACCCATGTTTTTAACAGCACAATTCACAACAGCCAAACTACAGAACCAGCCTATGTGTCTATCAATGGATGATGAATAAAGAAACTGTGGTATATATACACACACAAAGTTTTATTCAGTCATAAAAGAAAAATAAAATTATGTCATTTGCAAGAAATGGATGGAATTAGAGACCATTATGTTATGAATGTAAGCCAAACTCAAAAGTCAAGGATCTTAAGTTTTCTCTCATATGTCAGAAACTAGAGAGGAAAAAGGTAAAGAAAAGTACAAAGAGACTTCATAAAAATCAAAGAGAAGTTGGCAGAGCAGGGGAAAGGGACAAGAGAATGGTAGCACAGGGGGAAAGAGGAAACACTAGGGGATGATACTGGCTAAATTATATTGTTATAGTGTGTGTAAAGTGACTATGTACCAACAAATCCCACCAATTTTGTGCAACTATAATTCATCAATAAAAATAGGAAAAATATATTCAAATAATAATTATCTGTTTTGTACACATAATACATAAAATATAATTTGTGATAGCAATAACTGAAAAACTAGTAAGATGGAGCTATGCAGGAGCAGATTTTTCATATGCTACGAAAATTAAAATTGTATAGATTCAGATTAGTATTCTTATCTTATAATATTAAATACAAGCCTCATAGTAACTAAAAAGAAAATACCTAAAGAGTATACACAAAAGGGAATGAGAAAGGAATTTAAACATTCACAACAAAAATGAAACACTGAGAAGACAATAATGCAGGAAACGAGAGACTGAAGTCCTACAAGCATATAGAAAACAAACAAAAATATGGTATGAGTAAGTCTTTCTTATCAGTAATTTCTTTATAAATAAAATGTAAATACTCTCTAATCAAAAGACTAAGATAGCCACTTTGGACAAAAAGACATCATGCAAATATATTCCATCTATATGTGACTCAATTTATATCCAAAGACTCAAATAGATTGAAACAGAAAAGTGGAAAAAAATACTCAGTGCAAAAAGTAACTATAAGAGATTGAGTAGCTCTGCTACTATCAGAAAAAATAGTGAAAAGAGGATACAAGAAGGGCATTAAATACCAATAAAAGACTCATTATAGTAAGAAGAAATAACAATTAAAAATTTATACATAAACTAAAAGCCCCTCAAAATATATAACACAGAACCTCACAGATTCGAAGGCACAGCATGTTCTGAAATAATAGATTTCAATACCATTGTTCCAACAATGGATGGAACAACCAGAAAAAAAGGAAAGAAATAGAGCATTTGAATAAGACAATAAGTCCACCAGATCTAGCAGATACATATAAAAAATTCTACCTGAACTTTTCAATTCTGTATGGGGTTTTCTCCAGGATAGACCATATGTTATGGCCAAAATAAATTCATTCTCTCTCACTCTCTCTCTGATTCTCTGTGGTAGTGGGGATTGAACCTTTCATCTATATCCTCAGCCCTTTTTAATTTTATTTTATTTTGGGACAGGGTCTCGTTAAATTGGCCAGGCTGGCCTCCTACTTTTACATTCAGAGTAGATAGGCTTACAGTTGCACACGGCTGTACCCAGCCAAATCAAGTCAATAGATTTTATAAGACAGCTATCACATCAAGTACTTTCTCTGACCACAATTGGATGAAATTAGAATAGTAACAATAGGAAAACTAGAAAATTCACAAAGTTGGAGAATTAAACAGCACACTCTTAAATAATAAATCAAAGTGAAAATCACAAGGGAAATTAGAAAATACTTAGTGATAAACTTAAATGAATACATAACAGCAAAATTCATATGATCTAGAAAAGGTAGTGCAGGAGAGATTTATCATTGTAAATGCTTATGTTAAAAAAGATCTCAGGTGTAACGCTTACACCTCATCAGAATAAAAACAAAATACAAACCTAAAAAAAAAAGATCTCAAACCAATAACTTGATTTTACATGTAAAGGAACTAGAAATGAAGAACAAACTAAGTCCAAAACTTGCAGAAGGAAGGAAATAATAAATATTATAATGAACATAATTAAATTATATAAAAATCAATGAAACAAAAGAGTTGTTTTTTAAGAGAATAACCAAAATTTAACTGAGCAAAAAAAAATCTCAAATACTATAATCAGAAATGAAAATGAGGACATTTGCACCAACTTTATAGAAATAAAAAAGATTATAGCCAATTGTATGCCAACAAATTGATTAACAGATGAAAAAGACAGATGCTTAGAAACATGAAACCTCTGGAGACTGAACTGTGGAGAAATAGGAAATCTGAATAGAACTGTAACTATTAAGAAGATTGAGTTGGCAGTCAAAAAGCCCCTAACATGGAAAACCCCAGATAATGAATTCTACCAAACATTTAAAATCTATCATAAATTCTTCTCAACCTTTTCCAAAAAATTAAGAAGGAGAAAATGCTTCCTAACTCAGAAATTCATCCAAATTGAAAAGGAAGAGGTCAAATTATCTGTGCTCACAGATGACATGATCTATGATGTAGCAAACTCTAATGAAATCTTAATGTGTCCACTGATAGATGAATAAACAAAATATGGTATATACATACAAAATAGCAAAGGTAAATATTAGCTAAGATTACAATACAATTAAACTCTGATGAGAAAGGGAAAACATCATTTTTTATTGCTTACTATAGAAAACAGAAAATGTCCTTTAGAGAGAAAGCTAAAGGTTTTATAAAAAAAATAAAATTATGACTGATGTTTTGAACAAAACCAGATCTTGTTAAATTTCAGACTAATCACACATAAGAGAGTCAGTGAAATCAGATCATATATAAAAGACTTAATGACTGTAACAACAGAAAAGTAAAAATGCTACAGGGGAAATAATTAAAAAACCAGAGGAACCCAAATTTTAAAAATCACTTATGTTCAACTTTATGTCAATATACTTGAAATGCAGATTTGATGGATAATTTTCTAGGAAATTTTAATTTACCAAAACCGATCCAAGAAGAAATATAAACATTGAAAAGGTATTTTTTTTGACAAAATAGATAATAATGGTATCAAAAATCTACTCTTACTGCCTACCGTATTCAAACTCCATGTCCAGCTGGCTTCACAGGGAATTTTTTAAGAAGGAAAAGATTCCCTTGTCATTTAAAACTGCCTAGAGCATAGGAAAAAGAGAAAACTTCCAAATTATTTTATGAAACAAGTATAATATTGACACTCACAGCTGACAGATTACATCAAAGAAAACTACAGGCCATTCTGTTTATCAGTGTCAAAACATCAGTAAATCATTAGAATGCAAAATTATATGTCATGACAGTGTTATGTTATGTCAATAATGCAAGGCAACTTAATATCAGGAAATTCATTCATATTAGAAATCTGAGGAGAGATGCTTATGATCATAAAAAGCATTTATTAAAATTCAACAAACATTATCAATAAAAACACTAAATAAAAGAAACTGATTGTCATAGATCTTTATCACAATGGAATATCTTAATTTTAGTATAAAAATATAGTTTCATGCTTACTGGAAAAGCACTAAAGTCAAGTCAAAACAAATTTGGAAACAGGGATTCGGCCTATTAATATCACTACTTTTTATTATGGGCACCCTTGTCCCTCTGGGACCTACACCATGAGAAGTGAAACATCTGGATATTGCAGATAGTATAATTAGAGACACAAAGGCCATGAATATAAACTGAAAGATTCATATAAAATATTTTTTAAAAATATGAAAATTTAGTTAATTAGAAAATACAAAATTAAAACATAGTGTCAAAAGACTTTAAATATACAAATAATCTATATAAGAAGATCTCATTTATAACAATCAAATACCTAGAAAACCACTTAAAACTATATGAATCTTGTATGTAGACGAATTTAGAACACTACTGAGAAATGCAAAATAAGATTCAAGTATATGAAAAGATTCAACATGTTCTTGTATGTGAATCAACATCATAAAAGTCCCATTTCTGAATTACTTTTATATATTTACCATAATCCTAATAAAAATTCCTCAAAAGCTGATTCTGAGATTCATATAGGAAATGTAACAAGCATGAACAAAGATGAAGTGTGACTTACTTACCAGATATTAAAATATATTATGACACCTCAGTAATCAAACAAATGTAGCACAACCCCAGGAGCAGAAAGACAATAGAGAAGAGCAGGAAACTCATACACAGGCCAAGTACTTACTGGAAACATTGGTGCATACTAAGTGAGTGTCTCAGATTAATGAGGAAAGATATAAAATGTCGAATAAACTAGGTAGCCTTCTGAATTAAAAAATAAAATAAAATTAAGTGGCATTCATAGTTGACATGGTATGTCAGGATAAATTCCAAATGGATATAAGATTTAATATAAACAAAAGAACCCACAAAATACTAGGAGAAATCAGCAGGGTCCCGTCGTGACCTAGGAAAGATCTAACAATGTTATTAAATACAAAATAAAATTTTTAAAAAATCAATAAACAAAGGCAAAGCAAACCTAAACTAACCAACCAACAAAACACAATACCCATAAGCAAAGTCAAGAGTCGAGCAAAATGGGGAAAAAATTGCAACTTATCTTACAGAGAAAGGACAATTTCCTGAGACATAAAGATGAAGGACTTTTAGAAACTGGTAAGGCAAAGACTAACATGGCAATAGAAAAATTAGCAAATTCACATAAAGAAAAACACAAATGGTCCTTAAGCGTATGAAAAAATGTTCATAATTTAAAATGTCACTCATAATACAAAATGTCACTTTCAATAAAAAAGCAAATTAAAATTATACAAAAATAGCACTTTTCAATTACCATGTTGGCAAAAAAATCCAAATGTTTGATAACATACTTTGTTGGCATTCAGAAACAGACACTCTCCAAAATTGCTGGAAAGAGTAAAATCAGCATATTGTGTACACTGGGAAATTTGTTACTTAAGTAACAAATGCCTATGTATTGTTTCTAACCATAACATTTTGGGGAATTTATCTTCATAGCTCCTGTGCAAATGGCATATGTACACAGTTATTCATTACAGCAGTGTTTGTAATAAGAGAAGGGTGGAAACCACGACATGTTCACAGTGGAGGAGTGGCTATATAAGAGTGAATCCATTCAATGGGACCCTGATCTGCAACTATTAAACTACTCTCTGGTCATAGAGAAGTGACTTGCTTTGTACAAATGGAGTAAAATCTCCAGTACATTGTTGCATGGAAAAATTCAAGTGAGAACAGTGTATGTGGCATATTGCATTATTAAAAGGAAGTGAGAATAAGAAAACCTATTATATTTGCTTACTTCTGTACAAATAAACTCTAGAAAGATACTTGAGACTATTGACAATGGTTATGGGGCAGGGATGGATAGACAGTAGGGTGGGGATAGAATTTTTACTGTGTATCTCTCTACATATTTAAAATATTTCATGCCTTGTAGATATACTATCTATCCAAAAATTAAACTAAAAAGGCAAAAGAAAATGCTAAGATAGTTGTGTTTTATGTTTTTTCTTTACCACAGGATCTGCACACTACACTTCTTTTGTTATCTCACATCTTCTCTCTCTCTCTCTCTCTCTCTCTCTCTCTCTCTCTCTCTCTCTCTCTCTCTTCCTCCCTCCCTTTGGTAATGTGAGTAAACCCAGGAATACTTAACCACTGAACCACATCCCCAGTTGTTTTTATTTTTTAGTTTGAGACAGCATCTTGTTAAGTTGCTTAGGGCCTGGTTAAGTTGCTGAGGCTATCTCTGAACTTGCATTCTTCCTGCCTCAGTCTCCTGAGCTGCTGGAATTACAGATGTGTGCTACTGTGCCTGGTTCTCATCTCTTGATTTTAAAAATAACAAAGAAATACAATCCTTCTTTTGTCTACTGGTGAGCATGGTTATGAGGATCTATTCTTGCAGGATGGGAAGGTGTTTCTCTGCCCCAATTGCTGGGGAACCCTTTTATTGGCTACTATATGATCACATACTTTTCCTCTGCAGGAGAGCTTTGATCTAAAAATTCCAGAAAACCTAATTCAGCAGCATATTAAAAGAATTGTATGCTAGGACTAAGTGGGATTTATTTTAGGAAAGCAAGGGCTGAAATACCTAGGCCCCCTTAGCTTCTGTGGTTTAAGGACTCTCATGGCAGTTCAAGGGAGGTCAATCTGTATCTCATGTAAAGATCACATGGGATCCTCAACCACAAAAGAATACAAAAAGCTACAAATTTCTACAAGTGTCAGTCTGTGTGGGCCATAGAACAAAATACCACAAACTAGATAAAGTAAACAACAAATTATTTCTCACAATTCTGGAGGCTGAGAAATCCAAGATAAAGGTGCTGACAGACTCGTTGTCTGAGGAATGTCCTCCTCGTGGCTGCAGACAGCTATCCTCACTACCATGGCAGGGTGTGAGGGATGCCCTGAGGAGAAGGTGTCCCAGCATCCTCACAGAGCCTTTCACTGGTGCATGTGCTTGGGGATAGAGACTCATGTCTACTCCTCTTTTATATGAACATTTATCCCAGTATGGGGGCCTCACCCATCACGACAGCACCTATAGGTCACCCCTCAAAGACCCCACCTCCTAATACCATCACGTTGGGGATTAAGGCTCCAACAAATGAACTTTAGGAGGACACAGACGTTCATTCCATAGCAACAAAGATTAGGATTTTGTATAGATTCCCAAAGTGGGCACTGTTTGTTACAATTTGGCCTCTTGTGCCACAGCATTTATAAAACCTGAAGTTAACTAAGCCTAAGTAATAGGCGCCTGTTAGTTTGGGTGGTCTCTGACAGGATCCTTTAACTGACTTCAGATAAAGAAGAGCCTTTCCTGTATCTACAGTCATACCTTAGGGACTTGTTTCAGGGCTTACCTGCTCCCATTGGGATGGAAATTCTTGCACAACCACAAATATCAGTGATCCTCCATCAGCACAAGTCTAGGGCACACCAGTGTGGGAGGAATGCATATGTAGGAGACCTCAGGAGAGGTGAGCTGCCGGGTTCAGACTACTTGCTGAGTGGCAAGTCAGATAAGCAGCCTGGTGAGCCACAACTCTTGGTGACTGAAGAGCAGTGCCGCAGGCAGGAACTAGAGAGCTACAGCAACTTAAAAATTAAGGGCAGAGAGAGAGAATCAGTACAGCTGGGTGTCAGTGGCAGGGTGCACTTTGGAGGAGCAATAACCAGCATAAGGCCAACCCTGGTCCTCAAGGTGAAGAATGGGTGAAGGAAAACCTGGGGGTCAGGGCCAAGGAGAGCTCCCCAAGAGCCTCTGAATGTTCTGCATCCACCAGGAGTCTGACTTCTCAACTCTCCACATTATTATGCTTGTGTTTCCAAAGTACATGGACAGGTTAATGTCCCAGATGCCAACAGAAGAACAGGTATGAAGGATTCTTAGCATAATCTCATCTTTTGAGGTTTAAATCTATTTAAGTTAGTCCTATTCTATTAGGTCTTAACAAAGACCAAAGTTGCCCATCTTTTCTTATATGAATCAGCCATGGACTGCAGAATCATAGTTTGCTTAGTACCTTAGTCATTTCTTATCTAGAATTAAAAAAAACCCACAAAAACATACTTTAGCCTTTTAATATCCTTTTTGTTTTTGTCTTTTTACAACTGATGTTTGCCTTTTCTGTCCTACTCATGTTTTCTAAGACTCTTTATTCAATAGTTATGACTAGTTATCCAATAAGGTGCAAGGTGATTTATTTAATTTATTGAAGATGGTAAATTGTAAGTAATATATTTGTGATTAAGAAGTCTCTACTCTTTCTTTCTTTACAAGACAGGCATTAAAATTTAAAAGCCAGAACACAGAATACAAAGTGCTAATGAAAATGTCATCAAGTGAGAGTTTAGATTTTAAAATGTTGGCAATATAATAAATGCAGGATGAATGTGAAGGGTCAAGCAGTCCTGATAGGATACACTTTGTGCCTTTGAAATGTCCTTCAAATTTCACATAATATAATGTGATTCATTTGCATCAGTGATGACTCAAATTATTAGGGGGAAAGAGAGAGAGAGAGAGAGAGAGAGAGAGAGAGAGAGAGAGAGAGATCTGAACAAGTCCAACTGGAAAGCAGCCCCTCTGAAGCCACTGCAATTGGATTCTCTAGTTAAAGCCACTGTGTTTGGAATCAGCACTGCGGCATTTCTCTTGTAAGACAGATCTGGTTTCAATCTGTGTTTCTTCAATTTTTATCAGTGTTGGCCTAGATTTTCAAAGCTGAGCTAAAATGGAAATATTCTCCCCCCACTTTAACCCATCTGTCTCCTTTTATTTACATAATATAACATCTTTTTCCCTGAAGAATTCTGAGTTTTTAAAGAAGGCAAAATGGAAATAAAATAAATGGAAAACTTTTCCTCACAAAATGAAACATATGATCTTCCCTTTGGATTTATACTCATTGAGGCCTTACTACAACTGAATTCAATAAAAATTAGTGTGAAACCAGGCTATAAAGCAACAAGATCAGAATCACATTTTATTTGTCAACTAATTCAATGATTCCCCCCGCAAAGACAGAATATTTTTGCTAACCTGCTAATGTTTGCTTCTTATTCCAAAGTGAGGAAATCACCGGGGATAATTACTTTGCTAAGTATTGGCAGAGAGAGGGCTACAATCATGCCGACTCAGTTGTTCCTACTGCCGACAGAATAATTTATTAACTTATTGGAGTCTCATTGAGGTAATGGAAAAGCACATTACCAGTTAAAAATGATTTCGAAAGAAGATTTAATTGCTACTATATGTGTTTTTAATGTTGGCTGCAAATACACAAGACAAGCTAAAGTGGCACATGACAAGTCCTCATTTAGTCTGTCAGACATAATAGCATATTTAGAAAGATATAACACATTTTGAAAAAAGATCAAGAGATAGAAGTAAATTCTCCTGTCATCTCAAAATAATTGTAGTATTTGCTAGTAAGGTCAGAGTTTTTACAGACAGATACCTGACAAAGATAGACTTCAAGGGAAATTTAGGAGAGGGTACAGGTGACAACAAGCTCAGTTTCCAGAGCTTATGGATCTGGGCGGTATTCAAACAAATCCGTCTGTTTATTATTTGAATTATTATTTTTGAACTTACCTCTTTATCATCTAAATTACCTGTTTATTAACTGAATTATTATTTACATGTTCTAATATTTCCTGCTCACCATGGTTTTTTGCTTCTCTGTCAGTCTATTCATGGGAAACTGCTTCCCCACCCTCAGGTATTCTGGCATTGATTTAACTCTGCAATGGCAGTAACATGCCAGTGCCCTTTGGGTACCTCTTTCCCAATCTCCTCCATCTGCAGCTAGCAAGTGCTCATCAGCAGTGGATCAGGCCAGCTCAATGGAAATGCAGGGGTTTTAAGAATACTACTGACCTCCTAAACACAGAAAACATAGGCCAAACTACTCCCTTACCTTCACAGTTTCTTGTTACAACACAAGTACAGAGTATAACTTGGCTGACAGTTTTTAAAGGGATATTTTAAAGAGCCATCACTCCTTATTGAAATAATGGCCTGGTTGCATTTCCAATTTCCATTAGTACTAAACTTTGCTTCTAGATAGAAACCTTTTGTTTTTTAACCTAAAGCACATTAAAACCAAGGTATTTTTTAAATAATAGGATTGGTAATAACTACCCAACTGTGTGACTGCTGGACTGTAAAGAGAGTGGATGGACATTTTAGCAGTTATCTCAGGGACCTGCATTGCAGTCAGCATCAACTAATGCCCATAAATGAGATGCAGACTGGGGGAGAACAGAAAACATGGTATTAAGATCATACAATGCTAAAGAAGAACAGAGGAACAGCTATCCTGAAGGGCTTTTACAAGGAACACAAGTGCATTGAGAAATTTAAAGTACTATTTGCCTGTTGACAAAATAAAAATCAAGAAAGGTAACACAAATAAAAAAACAAAACCACAGATAAAAAAGGCAACTTGCCACCAATGTGATAAATAATTGCAAGTTTCAAGTCCTTATTGTAGAAAATGGTTTTGAAAACATACAAGTGTCTGATTTTAGTGACAGTGTTTTAGCTTTTTGTTACTATAATAAAATACCCAAGGTATTATATTTTCTTTGTAAAGAGAAGAGGTTTATTTAGCTCACAGTTTTGGAAGCTGGAAGTCCAAACAGTTTGGTGCAAGCTCTGGCAGGGTACTCTGTGACTGTACCCTGTCATGTGTGTGTGTGTGTATATATATATATATATATATATATATACACACATATATATGCATATATACATGTATATATATGTATATATACATATATACATATACATATACATATATATATATATATATATATATATATATATATATATATATATAGTGTGTGTGTGTGTGTCTGTGGATCTTTCCCTCTCATCACAAAGCCATTAGGATTTATCTCAACCAGATATTATCTAATGCTAATCATTTCCTATAGGCCTCATCTCTAAACCCATAGCAGGATTAAGTTTCCACCCTCTTAATACTGTTAACATAAGATTTTGGGGATTAAACTCCTCATGAGTTCAAACTACAGCAGTTTTGTTTGAAATCAACACAATTAGCTGTTTTTCCCTTTTGATTAGTGACAATGATGTGCAAAATAGTTTCCCAGTGGGCCAGCACTGAGAGTCTTTTCACCTTACACTCTGAGAGACCATAGGGACTCTACTGTTTCTTGTGGGCCTGTGTCCTTGACATGCCCCACCTTTACTCTGTGCAAGCTTGTCCCTCTTGTTCCATCTCCAATCTGCTCTCCTGGTGCCTCACCAGGCCTTTCCTCTTCGTTCCTCCCCTCCCCTCTGCTTCTCTCTCCTCTTCTCATCCACTGGGACTGCCAGCAATCTCTGATGCTGTGTAGTTCCTCCTGGCTGGCTTTTCTTGTACTGGCCTGTAGCACAGAGTGGTCAAGGGGCTCACTCATACTCACATTTTCTTCTAAGCAGAACCAAATCAGCAACCATCTGTGGTCACAGTGATCCTCCAGGCCCAATTCTGAGACCAGGAGAAATGTCTTAGTTGGGCTGACTTTCAGTAAGGACCCAGAGGCAGGTAGTAGCAGCAAAACCCTGCCCACTGGCACCTGGAGGCAGCTCCTTAGGTTTGCAGATCACAGAGAAGGGAATATTTATTTGCTCGTCTTCTGTGCCACAGCTGTCTCCTCCCAGTGTCCTGCATTGTCTTGTTCTTCCCCTAACTTTTCTTCTATAATTGGCTGTAACACCAGTCTTGTTCTGACTCAGAATGGAAGGTAAAACTCTTAAGTGAAATCTTCTGTCTCCCTCACTATTCCACTATGCTGAGGACTTGTGCTTTTCTTTTGATCCTCACACTTCCAAGAAATGAACAGGTTTCTGCTTAGGGTTTTGCCTGCTTGTGCCCTGGGCAGCTCCAGCCCTACTCTTTTCTTAGAAATACTTGTTCCTCAGCATGTTCTCAGACCTTCCTGACAAGTCAAATGTCCCTGCCATGTGCTTTGGAGGTGCCAGTTAGGCCAATTTCTGGAGTTCTTCTTGAAACTCTAATTGCATGTGATTTTCCATAGTTTTGACTGGCCTACCTCTCCTACCATATGTACATGAGGAAAACACATCTCCTTTTTTTGTCACCACCATTCTCAGTTCCTGGCAGATCGTAGATAAACAGAAGTATTTGCTGAATGACTGAGTACAAGGGATTGATCTGGTAGCTGTCCTTTTCTATAATAGGCTTTCCCCACCATTCACTTTTTTTCCAAGGCCTTCCTGGTAGAGAGAAGGTTACTTGGTTTTATAGTAACCAGCATTGGGAAGGTAGCCTGGACAGTGGTCTGTGGAGATCACAGGCCCAGCATGAAGGAGATTTTCCAAAACTCTGTGTGACCTTTAGCCAGAGACTTTCTTTCTCTGGGCCTCAACTTTCTCTTTGGTAAGTTAATCATGGTATTCTTGCTCCTTCAACCTTATATACGGTTGTTAGTATGACAAAAATAATTTTTAGAATTTTTGTATGATTTCCCAAGAATGGTATTTTATTTTTTTAATATATTTTTTTTGTTATAGAGGGCATAATATTTTATTTTGTTTATTTATTTTTATGTGGCACTGAGGATCGAACCTGGGTCTCACACATATGCGGCAAATGCTCTACCACTGAGCTACAAGCCCAGCCAATGACAAAAATAATTTTTAAAGTTGCTGTATTTAAAAAAAACGCCATGTGTGTTTAGTACGAATACAATGCATGTTTAAAATAAAGTGCTTTGTAGTACTTCTCTATCATCTCTAATAATTTCATATGTTGGCACCATTCTACCTTTGTGGTAATCAGACAAGGAATCATGGTTCTTAGCTTCATGTAATTGTGGCAGGAATGGGGAGAGGCAGATGAATAAAGAGTCAGCAGGCAGAACTGACCTCCAAACCACAGGATGACGTTGATGAAGAAGAAAAGTCATTGTTATCACTCTGGTTTCTGGCTTTGGTTGGTGGATGCGGGAAGCTATTCTACCAGAGACTGGTGAAAAGAGGAGGTTTGTGGGGAGAAAATGAGGTGGCATGTGCTTGGGGAAATATGAATGGAGAGGGCAGCAAGCAGCTCAGGAGAAAGCTGAGGTCTAGGGATACAAGTGGACTTAGAATGCTCACCATAACATCTCTGACTGAAGACAATGGAGTTAGTGATATCCTCCAGAGGGAATGTGTAAAGAAGGGAGGTGAGAAAGAAGTAGTCTCTGAATTCTCCACTTTGAGGAGGGTTGGTGATGTGAGAAGGAAGCCAGGAAAGCGTGGTGCTTGTGGAGCTTTTGGGAGGACAGAGCAGGGTAGTCAAACATGTTCAAAGGTGTCTAGAGCTAAGGCCTGACACCAAATATCCATCTATCTCATCACTGTGCCCAAAAGCAACAGAGGGCAGGGACATCCTCAATATCACCTCTATACCGTGTCCTCTGCAAGTCTTCGTTGACCATTCCAGAGAAAAGTGAGCACCATCTACAAATATTTATTGAGCCCCCACTCGGTACACTGGGTATTTGGGATTAACAAAGACTCAGAGACAGTAGTCTCCCCTTATCTACAAAGTACACATTCTAAGGCCCTCAGTGGATGACTGAAACCCTGTATGTACAAGTATTACAGTTTCCCCTATACATACCTACTATAAAACTTAATCTGTAAATTAAGTATGGTGAGAGCCTAACAATGATAAATAGCATTAAGTAGAATAATTATTAATAGAACAATAAAATAGACCATTATTAAGTAGAGTAAGGGTAACATGAACACAAGCCACTGTGATACTGTGAGTTCATCTGGTAACCAAGATGGGTATTGAGTGACTAACAGGCTGGAGCATATACACTGTGGATGTGGTGGACAGGAATGATTCATGCCCTGGGTTGGATGAAGCAGGGTTTGAGATTCCATCATGTTAGTCAGAACAGAGCACAATTTAAAACTTACCAATTATTTATTTCTGGAATTTTCCATTTAATATTTTCAAATCATGGTTGACCACAGGTAACTGAAACTGCAGAAAGCAAAACCATAGGTATGGAGGACTACTATATGGTCCTTGGGAGGAGAGAGTATTCACATGTGTAAACCATGATACAGTCTGAGTGCCCTGTGACTGTACTGAAGCTAAGTGTCTGGCTGAGATGGCCAGGACAGGTGCTACTCAGCAGTATAGGGCATGGCTTAGAAAACAGAGTAAGAGAAGGAGCTCAGGTACGGTAAGACCTGCATTCAAAGGTGGGGAAGGTTTATCTGGACAGTAAGGAATACACAGTGTGGTTAAAGGACACATCCAGAAGAGCCGGAGGGACATGGTGCCAGCCCTTGGAAGGTCAGATGGAGGAGAACCTGAAGGATGGCAATAGATACTGGAAGGTCAGTTATAATAACCAACTGTAACGATCACCTGTGTGATCATTTTTTTGTCTTCTTTATTTCTGTCATCTGTATGATTATGACTCCAGTTTCTTGGAAAGCAATTTGCATGTAGAGGTCATGTCCTTTTATTCTTTGATTGTTGCACAGGAGCTCAAGTACTTTTCATGTTGAAAAAACTTTGAAGATATTTTTATGGTCTGTGAAGGCCAGTAATGGAGGCTTATAGTTCAGCTGATGTCCACTGTTGGTTTTATCAAGAGCAACGGACTGTGGCTCTGAGGACCCTTCCTGTCTAAGGGGCAGCTACCTTTGTTTAAGTCACTGCTTCTGAATTATGCTTCTTATCTTCTATTGACATTCAACAATTACTAATTGCACATTTACTACTGGCCAGGAACAGTATGAGGTAGCAGGAAAAAATGGTGGCTATGTTATAGTTCCTGCCTGTGAGTGGCTGTTAGAGAGCAGTGGGAGTTGCTGCTAGGTTGATTTGCTTAGTGTGTAATATCCATGATGAGTGAATAGGAGAACAGGGAAAGCCCCTAACTCAGGGATATTCTCTGATGAGGATGATGACTATACTGAGACCTGAAGGTGGGCAGCTAACCGGGAGACAAGGTAGGAGTGCAGTTGGCAGAGAAAAGCTCTTGTGGGAAAACTGGCCAGAGAGAATGGGCAAGGAGGCTGCAGAGGCACAGTGTGAGGGGCTGGTGAAAGGCCCATTAAAGCTGGTGACTGGAGCTGAGGCCCTCAGTCTCCCTGCATCAGCATCAGCAGGGTGTTCACTAAATAAATATGGCAAAGACTGAAGACAACATCTACAAGTGTCAGACATCTTCAACAGAGGACTGCATTTTTCCTCTTCAGAAAAATATTGCAAAAGCTGATGTTGAAAGAAACACGTAAAGTGGATTTAGGTGCAGTTTAAATGAAAACAGACAGTGTGGGATTGCTGGTAATCAGAAACGCTTCTCAGGAAGGGATAGTGTGAGAGATGCGGCCCCACAGCAGCCCCAGATAAAGATAGGAAAACAACCTACTCTTGATGCTGGCACTGAGTCATGGAGCAGCAGCTGTGGAATTCTATTTACTTTTTCTAGATTTTACACTGTAATTTTAAATTATAAATACATGTTATGTCACCAAACACTACTGTCTATTCAGCACACACTTTTCTGAATTGTGCCAGGCACTCAATTAAGGGCAGGGACACAAAACTGAAGATAACATGGCTACTGCCCTTGGCGACTGCCAGCTTGTTACACAAGGGCACAGACCCTGAATACCAGCCCATCATACCACACAGGATGAAGAGGAAAGAGCAATTAATTTTGCTGTTGGAATTGGGAAAGACTGAGCAGAGGAAAGCTTCAGCAGTAGATAGCTGGTGTTTGCCTCAGAGTGGATGAGAGCTTATAAAATGTGCCCATCTGCAACCCCATCCCTGCTCCTGTGAATCAGGTGCTCTGGGACATGGAATGTTGGGAATAGGAGTTTTTCAGAGATTTTAGGGTTTTTCTTATGCTCTTTAAGGCTCAAGAGCCAGTATCTTATGGGATGCCTAGGATTTCAGTATATAGAAAAAGACAGGTGGCAGAGGTGACACCATGAAGATGGACATACACAAGGGAATGACGGGGTGGAGTGTCCAATGCAGATAGTGAGGAGGCCAGAAGGGCAGAGTGAGGCTGGCTGTGGAGAGACACCCTGGAGTGCCATCCAAAGGAAAGTGATTCCCGAACCTTAGCTGCTGTGCTAAATTGCTTGTGGAAGTGAAAAATACACATACATCTGGCTCCCATTCCAGAATTTTGTAACTATAGTTTCTCAGGTGGAGCTTGAGCATGTGCCCTGACAGAATGGTCACATAGGTGATCTGATGTGCAGCAGGGCTGCACACCACCACACAGGCTAGATTCATGGTAGGGCCCTTGTACTGCACAGTGAAAACCAAATTTAAGTCTTGATACAGAATACTTGTAGGTTCTAGAATGACACTTACCATTGACTATTTGTTAAAGACTTCAGCGACTATTTACTGAAGACCCACTGTATCCAGATCTGAGAGATACCTGTGTGCTGTAGACTGGTAATGGATTCCCTGAAAGTTCTGAAACAGAGAAAAGCCCTGCCATTTCCTCCCTTGCCTAAATTCTGAAGGCCAGCTGGAATTGGTTATTCTTGTAAACACACCACTTTCAAGCATTCAAATAACAGTATTAATCCTTAGACAACTGGATAATATTTTAGGTAATGTCAAACTAATGACATGCCTGTGCTACATGATCTGAAAGAGTAAAGGATTGGAAAAAAAATCTGAGAGCAAAGATTTTGATTAACACACTGTTAAAGAGAGACAGCAGCAAAGATAACTGCAAAGTTGCCTAAAGGTATGCAAGTTAGTTGATGACTATTATCTCAGGGGCTCTGAACTGACTAAAACCAACTTGCTGGCATTCTGAAAGAGACGTGAAAGTTGTTGATAGAAATCTCATGATATTATGTCTTAGGATTAAAGAACTCATATTTTAGATCACCATCATCAGACAGATAGGCTAAGGACATGAGTTTTTTCCTAAGGAATAAAATGCAATACACAGATTTACCTATAGCTTTTGATCAGAACTATAATCATAGTGTATATTTTTGCTTTTGCACAGACAGTGACAGATTTTATACTTATAAAAAAAATCTCCCTAAGTATACCAGGCTGATGAGGAAAGAAGCTGATTATATAATACAATATAGAATCAATATTGTGGATGACACCAGTGATCTAGGGCTGGTAAATTACTATAAGCATTAAGAAAATAGTTCAAATAATTCCATAAGGTTGGAGTAAAAGGAATTTTCTACTATAAAGTCTGTCCCCTGGGTTCTAATAGTCATAACAGCTTAATGAAGGTAAGGAATAAGTTATATGTATAAGACTATAATTTAGAAACTTCCTTCATCTCTGACCCAGGCTAAAGTTATAATTTTTGTCATATTAAAAAATAGATTATTTTTCCTTATTTATCTTTAAGTACATGGATTCAAGAAACATAGTATAAATCAATATGACCCTGGGTTAAATCCCCAGTACTCCAAAAATAAATAATAATTTAAATAAAATTAAATGATACGTACAAATGACCATATATATATATATATATTTAAATGATACATACATTTATATATATATATACACAAATGCATGTATATGATATGTATTATGTATATTATTTAAATTACTCTATTTAATCCTCTATAGTTTTCATGTAAAGTGAGACATTATTATCTCCACTTTTGTAGAGAAGGAAATTAAAGTACAGAGAAGTAAACTCAATTCACCTGAGATGAAAGAGCTAATTAGTGGCACAGCTAAGTCTAGAGCCAGATCTAATGTTTGGTCCTTTCACTTTATAAAGATCAACTTAAATTCTCCAATGTTAGCTGCTCTGTTTTCTGTGCTATTTTGGATCTTGTATATATCCCCATTATTGTACCTGGGTGTATGATTAATTCATAAGCTTTTCTTCTTTACAAGATTATGAGTCCTTGAAGGCAGAATGCTTTTCTTATCCATTTCTGCATTCCCAGGGAGTGTCTTTTATTCAACAACTTAAGTTTCTCATATGCCTACTATGCAGACACCAAGTAAGGCATTGGAGATACAAGGATGAACAAGATAGACAAGTTCCTGCCCCCATAGAGCACTCGTTCTATCGGAAAAAAATGTCAGATAAACAAACAATTAAAATAGAGTATAATATATGTCAAAATGGGAGAAGTGCATGGATTATGGGGTTTGTAAGACTAAAAACCAGGGATACCTACCTTACTGCAGGGAAAAAGGGAAGGAAGATGGTAGTGTCTAAAGAAAAAATTATGTCGAAGATGAGGTAAGAAGATGACTTTTAATTTAGCCAGATACTGGGTGGAGGTGGAAATGGCAAAAGAAAGTACTGGAAAGAGGAAACAATATGTGCAAAGACAAGAGGTTAGAAGATAAATGAGAAGGAGGACATTGGGGAGAGATGGGGCTGGAAATATGAACAACAACAAGACCATTAAGGTTTTGAGATCTTACTGGGGGGGCACTGAAAGGATTCAAGCACTAAGTGCCAAGATTACTTTGAAAGATCATTTCATTTGCAAAGAGAAGAATGAAATATACAGGAGTAAGAAGAGGCAGGAAGATCAGTGAAGAAGACATCATCATATGGTCACGCGGAAAGACTCTTGCGGCCTGGACTAGGTTGTGGCAGCACTGATGGTGAGAAGATTTTGGAGGTAGGATCAACAGGTTGTTCTCTAATTAAATATAGGTGATTAGTGAAGTAGAGAGGTCAAAGATGATCCTAAGTTTCTGGCTTGGGAAACTGGATAGAGAGTAGGTTGGTTTAGGTTTAAGTTCATATGTCTGAGGTGGCCGAGTTCATATGTCTGAGGTGGATGTGTTCATTGAAGATGAAGGTTAAGGGTAAGATATGAGCTGGAAATAAACTCTGGAAGTCATCAGCCATAAGACAGAGAGAGATTATTCAGAGATTGATAGGGAAAAGAGCTCGTGGGAATAATATTTAAAGTCAAATAGAAGAACATTATTCAGGGGAATAATATTTAAAGTCAGAAGAGGCAAAAAAAAAAAAAAGAAAGAAAGAAAAAAGAAACCTACAGAGAGAAAGAGCCAGAGGGAAGAAAATTAGAGAGAAGATAATTATCTAGAAAGCCAAAGAAGGTGGTAGTGGTTTCAGAGGGCAAAACACTTTTCCAAGGTCAAGTTCGTGGACATCTGAACATATTCCATGGATTTTGCACTGAAGGAATCAGAGGGTCTCCTGAGAACAGTGCCATGCCTCCAGGGCAGTGGTACATCAACTTTATGGGAACCAAGGACTTAGGGGAGGAGCTCTTTAGTGGCAAAGACACATCCTGTACCTAAAACATTCAGAACATGAAAAGCCACTTTATTCTCTTTTTCAGATTGTATTTCCATGCAACTGTGGGAGATGCTGCTCACAAGTGTATGTGCAGGGTAGAATCAAGCTTGGTGGAGAAATTCAGAAAGGAACAATGGAGAAATGGACTGAAGAAGACAAAGAGCTAGGACCATGAGTCACTTATTTTCAAAGATACTCAGTTGGAAACTACAGTGGCATATAGGGTCCATTCTCCTTTGTCACCTGTAACAGCCACTGCCCTCCAGTGGGGAGACCTGTCTTTTATGGCACTCCCTGCATGGAAGTGACTAAATAGCACAATTCAGGCTATTTGAGAGAAGTGGACAAAGGGAGAACACTGATCTTCAGGGTATCTGTGAAAATCTTATTTGGTACAGACAAATGGAAGTAAGGTGATAAGGAGAGCCATTCCATGGCACACCCTTGTGTCCTCTGATGAGGTCTGTTTCTCAGACCCTTTGCAACTCCTCCTCCTCTTCTGTTCGCCCTTATCTTCTTAGCTGTTTCTCTTCTGGTAGGACACCTCCACTCTAGCAGTTCCCTTCCTGCCTGCTCCCCTCCCTTTACAGACTTACTGAGTACCTGCTGGGAGCCCTGTTGTGATGGTGACTTTGCCCACTGTCATTTACCACCTTCTTTATAAATCCCAAATTTTCTCTATAACTCAGACATACCTTCTGGAATTCTTGAGTGATTTCTAATAGACATTTTCTCTATGGTCTTTTGGTAGGAAATCTAAAATTCTTTCCCAAACTGGCCTCATTCTCTCACCATAAAATCAATTTTTTCATCAAATATTTCCTGTGTTTGTATTGTAACATCAGCACTCACAATCTCCATTTCCCTACCTCAAATTAAATTGGCAACTCAACCTCTCTCCTTTATCCTCTGCAATTATCTATGGAGCTGCTTTTCCTCTTCTGCCACCACGGTTCTCTAAACCTTTGTTTCTCTTGCTTGGACCATAGAAAAGCTCCAGTCATGTGCCCTGATTTCTGGTCTTGGTTTTATCAATTATGTCCTGCATGATGTTTTTAGACCCTCCCCTACCTGCCACCCCAAAACAACAATCTGAAAATGTACCTCCTTGGGCAATTATATAAATTTTCAATGTTCTGCTACTGCCAAAGGATTATAGTTGATACTCTAATTCAGTATTGCTCAAAAGGTCTTTAGGCCATATCATCATGGTGCTTTTAAGCCAGGCACCATACTACTCACTTTGTATGATTTATCACAGCTAATATAATATAAAATACCTACCTGTAAGACAGGTATTTTAACTTTTTGTTATTTAGCAAAAATTAAGGCACAAAGAGAGATTAGGTGACTTGGCTAGGGTCATCTAGTGGCAAGTGAGTCAGGTGTCTAGAAACCTAGAGTTTTATATTTACAAATGTTTTACTTTTTCACTTTTATATATCATCTAGTATTACTGATCATGTTCAGTTCCTTCTGTAGGAAGGGAGGGTTACTGTGGCTACTTGTCAGGTGGTGGTTGGTTACGACTGCTGGCTCTGGATCCACTTTGCTTGAATTTGACTCTGGCCATCCTTACTGTCTAGCCTCATGACCTTGAGTAAACTTCTTCATCCCCTTCATTCTCTAGTTATTCAATGGATTCTGCAAGTAAGATTATAGATGCTTAGGACAGGGTGCTGGCTGGTGGTCAGAACTGAATACAGTTGAGGTCACTCCCTAGGCTCTGTTTCCTATTCATTTCCAGTAAAGGTGTAGCTAGATTAAGAGCCTGAAAGAAATAATTTTTTTGTGGCTAGACATCCTGACTTCTGTGGGAGACAACATACTGGGAACAGTTGCTCTCATTAGCTTTGGGGATGACAATAAGACTGGAAAAGATGAGAAAGGTGGCAAGTGATCTTTGCATCTGAGTGCACTGATTTGAAATACTCGGAAAGATAAAAGAAAACTCCATTTCTTATAGCCCTTAAACCTCAAATGGAAAAGAGTAAAAAAGTGAGTCAGATTTTCTTCCTTTTTGATAGAATGGAGAAGGTACCAGTGGAAAATACAGAAAGAAATGTGCTGGTTGCCTGTGGAAGAATCAACTTTTTAGGAAAGGAGAATGTAAATAAATGAGGATTTAATAATTTAACTACAAACATTTAGTAAGTACCACTTTTTGCTGAGCACTATGGAAAATACTTAAAAAGAACGGCAGTGGCAGGATTTTTAAACTATTAAAATCGCTGAAAATAAGTATTTAAAATAATTTTAACTGAGAACCGTATTCACAAAAAATAAGAACAGCAAACTAACTTTGTGCCCTCACATGTCACCTCACCTGGTCCTTAGCCACAGTGGAGAGAGTACTGCTATTCCAGGTGGGAACTGAAATCAGAGAAGTAATTTGCCCAAGTTGGTAAGGGGAAAATTTACTATTTGACCCCAATGCTCTTTCCATTCAACACATGCCTATGCAAATACACAATTATTACCCTTTCCACAAACCTATTAGTCTTGTTCTAAAAACCTGTGTGATTTACTCATATCATTATTTTCCACACAGGAAAGTCATTAAGATTAAAAATAACTCTACTCCGATGTTATGCTATAGAGGTAGTTCTGGAAGTTTTCCTACAAATCAATGTTTTCTTGAATAGTATTTTTGCTGCTATATACCATTCTAGAGATAAACTCTCAGCTGACCATTAGAGCAATTAATAATTGCTACTACCCTGCCATAAGTTCCCCCTTACTTTAAAAAAATTCTTTTGAAGTGATCACAACCACTCTAAACTTACATATTTGGAAGTGTGGATATTCTCCTATTGGAATTGATTAAAATGGAAGCCTATCTGTGCATTTAGATATACAGTGTTAATAATCATGACAGTTGTAAGGTACCCAGTTTTACCTCTCATCATCATCCCTAAAACACCAACTGAGGGACTCATCTTTTCCAATTACTTTTATATTACAAACAGCATTTATATTTACATAAATGGTTTTACAGGGCATGCAACACTAAATGAATCTGTCATTGTTATTTCCTAATATATTCCAGGATATTGCTTTGCTAACTCATAGTCACCAAAGCCCACAAAATAACAAACCGCCTATTTTTTCCCCCTTTCAGGTGCATTATCTGAAATAAGCCATTGCGTAAGTAGTGCCTCAGCTAATTAATTAGTGCTGGTCATATTCATTTTTCTAAACTAAGAAATGAAACTGAATAGTATACTTTACATTATTTTCCTCAATTCTGGTTAAAATAAAAGAGGCCACAGTAAACCCAGCTGTAGAATGCTGCTTACAATGACTCTTTTTTTTTTCTAATTACTCAAATCAATTGGGTATTAAAAAAAACTCTTCATATTCAGTTTGGTTGTTGGTTTTACATGACAGGGTGGCTAATTAAAACTACTGCACATTGGGTATGTAGTTTATGGTTGTGAGAAGGTCACAGACTTGAAAATAAAGTTCAGTATGCCTCCCACATTTAGCTAAATAATCACAGAGGGTGTTTGAAAATAGTTTGTTTCTTTCTTTCCAGCAGTTTCTTTTCTTTTCTCTGTGCTCTTTTCCCTGTTTACTCACAATTGCCCATCATAACCCCTCCTTTCCTCAGGTAGGATGTACCTATGGGACCCCTCCAAATGCCTCAGTAAACTTATAATTTTTCAGAGGGCATTAGAAAACAAGAATTTCTGTTCTGGTAAAAACAAACAAACAAACAAACAAACAAACAAACAACAACAACAAAAAACCCTGGGACAATTACATTCTGGAACTGGAATACTTGGCTGAGTGTTCTGGATATCGTAAGCACTCGGCTCCCAGGTCAATGTGACAAACAATGTGCTTCTATTTTAACCCCATTAATGCAAACCAAACTTCATCTGGTCTTTCCAAACTAAGTCTGAACCTAGAGACCAGCCCAAATCTCTCCATGCTGTCAATGTCTGATTAGCCCAGTTGTGTGAGCATAAAACCCAGTTTTTCTCCATTTCTAAAATATTCACTTTGTTTTACTCTTCCAGATCTTCACTGTGTGTAGTTTCATACTGTTCATTATATTCAGGTCTTCTATTTTGTATTTTAAAGTGTGGGTGGATAATTTGCTTCTCATCTGTTGGATGTCTGGTAGGATAACCATTGATTGTATACTGTCATTTAAATTATGCTAGCTTCAGATAAATAGTAAATGGCTAAGTCTGCACATTTATCATGGCATTACTGACTTCTCTCATGCAGCTTTTCTTTCCATTGGCCCTTCTGCAAGGGATGTTTTTACAGTCTTGGGAAGGGACAGAAAAATGGGACACCACAAAAGAGACAAGTATTGGTATGATACAAAAGGCTTGTATATGTAGAATCTAGAAGAAATTTTGACTGCTATTTCAAATGGGGTTTATTTTTCCCTATTTAAAATATTTTATAAGCCTTCACAATGCTTTGCAATGTCAGTGTCTCATCCCCAGGAAGTCTACTTGTATTATATCATTTAACATTTCCCATTTGCAATTATGTTACCACAAGGGGAGAGTTAATTCCTAGAGACATTTTGAAAGGGTGGTAGAAAAATTGAGGGAGGTGGTCTGATGCATTTATGGTAAGCTAATTAAACATGTTATGCTATGGGTTCTTATCTCAGCTGCTCCCTCAATCTGCTGAAAGGCCACAGAAGTCAAGGAAACCTATCTAGTTTCCATATCTACAACACCATGGGAGGATCAAGGAAACCAGAGTGAGAAATAATATCAACACAAAGGGCTGCTTAGGGAGAACTCTAGAGTATGATTACAAATATAAAGGGTTGAATATTTAATATTAACACTTTATTAATTAAATGTTGAATATTTAATAATATTTACACTCACAAATTGAAACTATCAGAGTAGAGAGGTTAAGTGACTTGCCAAGGGTTGCCCAACAAATTGGTTTCTGAGCTATGATCAAATCCACAACTTCTTACATTAATTTTCCTTCCCCTATGCTAAGTTTAACTTCAAAATCCCAAGATTTTTCATATTCCCTCAACCAGGAATTTTAATTAACCTTCATGTCCACTCACCAGTAAAACAGCTAGTATTTATACTGATGAGACTTGGGACCATTATGATACTGAGTCCCCACTGACTTAAGTTATAGAAGAAAGAAGAAAAATTGATTTAATTCCTTCAAGATTAGCAATTTTCAGATAATGAGGCTATGATAAAACATGTTCAATATTAAAATAGTATTATAATCATATTTTAAACCAGGTAATTTTAAACTTCTACTTAATTATCCTCCATCTCTAAATATTAAACAGAATTTGTAAGGAAGCTTAAAAAATAGGAACTTTAATCACTAAAGCTGTGAGCACTCCCTACCCCACTGTTCTTTAGTACAAAACAAACATGAGAAGGGAATTCTTTCTTTCAGTAAGTAAGAGAATACCCAAATGAAGGTAAAGTATAAGATAAGTCATAATCACATGAAAGCAATAAGGGAGCTCTATGGATCCTAAGGAAGAACCAAGTCTCCATGAACCCCAAGCCTACCTTCTAGAGAGAATGCTAAAATACCTTTCCCTAAAGTCATCAAGATATTTCAGTTAAGGATAAATTAAAATAAAACAACAAAATTTAATAGGCAAAATGATAATTATTTATAAATAATATGTTAATTTACTTGGAAACCCAAAATAATTGCATGAAAAATTACAAATAAGAAGAGAACACAGTGATAGGATCAAAATTATAGCAATTGATAGTTGCCTTCACATTGTAAGAATCCTAGTTGAGGTTATCAAGGAAGAACTGCTTGCATATACTATAGCAACAACTAATGATAAAATGTTTATGAATAAACTTCATAATGGTATAATTTCTACATAAAGAAAACTTAAGATGCTATTTAAAGACAGGAAATATTTTGAGTTTGGGAAAGGCTTATTATACTCAATTTCATAAAAGGACAAATCAAAAGATCAGAAATTTAACATAATCTCAAAATCCCCAAGCTGAAATTAAAAACAAATTCTGTACAGGAAAAACTGATACTATAATTCATTTGTACATGAACAAGCAAGAGTAACTGGGAAGGAAGACTCTTAAGAGGGGATTAGTTGCTACTTAGATTTTAAAACCTAGAATTAAACATACAGTGACTGAAACAATTTAGGATTGACATATAACACAAAGAACAATGCAAATAATGTAAAATACATAAGGGAATTTAATATATGATAAAGGCACTTTCAAATTAGTGGAGAAAGATTATTCAATTAGTAATATAGGGACATCTGGAAAGGCAGCTACTTAGCAGTTATTAAATCTCTACTTCACACTTTACACAAGGATGAGTTCTAAATGAAGCAATACTTTCAAATTTAAAAATGAAGTAGTAACTAGAAGAAACCATTGTAGATTTCCTTTTTAAGGAAAGAAAATTCCTGCTAAGTGTGATAAAAAAAACTAGAAGCTACAAATGGAAAGATTGATAAATATTAATACAAAAATATATGAAAAGCCTAGTGTTATAAACAACTCCAAAAACATAAGATAAACTGAAAAAAACCTTACATTTTGCAATACAGAAAAATGGCTAATTACACACACACATACACACACACACACACACACTGAGTCATACAATTCAGGAGAAAAATGGGTACAGGACTTAACCAAGTATGAACAGAAAAATGAATACAAATGACTCAAAATATAAAAAGATGCTCACCTAACATTTGTGTTTAATACAATTTTTGTAAATCTCCTGGCTTTCCTTTTTTATACATTGATGGTGGGAGTAAATTGGTGGGATTTTTTGGGAGAAAAATTTGGCATTATTTAAAATGCACACATACCCACTGACCAGTCATTGCACTTACAGAATCTATCCTACAGATTCCCATGAGTGTGACATGCTGAATGTAGAAGTTGCTCTATATAATCTTTACATAACAAACACTGACAACCACCTCGATGGCCATTGGTAGGGGACTAGGAAAACACACTACATTATCTTTCTATGATGAAAAGAGTGAGCTTTCTCACTCTTTCCATTATGTGATATGAACCATTTGTCAAACTTTATTGCTAAACAACATAAGTAAAGTTTTTAACAATGTATGTATATGACATCATTTGTGAACATTTGTGCAAACATGCACACGCGCGCGCGCACACACACACACGTACTACTATACGGAAAGCGCCCTCTGGAGACAGACACAGGAAAAGGATGGAGCAATTGCCTCTGGGAAGGCTGAGGGACAGGGGCGGGGAGGGGGAGGGATATATTTTTCAGTGTACCCCTTTAACCTTCTGAATTTAATGCCAAGTATGTATATCACCTATTCAAAAATCCATAATCTATTGTTTACTCATCTAAAACTTCTGGCTGATAGACCAAGTGATAACAAAAAGCTACATCTGGTAGATTAGACTGTGAAACAACGACAACAAAGAAAACCACAAGGACAGTTACATAAATATTTTTATGTCTTTACCATTAAGTATTACTTTTCATGGTTTTTCTACGAAAAATACTAGGTTTGAATAAAGAAGACACTCTTAAGAAGGTGGCACAGATTCACCTTTTAGGTGGCCACTCTCTTGAGACTTTCTTGTGGTTCTTCTAATATTGGTTGGTGGTGTTGGGAGTTCATTGCAGAGAAGAGATAGTAAAGGTAGAAATGAAAAATTAGATTTTTTATTCTAAAGTTTCCCAAGTGACAGATCTTAGTTTCCATTGTTATTTAATTAAATAGAACATTTTGCTTCCTTGTGTCTCCCCTTTGATTTTGCCTATTAAAATTTTTGTCTCAAATTTTACTTTTTATTTACTGGTATCTTGATTTCTCCCTATTTCATTAATTTTTAAGAATCTCCTGGCTTGAAATTCCATTGCATTTAAAACTTCTTATAATAATGAAGGTAAATATTTTAAAAGGGCATATGAACACAGAACATACTGTAACTGCACTCAATGTCACAAATAGTTAGGCCACTGAAAAACCCAGTGCTATTCCTGGACAAACACAGTAAGCTTACTGTTGTGAAATACTCAATGCACTAACTCTTTCTACCATCTCATCTTTCCTTTAACCTAACCAGTCCTACTTATTTTATTTTATATTGGGTCTTTGGCTAGACTGCTCCATAAAATACTTAATAAGTCCAAATGCCACTTATTAGAAGGCTGCAGTTTGTGATCACTGAGAAAAGACACATGCAATCAAGTTCTAAGCCCAGTTCTTCTTTTGATTAATATTCCCTTTTCCTCTGCAATGGGAGCAAAATGACCATTTAGCATTGTTTTAGTTTCTGTTTCAAAGGGGATGTTGCAAGCCAATATACCTTTTGCTAACAACCAGACTAGAAAGATGAACAGAGTGTTCCTGTGTCCTTGTATATTTTGGTTACACATGGGTTTAGAATAGTACTATACATTGCAGAGAAGATAAATCCCTCTCTTCACTTCAGTTATTATAGCTAGAGAATATAGCAGTCTCTTTTATCTGTGGTTTTGGTTTCTGAATTAGTGATCTAGTGTCAAATATGTCCTAAAAATATTAAATGGAAAGTTCCGGAAATAAACAGTTTGTAAGTTTTAAATTGTGTGGTGTTCTGGGTAGTGTGATGAAATCTTATGGTGTGTCCCATCCAAGATGTGAGTCACCCTTGTGCAGTGTATCTGTGCTGTATATGCTGCCCACCTGTTACTTAATAGCTGTCTCAGTTATCAGATTGACTGTTGTGGTACCACATTTCTTGTGTTCAAGTAACCTTTATTGTACTTAATCATGGCACTAAAGAGCAAGAGTAGTGATGCCAGCATTTTGACATCTGGATGTCAAAGAGAAGCTTAAGTATTCTTTTAAGTGACAAGATGAAACTTCTTAATTTATGCTATAATTTGGATCTGGAGTGTCCCCCAAAGGCCCGCATTAACATCTTGGTCTATAGCTTGTGGAGCTATTTGGAGTGGCAGAACTCTAGTGAGTTGGAGGAACCTTTTAGGAGGTGCAGCCTAGTGGAGGAAGTTAGCATTGGGAGTATGCTCTTGAAAGGGATATTGGGACCCCAGCATTTTTCTGTCTTTCTGTTAATCTCCCAGTCAGCTTGAGGTGAACAGTATTGTTCTACCATGTGCTCCCCACAATATACTGCCTTATCACAGGTCCAAAAGCAACAGGCCAATGGACCATGGCTGAAATCTATGAAACTATGAGACAAAATAAACATTTTCATTCATTAAATTGATTGTTTCAAGTATTTTATTACAGTGACAGAAAGATGATACAATAAGGAAAGAAAAGTAAACCTATACAGTTAGATTAAATCTTGTATCTGTGATACTAACAAGAAGGAAAAAGAAATTCATGACAGTTTTGCTATTATATCTCAAACTGAGAAAGTTATGGCTATAGTGAATGATAAAAGTTTAGTTACAGTAGAAAAGACATGGAACAGAAAATGTTCCAGTTGATGACAATCTGTTGAACCATAAAGCACTGGGCCTATATATGAAATCTTCACCCAGGGATCTCCTAAAATGAGTGACATCAAGTCATTCAATGCAAATAAGGAATGGTTACAAAGATTAAAGAATAAGTTTGGACTGAAAAAATATAAAAATTACTGGAGAGGCTGTATGTGTGCTGACAAAGAAGCTGCTGCCACATTTCCAGCAGAGTTGAAGAAGCTGGTTGAGTAGAATGGATATCCTCTAAAGTAAGTCTTTTATGGCAATAAAACCAGGCTCTTCTGGAAAACACTGCTCAATAGAACATACATTTCTAAAAGTGCAGAGGAGGCACCAGGGCATAAAACCTAAAGGACAGATAACTCTGGCCCTATGTGGCAATGTAGCAGGACATATGATAAAGGCCAGGCATTGTGTACAGATCAGAGAATGCAGGTGTTCTCAAACAACAACTCTGGTTTGAGAAAATGAGAGGCCACATTCACATAACTTCTATGACAATATATACTTATAACTGCTCTATTGTTATTGTTGATAATCTCTCACTGTGCCTTATTATAAATTAAACTCTATCAGAGATATGATGTAAAGGAAAAAACAAACAGAACACATACTGCAGATACCCAGTGCTAAGATCAGCTCTGCTCTTTCTCCGATATTCTACAGCTGACCTGCTAACTTTTAGGCTCATAGGAGAGGAGATTAAGTCAATATTACAATCACACCACTTGTATAAAATTCAAAATGAATGAGAACATGTCTGTGTCACAAGAAAACAGCAGCTATTGGAACTCTTTATGGGTCCCTTCAGATGTCAGCTATTGTGCTGTTTTATACCTAAGACATTTTTCAGTTCTCACAGTCACAGAAAGACCACACACACCTGACCCCAAATTTGAGAAGGAGATATTGAGGTCTGGAGGGGCAGGGGCCTGCAGAGTGTTTGCTATCTGCCATAGTAGAGCCAGGAGACCTGTCACACATCCATCGCTATCTCTATATTCCTGCAGGTGCTGCTGTGAGTGCACTGGGAGCCCAGGTGAACTAACTACATAGTGACCTCTATGTGAAAGACATAGTGATCTCAATGGCCATGACCAGCACACCTGCCATTCTTCTCTTCATCAATCAGCTTGTGATGGGGAGCGCCCAAGGGGTAGACCCCTTAATTTCTCTCAGTCTGTTGGTCATCTTACTTCACTTTCCTCCATTTTATGCATGGATTCTATGGTCATTTGTTAATATCTTGAAAACACTACACATCCCCCTTATTTCTTTCTTTTCATTATGACCATCTCCACAGTCATAACAGGGAGAGCACTTCCATTGGTTTTAACACCAAGATCAGGAAGGCTTTTGGCCTACACCCTGCTTTGGCTCACTGGCTTTTCTCTCCATATAGGACTGTTTTCCATCCTGAGTCCTCCCACGCAGATTCTCCAACCACCGCCCCCTCCTTGAATCTGCCAATAGATGTGTGGGACTCAACCACCAAGCCTGCATATTTCCCAGTCCCAGACTTACAGGAACTGTCCCACTTCTCACCAGGGGTGAATCTATCTCCTGTGCCTTTCAGAAACTTCATGACTTCATGTTCAAGCAGTCAGTATCAGTATTCTCACCCCTGCCCCCACTGTCCTCAAATCCCAAATCTGATTCAAGTTTCCTTCTTTGAATGAAAGGCAGCACCCTCTGTGAAGTTGTCCAAGTCTTCTTAATGCTTCCTAGCTCTCACTCCAACATCTATCCTCTACATTTCCTCAATACTACTACACAAGGCTGAGTTACTTTCATCTCTGTCCTGGGAAACTTCCATAACTTTATGACTGATCAACTTGCCTCTATATGCCTAATCCCTATAGTCCACACTTCTTGCTTTAAACATTGTCAATCACTTGCCACTGTTCTGAGAATGATGGACTTTGCCTCTTTAGTTCATGAGGCAACATGACCTCCTCACAGCTTCTTACTCTTGCCACTCCAAATACTTTCACTCTCAGGCCCTGGTGTTCTCTGTCCTCCCCTCCAGGCAACTGTATACACTGCTTTCTGTTACTATGATCTCCCCACCCAATGCCTTCTGCTTATCCCTTGTACCAGCTCAAATACCACTTCCTCAGGAATCTTTATCTTGTATCCTCAATTACACCAAATCATTTTTATGATAAGTAGGTTCTTAAGAGATGACTATATATTCTTTTTATAGCAGTTGCCAAAGACACGGGCTAATGTTTTTTTAATATTCACTTGATTAATGTTTCCTTGGCCAGAATAAAGAGTCATTGAAGACTTATTGGTTTGTTTCTGATTTGGGTGAGCAGGGTACCCTGTATTTATTAAATAAACGGATGAATGGCTGAGTGCCAATACTTGTGCTGCTAACCACACATCATTGAAATCTTCTCATTTCTAATGACCAGGATTTTTGAGAGCTTGTCAATGAAAACAAATACCATTCACTTCTGTATTTCTTTCCTTTGACCAAGCTACAGTTTGGTGGACTTTCTGAAACTCAGTGCTAGGCACAGAGTAATTGATCTACAAAATGTTTGTTGAGTGGCTGGTCTTTAGCAGGTTCATTATTTTGTAACATATGTCCACTCAATGTTAAATATAGATTTCTTTCTAAAGAGCATGACTAAGGGATAACTGCTTTTGTTTTTAGGTGATGGAGGGAAGAGGAATTGTATTTGGAATGTAAAGGCTCAGATGACTACTTTAAGAAAAATTCTCATATGGGAATGCACTAAAGGAACATTAATATCGACATATGATACCAGTTCTCTGAAGCAGAGTGAAAACACTTCACTGACTCATTAACTTTTGATGGAAATACACAATCTTTTATTTGAGTCTATGTTCATGTCACAACCACAAATTAATGTGCTGGGGAGCTGGCCAATTTATCTCTCATTTTGTCTCAAGCTATCACTTAGGAATGTGTTTCTCATGCAGATTTAACACATGTTGGAGATCCCAACCTCTGCTGCCAAACTACTTCTCAGGACATAACTGCACTATGCTGGCATCCATGGGGATGACCAAGTATAGGCACTGGTGCCAGCAAGCCATATGCTAGCTGTGTGGCACTATGAACATTACCCATTCTGTGCACTACACTTTCTCCACAGTTTAAAAAAATGTGAGCAGGAACACCAAGGATTGCCAGGAGGCACCATAAGGCCAAGAGTCCCAGAACAGGTTCTTCCTCAAGGTCCTCAGAAGGAATCCACCATGAGAGAGAAAAAATGGCAGAAAAGAGGAACCCATAAAATCACAGCCACTCCCCAAAACTTAAAACAGCTGTGCAGCAGGAAATGGAGACCAGCCATTAAACTTTGATTTTCAGTAGGTTGGTGGGTGCCTATGCCATGAGTCAGTCTGGGCAAAGGGGTGAGACTATAGCACAGACAGTGGAGAACTCAGGGCAGTGACAGAAGCTGGACTGCTGGTCTGCTAATTTGCATAGCAGAGAAGAGTCAAGTGTGCTTTCATCAGAAATTGGTGGTCTGATTTCTGGGATAAGGAGTATGGCTGATGCGGTGTGGGAATGGGGTGGATCAGGGCTGGGTGAAAAGCATGATTAATCAGCACCTTACAATGGTTTGCTGTGCCACCTCCCTCAAACATATAAAGATCTTGAGGACAAAGTGATGCATTCCGTACTCCTCCTCTTCACACAAAACTCGGGCACTTGGAACAAGAGGTGTGACGCAATCCAGATGAGTGGTAGCATGGTGAGAAGGCTGGCGCGCAGTCCTGCACACTTACACTTCCTGGTCACAATAACAAAGCCATTCTGAGGGTGAAATCCTCACAGAAAGCCCCAACAGAGGCTGCCAAGCAAAGAGAGGGTGGAGTTCAGTATATAGGCTCCTCTAACAAGGTTGGTCACTCTGGGTCAGAGCTGGGAACAGATAGCAAGACACCACTGTCACACAGGGAGTTTCTAAAATTGAAACACAGGGGGAAAAGGTTTTCATTTCAAAAACCTCAGTTACCAAGAAAACCAAATGTCTGTATTCCAGTTATTGTGTTAAATGTTTCACGTAAATGGATTCCCAGTGTCTCCCTACATTTTGTTTTGCCAGAGCTCTAATTATCCACATGGTGTCAATTAAGCAGATCTTCTCTTGGCAGCTCTTGTGACCAATCTCTACCCTTTTTCCTTGCCTTTATCCTTTTTTCTCTCTCAATTTTATTTTCTATCTCCTTCTGCCATCCCTTTCCTTTCATTTCCACCTCTCTCTTTTTCCTTCATTTTTCTTTATTTTTCTCTCCTCTTCATTCAATTTACTATATTATCATTAATGCTTAATCTTTTCAAGATATTCCATATTTTCATTTATTTTTCTCATTGTCACAGAGGTTGTAGAGCTTATTAGAAATAACTTTTATTGAATAAATTGATATATGGTTTATTCTTAATTTATCAGACTGGTAACTACTCTTTACTCTCACATTGGTACTGGTAGTTGACGTTAACACTCTGAAAAGGAAAAGAAATCCATTGAACAGATGCACAAATATAGGACCTCAGAAAATATGAGAAAACAGGCAAAAAGATATGTCCAAAAGTTTATAACATCCTAGATATTGAAGTAAATAAAATTCCAGACAAAGAGATCAAAGCTGATTATTAAAATAATGAATGAATTAAAAATAGATCTAAGGAATGAAAGGAAGAAGCACAGAGTGTGGAAGAGGATTTCAAGAAAGAGATTCTGAAAAGAATCAAACAGAAATTCTAGAAATGAAAGACTCAGTAAATCAAATTAAAAATTCAATAGAAAGACTCAACAATATATTCGAGCACACAGGACACAGAATTTTGCACTTTTAAGACAAGCTATATATGAACTTGAGCATTCAGACAAAAATAGAAGAAAAAATAATAAACAATTAAGAGCATATGCAAGAATTCTGGAAAAACATTAAGAGATAAAAATTTGAGAGTCATTGGACTTGAGGAAGGAAATGAGACAGAAGCTAATGACACTGATTATATTTTCAGTGAAATAATAACAAAAAATTCCAAACCTTGAGAATGAGATGGACATCCAAATACAGGAGGCATTTAGAACCCCAAATAGATATTATCAAAGAACAACCTCTTCATAACACATTATAATTAAAATGTTGAATATACAGAATAAGGATTGAGTTTTTCATTGAAGGATAGAACTTTTAAAGCCTCAAGAGAAAAATATTAAGTAACATTTAAATGGTAAATAAATCAGAGTAATATTTGATTTCTCAACAGAGACCCTAAAGTCCAGGAGGGATTGAGAGGATGTATTTCAAGCTCTAAAAGAAAACAACTGACAACAAAGACTGCTACAATCAGCAAAATGGCCCTTCAGAATTGTAGGAGAAAAAACAGAAAACCTTCACAATAAGTATAAACTAAAAAAATGCATAACTATTAAACCAGTATTATACAAGATACTGAAAAGAAATCCTGATCCCAGAAGAAATTAAATTAACTCCAGAGCTTGAGAAAGGTTACATCATTAGAAAATGAGCAGTTAAGCAAATGAGAATTAGGACAAAATCGAACTTTAGAAATAAATCAAAATGGAAAGAAATGATAAATCTCTCTTTATAATAATACAAAGTGTAAATGGTTTCAACTATTGAATTAAAAGACTGTGGCAGAGTGGATTAAAAAAACCAAGCCCCTGCTATAAACATTGATGCAGCTGTGTCCCTGTAGTATGCTGATTATAAGTTCTTTGGATATAGACCAGGAAGTGGGATAGCTGGGTCAAATGGTGATTCCATTCCCCGTTTTCTAAGGAATCTCCATACTGCTTTCCATATCTGCAGTCCCACCAGCAACGTATAAGTGTGTCTTTTTCCCTACATCCTTGCCAGCACTTATTGTTCTTTTTATTTTTGATAACTGCCATTCTGTCTGGCATGAGATGAAATCTGAGTAGTTTTGATTTACATTTCTGTTAAACATTTTTCCATAAATTTGTTGGTTGAATGTATATCTTCTTCTGAGACGTGTCTGTTCAGCTCCTTAGCCCATTTCTTGATTGGGTTGTTTTTTTTTTTTTTTTTTGGTGTTACGTTTTTTGAGTTTTTATATATCCTGGAGATTAGTGCTCTATCTGATGTGTATGTGGCAAAAATTTGCTCCCAAAATGTAGGCTATTTCTTTACTTCATTGATTGTTTCTTTTGCTGAGAAGAAGCTTTTTAGTTTGAGTCCATTCCATTTATTAATTCTTGATTTTATTTTTTTTCACTTTAGGAGTCTTGTTAAGGAAGTCAGAGCTTAATCTGATGTGATAAATATTTGGGCCTACTTTTTCCGCTGTTAAGTGTAAGGTCTCTGGTCCAATTCCTAGGTCCTTGATCCACTTTGATCTGAGTTTTGTGCATGGTGAGAGACGAGTTTATTTTCATTTTGCTGTGTATGGATTTTCAGTTCTTCCAGCACCATTTGTTGAAGAGGCTCAATTCACAATAGTTAAACTGCAGAAGCAACCTAGATGCCCTTCTATAGATGAATAGGTAAAGAAACTGTGGTATATATACACAATGGAATATTACTCATCTTTAAAAGAGAATAAAATTATGGCATTTGCAAGTAAATGGATGGAGTTGGAAAATATCATGCTAAGCAAAGTAAGCCAATTCCAAAAAACCAAAGACTGAATATTCTCTCTGATAAGTGGATGCTGATCCATAATGGGGGGTGCATGGAAAAAATGGAGGAACTCTGATGGGGCAAAGAGGAGGGAAGGGTGGGAGGGGGCATTGGGGTAGAAAAGATGGGGAATGAGATGACATCATTACTCTAGATACACGTATGACTGCACATATGGTGAGACACTATATTGTGTACAATCAGAGAAATGAAAAGTTGTGCTACAATTGTATACACTGAATCAAAATGCATTCTGCTGACATATATACCTAATTAAAATAAATAAATTAATTTAAAAAATACAAGACACAACTTTATGTCATCTGCAAAAGACTTACCTCTTAAGCAAGGAACCCAAAAGTAAACAAGAGTAAGGACTATCATATCTCACAAGGGAGATTTCTAGCCAAAATTAATCATACTGTACTGGGAACAATGAAACAAGATGTAACAATAGTAAAATGTCAGTGCACCCAATTATATAAAAGAAATACTACCAACATAAGGGCAATACAGACTTATTTCAACACGCCTCTCTCACTATCAGGTAATACAGACATAAAACCTGAAAAATCACTTCAGAACTAAAAAGTATTGTAAATAAAATGATTCTGATAGATATATGTCTAACAACAATGAAATTCACATGCTTCTTAGCTGCTTATGGAAATTTTTCCAAAAGACCATATTTTAATTCACAAAGCAAGTCATAGCAAATAAAAAATCAATATAAGTTCTTGCATCTTATCATATTGTAATGGGATGAAATTAGAAACACCAAAAAAAAAAAACTACAGAAACTATTTCAATGCATGGAGACTGAACACACTTTTAAATGATGAATGGGTCATTGAAGAAATCAGAAGATAAATTTTAAAATTCCTTGAATCAAATTTTAATAGAGATAAAATATACCACAACTTTTGGCAAACTGTAAAGGTGGTTCTAAGAAGAAAGTTTATGGCCATGAGTCCCTTCATAAAAGTCAGAAAGATCCAAAAGTAGATGGAAGAAAACAATTGAGATCATAGTCAAAATTAACAATATACAGAATAAAAAAAATATAAAGGATCACTGCAATAGAGTCAGTTCTTTGAAATGATAAACAAGATTGACATATTCTTAGCCAAAACAAAGAAAGAAAGAAAAAAACCCAAATTAATAAAATAAGAGGGGAAAAAGAAGAAATCATAACAGGCATCACTGATATCCAGATACTACATTAGTGACTATTCTGAAAAGTTACATTTCAATAAACTGGAAAAATCTAGAAATGAACAAATTTCTAGACACATATATCTATCAAAATTGAATCAAGAGGATATAGAAAACCTGAACAAACCAATAACAAGCAAGGAGATTGAAGAAATAATAAAAAGTCTTCCAACAAGAAAAAGTAGAACCAGATGGATTCTCAGCTAAATTTCTACCATTCATTAAATAAGAACTAATACCAGTGATCCTCAAACTATTCCACGAAATAGAAAGGGTGGCACACTTCCAAATTCCTTCTTTGAAGTCAGTATCAGTCTGATACCAAAACAAGAAAAGAACACGTACAACATGATCAAGTTGGTTTCATTCCAGGTATGTAAAGACAGTTCAACATTTACAAATCAATAAATGTAATTTGTCACATAATTAGAATAAGGACAAAAATCACATGATATCTCAACAGATGTAGAAAATGTCTTTAACAAAATTTAGTACCCGTGCATGGTAAAAATAGTGAAGAAACTAGGGACACAGGAACTTACTTCAACATCATGAATGCCATATATGACAAACTCAAAGCCAATATCATATTGAATGGGGATAAATTGAAAACATTTCCTCTAAAATTAGGAAAAAGACACTCGTATTCAATATAGAATTTGAAATTTGAGTTAGAGCAATTAGGCAGAAGAAAAAAAATAAATGAAACATAAAGAGGAAAGTAAGATGTTAAACTATCACTGTTTGTAGATCCTATACTTAGAAAACCCAAAAAAACTCCACTAGAAGACTTCTGGAGCTGATAAATTCAGCAAAAGTAGCAGTATACAAAACCAAAGATCAATATACTTTATTTACAACAATAGTGAACCAATGGAAAAAGAAATCCAGAAAAAAATTTCCATTTCAATAAATAAGATAAAATACCTATGAATAAGTCTAACCAAAAATGCAAAACACCTCTTCAAAGAAAATTAAAGTTTCTTCACCCATGAAGAGGTGCTGAATTTTATTGAAATCTTTTACATCTGTTGAGAAAAAGAACAAAGAAATTGAAGAATTCCTTAGAAGGCAGATCCCGTTCATGGATAGGAAGAATTAATATTGTCAAAATGGCCATATTACCAAAAGCAATCTACAGATTAAGTGCAATCCCCACCAAAATTCCAATGCCATTCTTCAGAGAACTATAGAAGATGATCATAAAATTAATATGAAAACACAAAAGACCCAGAACAATCAAAGCATTCTGAGCAATAACAGCAATTCTGGAGGTATCACAATATCTAATCTCAAATTATGCTACAGGCAGTAATACATGCAGCATAATTTTAGCATAAAAATAGACATGAAAACCAATGGAACAGAAGACACAGAAATAAATTCACATAGATATAGCTATCTGATTCTTGACAAAGGTACCAAAATCTTATGTTAGAGAAGAGACAGCTTAACAAATGGTGTTGGGAAACTGGATATCCATATGTAGATGGATGGAACTAGATCCATAAATCTTGCCCTGCAAAAAATCATTTCAAAGTAGATTCAAGACATAGAAATTAGGTCAGAAACACTGTATTTGCTAGAAAAAAAACACAGGGCCAACACTCGAACATCTAGACACATGCAACAACTTCCTCAATAGGACTTTTAAAGCTCAGAAAATAATATTGAGAGTTAAGGTGTGGGATTACATCAAATTAAATTTTTTTCACAGCAAAGGAAACAATAACACAAACAGAAAACCTACAGAAGGGGAGAAAATCTTTGCCAGCTACTCTTCTAACAGTGTATTAATATCCAGAATATGCTAATTCTAAAAATTAACACCAAACAGATAATCCAAAGCAAACAGATAATCCAATCAATAACTAGGTAAATGAACTAAACAGGTATTTAAATACACATGTCCAAAAATACTTGAAAAAGTGTTCAACATATTTAGTAATCATGGAAATTCAAATCAAAACTACCCTGAAATTTCATCTCACTCTATTTAGAATTCAGTCATCAAAACCACAAATAATAATAAATGCTAGAGAGGATATATGGGGAAAGAAACACTTTTACACCATTGGTGTGATCATAAATTAGCACAACCAGTATGGAAATCAGTATGGAGATTCCCACAAGACTAGGAATGGAACCACCATATTACTCAGCTATACCACTCCTCAGTCTATTCAAAAGAACTAAAGTCAGGATACTATACATGATACCAATGTTTACAGCCGAGCAATTCACAATAGCCAAGTTATGGAACCAGCCTATATGTCCATAAACAGATGAATAGATGAAAATAATGGATGGAAGAAAATATGGTAAGTATGAGCAATAAAGTTTTGCTTAGCTATAAAGAAGAATGAAATCATGTAATTTATAGCAAAGTAGAAGAAACTGGAAAACATCATATTAAGTGAAATAAGCCAGACTCAAGAAGTCAGGGGTCATATGTTTATCTCATATTTGGAAGCCAGAGAGAAAAAAGGTAAATAAAACAATCTCATGAAAATAGAGGTGAGGGCTGGGGATGTGGCTCAAGTGGTAGCGCGCCCGCCTGGCATGGGTGTGGCCCGGGTTCGATCCTCAGCACCACATACAAACAAAGATGTGTCTGCTGATAACTAAAAAATAAATATTAAAATTCTCTCTCTCTCTCTCTCTCTCTCTCTCTCTCTCTCTCTCTCTCTCTCTCTCTTTAAAAAAAAAGAAAATAGAGGTGAGGGGAAAAAAAAGAAAATAGAGGTGAGAACAGTAGAACACAGGATGGGGGTCAGTGGGAGTGAGAAAGAGATGAAAAGGGAAAGTTCTACAGAATAAAATTGACTGAATTATGTGCATATATAAATATACTACAACAAACCTTGCTGTTATGTTCAATTATAATATGCTAATGAAAATATAAAAAAGATGGAACCTACCTTACCTGCATCTCAATTTCAGACCTCTGGCCTACAAAACGGGGAACCAATAAATTTCTGTTGTTAAAAAAAATGGAAGAGGGCTGGGGATGTGGCTCAAGCGGTAGCGCGCTTGCCTGGCATGTGTGCGGCCCGGGTTCTATCCTCAGCACCACATACAAACAAAGATGTTGTGTACACCGAAAACTAAAGAATAAATATTAAAAAAATTCTCTCTCTCTAAAAAAATGGAAGAGAAAGAGAAGGAGAGGAAATAGAGAAGGAAGAGGAGGACTAGAAGAATAATATAGAACTTGGAGGACTTTGAGAAGTAAATGGGACAAGCACCTACCAAGCCTGGTGCACAGTGGGCTCTGCCTACCTTTACCCAAGCTTTGCTCCATTCTTAAACAGTTATCAGAATAATAACATTTTCCCCATAGTGCACACAACAAGCATTAATTTCATATATCTAGATATTTACCTTCAGTTGAAGGCTCCATTAAAGATTTGTCTGTAAGCTTAGTTCATATCTCCCCAAAAGAGTTAATAAGGGTCTTAAGACCCAGAGCACCTGCTGGTGGACAGCAGCTCCAGGTGATAAGCACCATGGCAGCTAGGAAGCTTCATATCCTTTCTTTCTCCATTATTCTGATGAGCAATTATAAAAGGGGGAAAGGAATGCAATACAGACTTTAACTTGTATTACTCAAGTCCAGTTTCAAAAGTGTAACTTTGCATGGGAAGCCCAATTTGTAATTGCATAGGAGATGTATAAAATTTTACCATGTTCTTTATTTGTTAATAGAATATTTTAACTGATCAGGATATTAGCTAGCAAAATATCATTGCCAAATAGACATGAGTCCAGGAATGCACTAAATGTAGAATTTTGAGTGTTATAATAATTGTCCACAATACTCCAGCTACTCAATTTGGAATAATAAATATTAAGATATCAAATTTAAGAAAATGCCTGGACAGGACTCTATTCAATAATGCTATAAATGAAATAATATTTGGAGAAAACTGGGTAAAAAGAAAGGAACTAAGTTTGTTCTCTGTGTTCTTTTCCTCTGAAGATTAAAAAAATTCTAAATAAGTTGACTTCTCACTAAGTTCTCTTTTCCCATCGACTTTCCCAGAGTATGTTAGAGAAATATTTTAGGACCACATAAAATCCTGGCTAATCTGGTCTTTAAGCATAAACTGTGTAAAAATTGTTACAATCACCATTCTAAAAAAGCAATTAACCTTGTAATCTTCACAGTGATGAACGAATTAATAACTTCAGTGTGTAATTTTTACAATTTAAGAGCAACATTCCTCAATCTCTATAAATGATGAAACTCTCTATTACCTATGCACAATAGTTTCTAAAGCTTCTAATTTCAAGCAGCTCAACAAAATCAACATCTAACTTTTTAAAATGCAAATATAATCTGACTCTAGAATTCACAAAACTCTCAGATTTTCTATTGGAATAAAATCCACATTGTTACTCAGTAGCTCTGTGGGCTCTTACTGTGAAGTGAAACACTTCTGGTTTTTAATTGGAGTTTTTTCTTTCTTTCTTTCTTTAAGGGCAATAAAATGGGTCTGAAATGAGCTTTGGGAAGATGAAGATAAAGTAAAAGAGGATTTTTTTTTCTATCAGCAGGTGATATGATCCTAGTTGAGAAAAAAATTAAAAAGCAATTTTTGTTGCAGAATGTGTATTTAAATTAAATAATCATAGCTGTGTGACACTGGCTTAGTTAAGTGAAGTTGTTTTCCCCCTGCCTCAGGTCCCTGGGATGAGCAGATGGAAAGGCAGAAGTGGTAGCTGCTGTCAGGGTTGGGTATGGTGACTAGGGCCAGTGATTCTGACATGTGGGCTCTTTTGTTACCTGATAGAGGTATCCTTTGCAGAATTCCTGTACTTTATTCCATGTAGCATCTTCAATATATATTACATGACAGAATATACTCCACCAATCAGATTTGATTGCCAGCCCAGAAGATGCTAAAATCTTGCCAGTCCAAGAGCCATAAGATGCCACTGAGGCCACAATAATCTCTGTTAATATCTTCAAGAACTGAGTAGTAAAATTCAGTGCATTTCCTTGGTAGAACAAATTCAGTGAAAAAAAAATCAGTCCTTTCTTGAAAATGTCAATAGTGGATTGAACTTATCTTGTAACTGTGGTGGAGACACTAGCCATGGCCTTGAATGGAGCCTTTCCTGTACTGTGCTGAGTGAGGGGGGTGGGATCTGTCCTGATTAAAGGGTTCTTTAGGAGTGTTGCATTGTATTAGTGGGTCCTGTCACCATAATTGTCCTAATTTTCAGTCATAGCTTTCATGACATCACATTAAAATTCTTGGCTTTGCAGGATGAGTATTAATAGTAGGGACAATTGAAAGTGGCAGTTGTGGTTGCTGGAGCAGATATTGCAGAAAACACCAGAGAGGTCTTGTAATATTTCCCATCAGTTAGCTATTCTGTCTCATTAAACATTGATGGTACACACTTGGCCACTGAGCTTGAGCTTGATTACTACAGGCTTTCCTCGAGACTTTTCTAACACTGTACTGTTCAATTACCAAGTGTCTACTTTGAAGTTTTTTGAAAAGCAATTGGAGGCCATTCCAAAGGCTTACTGTGAACCTAGAGAAACACATAGCAATGACTAAAAAATTGCCTTTAAGTCAACTTCATAGGCATTTTTTTATGGTTTGGTCTAAGAAATAAATATGTGTTATATATATATAACACATATACTGAGACTATGCTACCAATTGGAAATTCCCCAAATTGGCACTATCACATTGATCAATATCATTTAAAGTAATGTTAAAACAATAGCTCTGAAGTTTAGTAAGTTTGTGGAGTACTTTGTGAATTGTATGGCAATAAAATATGTCCAAAAAAGCTTCAATATCAAATTAATTTTGCATTTTCTGGAATATGGTAGTTGATATACAGCTAATTTTTCAGCTAATCAATATATTGGATTACTACCCTTGCCAGACACTGGTTATACTGAAAATTGGAGCCTGGTATACTCACATGCCTTTTGTGTAATAATAAGTATCAGTCTTTAGACAATTAAGCAAATGGGGTGGGGTCAAATGTCTTGAAAGGGCAACAAGTTACAAAATTCATATGTGTTTTACCATCTAGCCTTCTGAGGTTAAAATTTAAATCTCAATTTAACTTTTGCAAATACTTGACTTTTTCTTACTTTGTCAATACTGACAAATTTTTTATTTCAGAACTCAGTGTATAAGTAAGCTAACAGACAAAATTATGACATTGTTAGCTTTCAGGGAAAGAATAAGTCAATAAACTAGAAAATGCACTGTACTGGCCCATAACTGTGATATGCAAATGGAATGCTACAAATTCCTAACCCATAGTGCACACTTGATGACAAGGAAGAAACCATTTACAATTCAGGGAATTCCAACAGAAAGTTCTGTCAATTTATACTTCCCACAACAAATTTGTCTTTTGGAAGAACAAGTCCAGTGTATGAACATGTGATTATCATCCTGTTCTTGTTTATCATGTTTTCCTATTTTTAAATGGTATAAAAGGTTTCTTATATATTTCCAGCTAGTTGTTGGCTCTTTCAAATATACTATGCTAAGATAGTAAGACAGCTTGAAATCTATTTATGTGTATTAGTAAAGCATCTGCTTGCATAGCTGAAATATAAATTTGATAAGGCAATGCTTGAGAAAGAATAAGGCAAGTAAAATGGTTTCAGAAATGCTACAAAAATCACAGAGAACTGAGTTTCCACTGTAGTACTGGCACAAGGTTAGGCCCAGAAGATGCAAAAATAAGCAAAGATTTTCTGCTATGAGAAGTCTGTCTTCTACTGGTCACATAAATGTTATGTTCAATGAAGGCAAATGAACTAAACATTGTGTGAAAAGCAACTGAGAAGAGAAATCATGGCATGCAAATGCTTTTGCAGAGTCTAATTGACCTGGTTAGGCTCAGTTCTGTGCTCTGAACATGGTTTGCCTGTTTTGACCAGAATCTAGCAAACATATCACCTCTATTCTGATGTGATTTTTCAAGTCCCTGTGTGCCAGAGACAATGTGTGTGCTAGCTCCTTCCTGATAACACCTTTCCTACTGAATACTCTCCAAACTCCATCTTTACAGCATCACAGATCCCAGAGTGAGAAGTGATGGATGGAGATGTAGCCTTCATGGTAAATTTTGGGCAAAAAGACTGCTGTGTACATTACTGTCAGCGCAGCCTCCCAAAGAGCCTGCTCATGTAGGAGGCAGTCAGGGTGGTGGCCCAAGCTGTGGGCTCTGTAGTTAAGTCCTGGCTTCAGACCCTGGGTTCATGTCTTTGGCTTGAAGCCAAAGGTAAATGATTCTATTTCTGTCCCTTTGTTTCTTCTCACTAGAAGAGTGCTGTACTAGATGTTAAGAATTTAGGACATAGTACTTATACAGGCAGTAAATGGAAACAGCATTCTTTCCTGCCGATGCACACAACTTGCTTCTCCCACAGGGCCTAGTTTACTTCTCCTCACCCTTCAGATCTGTGCCCTTGTAACTTCTTCAGAGATAGAGCCCTGACCTTAAGCACCCTGCAGTGCTCTTTCTTAGCACCTATCTTGGCTGCTGCCTTTCGTGGATTAATGTTAGTCATCCTGTGAGCTCCATGACAGCTCAGACTTGTGCTGCTCTTTGCCGTGGTTTCCCTAAGGCCCACAATAATGATGGGCATGTAGAGAATATGTGTTAAATGAATAGAATTGGTTCTGTGGAAAAGTCTCAGGACCCCTGAATGGTGAGGGAAGCAATACCCAAGTAAGTGAGCTTCAGAATCTGTCTCCTTTCTCAAACACTCAGCTGTTGTTATCTGTGTTACCTGTGATTCCACTGGAAGACACTAAAATACAATTTGAAAAGTATTTCAAGACTTGTTTCAGATTTACCTCAAGAGTCCGACTAGATAATCTCATGCCATCTATTACTGAATAAGCAACTTGAATTGAACCTGGCTCCCATTTTTGGTAAATATATCACCCCAAGATACAGAGGAGAGAAAAACCATTTACCCACTCTAACTTCTTCTAAAGGGTGAGTGAATTATCCAAGGTCACACAGCTAGTAAATGACAGAGTTATAGTTTAGGGTTTCCTCTGCACAACCAAACCTGTTTTCCTGGAGCACACTATTCCATCAGGACCCAGTCATGGACTGGGTGGTTCAGTGGGCAGTGACATTAGAAGGGGAGTTGGGAAGTATGTTAAGCCCTGCCCCAAAGCTCCAGGCTCACTGCCTCATGTGCTGAGCCATTGAGACTGTGACCTCTAAAGAGGTTTTAGCTTTTGTAAGAATGAAGCCCCCACAGCAAAGTTCGCTTTTTGGTATTCATTCCAAATTTAATTTATATTGTTTAATGACATCCCCTACTGTCAGGTTCTCTTTACTAATTCCTAGTTATCTTTCAAATCACTGCACTTCAAAGTTTCTAAGCACCAGATAGAAGGATAAGGTTCTAAGTCACTATTATCAAGAGGAAGAATCACTTGCTTAAGCACATAGGTTTGAAAATAAGGTTTCTTTGATACTAGGTTCAAGTTGCAATTTTTATTGGGGAGCATGTACATAGATTGGTCAGGAACCATTTGGAATTTTAAGGCTAAACAGAAAACGTACTCAAACAAGGGTTACTTGGAAAACTTGCTCTCCCCAGTCCCCGTGCTCACAGAAACAATTAAAAAAAAAAAACAACTTTTGATATTAGCAGGTGATGCCCCTGGAATTTAGCTAAGTGCCACCCATCATCTGACAGATGTCCCAGGGAGAGGGTGGCTCAATGCCACAGGAATGGTGACCAAAATGAAACCCAGATTTCTCAGACCCCCAAGGAAAATTATCCCCACCACATTCATGAGATGTATGTGTGCATGAAACACAGATGGCTCAACTTTTATTCTCGGCCTCTTCTCTGTACACAGGGATTTCGTGTTTCTTTTTTAAATGTACCAGTATCAATAGCAAAAGCAGTCACTACTGAAAATGGCTACAAGGCAATTATCTGCAGGAGACTTACCCACAGGCCGAAAGCACCTGGGCTCTCAGGGGAGTGTGGTTTTCTCCATTTTGTTGAAAAGCATGGCTTTGGGTAGATACGTTCATATTTCTTTGAAATAAAAAGGGATTTGGGCTGTAAAATTCATTAACAGTAAGACAGCAATTCTGTCATCTTCAAGGAGAAATTTCAGGCCAAGCAGAAAGGCATTCTTCTTAAGAAGGGCTGTCATCAGGCAGAATAAGAACGTCAGCGACACTGAAATGGCTCTTGACTTCAGGTTTCACTGCCAATCTCTTCAACATAGAGCAGTTTTAAACTTTCTGCAGAAGTTGTTTTTGTGTTTAAGGGAGAACTTGGCAGTGTTCAGAGAAGATGCAGAAGTCAGAACGTCCGGAGCACACACACCATGTGGGGCCCAAATGGCCTCTTTTGATCTACTCACCTGATTTGAAAGGTAGAAAAGTGATCTCTTTTTTACAGGTGAAGAAATAGGTCACATTCTCAATGGCTCAGCACATGAGGCAGTGAGCCTGGAGCTTTGGGGCAGGGCTTAACATCATATTTCCCAACTCCTCCCACTGAACCACCCAGTCCACGACTGGGTCCTGATGAAATGGTGTGCTCCAGGAAAACAGGTTTGGTTGTGCAAAGGAAACTCCAAACTGTAACTCTGTCTTTTACTAATTGTGCGACCTTGGATAAGTCACTCACAATGCCACCTAATCGCCTCAGCAGTAAAACACCACATCCTTCAAAGGGAAAATGGGACAAAAGTTAAAGTGATTTATAATCTGAGAAGAGCTAGAAAACCATGTTATTTTATTATAATAATTATTTTTACCATCATAGTGAACATTTTAAGAAAACAGTTACTGATGCCACTGCTAAGAAATGATTTAAGAAAAAAGACTGTTTTCCATAGTTACAAAATAAAAACTGGTTTGCATTAGAAAAATGCAAATCAAAACTACTCTAAGATTTCATCTCACTTCAGTCAGAATGGCAGCTATTAAGAAGACAAACAACAACAAGTGTTGGCGAGGATGTGGGGGAAAAGGCACACTCACACATTGCTGGCAGGATTGCAAATTGGTGCAGCCAATATGGAAAGCAGCAGGGAGATTCCTTGGAAAACTGGGAATGGAACCACTGTTTGACCCAGCTATCCCGCTTCTCTGTCTATACCCAAAAGACTTAAAAACAGCATACTACAGGGATACCGCCACATCAATGTTTAAAGCAGCAGAATTCCCAATAGCTAAACTATGGAACCAACCTAGATGCCATTCAATAGATGAATGGATTAAAAAAATGTGGCATATATACACAATGGAATATTACTCAGCAATAAGAGAGAATCAAATCACAGCATTTGCAGTTAAATGGATGGCACTGAAGAAAGAATGTTAAGTGAAGTGAGCCAATCCCAAAAAAGCAAATGTGGAATGTTTTCTCTGATATAAGGTGACTGACCCATAATGGGGTAGGGAGGATGAGCATGGGAGGAAGAGACAAACTCTAGATAGGACAGAGGGGTGGGAGGGAAAGGGAGAGGACAGGGGGTTAGCACTGATGGTGGAATGTGATAGATATCATTATCCCAAGTACATGTATGAACACATGAATGGTGTGAACATACTTATACAAAGAGATATGAAAATCTGTGCTCTATATGTATAATAACAATTGCAATGCATTCTACTGTCATGTATTTAAAAATAAAATCAATTAAATATTAAAAAATAAAATAAAAACTGGGCAAAAGTATATGAATGACAACCCATAACCACTGAGAATTTATTTTTTAAGTTGTCATCTTTATAAAGGCAAATAAAAGAAAAAATGTCATCAAAACAGCTACACTGGGATAACTCAGGAAACTTCTTTTTCTAGTTTTTGGTTTTTTTAAATGTTTGTTACCTTATTGTTTTTCTTATAGCTATTTTGTAATATGATTTTCATGCATATCAAAAGCACTAAGGGCTTGGCAGTAATTTGAAGAAAAAATTTAGATTAAAATTATTCAAAAATGAAAAACAAATTAATGAGAAAAGCGCAAGAAGATGGTAAATGAGGGAGAGTCATATAAATAATAGAAGAAACAGTTGTCAAAGCTAATAAATAAAGTGTATGACATAAATGATACACAATGTACCCCCACAAGGCAATGGTTACTATGACAACAAGAAGAGATGCAATGTACTCAGAGTAACTCAACCAAATAGCTGATATACTAAACATATTTCAGGTATATTTAATACACCTATTTTTACATGGTACTGAAAGGTTATTCCCCAATTTATGTAAAATTGCTCATATAATAATAATAATAGCAATTCCTTTAACTTATAAAGAGATCAAAGTTTCTTGTGCCCCGTAACTTACATAATAGATCATCATGACTTAATCCAAGTGTCCTAGGACTAGCAACAACTCTCATATTCTATTTTTCAGTAATGAATTTCAGCTCGGATGTCTAACAAGATGACTGTCCACTGATACAGGTAAGAGTCATTTACATACATTCAAGATAATATACCCTGATTTCTCTCTTCAACTTACATATAAGGTGCTTGGCATTAATATTTAAGTCTTATTTCTCAGCACTTCAATGCAATCTCAAAACAGCAATGCTCCCTGGATAGAGAAACCCAGGACAATCTTGGATTGAAGGCTTATAATAGAAAAAGGATTTCCATTGTCTTATTACCCAATTACTCCAGAATCTTGAACTTTTCCTCCTAAGCTTTCTGGTGCATCTTTTAGAACAAACCCAGAGCTTTATGTCTGTGTTTTTATGGTTCTTATAAGTTTAGAAAACTTGTTCTCATGAAGTGGCCATGTTCTTTCTCCCCACAGAGACTGTGTGGCAGTGCATTTTCTTAAAAGCCCACAGTACTTACAATCAAGGCAAGAAAGTATCCCACACTATCAGTCTGACAGAGGCAGAGGGTCTCTTGTTCTGACGGCATGTATATTTGAAGGGGAAAAATAAGTTCTTTACTCCAACCTGGGGCTATTTCTCTTTGGCACTAAAATTAAACAAGGAGGACAAAGCCTGGCAGTGCTTGGAGAAGTGATAAATAAAGGAGAGAATTTCTTTGCTTTGGGGTGTCCCCAAGCCATGGACACCCACATAATCCTTATTGCTCACATAGAAATGTCTATATCCTTGAACTCAACAAACAGGATGGCTGGAACTAGGAAGGCGATGCTATTACAATTCCCTTCCTATCACCTTTCCTCGAGTGAGAACCCTAGAATCTGTGAATCCCATTTTGGTCCTGGAAGAGGCACACTGTGTGGTGCTGGAACATGAAGCTGCAATCTATCCCAGAAGTGAACTCTGGTCCTCTGGCTGTCTCTGGGCTGTCCACTCTTGCACAGCGCTGGTTGGTGAAAAAGCCAGGGACACTGAGCTTGACAACTGGTGCCAGATTCCTAACCCCCCACAAAGTTGGAGTAATTACATTTGCAGTCTGGAGGGATCTGGAAAGGTAAAGCCACCTTCTAACAACCAGAGACGGTGTCAATGTGGAGAAAAGGATGTGTCAGAGACAGATTCCAGCTTGAGGGGTTATTTTTGGAATACTCCGAGGAAGCCTACGGTGTGGCTGCCCACATCACACTAGCCTGGGTGCTGAGGAAGCCGGTTTTCAGAGGTGTCAGTCCCTCAAGACTCATAACTAAAAATAGTATCTACTTATTAAAGCAGTTGTTATTTTTACTCAGGCTTTTTCATAATTGCAGAGCAAATTCTCCACATTTGAATTTTCAAAATATTTTGTCAATAATGCTTAAAATTCTTCAAAATCCATAATGTAAAAACTACATCTCAAATCTCACAAAAAATGGATTTCTCATTTTTATGTATATCTAGAAGCTGAAAAGAAAAGTTTGCATGATAAAAAGGGCTAAGGGAGTTTTTTGGAATGATAATATAGGATATATTAAAAACCAAGGTTTTCTTATCAATGTTCTTAGGGTAATGATGTCTAACTCATTCCACCGTAATTCCTACCCCTCTAGCCCCTCTCATCCCCTCCCTTCCTTTGCCCTATCTGAAGTTCCACCATTCCTCCCTTGCTTGCCACCCATCATCATTATGCCTCTGTATCCTGGTATCAAAGAAAACATTTGGCCTTTGGTTCTTTGGGATTGGCTTGCTTCACTTAGCATTATATTCTCCAACTTCATCCATTTACCTGCAAATGTCATGATTTTATTCTCTTTAAATGCTGAGTAATGTTCCATTGTGTGTGTATGTATGTATGTATGTGTATATATATATATACACACACACACAACATTTTCTTTATCCATTCATCTACTGAAGGGCATGTAGGTTAGCTATTGTGGATTGTGCTGCTATAAACATCGATGTAGCTGTGTCCCTATAGTATCCTGTTTTTAAGTCCTTTGGGTATAATCCGAGGAGTGGGATAGCTGGGTCAAATGGTGGTTCCATTCCCAGTTTTCCAAGGAATCTCCATACTGCTTTCCATATTGGCTGCACCAATTTGCAGTTCCACCAGCAATGTTTGAGTGTGCCTTTTTCCCCAAATCCTCGTCATCACTTATTGTTGTTAGTATTCTTAATAGCTGCCATTTCTGAATGGAGTGAGATGAAATCTTAGAGTAGTTTTGATTTGCATTTCTCGAATTGCTAGAGTTGTTGAACCATTTTTCATTCATTTGTTGATTGTGTATCTTCTTCTGAGAAGTGTCTATTCAGTTCCTTGGCCCACTTATTGATTGGGTTATTTGTTTCTTTGGTGTTAAGGTTTTTGAGTGCTTTATATATCCTAGAGATTAGTGTTCTATCTGATGTGCTTGTGTTAAAGATTTGTTCCCATTCTGTAGGCTCTCTATTCACCTCACTGGTTGTTTCTTTTGCTGAGAAGAAGCTTTCTAGTTTGAATCTATTGCATTTATTGATTTTTGGTTTCAATTCTTGCAATACAGGAGTTTTATGAAGAAAGTTGGAGCCTAATCTGACATGATGGAGATTTGGGCCTACTTTTGTTTCCATTAGGTGCAAGGTCTCTGGTTTAATTCCTAGGTCTTTGATCCACTTTGAGTTGAGTTTTGTACATCGTGAGAGAGAGAGGTTTAATTTCATTTTGTTACATGTGGATATCCAGTTTTCCCAGCACCATTTGTTGAAGAGGCTATCTTTTCTCCAATGTACATTTTTGGTACCTTTGTTTATTATAAGATAACTGAAGTTGTATGGGTTAGACTCTTGTGTCCTCTATGCTGTACCACTGATCTACAAGTCTATTTTGTTGCTAGTACCATGCTGTTTTTGTTACTATTGCTCTGTAGTATAGTTTTAGGTCTACAATAATAATGCCTCCAGTTTTACTCTTCCTGCTAAGGATTGCTTTGGCTATTCTGGGTCTTCTATTTTTCCAGAAGAATTTCATGATTGCTTTCTCTATTTCTATAAGGAATGCCACTGGGATTTTGATTGGGATTCCACTGAATCTTTATTGTGTTTTTGGTAGTATGGTCATTTTGACAATATTAATTCTGCCTATCCAAGAACAAGGGAGATCTTTCCATCTTCTAAGGTCTTCTTTAATTTCTTTCTTCAGCGTGCTGTAGTTTTCATTATAGAGGTCTTTCACCTCTTTCATCAAATTCATTCCCAAATTTTTTTTTGAGGTTATTGTAAATGGGATGGTTTTCCTAATTTCAATTTCAGCAGATTTGTCACTGATGTACAGAAATGCCTTTGGTTTATGGGTGTTGATTTTATATCCAGCTACTTTGCTGAATTCATTTCTTAGTTCTAGGAAATTTCTGGTAGAATGTTTTGGATCTTCTAGGTATAGAATCACATAATATGCAAATAGTGATAATTTGAATTCTTCTTTTCCTATCTGTATCCCTTTAATTTCCTTAGTCTCTCTGATTTTTCTGGCTAGAGTTTCAAGAACCATGTTAAATAGAATTCATGTATAAGACACGAATGATGTGAACATACTCTTTGTACCATCAGTATCTTCAAAAATTGTGCTCTATATGTGTAATATGAAATGATCTGCATTGTGCCATCATGTATAACAAATCAGAATAAAAAAAGAGGACCCCAAAACAGTTTTGTCAATAAATGTCATGCTTTCAGAATGGAAAAACAAAAGCAAAATAACCCCAAGGTATTCAAAATAAAATAAAATAAAGGTGGGGGACAAGGAGCCTACTATGGCCTAGAAAAGAGGCTTAGCAGGGACCCAGACCCCTCCACTCAGCACTGAGATTCTTCTCCTTGTTAGAGTTTTATTGGCTGCTACGACATGGCTTCCAGTAGACCCGGGAGTATGAGTATGAGGCTCTGGAAGAAAAACTAATTAATCATGTGTATCTCAGCACCCCTAAAATATCTAATCTCAATATATCTAGTCTTAGCTGGTTGTTAACTTGGGATGAAATTCTATGGTATTATTTTGTTAAGCAAATAAGGCTGATAACTATCCTTTTTAATGAGAAACTTATTACATTCTATCTCATCTGGTAAGCTTTGATTATTAATATTTTAATTGACATCTATAGAAAGTAGCAGAGTGTACATGCAATATCTATGCCCCATAAGAACCAGTACTCATTTACATTTTCTTACAGCACTATAGTCATTTGTGATAGACATTTAAACGTTTCAAAGCTAAAATTGAGAATATTCATTATGTTCTGCCTAAAATGTTACCAGTTTCCTTTTACTTAATTGTCAGAACATCCCCCTGGAGTTAGTTATAGGTACCAAACTCCAGTCCTTAGGATCATCTATTAGCCATGCAAATCATTCTCTTCCCCTCCCCCTTCCCCTTTAACTTATCTTCTGTCTATGTGTATCCCATAAACCTAATACACTAAGATAAATGCAAGTACAAAAACTGCCTAAGTACTTACAATGAACCTTAAACTAAATTAATCCCGTAGTTTTTAGGGCAGTATTAGGTTTATAGGAATAATGAGCAGATAGTACAGAGAGTTCCCACATTTCCCTGTAGCATCAGTCTCATAGTATTCTATTTTTAATATCTTGCATTGTGTGACATGTGTCTTACATTTGATAAACCAATATTGATACTTTTTTATTAATAACTAAAGTCCATAATTTACATTAAGACTGTATTATACAGTCCTGTGGGTTTTCACTATACAATGTAAACTACAGAACCCTAAAGAGATAAATCAAAGAAGACCTGAGAAGACGGACAGATCTACCTTGCTCATGGATAGGCAGAATTAATATTAATTAAATGACCATACTACCAAAAGCACTACACAAATTTAATGCAATTCCGATCAAAATCCCAATGGCATTACTGATAGAAATAGAAAAAGCAGCCATGAAATTCACCTGTAAAAATAAGGGACCCAGAATAGCTAAAGCAATCCTTAGCAGGAAGAGTGAAGCAAGTGTCATCACTATACTAGACCTTAAACTATACTACAGAGCAATAGTAACAAAAACAGCATGGAACTGGCACCAAAACAGGCCAGTAGACCAGTGGTACAGAATAGAGGACACAGAGACTAACCTACAAAATTACAATTATCTTATATTAGTCAAAGGTGCCAAAAACATGCACTGGAGAAAAGACAGCATCTTCAACAAATGGTGCTGGGAAAACTAGAAATCCTTATGCAACAAAATGAAATTGAACTCCTATCTCTCACCATGCACAAAAGTTAACTCAAAATGGATCAAGGACCTAGGAATTAAACCACAGACCCTTCGTCTAAAAGAAGAAAAAGTAGGCCCTAATCTTCATCATGTGGGATTAGGCCCCAACTTCCTTAATAAGACTCCTATAGCACAAGAATTAAAATCAAGAATCAACAAATGGGATGGATTCAAACTAAAAGGTTTTTTTCAGCAAAAGAAACAATCTGTGAGGTGAACAGGGAGCCTACATCCTGGGAGCAAATTTTTACCTCTCACACATCAGATAGAGCACTAATCTCTAGGGTATATAAAGAACTTAACAAGCTAAGCATTAAAAAAAAGAAACAAATAATCCAATCAATAAATGGGCCAAAGACCTGTACAGACACTTCTCAGAAGAGGATATACAATCAATCAACAAATATATGAAAAAATGCTCATCATCTCTAGCAATCAGAGAAATGCAAATCAAAACTACTCCAGTCAGAATGGCAGCCATTATGAAGAAAAGCGAGGATGTGGGGAAAAAGATACACTCATACATTGCTGGTCGGACTGCAAATTGGTGCAGCCAATTTGGAAAGCAGTATGGAGATTCGGAAATATGGAAATGGAACCACCATTTGACTCAGCTATTCCTCTTATTGGAGTATACCCAAAGGACTTAAAAACAGCATATTACAGAGACACAGCTACATCAATGTTTATAGCAGCACAATTCACAATAGCTAAACTGTGGAGCCAACCTAGATGTCCCTCAGTGGATAAATGGAGAAAAAAAAATGTGGCATTTATACACAATGGAATATTACAGAGCACTAAAAAAGAACAAAATCATGGCATTTTCAGGTAAATGGATGATGTTGGAGAAGATAATGCTTTAAGTGAAGTTAGCCAATCCCCCCAAAAACACAAACAATGTGTATTCACTATTATGGTAGATGGTTTCATACAGAATGATTTCTTCTCCTTTAAAATGCCCTCTGTTTTACTTTCTAAAATGCTTTATGCTTTTCTCATACCTTCCCTGTCCCTAGTCCATCTTAACCCCTAACAATCACTGATCTTTTGGCTGTCTTTGTGTTTTGCAGAATGTCACAACTTGGAGTTATACTGGCATCTTTCACTTAGCAATAATCAACTAATTTCCCTCCATGTTTTTTTGGAGCTCATTTTTTCTTACTACTGAATATTAATTTTTCACTGCTGAGTAATTTTCACTACTAAATAATACTATATTCCTCATTCATTCACCTACTGAAGGTCATCCTGGTTGCCTCTAGCTTTTGGCAATAATACATAAAATAATACATAAATCTGCTTTAAATATTAGTGGTCAGGTTCATGTATGGACAAGTTTTAAATTCATTTGGTGAACACTTAACAATGTTGGGTTGTATGGTGGGAATGTGTTTAACTTTGTAAGAATTGTGAAACTATTCTTCCAAATTAGTTGCACTATTTTGCATTCCAAAAGCAATGAATGAGAGTTCCTATTGCTCAACATACTCACCAGTATTTGTCAGCTTTTGGATTTCAGTAATTTTGTTAGGTTGTGTAGTGGTGATTCCCTAGTGTGGACCATGTTTTCATATGCTTATCTTCCATTTATATCTGCTGAGGTTTCCAGATCTTTGCTATTCTAACCATTAGGTTATTTTCTCATTGTTGAGTTTCAATAGTCCTTTTAATTCTTTGGATGCAAGTCCCAAACTTTGACTTATCTTTTCTATTTGCTTAATAAAATTTTTTTAAAACCCAATTTACCAAGTTTATCTTTCATGGATTGAGCTGTTGGTGTCACTAGATTTTCTCCTTTGTTATAGGAATTTTAGTTTTGCATTTTCCATTTCAATCTATTATTCATTTTGAGGTTTTTACATTTTGAATTTGTTGCATTTGTCTTTTTTAATCTTTTCTCTGATTTTGATTGGGTATTTTATATGATTAAACTATCTCTCTTTACTTAGAACATCAATTATACTTTTAAATTAAAAATATTTTTATTGATTGTGCTGATAGTGTTATGGTTCAGATCTAAAAATGTTCCCTGAAGGGTTTGTGTATTAGGCAATGAGGAGAGCTGAAACCTCATTAGTAGACTAATCCATTTGAAGAATTAATAATCTGAAGGGACTGAATAATTCAGAGTGATAATGTGAATGGGTGGTAATGGTGGGCAGGTTGAGCACAGCTAGAGGAAGTATTCACTGAAGGGGTGGGGATTATATCTCTAGTGAGGTTCCTCACTCACTCCGTTACCCAGCTTTCCTCTGCCATACACTTCCCCCACGATGCTCTGCCTTATCTGGGGCCCAGAGCAATGAAGTGGGCTGACCACACACTGACCATCTGAAACTGTGAGACAGAGATAAACTTCCTCGTCTAAGCTGTTATTTTTATTTTTTGGTATTGGGGATTGAACTGAGGGGCACTCGGCCACTGAGCCACATACCCAGCCCTATTTTGTATTTTATTTAGAGGCAGGGTCTCACTGAATTGCTTAGCACCTCGCTTTTGCTTAGGCTGGCTTTGAATTTGTGATCCCCCTGCCTCAGCCTTCCCTGCTGCTGGGATTGTAGGTGTGTGCCACCTTGCTTGGCTTCTAAGCTGTTCTTGTCAGGTGTTTTGACCATAGTGGCAGAAAGATGGCTAATACACAGAGTTTGCATCACACATTACAATTTATCGATGTCCTCTTTAAACTGACACTATGCAAATTTGTGGGTATTGTTAGCACCTTATAACAGAGTACACCCCAATAATCCTTCTCATCCCATATAGCACTGCAGTCACTCATTTCACTTATTATAACCTATAATCATCAAATTAATTGTTACTAGTATTCTGAAAATCAGTTGATGACTTAATACTATAGACTGTATTTCCTCATTTTTCTTTATTTAATGTGCTTCTTTTTTATAGCTCTAAGTTTCTGATGTATAATTTTCCTTCTCTTTGGAAAGCTTCTTTTAATATTTCTTCCAAAGATGCTATACTGCAGAAAAATGCCCTCAGTTTTTGTTTGAAACACTATTCCTCTTTCACTTTTGAAGGGAGATTTTGTGGCATATAGAATTATAGGTTTTAGGGTTTTATGAAAATGCTTTAAACATCCCACTTCATTATTTTCTTGCTCACATGGTTTCTGAAGAGAAGTCCAATATCATTCTCATCATTGCTCCTCTATGAGTAAGGTGACACCCCATCCTTCAGGTTCTTTTAAGATTCCCTCTTCATCTTTGATTTGTGTCATCTGAATCTGATACAATCTAGAGGTAGATATTTTAGCATTTATTCTGATTGGTATGCTTCATGCTCCCTGTTTTCTGCTGTCTGCCATTAATATTGGAAAATCCTCAGCTATTATTATCTCAAATATTTATTGTATTCTTTTTCATTTTTATTTCCCTTCTGCTAATTGCACTGTGCCCTCTGTGATTGTCCCACATTCCTCATAATTCTTGTGTATTTAATAATGTCTTTTGTATTTAATAATGTAAGTGGAGTCACTCCCGTCTGAAGTGTCATGCTACACAGAGCAAGACAGATGCCTAGGACAGGAAGAAAATGATGCCAACTACGAGACTCACATTATAAGAAAAAGAGTAGACACAGCCCTTCTCTCACAAGTAACTCCAGGAAAAATGTTTCAGGGTAATTTAGCAACTTATTAATTCACTGATAGCTAAAAATCCTTAAACATACACAGAAACATTTTTTTTTTGCAATACAAAAACACTGAAAGCACTAATTCAAGTTTTCACACAGACTTATAATTTCATTAATTAAAAACTTCTGGTAAAGAGACATGCAGAGGCTGCCTAGAAGACTTTAAACACATATATAACTAGTAAGTTTTGTAACTCTGAAAGTCATCTTCCACAGATAACTAAATGAAATAAAAAATGCTGAAGAAGATGTGTACCTTCAAAACCTATGGAGAGAGCTCACATGTGTGGCTTTCTGATATACCACTTAAGTCTTTCTTGTCTTCATTCTTTGACTCCCTGGTTGGAGTTGTTCTTTCTATTAATTTGATATTTATCTCTTCATTCTTGTCATTTTTCTCAATTCCTTCTTATTTGTACTCACATTTCTGACTTAGTATTTATTGTCCTCCACTGGATTCAGATCTCAGTAGAACAAGGTGGTTCCCACAGCTATATGAGAACTGTCCTATACACACACACAATACATACCCACAATATCATCCATGATAGAGCTGTGAGGTTTCAAGTATATAACAGAATTTACTATATAAAGATTGTATTCACATTAGTTCTAATTTTTAAAACATATTATTTTCAAATTGATGTTAAGATAAATTAATAAATTCAGAAAAAATTAAGCTGGCATTATACCTTGATTTTTACATAAGAGAATTTCACTTAAAGTATAGACTTAAGTGTAAAAAATATGAATCCAGAGATTTTTCTAAAGGAAAGGTATAATCTTGATGTTGGAATAAGATGAAATGAAAACTAGAAACCACAAAAGAAAAAATTATTAGATTACATAAAATTTATCTTTAGTTGAAAAGAAAAAGTGGACAAGGTGAGGATACACACAGAATCTCTTTGTAAGAGAGATATCCATAAATACAATAAGCCTGCTTCAAAATATACAATAACAAAAGTAATAAGAAAAAAGATTCTAGATAAACAAAGCTACTTTCAGTAAATGACAGAAAAATAAAACATTTTCTAATCAAAGAAAAATAATCAAAAGTAGGACAACTCTTTATTATCCAGATAAGTTATTTTTCTTCTCCAAATTGGCAAAATGAAAAAAAGTAAACCAGTAATTACTTGTAAGGAAACAGTGAAAAATTAGTCTCATACACTCAAGCTACAAATACTTTAAGAAAGGTTGAAATTAGCATCATAATTTAAAATCTGCACACTTTTTAATTTAAGGATTCTCCACCCAGATATTAATCCTTAGAAATATTCTTTAAAATGACCATATACAATTGTACCAGAATTTACTTGGTCTTTTTAGTTAAATATGAGTCTGAAAATACAAGCATTCATGAAGATCATTTGATTAAACAAATTATAGTAGAATCATCCAGTGGAGTTCTTTGTGGCCATTAAGCAAGAATAAAGTAAAAATTCTCTTCCCAGTTATGATATGAATACTTGAATACATCTCAGTCTTCTACAAAAAGTGACAAAAGCAGGTCCTCAGATGATTCAATACTCTCATTTAAGGCACTGAACTAACAACTATGACTAATGTGTTTGACATTACATGGCAAGAAGGAGAATTTTATTTGAGAACTATTTCTATAAATCATCAAGTATATGGAAATTTCAGAACTGAAATATACAAAGATTTAATTAAAAATTCATTACATGGGTGTAAAGCAATGTGGAGATAGCATTAGACACTTTGAAGATATACCACTAGAAAAAGTAAAAGACTGAAGCACATGAAGAAAAAAATGAGGGATACAAAAGAGCATATAAGACTTTAGAACAATAAAATGTCTAATATATTTGCATATGGAGTCTCAAAAAAGGTGAAAATAGAGAATGGAACATAAACTACTTGAAGAGATAATAGTTAAATTTTTCAAACTGATTAAAGACATACCATAGACATAAGATGCACTTCAAGTCCCAAAAGAAATACAATGAGAACTACATCTAAGCACTTCATAGTAAACTGATGAACACCAAAGCCAATAGTAGAATCTCAAGCAATTAGAAAAAATATGCTATACCCTGCAACAAACTCCTTTCAAAAGAGACACAATAAAGCTATAGGTGACTTGAGTTATTGAGAAGGAATATCACATTTAAAGCCAGAAAAATAAATTCATTTTATAACCATTGAAAATATTCTTCAAAAATTAAGGTAACTATGTTAAATAGAAGTGGTGAAAGAGGGCAACCCTGTCTTGCTCCAGGATTTGGAGGGAATGCTTTCATTTTTTTTTTTCCCATTTAGAATGATGTTGCTCTGGGGCTTGGCATAGATAGCTTCTATGATGTTGAGATATGCTCCTGTTATCCCTAGTTTTTCTAGTGTTTTGAACATGAAGGGGTGCTGTATTTTGTCAAATGCTTTTTCTGTATCTATTGAGATGATCATATGGTTCTTATCTTTAAGTCTAATTAGACAGACAAAAGAAATTAAAGGGATACGGATAGGTAAAGAACTCAAATTAGCACTATTTGTTGGCGATATGATTCTACACTTAGAAGATGCAAAAACGTCACCAGAAAAGTTCTAGAACTAGTAAATGAGTTCAGCAAAGGAGAAGGACACAAAATCAGCACCCATAAATCAAAGGCATTTCTGTATATCAGTGACAAATCTGCTGAAAGGGAAATGAGGAAAACTATCCCATTTACAATAGCATCAAAAAATAAAGTAAAATACTTGGCAATCAACTTTATGAAGGAGATGACAGACCTCTATAATGAAAACTACAGCACGCTGAAGAAAGAAATTAAAGAAGACCTTAGAAGATGGAAAGATCTCCCTTGTTCTTGGATAGGCAGAATTAATATTGTCAAAATGACCATACTACCAAAAACACAATAAAGATTCAGTGGAATCCCAATCAAAATCCCAGTGGCATTCCTTATAGAAATAGAGAAAGCAATCATGAAATTCTTCTGGAAAAATAAAAGACCCAGAATAGCCAAAGCAATCCTTAGCAGGAAGAGTGAAGCTGGAGGCATTATTATTGTAGACCTAAAACTATACTACAGAGCAATAGTAACAAAAACAGAATGGTACTGGCACCAAAATAGACTTGTAGATCAGTGGTACAGCATAGAGGAGACAGAGTCTAACCCACACAACTTCAGTTATCTTATATTAGACAAAAATACAAAAAATGTACATTGGAGAAAAGACAGCCTCTTCAACAAATGGTGCTGGGAAAATTGGAAATCCACATGTAACAAAATGAAATTAAACCTCTATCTCTCACGATGCACAAAACTCAACTCAAAGTGGATTAAGGCCTAGGAATTAAACCAGAGGCCTTGCACCTAATGGAAGAAAAATTAGGCCCAAATCTCCATCATGTCAGATCAGGCTCTAACTTTCTTAATAAAACTCCTGTTTGGCAAGAATTAAAATCAAGAATCAATAAATGTGATAGAGTCAAACTAGAAAGCTTCTTCTCAGCAAAAGAAACAATCAGTGAGGTGAATAGAGAGCCTACAGAATGGGAGCAAATCTTTCACACAAGCACATCAGATAGAACACTAATCTCTAGGATATATAAAACACTCAAAAACCTTAACACCAAAGAAACAAATAACCCAATCAATAAATGGGCCCAGGAACTGAACAGACACTTCTCAGAAGAGATATACAGTCAATCAACAAACGTATGAAAAAATGGTTCAACATCTATAGCAATTCGAGAAATGCAAATCAAAACTACTCTAAGATTTCCTTTCACTCCAGTCAGAATGAGAGCTATTAAGAAGACAAACAACAGTAAGTGCTGGCAAGAATGCAGGGAAAAAAGTACACTCATACATTTCTGGTGGGACTGCAAATTGGTGCAGCCAATTTGGAAAGCAGTATGGAGATTCCTTGGAAAACTGGGAATGGAACCACCATTTGACCCAGCTGTCCCACTCCTTGGATTATACCCAAAAGACTTAAAAACAGGATACTACAGGGACACAGCTACATCAATGTTTATAGCAGCACAATTCACAAGAGCTAAATTATGGATCCAACCTAGATGCCCTTCAGTAGATGTATGGATAAAAAAATATGATACACACACACAGAAAATGGAATATTATTCAGCATTAGAAGAGAATAAAATCATAGCATCTGCCAGTAAATGGATGAAGTTGAAGAGTATAATGATAAGTAAAATTAGCCAATCCCAAAACACCAAATGCTGAAGTGATTTCTCTGATTTAATGATGCTGATCTGATTTAAGGATGCTGAGTCATAATATGCTCCAGGCTGGGGGAGGATTAAATTATTTCTAGATAGAGCAAAGGGGAAAAGGGAAGGGAGGGGATAGGGAGGGTCATAGGTGGAATGTGATGGTCATCATTACCCCAAGTACACGTATGAAGACACGAAGGATGTGACTCTAGTTTGTGAACAACCAGAGATGAAAAATTGTACTCTATATGTGTAATATGAATTATAATGCATTCTGTTGTCATATATAACAAATTAAAATTTTAAAAAAAGTTAAGGTAACTATAATCCCAGAGGCTAGGGATGCTCAGGTGGTAGGATAGCAAGGTCGAGGCCAAACTTACCAACTTAGTGAGAAAATAGATACATAAATAAATAAATAAATAGCTACCTGCCTCCCCCACTTCCCCCCAAACTTTTAAGGTTAAAAAAAGGACATATGTAGACAAATAAAGCTGACAGACACTCCAATAGGAATGTTTTCTAGTCAGAGGAAAAATCATCCTATGCAAAGTTGTATACTGCAGTGGATCAGAGCTCTGCTAAAAGAATGTTTGGAATGTTCAACCAGCAAGGCAAGTGAGGAGAAATGGTTTACTAAAATAAACTTAGCTAATAAAATAAAGCAAAATTCATACATTTGAATATATAACCTATTGAGAGAAATAGAAAATAATTAGGAAGGTAGCCATAATCCAAATTAAGAGCAATAAAATTAAATGTAGATATATTAACTATCCCAATTAAAAGACTACTATAAATGGGTTGTACTTAAAAGTGAAACTTGTATGCCATTTAAATAGATATGCTTAGATAAGCAGCGTATAAAAGGATGGGAAAATATATAATATCCAAACACTAACCTGAAGAAAACTTATATAACAATATTAATATCAGACAAAGGAAATTAAACATAAGAGAAATAAAGAGGAGTATTTCAAAATGATGACAGTCCATTAATTAGGTTTACCAGTGATTTTAACTTTATATGAGTCTAAAAATATAGCATAAAATACACATGTAAAAGGAGAAGGAAATAATATTACAGTCATAGCAGAGAATTTTACCACATTTCTTCAGGAACCCAAAGAATAAAGAGGGCAAAGAAAGAAAGAAATATCAGTGAGTATAAAAAATATCTAACAACATGATAAATTTGTTAATTTATTGTTCAGAATATGTTCTTTGCCTAGTGAAATAAAGCTAGAAATCAGTATTGAGAAGATATGGAAGTCCCCAACTATTTGGAAAAGAAGTAGTATACTTCAACCCATAGGTAAAAGAGGAAATCACAATCTAAATGATAAAATATTTTGAATTAAATGATTGAGAAATTTGAAAAACTTACAAAATGTAGACAAAGTATGTTTAGATGAATATTCATAGCTTCAAGTACATATACTAAAGTATATTAAAAATGAAAGTTCTAGGTAACATTTAAAGCAGTCAGAAAAACAAAAGCAAATTAAACCCATATACGGTGGAAGGCAGGAAGGCAAAAATAAAATAGCAGAAATTAATAAGAGAAAAGAAGTATATGGTAGAAAAAAAATCAACTCAGCCAACAGTTGGTTCATTGAAAAGATGGTCAAATTTCAAGCCAGATTAATCAGGAGAGGCAAAGATAGAGCGAGAACGAGAGTGAGAAAGAGAGAGAGGGAGGAAAGAAACAGAAATGGAGAATGAGCAAGTGAGTTCACAGGGTACTGATTTCAGGAAGGGAAACGGACATGACCTTAGAATCTATATGCACCAAAAAAGTCATCAGGAGATATTGTGAATAATTTTATAGCAACAAACTTGAAAATTTAAATGAAAAAGACAAATTCCTAGAAAAACTGATACAATGAGAATTTCAAAAATCTAAAGTCTTCAATTTATTAGAGAAATTTAATGTGCAATTTCTTCCTGTGAAGAAATCACCATGCTCAAATAACTTTTCTGGTGAATTCATCTAAATAGTTAAACAAATGTCATGAAATAACTCTTCATGGAATGGAAAAATAGTGGATACAATTCACTTATGAGGTCATTGAACTTGTAATACTGAAATGTGATTACATTAATACAAAAAAATTACAAACAGATTTCTCCTATAAACATTTTTGAAGAAAGTCTTTTGAAAAATAAAGGCAGTGTTCACATGGCATGGTAGCATGTGGCTATAAAATTCACTATGCAAGCTGAGACCACGCAAACCGATTTAATAATCAATGGGAAAAATTATGATATTTTCCCATGAATTTTACAAATTTTGGTTAAAACATTAACATCTCTTTTTACATCAATCATAAATATTTGGGAAAATTTTAAAATAGTGTAAGAATATTTAAATAGTATACTGTGATTTACATTTAAACATTGAATTTGTTTCTTGTCAACATCACTTCCTGTGCAATGTCTTTATCCTGAAACAAGAAACTACATTCCTTGTTTATGTCAATGGGTTTGCCTTCACTAAAGTCTCTGGCTGTACATCCATGGTTGGAATGGTGGCAGATTCACCATTTCTATGGTTGGCTACTTTTCTACAAATCTGTTTCTATTTGATTAGAATTTCAGTTCTTGTGTTATCAATTCCTTTTTTGCTGTACTTTCATATTTGTTGACCAATCCCATTTTGAATCATGCAACTTCATAAAATATTATGTGGGTTTATCACTGGGAGACAAACAGGCAACCCAACTACACACTTTGTTGACAGCTTATGAACCAAAAGATGTGCTATCATTAAACACCAAAAGACTTTGAAAAAAAAGTGATGTCTCTGATCACTGGTCAGGATGAAATCTTAGTACTTCATGTAATCACTCATAGTTAGCATACCTTGGTAATTGAAATCTGAACTGTGCTGAGGAGGGACTGATGTTATTTACCAAAATCATAACAATTGAAATGCATGCATATTGGAAGCAGGTGAAACAAGAACTACCTAAATTAAGGGACTTACTCAGGGTGAGATGGCACACACCTGAAATCTCAGCAACTTGAAAGTCTAAGGTAGGAAGATTCCAAGTTCAAGGACAGCCTAAGCAACTTGGCAAGAACCTGTCTAAAAATAAAAAAATAAAAAGCACTGGGGATGCAGAGCAGTCATAAAGCACCCATTTGCCACAATCCTCAGCACAAAAACAAAAACAAAAACAAAAACTCTCACAATTGTTGGCTTTATTTCTTAATTTGAGTGAAATATATGAATGTTCATTTTGGAGGGGGGAATTCATTAAGTAAACAACGTGAAATTTGTACACTTTTCCTTATTTACAGTATATTTAAACAAAAATTCTCTTAAGAATCATCATAATAATACTTGCCACATTAGCAGAATAAAAGTGAAAAATTATATGATCCTCTCAATTGGAGCAGAAAAGGCATTTGATACAATTCAATACTCATTAGTGAAAATATAAAAACAGCAAACTAGAAATGGGGACAATTCCTTCATCTTCTGAAGGGCATTAAAAAAACTACATCAAATGTCATACTTATTTAAACATAAAAATGTTTCCTTCTGAGATCGGGAATAAGACAAAGATGGCCTTGCTATCATTATATCTATTCAATCGTGGAGATGCTAACTCAGGGAAACTGCCTAATATTATTGAAAATTATGAAACTGAAGGATATACCACATTCATGACTTAGAAGGTGCCAACGTACCTGCAACTGGTGTACCAATTCGCTATAATTCTAATTAGAATCAGAGTAGGTCGTATGGGGTAAGTGTGTGGTAAATAGGTAAGCTAATTAGAAATGTAAAGGGACAAAAATAGGACAATACTATAGAAGAACAAAGTTGAGGAGTGACATTTTTAGATCAGGATTTATTACACAAAGCTGTGATAATTAATTAAGACAGCTTGATATTGACAAAAGAATAATCATATAAACAATGGAACCAAACAGAATTCAGAAACAGATCCACACATATATAGTTAACCTGATTTATGACAAAGTGACATTGCCAAACATTAGTGGAAGAAAGAGATTCTTAATACCTGGTGCTGAGTCATCTGACATTCACAGAGAAAATTCACAGAGAAAATAAATTTTGAACCCTACATTATACCATATATAAAATCAGTTCCAGGTCCATTATGGATCTAGATTGAAAGATAAAAAATAATTTACAATGAAAAATAGAAAAGCACCTTCATGAACACTGAATAGGCTAAATCAATCAATCAATCAATCAATCAATCAATCAATCAATCAATCAATCAAATGAGATGCTAAAAGTGCTAACCAAAACAGGAAGGACTGATGAACTACATTGAAAGTTGGAATTTGTATTTGCCATAAGGCATCATTAAGAGAGTGAAAAGGCAAATAAGAGGCTGGAGAAGGTATCTGCAATATCTATCAACAGTGGATCCATCACCCCACAAAAAGAACCCCTGCATATCAATAATAAGAAGACAATCTAAAAGACAAATGGGGATGGGGCTGGGGATGGGGCTCAAGCGGTAGCGCGCTCTCCTGGCATGCGTGCGGCCTGGGTTCGATCCTCAGCACCACGTACAAACAAAGATGTTGTGTCCGCCGAAAACTAAAAAATAAATATTAAAAAAATTCTCTCTCTCAAAAAAAGACAAATGGGGGGATACTTCATCAAAGAGGACATTCAATGGCCAACAAACTCAGAAAATGTGTACAAGGCTCACTGGATCTTAGGGAAATGTAAAAAAAAATGGCTAAAATTAGAGATTGACAAATAATCTGTTCTGGCAAGGATGCAGAGCACAATTTCTGTCCTGTGCTGGTGGGAGTAATAATAAACCATTTTGTAAAAACATTTGATACTAGCTTGTGAAGTTGAACTTAAGCAAACCTAATTACCCAGATAGCCCCCTCACTGATGTTTACTCCACAAAAATGCATACACATACCCACAAAATCACACAGAATATTCCTGGTGGCACCATTGGCAAGAATGCAAAACTGAAGATAGTTAACATTGAAATGGATAAATTATGTTTTCACAAAACTTAATAGTATGCAGCAATGAGACTAAACAAAGCATGATTTGAAAGGATCTGACAAATACATCAGCAAAAGAAGTCAGACATATCAGAGTACACAGGCTATTATTCCATGTATAAAATGTTCAAAATGGGGCAAAAGTCAGAGGTAGTGAGTGAAGTCAGATCAGTGGTTACCCTGTCAGGAGGAGGTCAGGGGACTGCATGTTGTCAGCACAGGGTCAGCTTTTGCTTCCCGACCCAACTGGTGATTAAGGGGATGTGATCTCTTGTGTACTCAACTAAAACATTTTACTTAAAAAAGAAAGAATCTGGCAGATATATCTGAGCTGACTTAGGAAAGTAACATATCAATAAGTGGGGAAACAAATCTAAATGAAGATCACCAAATATAATTCTTTACCAGTTGAAAAAAAATGTGAATTACAGTCACATATAACAAATTAGAATAAAAAATAAATTTAAAAATATGAATCTATGAAGGATTCATTAATAATATTTACCTTTTTGCATTTTTAGACTTAAGCAATTTTTGAATTAAAAATGAGTATTAGTTACATATTAGAGTCCAAAAAATAAATATGTTAAAAAAGAAACAACTGTCTAGTTGAAATTTACACAATTACAAAGGGGTCCCCTGGTGTGGTGAAATTAGGGGGCCCAGATAGTGTGACCTCTGTTCAAGGAGCCTGGTCTTAGCTGCTCTAGCTCTCAAGCATTCTGCAGGGTAAAAAGACACAGTGTGCAGATGAGCAGGTCCCTTAGCATCAGTGCAAATGCATTCCAATTAGCCTCACTCAAGCTGTACTACAGGAGCAGTTTTGTCCCATTCTCTGTAGAACACTCAGTTAGCAAGGGTAAAAACTGGAGAGGCCACTGCCCAGATGCTCAACTCCATCCTGCAGAAGGGACCAGTGGTGTTGCTCATGCATTAATTAATAAAATGTACAGAGGAAATGTACACTAGTCCTGTCTTGGGTGGCACATTCATGAAGCTTTCCTGTAAACTGAAGATTAGTGAGACAAACTCCAACTGAATATCTAAAATACCAGTTATTTATTTAAACTCCAACTGAAAACCTGTCAATTTCACCACCAAACATCCTTTTAAGAAAACCATGCTTTCCTCAACAAACTTGTATCATTAGAAAGTAACTTTATATTTTGACACATTATTAAGGAAAAAAGATAGAATGTTCCATCTCTCAGAATTATGTTTGAAAATTTAAAAAAGGTATCTTTAAATTTTTTCATTATACATGCCAAATGTGTCTATTGTATATAGAATGATTTCAGAATTAAAGATGGTTACAAGTAAAATCTGAAAGCACGTCTAAGATGAAAATCAGAATCCATATATATATGTGTACATGTGTACCCAATCTCTACAAATGCAATGTATAAAATTTCCTATTATGGGAGAAATAGAGAACAAATTTTAGTTCATTTTTCATTAAAAAAAGACTCCTAATAAGAGGCTGATCATTCAAATTTATGTGGGTGGGAGGCAATAAGGACTTTAGATTAACAGGCTTAAAAATAAAAGGATAATGTTAAATGATCATTTAATAACATTAGTAACATTGATTCTTGTTATTTTGTCTTATCCAGGTTAGAACCAGAGCAAATGATCTTGACTATAATAATGGGGATTAGTCTGATATAGGAAGAACAGCTCTGGGTGACAGGCTAGACTGAGAAAGCTGGATCTGTGAGTACCACCTGGATATTTCTATGCAATCAAAGAGACCCCCATGGTATTTCCCCATGCAGAGAATTAGGGGTCCACAGGCAGCCGAGGCAGGTGTTTCTCTGCATGTCTTCTGATATCACTGCCATATCTGTTACCAATGACCTCCACTATGAAGAAACTGTAATGTTTAAATTAAAGCACACAGTGAATGCATGAATAAATAAAAGCATATGGGCATAAACTTTTTACAAGTGATGCAGAAAAGAACAAGTGCATACTGAACAAGCTGTAAGAGATTTCATCGTTCACATTATGCAAATGCATTTTGCTAGTGATATTTTCTATTTTAGTCAGGATGATCCTCATTACTACTTTTACTATGTGAACTACAAAACTGTGTATCTGTTTTAACAAGAACATATACATAATTACTCTGTGGAGAAATTTTCAAAAGTGTCAAAATATGAATTAAAACACCGACACTTTTTTTTTTTTAAAGGCTCCTTATGTGATTCCAAAACATGTTGCTTACAGAATGAAGGCTTGGTAAAATGGATGAGAACATTTGTATGGAGGAGTTTCTAAAATACCAGTTATTTATTTAAAGCAAGCTTCAGCTCTGGTTATATGATTTAGAAACTCTTCTGATGAGGAGAAATATAAAGCTGCACAATGAAAGCCATATAATTTTTGACCTCCATTGTTCTGAGGAAAAGACCCTCCCTCTTTGTTGCTGAGATAAAATCAGGAAGTCTTCCAATCCCCAAATTCATCTTTTCTCCAACTGAAATGAGCAGGTTAGCACTGCTTGTAGACCTCATGATCCTTTGGTTCAATGACAGCCATCCATGCTCTTTTCTTCTTCAGAAAAGTTGAACAAGTAATTGTCCTGGAGATGAACTGCAGGGCTACCCAATTGTGCCAATTTGGTGTGTTCTGCTAAAATCAGCAGAAAACTCACAAATTTTCCTTTCTTCTAGAAGATAAACAAATATTACTGTGTTCTGGGAGAGAAAAATTTATAGAACTACTGTGGCCAGAGACACAGGATGCTAACTACAAATGATAAATATTTTCATCTGACCAGATCAAAACATTAACACTAAAATAAGACAACCAAGGGAAAACTCATTCTTTAGCTTGTTACCATGGGACCTAGCCTCAGAATTTGGGCTACACTGAGCCTTCACTGAAAAAAAAAAAACAAATGGAATTAAAACATGAAATTCTTTTTCCTACACACTAACAAATTTCTCAGCTCTGATGACTAAACTTTTTCAAATAACTTTCTTGCCTAATGAGACACCTTTAGTCATTCAACTTATCAAATGCAATGGGACACTCCTGACTTACCTCCATGACTTCAGCAGATTTAGATCTGTCCCAACCTGAGTGGGGATCATAAAGATAGACAGTTCAGCCTTTTTAATTTTTGGAGGGTACTGGGAATTGAACTCAGGTGCACTCGACCACTGAGACACATCCCCAGTCCTCTTTTGTATTTTGTTTAGAGACAGGATCTCACTGAATTGCTTAGTGCCTCACTTTTGTTGAGGCTGGCTTTGTACTCTCAATCCTCCTTTCTCACTGGGATTACAGGTGTGTGCCAGTGCACCTGACAAGTCTTTTTACTTTTAAAAATGAGAAAATTGAGGTTTAGGGGTGTGAAGTGATGAAAATTTGTACGTGCAGGGTAGGGACTAGGACAAGTCTCCTGACTTCTGGTCAAGTTTTTCCACCACTCTCTATTGGAATGATAAAGCCAAACAATCAAACAGATAAGACATTCCAAACAACAAAAAGTATATTCTGTGTTTTTGCTCATGTTTTTGTTTTTACCTCTGAAGAGATTATCCAAGTCAATATCTTCTTTTCCTTTGATTTTCAAACACTTTGCCTGCTGTACAAGTCTGGGCAAAGAACAGAAATAAAATCTAGATTCATTATCCTGTAAAGTAGGAATAAATCATGATAGCAGCAGCACAAATTTAAATAAAAACCACTGGGTAAACGTTAGTGACTTAGCAGGTATTATGCTGCATGGAGCCCTGCTAGATTTTTTTTTTTTCAGTTTAAGATTTTGAAAAATATATACTTTTGTTCAGGAAGTCTGCCTATGAAACCTGAAACTTAAAAGTCTCATTTGCCCCCACATTCTATTATAACAAAAAGTTTCTAAAAGTCTCTGGAAAATAATCTCTTCAGATTCTGAGGAAGATGAGATAGTGGGTGACAGGGCTGTAGATGGGTAAATAATAATTGCTACTGATGATTTTGACACTATTTTAATCAGAAGATTACAGACATTGTGCTCAAACAACTATATAAAGTAATTTAGTTACATTGCTGAATGTCAGAGAATTAATTAACTTTTAAAATGTTGCACTATGCAGTAAGGGCTGATTTTGTAACTCTTTCATCATGGAACTTTATTAGAACTTGAAGCTCATACTTCATAATGAATATGGAAGTTTTTAAAATGAAACTTTTTCAGGGTTGCTAATTACCTACTAATTAATTTTAGGTAAACAGAACTTGATGCAATTAATTTTTCTGTATATATTTATAACTTTAATAAGATCACAATACTTTCCTTTGCACATATATTTTCTTATTATACTTACTCTCTAATTTTATCCTAACAAGCCTTTGAAATGCTCATGAAAGAACATTTCAGTTTCTGTTTCAGATGAAGAAATTGATTCAGTTGCCAAAAGCCGATGTAGAAACTTAAATAACTTATACGCAAAGAAGGTAATTTTATCTATATGTCATATAATCATGCATCTCATGGCATAATTATATTTATCAGTTATATCTTAATTCTTAAGACTTTTATCAAATTGACAAAAACTGAAAAAGGATTTTGTTTGAAGTTGCATCTTTGGGCCATATAGATTCTGCAAGGCTGCTGAGGAGCCAAGTTCCTTAGGTGGCTATTTCTTAGGTGGCTAATACAAAGGAAGGACAGCCTGCCAGGAATGGGAAGACCTAGGTTCATACCCAGGACCTGGCTCCTACATTTATGATCCCAAGTGGGTATTTAAATACTCAGAGTCTTAGATTCTAATCTGCAAAAGAGAGACAGTACTTGCTTCATTAGGTTTTCTGAGCAATTACTGAGGTAGATATTAAAAAATAGTATAAAAACATTTATGCATCATGGATATGCATGAAATGTGTGGAATATTTTTATTTTCAATGTGTATACTTTTTATTCTCTCATAATCCATATATATCATCAGGTTTTGTTTACATTCTTTCTGAAAAGCATAGCACAGCCATTTTGTAAAGAATATGAAAAAAAAGAAGAGCAATTTTAGTTCTGCTTACTTCTTTTTGGCAAATCTTTGGTATTTTCCCCTCAGTCTTACCAATTTTATGAGACTTTGGATTGATTTTCAATCCATTTTAAAGCATCCCTCTGCAATCAGTTAATAAAGATCTTAATTCTAGCATATAAAATTAAAAACTGGAGCTTCCTTACATAACATTGATAAGGATTTTTAAATAATTTTAAAATAAATCAAATAAGATTATTGAGTTTTGTTAACAATGCTAGGCACTGCAATTAATCACAGGTTACAATTTGGTATAGCCTTGCTTTCAAATTATTACATTGCTAGGGAGATAACACCAAACCAATCCTGTGGGCAAAACTCCCATGAGACAGGTACTTTCCAGGGACTCCCAGCCTCTCTATTTAGCTTAACCTCAGTTAATTCTCACAAAACTCTAAAAGGTAGGGATAGTACTCCTGTTTTATAAATACAAACAATAAGGCTCAGAAATATTAAAGAACATTCTCCACATCAACCACATAGTGCATTGATGGTGGAGCCAGGATACAAAGTCAAGTTTTTGAACTAAAAAACCCAGACTTGATTCTGTTCCACACATGATCTTCCAATATTGCAGGACTTGCTGCTTATTTACAGTAGATATGGAGGAATCGTTACAGGCAGAACAAAAAGGAAAAAAAAAAAAGAAAGGACAGTCAGGAATGTTCTTAGAGGCCAAGGGGAGAACATAGCTATAGGCTCTCTGCAGAGAATGGGGGAAGGGGAATTAGGAAGAACTGGGGAGAAAGGGAGAAACTGGGCTGGAAGGAAAACAGGAAGGGAGAAGAGTTTTAGGAACCCAAATAAGCAAATCAATTTGTCTGGTAGAAGCCCCTGCACTGTGCAAGGAAAGGTGCATTGACAAAATCAGGGGGAGAAATGTGCTGCAGAGGACCTTGCCTGCAATGCTGGTGTTTGAACTGGATCTCATAGGCAGTGGAAAGGCCACTGGAGTGTTTGCATCTTGCAAGATCTACAACAGAAATGCTTGGAAATGACAAAGGCCAGAAAAGCGCCAAAGATGAATATATATATTTTGGTTTTAGCTAAAAAGGTATTTCTTCATGTAAATCTCTAGGTACAATTACTTGACTGCTAATTTTTCCTAAAGCCTGATCTGTACCACCTTTCATATAATCATAGCTCCAGGCACCCTAAATAATCTTCAAAATCTTTCATTAGTAGGATTTATGTTATTGCAGCAAGAATCAGACACTCCTCTGTGTGTGTGTGTGTGTGTGTGTGTGTGTGTGTGTGTGTGTGTGTCTGTCTGTCTGTCTGTCTGTCTGTCTATACCAGATTCAGTCTTGAAAGTATTGTAAAGGACTGCCATGAAACTTGCCATTGTTGCCCAGTAGTGTCTGCCATCCACTGATTGGCAAACTATCATAGATTTGCTACTTCCAGTGAAGGCAGTATTGGTAGCTACCACTCAGTGCTCATTAAGTTCCAAGCCCATAAACTAGATGCCTACCATGAAAATAAGATCAATCTTACTTTGCATTGAAAAAGACAGAGAGATTAAGGAACTTGTCCAAAGTCACAAAGTTTGAGTAGAAGAACTAGAATCTGAACCTAACTCATGTTAGTCTATCTGGATCTAGAAAACTCCTGGAACATGTTGGCCACAGTGATAGGCCAAAAGTCAATGCCCATTGCACTTTGGTAAATAGATTTGTATTAGAATGCTGCTACTGGTTCATTAGTTCACTTTGTGTCTAGGGTCACTTTCACAATAATGGCTGAGCTCAGAAGTTGTAACAGCGATTTTATGGCTGACCAAACCTAAAATATTTACTATGTGGCTCTTTACAGGAAAAGTTTACTAACCCCTGTCCTGGAAATAAAAGAAAAAGTCCTTAAGGTCAAAATACACATACAACATGTATGTTTTTATCTTTTCTAAATATTTCTCTAATAACTGTCAAGTTATAGCTTATAATCAGACTTCAAAGGCAAAAACTAGGCTCTGACTGTTTAATTTTTAGGTAAATTCTCCAAGTCTAATCAACAGTCTTTGAGATTTCCATGCTGACAAGTTGCATTCAGCTGAGATAAATTCTACCACTGAAAGACTCCTCATCTATCAGGGCATTCAGATGTGTGCACCATCAAGTTTCATAGGAGGCAGAAGAAGAAAGGGGCTGTCACAGGGAGATGAAGAAGGTGGGATCAGAGAGCAAGAGGGGGCTCTTCTGCATGTAAAGTGGGAGAGATCAGAAAAGCTCTCAGGGGCTTTTTGAAAGAGTCTTCAAAACAAGGTTCACTGCAGAAAATGCAGAGGGGCCCCCAGTGCAGAGTATGGTCCTGTGAAGTGTTAGGTGAGGAGAAGTGATGGCGCATGGGATGGGATGAGGTAGGGAGTGGAGCTGAGGACCACTGATGAGAACTGCAACAGCTCTCTGCTTCCCTGTGTGCCTGTATGTTTGGATATACAAAGGTTTTAATCTATAGTACAGCAAAATGGGCCAACGAGCTGAGTCTATTAATCTAAAGAACTAATAAAATATGCTTACTTTTTACCTAAGAAGTAATTAAACCTTGAAAAAATATGGCAGTAGAAATCATACATAAACAATGATATATATATATATATATATATATATATAGGTTTACTTGGCATTATGTATAAGGAAAAATATTTGAAACCATTTTTCAATAGGGGAGTGGGTTAAATGAAACAAGGTGGAATACTGTAGAACATCATACGTTGTTAAGAATAAGGCACTGGCTCCATGTCTATTAATATGACAATTGTTAAACCCCCAAAACATGTTACAGATTAACAAAAAATGGCATAATTTTTAAAAAGAGCTCAAGTATATCTACATGTCCATAGGTAGACACAGAAACTAAAGAGGATTGTAAGTGTGTGACAATCTGTTGATACCAGCCACCTCAGTTTCTATCACCAGAGATGTAAAGCAATAAATGAGAGATTATTAAATTTTAAAAAAATCCATTACTTGACTAATTAACATGAGCATTTTCTTAAATTTTTACAAGCTTCCAAGTTATGCTGTTTTATAGAAAAAGGTCTAGATATTATTAATGTTTTTAATTGTTTTCTTTTTATTCATCCATATTTTCTAATTTTCCTATAATAAACAAGCATCATTTTAGTAATGAGAAAAAAATGTTAAATGTCCCAACTTTACTACTAACCATGAATGGGAAATAATTATTTTGAAGCTGATTAAGTATGTAGATGAGGAAAAAAATGCCTGTTGGTGCTCAGATAGCAGAATTTTGTTTTTCTAGGGTATAATAGCAATAATATTTCCTTTTGCAAGGAACCACGGAGATTTTAGGACACAATGTTCTTCGGAATTTAATTACTAAGAGCCTGTCCAAGGCAGGATTCCAGAAATCCAGAGATTCACAATAAATTATAAGAATTAGCTCTGAAAAAATAAAAGAACCTATTAAGGCACATATCAGTTAATTTCAGTTTCAGCAGAACTCTAAGTTTGTTTAGGAAATATGAAACAATACCCTAGCAGGTAGAACCCGATTAGGGCCAGATCCTTCAGTTGCATGGGTTTCTCTCCAGGCTTCTGAGCTGGCCACTGAATGAGTGAGTGCTGATGGAGGGAGTAAATCAACGTGCCCTCTGCCAAGTCCACAGGACAAGGCCCATCCTGCCTGAGTTCCAATCCTTGTCCTGACACTTCTAAGCCTGGGTAACTTTCCTAAGAAAAGATAAGAATGGGATTTTGCCTGTTTTGTTCACTGCTATATCACAAGAGTTTGGAATAGGGCCTTTCTGATTGTTTATTTAATGGATAAAAGTTGAATGAATGAATGAGTATTTCTAAATTCAGAAAGGCTCAGAGTTATTCAGTTCTCCAAGTGCCAAAGCCAATTGTGTTCTGAGTGATCTAGAACAGAAAACAGAACCGTGACCATTCAGAGAACCAAGTTGCCACCAACACTGTTCATGAAGGAACTTGACTCTTTGCCTTTGGTCTCATTTCCACGTTGAAGAAGTTGGATTAAACTCTTGAGTCTTTGCATGTGAGACTCTTACATTGGCACACCTGTCCAGAGGCTCCTTGGAGTCCCACTGGAGGTAGGGATGGGAGAGCCCTTCTCTGAATGGCCACAGGCTTTCCTTTAGAAGGTTTCCTTTTAGCCAGAATGCCCTAAAAGCCTAGAAGGATTTTGGGGTGTCTTGGTGTTTTGATCACTATGCTTTTGATCAAGGGGTTTAATCAGCTTATGAATCAAGTATTAACTAAATAAATAAAAGTCTAAATTCCTATGTTTGATGCCAAGATGTGTCTTATACACAGCTAGAACTGGTCAAATTTCCATACTTTGAAATCAACAACTTTGGCGGGGGTGAAATTCAACAATTTGGGGGTCTAGGGGATGCAGTTCAGTGTTAGACTGCTTATCTAGCATGTGTGAGGCACTGTTTGAACCCTCAGCACAGCTAAATAAATAATGAATTAAAAGTTTTATAAAAACAACAAAAAAGACTTGGAACTATTATTATGATTGTTACTATTATAACATCTTTCTCTCTCTCTCTCTCTCTCTCTCTCTCTCTCTCTCTCCACACACACACACACACACACACACACACACACACACACACACCTGTATTCAGAATCATATAAGCTTTTCATTCATGTCCATTTTATAGGTGAAGCAAGTGAGACTCTCAGAGGAAAATGAATGTCTATAGCTAAATCAAATAACTTAAGACATATACTTGGAATCTATGATGTGTAAAAACAAAAATAAAGAACATTGGTTCCTCCCTTTGGCAGCCTACAGTCCTTTTGAGAAAGAAGGTACACACACAAAGCAAGTATTGAAATGGTACACGCAGACACACACAGAAATAAGCCACCAGTATGCAGCACAGATTGGAGGGACAGAGGAGAGCTGAGGGCAGGGGTGGGGCTCCCTTTATTCTACATCCCAGGGCCATCCCAGGGCCATCCCAGGGCCAATCACTGTCCTGACACATCATGAGTGACTGTTCAAAATCTAGTTAATTCATTGAGTGACTAATAAGTGTCAGACTTTATATTATGTGTTAGAAACACATTGACATGTAAAATAGAATCTCTATCCTCAAGAAGCTTAGATAGGTGGGAATGGCTTAGAAATTGTCCAGAGATGAACCTTGTGGAAGGGAGAAGCTGCAGGCAGGGTAAACAAAGTATTCAGGATGGAACAAAGGTTTAAATGCCAGAAAGAAACAACACTGTGGATGTTGAGGGATGGGGACACTGAGCAGGTTACATGTCCCAAGCATAGAATATATGTGAGAAGAAGTGAGAGAAAAGCCCAATGAATTAAAAAAAGCTCATTTACTTACTTGGGAGGTTAATATGTGGAAGAACTACCTAACTCTGTTATAACTCTGAGAATGGCTTTCATAGAAGGTATTTATGCTGCTGATAATTTGAATAATGGAACTAAACTAGTTAGCTCACAGCAGTACAATTTATTATCAGAATCATTAAAGGATGATTCCACTACGTGCCATTCCCTTTGATTACCATAATTTCCTCCAGCCATTTCTATTACCAATATAGGCCTTCATGAACTGCATAGAATTTACAATACATCAGACACTGGGGAAAACAAGAGAGCTTTACTAGGCATTTTCTTAGGTTTTCCTAATAGCACTGACTGAGAATGACAGATATTTTAGCCAACAGTGGTGCTATGAATTCAAACGCTATAGTGAACACTGCTTTGAGGAGGCAAAAGAGGTTATTAAAGAACACTTAGGTGGGTGGGAAAAAGCCTGGAGAAAATGTCCTTCTCAGGCCTGAGGGAAAGAGCTAATGGATAATATAGGGGCAGCTACATTCAGGGTAATTTTCTTTATGATGAAAATGTTTTAATGACTATAATTTTATTCTCGTTGCAGATAGAAGTCTTTTATATTATGATGAAATGTGTTCGAGATAGAACATTTTGTGTTATATATGGAATAAATAAGAATAAACACTTTGGGGAAAACATGGTAACATTCTTCCCCTTGGGTAGTTTTATTTTCACAAAATGAGAAATACATGTTATAAGATGACCCTGAGAATCTATACAGAACTAAAAAGTTGTCTAAGTAGAAACCCAGCCAGATCTTTTCAAAGCCTTTAAACCATCTTTATGTTATGCTGGTGTAGTTAAAATAGGATTTGGAGACCAGTAAATCTGCATTCAAATTCCAACCTTTCTACTGGCTATCTAGCTGACCGTGGATACTTTGCCTAACCTCTCTGAACTTTCAGGTGCCTTTACTGTAAGATCATAATGAGATACCTTACCACACACAGGTTGTCATAAGGGTGAAATAAAATGAACAAGAGGATCTATATAAATTGTTTAGCTCAACAGAAGTGTGTGATATTATTAGTAAGCATTTATTATTGTATGGAAATTGTATTGCATTGTTTCTTATATGGATATATGCTAGATTTAATCAGAAAACCAATGTTTGGGTTCCAGATCAGCAACAAAAGAGTCCCTGTTTCCTTACCTACAAATGGCACTGGTATGGGAACAAAAACACCTGTTTTGCTCTAAGCTGTTACACTACATAACATGTATTTTTGCCTATGGGGTTCAGACTCAAAGGAAGAAACTCAGGTGGTGTGCTGTTTGCCTCCATTTAATGCACATAAATATACTACTATTAATTCTAGAAAACCAAAGAAAAATAAGTATTTTTGTATAAGCATAAAATATATATTCAATAATTGTGACCCATTGTGAATCTGACTCCTGAAAATTATCATACTATGAATATCTGACTAGTTTGAAGGTAAATCTTTGCAAACATCTAGTAGTATATAATATACTCAAATTTGAAGCATTACCCTCTACTAAAAATATGAATGCTTTTGGACTCTTTCCACTAGTAAACATGCAGCGGAGCCATAAGCATGTTAACAATAGGCTCCTACAAATATTAAAATGAGAGCAGCCAGACCTTTTGAAAATAATCACAAAACTGAGACACAGTAAGGAAAAAACAAAATTCTCTAAATGGTCAGGTGATGCCTAATTGATTGTGAAAAAATGTTTAAAAATAATGTTGTTTTTTCTTTTTCTTTCTTTTTTTTTGTGTGTATGTGTGTGTGTGTGTGTGTGTGTGTGTGTGTGTGTGTGTGTGTGTGGTGCTGGGGATGAACAGGGATGCCAGGGCATGCGAGGCAAGCTCTCTACCAACTGAGGTATATCCCTAGCCCAGAATGTTACACTTTGCACTTGAATTATAAGAATTCTGGAGATTCTAAGGTGACAAATAGTACTTATACAAGAGATTACTGAAGGTTGTCCAGAGCTTGGGGAAGGATGAATCTGTACTACTAATTGTCACCAAGGTAAACCCCTCCCTCATCCCATGAAAGAAACCAGGTAAAAATGACCTTTCTTCAACATGCAGGAGAGAAGAGATGAAACTTAAATGTTCTCCTTACTCTCTAGGTTTGATATCTTGTGATTTCAAGAGCAAAAATTTGGGATAGAGGAATGGTAGTTTCAGAAAAGTCCTAGGAGAAAAACTGAGGAAGAGTGAAACAGATCTTATCCGCACATGGTCAGCCTATTTAACATCCCCTGGTGATTTCCTTGTTCTCCTTCTTCCTCAGCCTGGAATTCAAGGGTATGAACAATGTCATGGAGATGGGGTAGAAAGAGGGCTTAGACCGAGATTACTATTGCTAATACCATGCATTTAAACATTATTAAGACAATTGGTTAGAAAAAAAGTGGACAACTACAGTAGAACAGGGATTGCACTGGTTTTGTGATTTGAAAGCCTAAGGATTCAGGTTGTACGCTGTGCCTGCTACTCAGCTTCAGCTACTCACACAGTTGTGTATGTGCATGAGAGAGGATAGGGCACAATGGGAAGGGATGTAAGTTTTCTGCTCAGTTGTTAGCTAACATTTTCCACTGTTTCTTTTTACCTATTGTAATTATACCTTATATATTTCAGTGCATAGCCCCTTCAAAAATGGCAAAGTACATATTATATCCTGAAAAGGGGCAATTCCTAAGAAAAATAAGATGGGGAGAAAAGATTTTGCTGGAAAGAACAACTTAGCTAACCTCTGAGACAACATGACAGTGTTTTATTTTTTTTAACAGCAGTTCAAAGATCTGCTTAGTCTCTGTGACTTTTGACACTGAGGATGAATATAGAAATATTTACAAGAGAGACTGACTGGGTTTTATGTGGAAAAAAATACAACAGAATACAGCAAAAAGGATGAAGGCAAGTAGAAATACTGGTCTCTATGACTTCGAAAAAATAAACTCAGTTCTTTAGGAAGAAAGAAGGGAAGGAGGGAGGAAGAAAAAAAAGAAGGAGGGAGGGAGAAAGGAAGGAAAGAAGGGAGGGTGGGAGGGAGGGAAGAGAAAATTTCTTCCCCAATTGGGAAATGGAAAGGACGAATAAGCTCTCAACTTCTTAAGTTGTAAACAGTGTGGGTGTGAACAGGCAGTAAAGAACAACTAGACCCTGTGAAGTTTCAACAAGAGGAGTGGGTGTGTACCAAATAATAAAAATGCAAGTTACAGATATAAAAATAGAGAGGAATGTGTATCCATAGGAAATAGATCATGCAACAAAAAGGAGGCTAAGCTATAATCGTGTGCAGAGCCATCAAAACCAAACAAGCTATATAATAAAAACGAAATTTTTCATCACCTGAGTGTTCTAAAACATTTGTGTGGGAAAAAAAATATCCACAGTCAAGGATGTAAAAAAAAGTACATCCTACCAACCAAATTCTCTCAACCAAGAGGTAATCAGGTGAATCAGGTGGATCCTTGAGAATGGAGGGGCTCCTGCCCTGCTGGGATTGGGGTGCAAAAGGGCAGAAAGCTTTTCCAAAGGAAACTCTGTACCTATGTGTTGAATAGAAAAACTGGCTCTAGGCTTAGGAGAAGGAAGCCTTCAAAGCTCACAGGTGGGGTCTTGATTCTGGAGACTTTGAGCATGACTGCCTTTTGCCTATGGAAAACATCCACTTGTCACTTCTCTGTCTGGCTTTTCTTGGCTCAATCCTTGTCTGGTCTCCAGCTATTTGGTTAATGTTCGATTTACTGTGTTTCCTAGCACAGAGTATGGAGTGCTTTGGTACAAGATGTTATTTAGACTGTTTGCTCATAAATAGTTTAAAAAAATATCAAATGAGATTGTATTTGCAATACTTTGGCAATTAATTATATGTAAATAAAAATTGAAAACTGATACTTAAAAGCATAAGTTTATATTAAGAGTCAAAAGGATGATGTGTTTCACAGGAAGAAGTCATATCAGGTACATCTGGATTAGAGATGACAAAGATGAGTGACAGGTATGAGAGGCAATCCTGATATGACTCAGCAGATACAAACAGCTCTGTGCCAAAAGAAAGAACAAGAATAAAGATGTTTTCAAGACAAAGATGAATCTTTTAGAATTATATAGATGACACAATGCTTTCTATTGTTTATATACAATTTGTATTACACAGAAAAAGGTAAATGAAAATATTTGAGGTTGAAGCAATAGAAAATATTGTGTTAAATGAACACCAAGGATTCGGTCAATTCTATGATCCTGTGAATGTATCAATACCCCCGAAATAAGAATAATTATTTCAAAGAAATATAAGGAACCATTACAAGTAGCAAATTTGTTCTTTTACTGTTTGATCAGGTTTACTTTCTGGTACACATTTACAAAAAGTTTCTTACCTGGGCTGACTGTTTACTGTTTCATGTTTTCCATTGAAGTTCAAACTGTAGAGATTTTTCAATTTTGAATGTGAAGAGTCTGCTTCCAAATGTGCCTGTGTTTGTTCTCTCAGACGATCATGAAGCGTTGCCTCCTTTTTCAAGTTCATGTCCGAATAAGGGCAGCCAAAAGCACTGGTTTGTATAAAAATGAAAGCACAGTTGTCAGTTTATAGTGATAAATCAGCCATCCATTGTCATTGGAACAGACTCACATTTAATATTTAAAAACTGAATAGAGACATTCTTTTCCCATTGAGCACACTCAAAAGCAGTTTCTTTCATGCTGCTTTTTGAGAAAATCTCACATTCTAAAGTACAAACACTGGTCAGTAAATATTAAAGGTATTTATCAGCACATATGGCATTTACAATTTTGGAAATGGAAAAATCTAAGAATAGCATACAGATGTGCTTTGAATGGAGCTGTGGAAATGTCATATGACACATGGCTCAGTTTGTATTCTCTAGTATTTATGCCCTGGCTTGACTACCTGCATCACCAAATGCTCTGCATAACTAAAAACATTTACCAGTGTCAGACTTTCATTTCTTTATATTCATGTATCCAGAAACACTGTCTCTGTGTTTCTGCTTAGTCCTCCCATAACTTACTGCAGGGTTTTTGTATTAGAATGTGCAGGAACACCTCATAGGTGAACTAGGAGAGTCCCATCAGATTGCTGAAATTTTTTGTCCCTTTAAATGTCAAGACTGAATCCTGGACGCTGTTGGAACCTAACAGTGGGTCACAGGCAAAAGGCTCTGTCAGGAAAAATGATCTGGTCTCTTCCACAGGCTGATAAGCTGTCTCCTTTATAACTACATTCCCCTGTTCCTGTATCCAGGAAGGTGACAAATCTTTGGGGCTGCTAGGAAAGAGCAGCCACTGCCAGACATGACAAGTCACCTGGGTACTCCTCTGGGGAAGGCAGTCCCTGCTCTTGCTTCAGAGTTGCTACTTAGTGAAGTGGGAAAAGCAGATACAACTCAGAAAAACTGCCACGACCATGAGAAATCACAAGACAGACAGACACACATCCAATATGTGTAGCGGCTATCACCACCACAGCATCATCACCCACTGCATTGAGAGGCACATGTGGCCAAACACAGCAACATCAAGGGAGCTGATGTTTTGGGAACTGACTTCCTATTCACTGTAAATTTGCTGATACACAGTACACAATAAATTCTTTATGAATACATGAACCTTTTCTTTTGTTATTTTAAGGTCATAATAAAATATTATGGACAAAGCAAATGTTTGTCTATTTTAAGGTAGACTTGAGTTTTCCAAGGAGCAATCTAACTTCAGAAAGACTTCACTGCCACTTATAACTAGAATGGATCTCTGGAATTGGGATGGATGGTTATAATGACATCAGCCTGACCCAACATGACACGGTGGCTGTACTGGAATTATGACTGAGTAGCAAACTTTGCTACAGACATGAGGGCCCCTTTTCATGCATGTTCTATAAATGATAATAATTGGTATTGATCTACTGACTTATTCATCTGTTTGGTTATCAATTAAAAATCTGCTAACTGAGCACTTACTGTATGCTAGGCACTTTATAGTGATATATATCAATAAATACAATTTATAATAAAAATAAAAAGCTACTTTTATTGAGAGTATAGTATAGTATCATCACAATATAAGATTTTATATCTATCATTTCTAATTACATATAGCTAATTACTTAAGGATAGTATTAACACATTCATTTTGTGGTAAGAAAAAAGGTTTACACAGTGTAACCAACTTTCCCAAAGCCTTTTAGGACTTTCTTGGGAAGCCCTGTAATAGATAAGCTTAATTATTGTCACCAGTTCAGTGGGCAGAGGTGGGAAAAAGATTTTAACACCATCAACAAAAGGAACATGAAGGAAACCGTGGCACATAATTCTTGTATATAAAGAACCAGAGGCCTATATTCAAAGGCTAACATAGCGCTGGGTGTGCCATGGTTTAATGGCTGAGGACAAACATCAGCATATGCAAGAGTCCTGAGATAAAGGTGCTGCTTCTGGTACAACAGAGTAGGGTCAGCTATTTAAGCTGCACCATATGAGATTTAAGAAAGAATTTTCTGCAGAGAAAAATTGAAAAATCATTATACTAAAGAGATTGAGAAATGTTTCTTCTTTTTTTCCCCCAGTATATCTGTGTTTTCATTAAGATACTGTTACTTTCCAGATATGGTGGTGCATGCCTGAGGCAGGAGGACCATGAGTTCAAAGCCAGCCTGAGCAAAAGCGGGGCAGTAAGCAACTCAATGAGTCCCTGTCTCTAAATAAAATACAAAGTAGGGCTGGAAATGTGGCTAAATGGTCAAATGCCCCCTGGCACACCCCACCAAAAGGATATTATTACTCAGAAGGTTTGTTGTCTATCTAATGCATACTCCCAATTTGAGATTTTTAAATGATCATATGGTGGTGCATTTTCTTTTTCTTAACTTCACATCATCACCCCAACTCATGCTGCACAGCATTTAATAAATAATCCTCAAGGTTTATTTACACGTCCAGCACTTGGATATTCTGTAGCTCAGTAGCTGCTTGTGTTGAAATTTTGTTCTCCTAGATCTTCATTCATACCCAGGCCCTCTAGCCATTTAATCATCAGCCTATATCTTAACTGCATTCTAGCCCCTCTTTATCTCTTTGGCAATTATGGATGCAAAACCAAACAGATGTCCTGAAACATCACTAGAATGGAATAGTTCCTGACTCTACGAGGCAAGGCACGTAAGGACATGGCTCCAGATTATACAGAGCAGAAGTGAGTGTGAAGTTAGTTCAAAAGAATATATTAAATGACAAAAATCACTGTGCAGAAGAGGTTGGCCACAAATTTTGGGGAAGATGAAAGAAAGTACAAAAGAAGAGGGTAGGAGGGGCTTTCAGATACAATTTCTGTAGCATTCTGAGCTTGGAACATGGCTCTGAGACTCTGCTGTGAGCCAGTTTCTATATTGCCACCCTGTGCTTATTTGTGTTCTTTGTAGACAGACAGTTATGTCCAAGAGATGGCATCCTAATGTTGGCCTGCCTTCTTGGAAACTCACACCTTTACTCATGCCTAGGTATATGCAAGTATATGTTTCAGAACATGCATGATTCTGTATGAATCTACTCACATAGGGAAAGAAAGGACTGACATGGAGGTTTAAAATACAATAAAACATTTTAAATTTACTTTTGAAGCTCTGGATTTAGCCAAATGTTGGGGAAATATGGTTCTGGAAGACATACTCTCTTTACAAATTTCTGACATAAGTTGGAATTCATGACTTAAAGCCCTGTTGGTTAAGGTAAATGTCAGTTTCTGATTGACAGGGAAGTACTACATTCAGATTTCAGATCATTAGGGATGGAGATAAGGAAGCTTAAATGCTGCAGGCTAGAGGGGAGTGCTGCACAGCAGAGTCTCTGCTGGATGCTTGGCTATTTTCATTGAACAGCCCATCTTCATCCCTTCTTTTTTTAAATTTTATTTTTTAGTTGTAGTTGGACACAATACCTTTATTTTGACCTATATGAAACTGCAGTTGAATATCAGGAGTTTCCTGTGGATCAACCAAACACTACCACAAATGTCAGCCCTAACCTCATCAATAGTCAAGCAGCTGAATAGAGGTACATGTGAAATAATAATAAAAAAAAGATGCTAGACAGTTGCAGATAAGCTTTCAAAAGAGATTTTTTTTGATAGATCCTATGAGTCTTCTTATCTCCTGTTAGAAGGAAACAATTTAAAACACTAGTAATAATTTACAATGTTAATATCACAAAAATGATTGTTATAATCATTTTTATTATAACTATAATAAAAATGATTATAACAAAACAGTGATAATAATATAATAAAACAGTGATATAATAAAACAGTGATAGTGTTTCTAGAATGTTTAAGTATAATTTCCAATAGCAGATGATAAATGGAAAAGTGAGCTGTTCCCAAATGTTCTGAGTTTCAATGAGGTCAGGATGTAGAAGACAGCCACATCCAGCAGCAGAGGCTGAGCCCAAGTACTGGGTGCCAGGTCCAGGACCCCTCAGCCTGTGAATCCACCTTCCTTCCTTCCTTCACAGCAGGACTATCTGAACCTGGGGTTAATGGGGCTTGCCATATTCCCAGAACCCATCCTGATCTGAGGCCAGAACTAAGCCCAGCTCTCTGTCCTCAAGGGCACAGGTGCCAGGAGCAGCAACAGCAGGAGCAGCAGCAGCAGCAGCAGCAGCAGCAACAGCAGCAGTTCTGACACCCTGAACACTGTTCAGGGCCTTGCTCAGAGTCCCTACTAATCTTGTGCACTCTGGGTCTTGGTCCTTGCTCCTAAATGCCTTCTTTGCTATTAGGACTAGAATTCAGGTGCCACACTGGTATAGAATCCTATGGTTCTATTTTTTTCTTGTCATCCCCTTCCCATTACATAAGCTCCTTCCTTCCAATCCCAACCTAGGAAGCACAGCTCCATCTCACATATACTGCCTGGCCAATCTCCTATGTGTTCTTCACTAAGAATTACTCCCTATAATGAGCTTCTCCCACTAATTGGAATCCCAATCTTTGTCTTGGATTTTTCCCGTATGGGCCCAATTCTCACATCCTAGATGCTGATAACAGACCGCAAAACCCCCTTAACACCAGGTTATGCTCATCCAACGACATTTTCATTTTATATAAAAAATGCTTCAGTTTTTCCTACCTAAGCAGCAAATTTGATTCCTGTTTCTCAGACTAGCCTGCTCTAATGAAAATAATGGGCCATGCTCTGTGAAATCCTAGAGACAAGGAGTTCGGACTATGAAGTTACAACTACATTGCCACAACTTACCTAATGGTAGCCCCCAAAGCAAGTGCAGCTATAGCCTCAGGGTGGCTGGGATGGGATGGTGCACCAGAATCCTAGGCCAGTCTCTTCCTGCCTTGAGAAACCTCTAGGCCTAAGTCCCCTCTCATTCTCAAATGCTGATTCTCACTTTCTTTCTATGACGTAGCATTAAAAAGGTGGGGAGCATTACAAATGTAAGCAAAATGGAAAAGACAGATCAGCCTCTTGAGTGCTGTATTTCAGAACATAAATAAAAAACCCAGAAGTCAGCAGTATCTCAGGAAGTGTCAAGTTGTTGACAACATGTTCTTCTGATCCTGAAAAGGGAAACAGCCTGAAATAGGCCCGAAATAGGCAAGCAGCTCCCGTGAGGAGCTCAGGTGCAGGAACACGACCTCGTACAGCCTGAGAATTAGAGATGCAGTTAGTTAGACTTCAAAGAATTCTGATCTAAATGCAACTAACCATGTCCATGAGGACTAGTGTGTTTTATATTTTAGTCTTACTTAATTGTTCAGATAATTATATATATTTTTTTCTTCTAGGAGGTAGACAAGACAATACTTGGAGAGTCATGTCCTAGCTGGGAGGTTAGATTCTAAAAGTCACTATGAGGGGGTGAATAGGAGGCATATTGATTTGGAGGGTTTGGTGGAAGAGAAGGTCTGAGGGAGTTTGTCTCCCAGAGCCAAAGGGGAGTAAGGAGGCACTGAATAGAAGCCTCAGCTACATCAAAATCGAGGGCCCTGAGACAAAGGAGCTAAGTGATGGAAATGGGAAGAAAACAGAGAAACATGCTGTCTGAATTCATTGCCACCTCCCTGGGCTCTGATGGTAACAACAGTGTCATGCTACAGTATCAGGTGCCTACTGAGGATACTGGCCAAGTGTACCTTATCACTTGCTACTTAGGAAAAGCAACACATTGCCCCCAGTATACTCCCCAGTAAGACTTGATTCTGCTTGTGTTCACTTCATGAAAATAACCCACCTCTTTGAAGAATCTTACTGTCTTTAATATGGGTAGTCTAACTTTACCCAGTGTAAGGATTTTAATGAACAGCTCTTATTCTTAAGAAAATATTGACTTCTTGACCAAATGACACAAGACATGATAAATACTAAAATGTAGATGATTGAAGTTGTATTAGAGGTAGAATGCTTCTCATAAAAACTTTTTAAAGCTAACTTAAATGACTTAAATTGTTGCTAATTTTACTTCTTTGAGGATTAAGAGCAAGTACAAATGATACATGTTAGAATGTGGACCCAAGGGAGGAACATCATAGGTTTTTACCTCGTACTGAAAATGTAGCACAATTTCTTACATTGTTCTTAAACAAAGATAGACAAACCCAAATTGGCATATATAAGAAAATTCTCAGGTCTGAGTCAATTTTTTTTTTTTTGAGACTGAGTCTGTCTCCATAAGTTGCTTAGGACCTCACTGAGTTGTTGAGGCTAGTCTCTAATTTGCGATCCTCCTGCCTCAACATCTGGGGTCACTGGAAGTACTGCTGTGTGCCACTGTGCCAGGCACAGAATCAATTCTCTCCAAATTCCTATAGCTTTTTTAAAAAAAGAGTTCCAATCTTACTGGAGTGAGATGGTATCTTAGGGTGGTTTTGATTTGCATTTCTCTGACTGCTAGAGATGGTGAGCATTTTTTCATGTACTTGTTGATTGATTGTATGTCCTCCTCTGAGAAGTGTCTGTTCAAGTCCTTGGCCCATTTGTTGATGGGATTATTTGTTATCTTATTGTCTAATTTTCTGAGTTCTTTATATACTCTGGATATTAGGGCTCTATCTGAAGTGTGAGGAGTAAAGATTTGTTCCCATGATGTAGGCTCCCTATTTACCTCTCTTATTGTTTCTTTTGCTGAGAAAAAACTTTTTAGTTTGAGTAAGTCCCATTTGTTGATTCTAGATGTTAACTCTTGTGCTATGGGTGTCCTATTGAGGAATTTGGAGCCCGACCCCACAGCATGTAGGTCGTAGCCAACTTTCTCTTCTATCAGATGCCGTGTCTCTGATTTGATATCAAGCTCCTTGATCCATTTTGAGTTAACTTTTGTGCATGGCGAGAGAAAGGGATTCAATTTCATTTTGTTGCATATGGATTTCCAATTTTCCCAGCACCATTTGTTGAAGATGCTATCCTTCCTCCATTGCATGCTTTTAGCCCCTTTATAAAATATAAGAAAGTTGTAGTTTTGTGGGTTGGTTTCTGTGTCCTCTATTCTGTACCATTGGTCCACCCGCCTGTTTTGGTACCAGTACCAACTTGTACATTGTTGGTGGGACTGTAAATTGGTGCAGCCAATTTGGAAAGCAGTATGGAGATTTCTTGGAAAGCTGGGAATGGAACCACCATTTGACCCAGCTATCCCCCTTCTGGGTCTATTCCCTAAAGACCTAAAAAGAGCATGCTACAGGGACACTGCTACATCGATGTTCATAGCAGCACAATTCACAATAGGAAGACTGTGGAACCAACCTAGATGCCCTTCAATAGACGAATGGATAAAAAAATTGTGGCATTTATACACAATGGAGTATTACTCTGCATTAAGAAATGACAAAATCATAGAATTTGGAGGGAAATGGATGGCATTAGAGCAGATTATGCTAAGCGAAGCTAGCCAAGCCCTAAAAAACAAATGCCAAATGTCTTCTTTGATATAAGGAGAGTAATTAAGAACAGACTAGGGAAGAAGAGCACAAGAAGAAGACCATCATTAAACAGGGTTGAGAGGTGGGAGGGAAAGGGAGAGAGAAGGGAAATAGCATGGAAATGGAACGAGACCCTCGGGTTTATACAAAATTACATACAAGAGGAAGTGAGGGGAAAGGGAAAAATAATACAAAGGGGAGGAATGAATTGCAGTAGTGGGGGTAGAGAGAGAAGAGGGGAGGGGAGGGGAGGGGAGGGGGGATAGTAGAGGATAGGAAAGGCAGCAGAATACAACAGACACTAGGATGGCAATATGTAAAGCAATGGAAGTGAAACTGATGTGATTCTGCAAGCTGTATAAGGGGCAATATGGGAGTGCATAACCCACTTGAATCAAAATGTGAAATATGATATATCAAGAACTATGTAATGGAGGGGTAAGACAAGATAATACAAATGGAAGAAATGATTTACAGTAGAAGGGGTAGAGAGAAAAGGGGAGGGGAGGGGAGGGGAGGGGGGATAGTAGAGAATAGGACTGACAGCAGAATACATCAGACACTAGAAAGGCAATATGTCAATCAATGGAAGGGTAACTGATGTGATACAGCAATCTGTATACGGGGTAAAGTTGGGAGTTCATAACCCGCTTGAATCAAACTGTGAAATATGATGTATTAAGAACTGTGTAAGGTTTTGAACGACCAACAATTAAAAAAAAAAAACATAAAAAAAAAAAAAAAAAAAGACAGAGAAAAATATATATATTTGTCTTCAAATAAATGAACAATAAAATCTAAGATAGTCATAGAGCTATTAAAAAAAAAAAAAAAAAAAAAAAAAAGAGTTCCAATATTTTTTTTTCTGAGATCAAATAACTTTCATTTATAAAATAGCTGATGTCTTTACTCATTGCTTTAGGTATTATAAAACAGCACAGAGAGTAAGAAAAAAGTATAAATATTTTTTAAATGTATCATCAGTAGAGTTAAAAGAAATCTACATATGTATGGAACTCAAAGGGTTTGAAAAGTTGGAAGAAAAACACTGGTTGTTAAAATATCCTCAGTTATATCAGCCTGTTACAACATCCTAGATGCTACAAACTCCACAAAAATAGCTAATTAGGAAGCTGGAAGAGAATCACTACTTAAATTAAGCACAATTATTAACTTAGTATAGTGTGAAAAGCATGGACTCAGAATTAGAGAAAACTTGATTGAAGTACTAGCTCTAAACCACGGGCAAGTTAGTCAGCATTTTTGCTTTTCATTTCCTCATCTACAGAATGTTGATAACAACATGTTCCTTACATATTAAGGAAGATGTTGTTATCAACATATTTATCTCGAGGAATCCTTAAGAAAGCTTCTTAAATTTAGAACCCTATTTGGGGACTTATACTTTTAGAAAGATGAATAGACATGCTTTTCTCTATTCCCTCCACATATTGAATGCACATATGCCAGCTATCAATACTTGGCCCTCTAAATAAAGTGTTGTGTTTACATTGACACCATGAGCAGAATACAATTTCCATGTTACACATGAGTGTTACAAAGATGTCTGTTCCATCTTTCTAAATGTGTAAGTCCCCAAATAGGGTTCTAATGTTAAGAAGCTTTCTTAAGGACTCCTCCTGGACCATGACCCTCTCTGTACCTCTTTTTAAAGGAAGAACTAATCAACCAGAGCATCCAGTGAACCCTAAAGTAGCAAAAGAGGCTTTCAAGACAGGCCAAACTTAAGTTTCAATCTCACTGCTACTCTAGTACACACCGCCTATAGCTCACAGTTTCCTCGTGTGTTACATAGAAATTGTATTCTGCTCATGGTGTCAATGTAAGCACAACACTGGATGTAGAGGGCCAAGTACTGGTAGCTGGCATATATGCATTCAATAAATGCAATTTCTTTCCAATTCTAACTTATCCTTTTATAATTCCTACAACTATTAACTATATGAATTCAATTTTCATGATGCAGATACATTTCAGAAAGAAAGAGTCATTCTCTTTCTTCCCTCCTTTCTCTTGTATAATGCATACTCCTATACTTAATTTGAAATTATTTCGCTTGGCATTAAAAGGCCACCTTCATCTGACTTAAGTCACATTCCAATTCATCTCCATTTCATCCCCTACACACACACCTACCAAGTACCAGTCACATCAGAATAATTACTATTTTCCAGCTTTTATACTTTCCAAGTTTTAAGAATATTGTCTCTTTACACTGCTGCTTGCATAGATCTGTCTCCTCTAATAAGTCTCTTAAAATCAGATACCATAAGTTATAGTGTCAGTATAATTTAGTAAAACTAGGCTACCTCATGTTTTAGCACCTGAATACTATATCAATTTCTAAAGAAATATAAGTCTTATATATATGATATATGATATGACCATTTTATCTATTTATTGATGTCATTAAATTAACAGAAAGCCAAATTTGAAGCCTAACAGTTAAAAAAAAAAGACTTCCAATGTCTCAAATATGAAATGGCACAGAACTTGCTCTCTCTCAATCTCTCATCTTTCTCACTTCATCGTTGTCTCCAAACTCAATTCATATTGAGTTTTTCATCTCTTTAGCCATTTAGCCATCAGATTACTCCTTCTTCCTGGGAGCTACCTCTGTCCTTGCAGAAAAATTAGTTGAGCCTTTCTGGGATCTCCATGCCATTATCCAATGAAACAACAAAGGTCCGACTGCAGAACTGGAGAACCAGCTTCATCTTTCTGGAAAGATGCAGCCCTGTCAATATTTTGGCTCACCGAGCTCCTTGTGCAGCACTGGAAAGATATGTAAAGTTGAGAGTATGTGCCAAGAGTATGAATTTGAAGCTGATGTTCATAGAAATAGATGAACATTAAATGCAATCTCCATTTATTACTGTTTCATGGGAGTTTTGAGTATAGTCATTTCCTTAATGTCTGTTCTAGTACCAGAAAGTTAAATCCAAGATGTGATACTTTAGGAGAGGTACTTTAACTGGACTTGTACAACAATGTTTTCTGAATCCAGTTGTAGGTAATAAAGTCTGTAAACTAAATAGCAAAGTAAATACCTCTAGAGAGAAAGTGAAAGTTGTGTGTGTGTGTGTGTGTGTGTGTGTGTGTGTGTGTGTAGTACCTTTCCTCTAAAGTATTTCATGTATGGTTGATGACTAAAAGATTCCAACACATAAACTGGTCTCAAGGAATATGAGACTATATTAACCAGCAACACTAAGGGCCTTGGAAAATTTATGAAGAAATTAGCTTAATGTACTAAGTAGGTAATTTTTATGATTTATGCATGGAGAAGATCTGACAAATGGAATTGCAGTTTAAAAATTTCTACCAGAACACTATCCACACAGTTAACATTAAGCAGGAAATTAAACAAATGAAGTGATTAACATGCTACATTATTAACTCAATCAAAACCACTGAAATGATAGGTTTGTGTTTCTATTACTACAATTCACATTTTTGTTTCTATATATAAGTTTTCAATATTTTAGTTACATTATTTTGGTTAAGTGGTGTGAACATATCAAACTAATATTTTATAGCTTAATCCGTCAAATACATTTTAATTGGAACATTCTAGTTTGACACATATTTAATTTCTGCAAAGGTCTTCTTAAGCTATGTTTCCCCCCTTCTAAAAAAAATAAACAGGCGTTTTTTTAAACAAAATGTCACTTATAAAATAAACCATTTTTTTCCAGGTCAGTGGTCCAAAGAACACTTGGAAAATTATTCAACTCAAAAATGCTTCAAGCACAATTTTTAAAAGTATCTACAAAATAAGGGTATATATTTTGGCAATTAATCATAATGAACTAATTCCATCTTCATCTTTCAAAAGGCTCTAACTTCAATATATTAAATTTAAATAAAATTATTATATATTCTTTGGAAATGCATGAGGATATATACATATAGTGTTATAAATAGATATAAACAAGCACAAGCATCTCACCTGTATGTTAAATCTAATATTGACCCAATGTCTGTCAACAGGGCATTCAAATTTTGTTATTGATGTTCTTTCTCAAGGTAATAAATTCTGTTATCTGGACAAATCCACACCAAAAGATTAGGAGTTCAGGCTATGTGATGGAAAAAGAAAATGAAAACTAGGCCATCCTTTAACTGCCTGAGCTAAGTGTTCCCGAACACTCCTAGATCCAAGAGGATTTGCAGAGTCCTGCTGCCACCCTCCAGAGCAGTGTGTCATGGAGTCCTGTGGAATGCTGCAAAAGCATATGTTGTGGGTCTCCATTTAAGAGATGATCCACCTGTTAGGATGGCTGTTATCAAAAAATAAAAGATAAAAGTGTTGGAGATGGAAAAATTGGAACTCCACTGGTGGTAATATAAAATGGTGCACCTGCTTTGAAAAACAATATAGAGATTCCTAAACAAAATTTAAAACTGTATATAATCCAGAAATCCACTTTGGGTATTTATCCAAATGAACTAAAATCATGACCTCAAGGTCCCATATTCACTACAGCATTATTCACAATAGCCAAGAGGTAGAAATGACCTAAACGTCCATTGATGTACAAATGGACAAAGAAAATGTAGTCCATAGCATAGGATTCAGCATTTTAAAAGAAGGAAATCCTGCCTTGTATAACAACACACATGGACTTTGAGGACATTTTGCTAAATGAAATAAGCCAGTTACTGAAGAATAAATACTGTAGCTACCACTCCACTTCTATGAGGTATCTAAGGTAGTCAAACACACCGAATTGGGAGAAGAATGGAGGTTTTTGGGAACTGAGGACCAGCAGAAGGAGAGAATTGCTGTTCAGTGGGATAAAGTTATGCTAGATAATTAAGTTCTAGAAATCTGTATACAACATTGTGCCTATATTATTAAGTATTGTGCACTTAAAATTCACTAAGAGGGTGGATCTCATGTTATATTTGCTTAGCAAAATTTATAAAAAGTTGACTTTTCATCATTCCACTATCTAAAATGAAAGTTCACACAATGTTTAAAATATGTATATATAGATTCTATATTAAAGATGTTGATTTCCAATTATGTTTCCTCTAAATTAGTTAACATGCAAAAGGAAAATATGTTCTGTATTTTAGAGTGCATAAAGCCATGTTGTCCTTATTAGCAATATGAACTGACATTAGGAATTCTTCATGAAATCTTGAAGGGAGCTGTTTAGAAATAGCTACTTTAAAGAAAACTAAATAACCCTGAGATATTACAGATTGGAGGCATCAATATAATTGGTGATAAAGGTAAATATCTACTTTTTTCAAGAGAATATGATCAATACTACTTTTTTCTATCATAAAGTATTCTAAAACAGTATTCAAATATATTTTAAATATTTGTTATGGACAACATATATTTTTATAGAGGACTATCAGTCTAAAGTACATACATTAATGTTTTATTTGTATTAAATTTAGGTAGTAAAATTATCTTATAAATTAAAGAATGATGCCATTCAAAATGAACTAAATTAGTCTAGTATTAGGAATAATGACAGGGGGTTGTACTTTCATAGTTTTTATTATGCCCTATACTTTGATTTAGGATCTCATTCTAAATCAATACATCCAACCCCCACAATATCCTATGAAGTAGATACTATTATTATCTGTATTTGACAGTTTAAGAAACCAAGGCATGGAGAGCTTAACTCATTCAATGTTACCTGGCTAAATTATGCAGATAGGATTTAAATCCAGGAAGTTTTAAATTATTATTCCAAACTGCATCTGGGGCTAGATTTTTTTCTGAATATATTAGAGAAAATAAGAATGACAAAACACTTGGCATGGTGCTCTGCACATACTAGGTGCTTTACCAAATGGGTATAGATACTAACATTTATACAACATCCTTGGTATTGTTGATTGTATTTGGAGAAGAACAAGTAAGCAAATTAGAATACTCTTAGGGAACTTAAGCTACTTAGTGTTTGTTAAACTTCATTCTCAAATGCAGAGTTGCCACAAGACTAGAACATGTGGTAGAAAGGGCATTCTGTAGAAACAAAGGCACATTCTCTGCATCAAATAAAATATAACATGGAGAATTGGCCATCTGGATACTTTTAATTGGGATGAGGCTATAATTTATAAATTTTGAGAAAGAAGAAATAAAAGAGAGAGTCTTGAATTTCTGCCAGAAAAAAGATTTTAAAGCTTTCATCCTAGCCTGTTTTTAAGTGAGAATTTAAATATTTCATATCTGCATATACACACTAAATTTGCATCTACATAGCCAAATACAACATTTTACTTAACAGAGCTTTACAAGTATCCAAACAGCATATTATTTTAGTTGAAGCCAGGATTAAGAGGCAGAAGTCTCTGCTAATTCACTTCATCTACCAATCTTTGCAAAATGACACTGGATGACTCTAGGGTCTGTGACCTGAGGAGTTTAAAAACAAATGAATTTAAAACTTAGAAGGTTAAAGCAGTGAACTGTGGTTCATTATTATTATGTATAGCATTATTACCCATATAATGATGATATGATCATAACAATATGACCATATACTTATTAAATATTTACCATAGAGTTGTAAGTGTATGTCACACTACATGGATTATTTCAATAAATAAATAAAATCTAGGAAGGAACATTTTCATAAAATTATGTTTGCTATTGCTGCTGCTATGGTTTCTCATTTTGGTGCAGAGGATGCAGTAGGGGCTGGTCCTTGAAATAGGACTGGCCTTAACTGGTTCCAAGGGAAGACAGGAAGGCAATATTGAGAAATGTGCTCCAAGGGACAGAGGGGCAGGGTGAGAAGGACATTTCCAGAGGATGAGAGTGGGAGGATGAATGTCTGGGTCAAAGGTGAATTGTTCAGTTGGTTCTGGATTGAGAAAGTATCCCAACACAGATCTGAAAGGTCATTCTCCTAGTATGGGGAGGAGTTGCTCCCCCTGAGCAGCAGCTTAGGATAGAACAGAGCAGGACCTGGATGGCTGTCAGAAGGATCTGGGCAAGAATGCCAGGAATAGAGGGAAAAGTTGGTTCTGATACACACTCTAGAAAAACAGGCAATAACACTTAGAGACCTTCTAAATTTGGGGATTTTAGTTAATAAAGACAATAAAATATAAACAAAGGCACAGGTGTGGAAATGATGGGCAAGGTGGAGATGCTGATTTGGGCTGCGGAAATGTACTTTGTTTCTAATACATTAAAGGGCAAGGGCTTACGGCTTACGGTATAATTCTGGACTTACACTGCAGTTTATAGAGGTAGGGAATCAGACTCAAAGATGTTTGGAGACTTTGAGTGGACTCTCATGGCTGAAGAAGAGGATGGATACACTCTTGTGTTTCAGCCCACACACAGAGTGGTGGCTGCTTGTATTTCATGCACCTGTGTAATGTTACCTGGAATTCTCCACAGGTTTTGCACAACATCACTTCACCTTGACTACTCTCCCAGGTGACAAATTCTTTTGAATAAAGGGATTAAGCACTGAGCTTCCAATCTCAGGCATGGTCTGGAATTGCTTCCTCCCACTGCCTGCTTCACTCACAGCACCCTCCTGGGACGCCGTTCTCTTCTAGTCAGAGCAGGCAGACTCTTAGTCCTCGCTGTGCTACATTTTACAGGGGTATCATGCATGATCTCCAAATGCGCTCTAGGTTGGGGATCTTTAATAATGGCCTTATATGATGCAAGGACATATGCTTCAGTGCTAAAAGGTACTTCAGCAAGAAAGATTCCACTGAGCAGTCAGGGGAAGACTCCAGAGAGGGAGTGGGACTGATGCTTGGCACTGAAGCAGAAAAAAGCAGAAAAAAGTTTTATGTTTCATTTTGTAAATTACCATCTTTAAAAAAAACTGTACAAAAACATTTTCAATAGAAATGTTCCAGTTGTACGTTTGGTTGGCAAATCTGCCTAGATAAGCTGACATTTTAAGCTTTCTAGATGTGCTAGCTTTGTCATCTAAGAAAACTGGAACTAGGTGCAATTTGCAGTAGTATAGATTACTTGGGTCCATAAATTGTTCCCAGTGTGATCTGATGGAGTTGGATTTCACAGCCAGAGTCACTGACTGGGAGTCCATCATACAAGATAATAAGTAACTGAAGCAGAGTCAGTCTTGAAGCACGTGGGCTTTTCTTGAACTTCGTGGCTATTCCATGCCCCTTGCTCAGAGCCTTCAGAAGGCCTTCCCTGCTTTATGAATTTTTGCTATATTGAGACTTTCAAGAAACTGGGAATCTGTGAGATGCATATGTTTTCAAAGAGTTTAAGGTAAGGATGTTATCTCAGTGAAAATAAGTCAGAATTTCTTTTTGGTTCCAAGATGTAAAATATTCTCAACCAATTATATGCCTTAAGACAATGGTCTTAAATGGTCACTGTCTTTTAGACAAATGGTTGGCTATTATTTAGAGCAACACTTAACTCTAAGCTAATGAATCCAATACTACACCTTGCAGTGCTTGCTCTTAGTAACAGTTTTTTTTTTTTTTTGAGATGGCAGGTAAAATTTTTCACTGTGCTTTATTAAAAAAATGTTTAAATCTTTGTTGACTCATTTAGTTTTAAGTCTGACAGTAAGATCCCTTTAAAAGTGTTCTGATTCTTTATAGACTTTAATTTTCAGCTCCATGCTTTCTATTCACATGTCTGCAAAATTTACTTATCTGTTTAGTCCAGGAAAATTACTAGGAATTTTGCTACCTTTGGACCTGCCCAGAATTTTACTTGTCTTCATTTTAGCTTGTAAACCATACACTGAAATTTATATGTAAAAATAATTATAGCATCTAATTTTTAAGTTATAAAATTTCTAGTAAGAATATTAATAGAAGAAAAAGTGTCTACTTCCATTGCAAACCATCAATGTTTTTCTCTATGTCCTTCTAATTTTATTTTCTCTGTTATATGCGCAGGTGTCATGCAAGGGTGTCTATGTCTGTGGATAGAGGTATTCACTGTCACAATCGCTGATATAAGGCTTGCATTTTGCATATCTAGGACAATCAACTCCAAATTCTCCAGCACCAGCTATAAACTCTGGTTTACATAGCAGTTTTCCAGGATGTCCCAATCCTTCTTCAAGGCTTTATTCTTTTCTCTGAAGGTCTTTTCTGAATAATTAATCAATATTATGTTAGATCCAGTTTGGGTCAAAATACTTATAAAAATCTGTTGGACATTGTGGACTCTATGGTTGACAAATCCATGTGTGTAAACACACAAGTGTGCCATATCCTTTCACTGAGGTCACAGCACTCTTGGAAGCTACCTGCACACCCCAGAAAACACAGGGTCAGTCAGATCTCTGTTGAGATCATAGTTGTTGAGGTTTTCAACAAGCATGGTTTGCCTGACCTGCTCACTTTCAATGAAATAAGAGAGATTTTCATTACTTTTTCATAGTTATCTCTGGTCTTTGTCTGATATTTTATTTTCCCTTTTTAAAAAAAGAGAAGAAATGTAGAATATCGGTGTACTCTCCTGGCACAGAGACACCTGCAACCCAACAGATACCATAGCTGACAGAATCTGCACCTGAACAAGTCCACTGTGTTGAAGCACACGTAGAGCCAAGGCAAGCCTGCAGAGCCAAGGACATGTTTACCACAAACATTTGCTAAGAGTCCAAAGTGAAGATCTGAAACAACTTTACAATGAAGTCTGATGACTCTGTGTCCAAGGGCCTTTTAGGCTAGGAGTAGGGCAGGAATTTTTTTTTTTGGTTGTGTTTTTTTTTATTGGTTGTTCAAAACCTTACAAAGCTCTTGATATATCATATTTCAGACATTAGTTTCAAGTGGGTTATGAACTCCCATTTTTACCCCAAATACAGATTGCAGAATCACATAGGTTACACATTCACATTTTTACATAGTGCCAAACTAGTGACTGTTGTATTCTGCTACCTTTCCTATCCTCTACTATCCCCCTCCCCCCCATCTTCTCTTTCTATCCCATCTACTGAAATTCATTTCTCTCCTTGTTTTTTCTTCCAATTCCCCTCACAACCTCTTTTATGTAGTTTTTTATAACAATGAGGGTCTCTTTCCATTTCCATGCAATTCCCCTTTTCTTTCTCTTTCCCTCCCATCTCGTGCCTCTGTTTAATGTCAATCTTTTCTTCCTGCTCTTCCTCCCTGCTCTCTTCTTAGTTGCTCCCATTATATCAAAGAAGACATTTGGTATTTGTTTTTTAGGGATTGGCTAGCTTCACTAAGCATAATCTGCTCTAGTGCCATCCATTTCCCTGCAATTCCATGATTTTGTCATTTTTAGTGCTGCGTAATACTCCATGGTGTATAAATGCCACATTTTTTTAATCCATTCATCCATTGAAGGGCATCTGGGTTGGTTCCACAGTCTAGCTATTGTGAATTGTGCTGCTGTGAACATCGATGTGGCAGTATCCCTGTAGTACGCTCTTTTAAGGTCTTCAGGGAATAGACCAAGAAGGGCAATAACTGGGTCAAATGGTGGTTCCATTCCTAGCTTTCCCAGGAATCTCCATACTGCTTTCCAAGTTGGCTGCACCAATTTGCAGTCCCACCAGCAATGTACAAGAGTACCCTTTTCTCCACATTTGAATCAGGTGGTATAGCAATACCAGATTTCAAACTATACTACAGAGCAATAGTAACAAAAACAGCATGGTACTGGTACCAAAACAGGTGGGTGGACCAATGGTACAGAATAGAGGATACAGAGACTAATCCACAAAGTTACAACTATCTTATATTCGATAAAGGGGCTAAAAGCATGCAATGGAGGAAGGATAGCATCTTCAACAAATGGTGTTGGGAAAACTGGAAATCCATATGCAACAAAATGAAACTGAATCCCCTCCTCTCACCATGCACAAAAATTAGCTCAAAATGGATCAAGGACCTTGATATCAAATCAGAGACTCTGCGTATGATAGAAGAAAAAGTTGGCTACGATCTACATATTGTGGGATCAGGCTCCAAATTCCTTAATAGGACACCCATAGCACAAGAGTTAATAGCAAGAATCAACAAATGGGACTTACTTAAACTAAAAAGTTTTTTCACAGCAAGAGAAACAATAAGAGAAGTAAATCGGGAGCCTACATCCTGGGAACAAATTTTCACTCCTCACACTTCAGATAGAGCCTTAATATCCAGAGTATACAAAGAACTAAAAAAATTAGACAATAAGACAACAAATAACCCAATCAACAAGTGGGCCAAGGACCTGAACAGACACTTCTCAGAGGAGGACATACAATCAATCAACAAATACATGAAAAAATGCTCACCATCTCTAGCAGTCAGAGAAATGCAGATCAAAACTACCCTAAGATACCATCTCACTCCAGTAAGACTGGCAGCCATTCTGAAGTCAAACAATAACAAGGGCAGGAATTTTATTATGGCCTCATTACTTCAGGCTCCCACCCAGTTCCAAGTGTATTTACTGATAACTGAGCAAAGAAATGTTGCAATTAGGATTATTTCTGAAATGTCATCTGCCACATTTATATGAAATAGCTTTTAAACACAATGTGGTCTGCTTTTGTGTCTTTCTCTCTCCTGTGGGTGTGTATGCATGCACACATGAGCATGATATGGGGTATGTGTTTTGGGTATGTATGTATGTATGCATGTGTGTGGTGTGTGCATGTGTTTATGTGTGTTCAAGTGTGTGTGTGTGCCATGTGTGTATACTTGTGGTGTGGTATGTCTGTGTGTATTTGTGATGTGCAAGCCTGCACATTCCAGAGAGGACAAGGTTGATGACAGCAATATATGGGCATTATTAGTCTGCTATGGCGACTACTCTGGAGAATTTAAAAGGAAAGAGTGAGGAGAGGAGGAAAGTGCTGGTACATTCTTGGTTTCTCATTTTCTGCATTGCTGCATGTCCCTTCCCAGTTGCTGTGAGTCATGGGGTAAGTGGTTCATTTTTCTTACTTCTATCTCCTCCATCTCCCTTCTTCTGGACTGCCCTACAGTCCATTTTCCTCTCTCTTTTCTACCTAAGCAAAAATGAATAGTAGCCAGACACAAAGTATGTTTGCCATTTTTGAGGGAAGAAACTTAAGAAGAGAAACCAGCAGAGAAAAAGAAGATCAGGAAGAGAATTTAAAATAAAATGGAGCTGAAGAGGTAGAAAAGGAAAAAAAAGAAGCAAATAGTCATGAAAAGAAGAAATAAAAATCAGAGGAAAATGAAAATGAACAATGGTTTATTTTAGGGCTGATTATTGTGCTAACAGTTGTGTAACTATGAATTCACTAAAAACTAGTGAATTGTACACTTTAAATAGGTGAATTGCACACTTTAAATAGATGAATTACATCGGTACATGAATTATAGTGAAATAAAGCTGTTGTTATTAATAAAAGTGACCTAGTATTTTACAAAAATCAATTACTTGTTTCAAATCAGGATAGTCCCCAGACCCACTTTATGGATAGCAAAGCAGCTATGCTAAGATCCACCTCAGACCATGGTATCACTTGCATAGGGTTCCATGGCAGATAGGCCCCTTGTTGTCACCAAAGAAGGAGAATCATAAGGGGAACTGAAAATGGAAAAGACACAGAAGAGAAAAGAGGGGTCCTCTGCTCAGGCTCTCCAGAGTTTGAACTTCTGAGCATATCTGTTCATATCTTCTTGAATACATTATTCATTTATTTATTGACAAATAAAACAGATATGTTTAAAATCATCATTTAAACATGATATTTTGAAATACATATGCGCTGTAGAATCGCTACCTTGGACTAACATGCATTACTTCACATATTTTTTATAGTGAGAACATTTAAAACCTACTCTCTGCAATTTTCAAGAATGCATTATTATTAAGTATAGTCACCTAGTTGTACAGTAGATCTCTTATTAAACTTATTTCCCTAAATGGAATTTTATACATGTGGACCAACGTCTTCCCATCCCTCCCTCCACCCTCATGTAGACACCATTCACCTCTCTGCTTCTGTAAATTCAACTTTTTAAGAGGCCATATATAAGTGAGAGCATACAAAATTTGTTTTTCCTGAATACATTTTTCATTAGGATAAGATGAAAAATTAATTAGTAGAGACTTCCACTTGCTATCCAAGGCTAAAACCCAAATTTTCCAACTACTGTGAACATACACATATGCCTGCACACTCTCCTCAGTATATAACTGAAATAACAACCTCCTGTCACTGTTGAAGAGTTCTGTTTTGTCTCTAAAGTGGTAACATATACTTTTTAACATCTTTTAAAAGGGGACTGATCCTATTCTTAAATTCCTTGATAACTAGGAATCCTTTCTGCCCTCTATAGTGAGTATATGTTCCAAAAGAAAAAAAAAAATCTCTCCCTTCTCTTCCTTGGCATGCCACTCCCTGAACTAGGAAAGCCAGCAATCGAGTCCTTGTACTTACATAGAGGGCATCAGATCTACAGTCTGTAAGGACAGCACATAGGCATCACACACAGTCTCTTGGTGTGAAAAAGCTGTTTCTGGTTTACTTGTAGGTCTCAATTTTGTTCCCCATGGAGAGAACGGTTGAGTAACTGACTTCTGGATATGCATGGGATACTGCTACTTCCTTATTTTGAAATTTTGACATAATGTAAATTTATGAATCAAATTGAGAAAAAAACAATTCTTTTTCTGAATTTTTGAGCAGTATTTAAATTATAATAAAAGCACAAGTTACATCTAAAACATGGCAGGTATGTAATACTCATAATTTGAAAGTTTAAAGAATATAGTGTCTGGGAAGTCATAGATATATTTATGAAAAAAAGAAATTGTTTTTTAGAGAAGATACTCCTCAACAGAATTCAAATTTAAGCTAATAAGAGGTATCTTTAAGATGCATGATTGATAAAATAACTCCTTTTTCATCTTAGTGCATTTAAAAGTAATCAAGTTATCTAGCAAATTGGGGGGAGGAATTGCCTTTGTGATGTGTGGGCATGCACACGGTAAGTGATGGATTTTCCCATTAGTGTTAATGAGCTGTGCCTGGTGAACTCCCCAGCACAGGAGTAGAGCAGAGCCAAAATCATCTGTCTTTCATATTTAATTCAATTTGTTTATATGCTGCATCTTTCACTCAATGTTTCCCAAAAAGCAATTTCAGGAATAACAAAATTATGAGAACATACTTTATAGAATTGAATATACTGATTAAAAAAAATACAAAGAACATGGACAGGAGGTCTTGGGAGAAATAAGAAATTATGTTCTAATATTTTGTGCACATCTGAGTATTATCTGATTAGTATTTAAGGCTAACATATTCATTCATGGAAAAGAATATTGCTTCATTTGTTTTCAGACATTGGGAGAAGACAATAAAGACTTAAAAAGAAAGCATATTCAAAACAGTTTTAAAATGCTAAGTGGTGTAACCACAAACCTGATAAAGCTTTGTTGTAGCCAAGTAAAACTATGACAGTAGTTACTGGAGTGATGTGTGTGGAGGTGGGTGGAAAGCAAATGAAAACCAAGAAGCAGAAACTTGCATTTATGTGACACTTTACTCCGAAAATGCTGAATCAGCCACAAAGAATGATTTGACAGTGGCTCTCACAGGCTCCCGAGAAGCCTCGATGTGTCATCTTCCCTCATTTAATAAATACAGACAATAAGGAATGAGAAAAGACATTCATCAATTCACCTGTTTCAAGACCACTAAGCCACCCCTGGGCTGCTTTTCCTTATATTACCTACTAATAATGAACAATTGAAAGACAAAAGAGTTTATGGTAATAATTATGTTTCCAAAAACTAAATATTGAAAGCCTGATGAGAAAAGGTGTTTTGAGTTATTTCAGTGTATACTTAAGCAAAGCATGGAGGGCTCTCCTATGGAATATACTGTCAGCTCCTCTGCAATATCCATAGCCTACCTTCTTGGAGATCAAGAACAAATTCTAGGGCTGGGAATATAGCTCAGTTGGTAGACTGCTTGCCTTGCATGCACAAGACCCTGGGTTCAATCTCTAGCAACACCCCCCCCCCACACACACACAAAACAAATTCTAGTGCTAATTTCGTTCCTCCTTTCTTCCAAATATATTAATTGAGCACCTACTATATGCCAGTAATTGTTCTAGGCATTGGGATACTGCAGAGAACAAAATGCACACACATCATAAATATACATACAGACATGCACATGATAAATATTCAAAATATGTATTTGAGATGAAGGTGAATAATGCAGGGACAAGTGGGATAATGCTTCCCTTGCCAAGGATCAATCTTTCCCTGATATCCTTCTTTAAACTGCATTTGACATCTGACTGACTCTACTCAGCAGACAGTGGAAACATCACTTCCTCTGGGATGCTTTCTATGACCCACTTCCCCTTCAATTAATCTCTCCCTCTGAAATACTGAAACCCTAAGTACTTTTCTCTGTGCTTCGTCTAAGATAACTCATCATTTTCTCTTTTGTATTAAACCATCTGTATTCATATATTCATATTATATTCTCAACATTATTATACAACAAGCTCCTTGAGAGTCTGAATACTCCCTTTATCACTTCTTGTAGTTTCTATCCAAGGCATAAGCCTTGGACACTGCAAGATTTCAACCAATGTTTCTAGAATAAATAGTTAAGGATGTCAATGAAACAAAATTGCATTTACAGAACTGTATCACTTAAAAAAATTTTTTTAGTTGTAGATGGACACAATACCTTTATTTATTTATTTATTTATTTTTATGTGGTACTAAGAATCGAACCCAGGGCCTCACATGTGTTAGGCAAGTGCTCTAGTTTTGCTCCATTTGATTTACCTGGGAAACCATCTACCATTATTTATTCTTTTATGATTCTTAAGTCTGTATCTTGAGACTTGTGAAAGCAGACCTCCTGCTTCCCATCACATGTGCTCCAGGCACTCATCTGACCAACACACAGAGCTGCCTCCTGGAGAACTGTCTCGTGCTGGGGAAAGACAACAACACATACCTGGAAGGAGGCTGCAGGTGCACTTGGAGTGGGGTGGGGATACAATGCTTTACGAGCCCAAAGGAGGTGGCACTTTAGAGGAGGGGCAACCAGAAAATCTAAGAAGTGGTGTCTAGGTTGGGTTATAATGGGAAAGGAGTGTGAGGGTTGGGGCTGGCGAGAGGATGTCCAGCAGTAGAAGAATTAGGCTAAGCCTGTGAGCAAGATGGAACTCAATCTATTCCAGAGTGTGCCATGTAGCTGGAGTGCAGATGGGCCTTGGAGGCATCTTAATGTTTGGGGGAGGAATGGGAAGCCACTGAGAGGTGCTTGATGTAGACTGTGAGACAGCCAGATTCTGGTTCTGACCAGTCTGACTGACCAGCCTGAGGAAGACAATCTGTTAGCCCAGAATGAGGGCCCTGAGTGAGTGGAAGGGCATGAACAAAAGCATGGGTAATTACGGAGACAAACAGACAAATGGGACATGATTTAGGAAGCAGGACCTATTACCAATCTTGAGTGACTGACTCAAAATCAGGGGTAAAGGAAGAAACAGGTTAAGAATTATTTCTCACTTTATAAATCGGGTAACTGGATACATGATCCTACCAACCACTGAAATTTTGGTAGGGGGATGAATTTGGCTTTGAACACAAAAAGCCAAGAAATCATCCAATGAAGGGTGCTCATTGGGCAGGTAGATACATTGGAGTCCATTCAACAATGATCTGGGCTAGATGTACCTCCTGGAAGCCATGAGCAGTTAGCTGTAGCCATGGTGATGTACGGGGCTGTGAAATGATGCCAGGAGAGTTTGTGAGTAAGCATAGAGACAAGTGTTTTTCTCCCTGTGCACAATTAGAATCTCCTAGAGAACTTAAAAGCCATATTGATACTTGAACCCTACCCCAGGTCAGTGAGTTCAGAACTGTGGGAGATCTCAGTGTGTTCAGAGCTATCCTGGGAATCCCACTCAGAATCAGGGTGAAGGACCTCTGCAGAGGTGTGATCAAGAGAGGAACTCCTAGAATGACCCTGGGTGACAGCATCTTAGAGGAGGGGTGAGCAGCAAAGAAAGACCAAGGAGAAAGAGAAAAGCAAGAAGCCGGTGATACCATGGAGAGCAAAGAAAGGGAGGCCAGGAACTAGCAAAGTGGCTGTGAAACTGGAGAGAAGGCCATGCCAACCATGCTGAAGAAAAACAGGATGCATATGGAGGTAAAAATGACACCAGGGTTTGGTGATAAGGAGGTACAAGGTGATCTGATGAGAGTTGTGACAGGGAACTGTGGCCAGAGCCACGTAACAGGGCACAAAGAAGTGCTGGGTGTCAGCAAGGCAGGGACAGGGCATTCCATCAGAATGTCTGTTATGAAGGGCAGGAGGATCTGAATTGGAAAATAGTTTGTTTTTTTAATGTAAGCAATGTGAACATGTTTAAGTTCATTGTGGTTGTTGGATATCTCACATAAAACAGGCATAAATTATGTCTATACTGTTTAAAATGTAATTTTAAAACCAATACCTGTGTAACCATGATGATAATAAAAAAAATAAAATACTACATCCTTCCCCAAATCCCCAGTGGGCCCTCTATTATCTCTTTGTTTTCAATAGAAAGGAAGAGACCAGGGCAGGGAGTATATAGCTCAGTGGTAAAGCCTGTACTTAGCAGAGGCAAGGTCCTGGGTTTGATTCCTGGAAGTGGCCAAGGGAGAAGAGAGAGGAAGGAAGAGAGGGACTGACAGAGTGTCCAAAAGAAAGACCATTTATACACAACCAAATGACAAGGGCAGGGATGGGGTTCAGAGACTGGCATTAAACAGGAGGAAGGACTATTTTTTTGCCCTGCCAAGAGGGAAGAAGTCCTGATTGGATCATAATTATTTTTCCAATGAAGTAGAAACTGGGATTAGTCTGGGGAAGAGAGCAGAAGAGGCAGTGGAGCAAAGATCAGAAGAACCCAGACACTCTATGGATCAGCTCTGGTAGAGAAAACTAAAAGACTTCCCAGAGAGTGCTGAAGAAGGAGTTGAAGTCACAGAGCACAATTCAAAGCCAACAGCAAGTATCTGGATGAATAACTCCCTCCAGAAGCCATCAGTATTCTTGGTTTAATGGTCAGGGAGAAAAGTGACGCTTTTTGGTGAAATGGGACAAGTGATGACTTGGTGAAGTTGGATCACATGTATGCAAATTCTGAGTTGGCTATATACTGGAAACCAGTAAGATGACTAACCCTTCTGCACCTCAGTTTCCTCCTCTATAAGATGGAGATAATAACTGTTGTAAGATGTTGATTGTGATAATTATATATACCATCAGATGTTAAAATCTTTTTATATACAACAGAAACCTAATATTTGAAGTGCCATTAAAATTTTTTTTTCACAATGGATTACCAACAATAAAACCACAAAAGCACTGTTAGAAAAGGTGTATTCATAATGCCTACATCCTGGACTAGCAGAGAATGCTGAATAAACTCATGGAAACAAAGTACAGTGGTCTGTGCTGATGACTTGATACGGGGGAGCTGACCTGCACAGTGACTGCAGCAGATGTGCTGGTGAAGGGCACAGCTGACCACAGCACAGGTGTCTGCCAGGCAGACAGCATCTCAACCAAGAAGCTAAGTCCAAGTCTCAACCTCTAAACTCAAAGGTTTTGAAGGCCCACACCCATAAAGGGTTGGAAAGGTTTGGAAATACAGTGGGAGGGGCTTCTGTCATATCCACAATTCCCCTGCCACTCTTTCTCCCTCAACCTCCATGAACGCTCACTAGTATCAACTATCTCTGTGTCTCAGTCACCACCTTTTGCTGGAATATCCCTCCTAACCCTTTTGCTTGAGGGTTATCATCCTTCAGGGCTCAGAAGATCTTACCTCTTCTGGGAAACTTCCTTAGAACCCCCAAATGGCTCCAGAGGCCCCGTGTGACCACCCTTGATTCCTAAGCATACCTTTCTCAGGCCATTCATTTCCATCTCCAGACTTGAGCTTGTGGAAACAGGACTACAGATCTTATACCTAGCATGACACAGGCTGAATAAAAGAAAGTCAATAAATGCTTGTTCAGTGGAAGGAACAAAAGTCATTTCCAGATGAGATATTCTGGTGAAGACTTCAGTCTAATTTATTGAAGATATTAATGCAAATCTAATGTGATGGACATCATTATACAAAGAACAGGTATGAAGACTTGAATTAGGTGTCAACATACTTTATATACAGGCAGAGATATGAAAAATTGTGGTATATATGTGTATTAAGAATTGTAATGCAAAAAAAAAACAAAGTACATGTATAAAGGCATAAGTTGGTGTGAACATACTTTATATACAGAGATATGAAAAATTTTGCCCTATATGTGTAATGAGAATTGTAATGCTTTCCACTGCTGTTGTGTATCTAAAAAATAAAATAAAATATAAAAAATAAAACAGGTAAAAAATCTAACTTTTTTTTATAAGTCATGCATTCTCACAGTGTTTTTCTCTTAAGTACCTACTAAGCTAGTTTATTTAGAAGAAAGCCTTAAGATACAAAATGAAAGTTTCATATGACCCAAGTACTTATGTGACCTTTTGTTAAATACTTGTAACACTAGAATTGACCGATGTAGTAAGCAGCAAGTATTTTATTCCGTGAGGTGCTATTTGTTTGCATGTATCATTGAAGATCACTGGGCACAATTGTTTACATCAAAGTACAATGACACTCTTCAACTTATCAGAATGTTCTCATGAACTGGTGCAGCTGATTTTGTTAGCAGAACAGCATCCTTCCCTTCCATGAGCCCCTCTGCAAGGCTGATCTCCATCTTGGCCAGTGAGGCACACAACACAGCCAGCCTATTCCTAAATTTGTACCAGTTACTAACAATAATAATGATAAGAAGTCACCCACAAGGAAAGCAAGAAGAGCGCTGGGGTAAAATTTTTGCCACTTGCTGCTGGATATTTTACACTGTGCTGAAATCCTTAGCACTTGTAGTTGTGAACAATCAGGAGCTCCTTCCACAAGAAACCATGCAAATGGCTGACCAAGTGCAGATGGAGCAGAAATGCTGGGTGCAACCTAACTCAGATTCTCTGCAAGCTCAGGATATAATGTCAGTCTGCTGCTTGGCAAAGCAGGCTCTTCGTCCTTTCTAAAAAGGCTTTTTTAGTGTTTGTGAATTAGCAGCAGAGAATTCTTAGATAAACGTGTGGGTGGAGGGGATGAGAGAAAGAGGCAGGGTGTTAGGCTTGACAGTGTGTGGATCACTGTTCAGGAAATACTGAAAACAGTGATATATGCTATTTTATTCTTCCTCAGGTTCTATCTATTTTATAATATGGTTTAAATAGCACCCAAGTCTGGCCTAAGGAATATCATTTGCCAGAAGACTCGAGGGCTCTCTCAAGTGTGGGAGGCATCTGTCTCAGGCTTAATTCCAGGAAAAGGTTTTTCTTGATACAGCTGATACATCTTTCTGCAAACCTGTTGTCTCATAGAAAGAAAATCATCTCTCTACTCCACCTGAAAGCTAGGTATAAAAGAAACAAAAACAGGGAAACAACTGGCTAATGTTCTTCGGAACACAAAGCCCAGAAGCAAGGTCTCTTAATTCCTATCTCAGATAAATTGAAACATTTTAATCTGTTCTGTTAGCTCATTCTTAATCCCTGACAGAGACATGCAAAGGAGATTAAACATAAATTGAGCACTGAGGGCTGAGACTCTAATGAGGGCAGATACATTTCTAACCTCACTCAACAGTGACACCCTTGGCCTTCACCAGGGAGGCCTTAAAGCTGGCCACCTGCCTCCTGAAGGAGTCGACAAGCCCAAAGGCCTGGGATGTGGACATTAATGGGTCTCTCCTGCAGTGTCCAGAGATAGGAATGGAGAGGCAATCGATCTGGCCATCCAGCATGGCCCCTGCTAACCAACCTAGCAGGCTGTCCCTAGGCCTGCCACAGCAGGTTAGCTTGTAGATACTGATATTTGTGAGGTGATTTAAACTTCTGGTAAACGTTATTCCTGAAATAGACTTTACATAGAGAGTGCAGATTATAAATTGTTTTCCCAATGTGAGAAACTCCTATAACAAGCTCCAGATTAGAAGGCAGAACATTACCCCCAAACCCCTCCATTGCCCTCTTTCAGTCATAGAGGGGTATCTACAAGGGTAACCACAGAGCTGAATTTAATAAAATAAATAATTTTCCTGTTTTTAGACCTTATATTGAAGTCATCCACTATTTCAGATTGGACCCATTTGGTTTCAATCAGCAATCAATTTGTGAACCTCATTCATGTGTGTGGTTAGTCTGCTCATTCTCATTGTTGTACAGAATCTCACTGTGCAAACATGCAGGGCATTTGAGTAGACACAGGTAGGATTATTACATAAAGTGCTTCTATGAACATTCTAGTACATGTCTTTTAGTGAGCTGAACGCACACATTTCTGTTGGTCATGCAACTGGGAATGGAATTTTTAAACTTATTTTGGAATTTACTACATAATTGATATTTACAACATTCTGTAAAAGGCCCTTCTTAGGTTCAGAGCTCCATTTGTTATATGAAAAATTATCTGTTGTCCATTCATACTTGAACCTTCTGTAGCATGTATTAAAACTGGGGTCAATGCCATTGTATCCATTTTATTAAGCAATATGATCATTTACAGATGCATGACATAGTATTTACTTTGGATTACTGCTCTGGCCTTATTTACTTTAGATTAATGTGATCCTAAGCCACTCTCAACCTTGACTGCTGTTATCACTCAAGGAGTTCAGTAAATTCAGTAATAATAGCTAGTTCTTATAAATAGGCAATGCACCTCTTCCATCTGGTTCCACATAAAAACAGGAAAATGAGTATTAAATCTGACATATGCAGGCCCTGAAATATAATAACTGAAATTGGAATGTGATGCTACAATTATTAAGTCATCAAAATGAGAATAATTGAGACAAAGGGATAATTAAAATCATCATACCTAGCTTAATATTTTCATAACTAAAGCTTTTATTCCACATTTCTGATTCATAAGTAACATCTTATTGATGTTTCAGATTTTACAAGGAATACTTTAACAACTCTATGTACCAAAGTGGAGGTAGGATTCAAGCAGCTTTTACTTTTTATTTTCTATGACAAATTATGTTTAACAACTACAGTTGTCTTGACAAGTCCCCTCCACCTATCCCCCCAGGTACGTGCGTGCGTGCGTGCGTGCGTGCGTGCGTGTGTGTGTGTGTGTGTGTGTGTGTGTGTGTGCATGTTTTAGAGATGGGAATAAAAATGTTACAATTTGAAAGAAATCCTGGAGATCACTCTGTGCTGGCTTTGCCTCAAGTAAGAATCCTTTCGGTAGTCTCCTTAACAGGGGATCATCTAGGCACAGCAGGTTGTGGGTAGTTACTATTATTTTCCCTTTCTGACCTTAAATCTTCCTCATCTACAAGTGAGAGGTATAATTCTAACTACCATTCCAGTTCTGCAGATGTATCTGGGGGAAAGGGGGAAAGCAGCAGATTAGCAGTTATAGGACACTGAGTTTAAAGTCAGCCCTACCAGTTACACGCTGTGCAATGATGGGAAGAGACTTTGTGCAAGACTCACATTTTGCACTTGTAAATAGGAATAATAAAACTTGCATTATATGACTGTGATATTATTAAAGAATGCATGTGAAAACATGTGGAAAGTGGTTAAATGACAGAAATACAACACAATACTATGATTCTCATTAATAGATGATGTAATCATTTCTTTACAAATGAAAAGACACCAACATTTAAACATCAAACCAAAATTCGTCCACTATATTGACTGTATGTAACTTCCCAAAATAAGTTGTACTTACAACAATATCCTATTTACCAAAGGAAGATTGGCCCTGGCTACATAATCTCCTTGGATTTTAGCCAGTATATTTTAATAGTGGATTTCATTTTCCAAAAATTAGGAAAACTGTCCCCAAGACAATTATATCTTTAGAACTAACATATAAGTAAAAAATACAGAGAGTGAAAAACTTCCTAGGCTTAGGGATATGTTTTCCTTGTGAAGAGAATAATCCATTTTAATTCATGCTTCAGAGTATGAAGTAACTGGGATAAATTCCTGAACATTTTGAGTAGTTCCAGGAGACCACAGAAGTTAATTATGTAATGATATAAATTTTTCCTGTACTTAGTAGATAATGGAAGGATCATTGATTTTTGACTCTTAAAACACCTTTAGGAAAAGGAATTACTCTGATCCAGTTGCTGTTACCAGCGATCAATTTACAGCTATGGGTCTTACTTTTGGAATGTGATTCTTGGACCAAGATATTTACATTTTAATAAATGGTGAAATGCATGTGTGAATGTTACATGCAATTTAGAATAAATCTTGTCTAGACAGTATGCTATAGATCTTAGAGAATTATGTTATTTGTCTCTTAATAAATACGATTACAGATATTTTTTAGTAGTTCCCCCATATTTGCAATTTCACTTTCTTTGGTTTTAGTTACCTGTATACAACTGTGGTCTGAAAATATCAGATGGAAAGTTCCAGATATAAACATTTAATAAGTAATAAATTTTTATTTAAATAAAATTTAAATAACAAATTAAAATTTAAATCTCATAAATCTTATGCAGTGTGATGAGATCATGTGCCATGCCTCTCTGTCCTACCCGGGATATGATGCATCCCTTTGTCCAACATCAAACCCACCTGTTAGTCACTTAGCCATCTCAGTTATCAGATTAACTGTCTCAGTGCTTGTATTCAAGTATGGCCACAAAGCATAAGACAGTAATGCTGGCAACTGGCACATGCAAAAAAGTTGTTGTAAAGTGCTTCGTTTAAGTGAAAAGTTCTCCACTTAAGGGAAAAAAAATGACACACTAAGGTTGTTAAGATCTTTGAAAGAATGAATTCCCAATTATGAAACTGTGAAGAAAACTTCATGGTAGTTTTGCTATTGTACCTCACATTGCACAGGTTATGACCACAGCATATTTAAGATGAAAATGGCACTGAATCAGAGTGGAAAACATTTACAGAACTGAGTTGTGATGGATGGCAATATGTTATGCCAGAAAGTGTTGCGCCTCCACTAAAACTTCAGTGAGAGGTCCCATGAAACAAGTGACACCAACCATTTATTGCCAAGTAAAAGATGGTTACACAGACTCCAAAATAGGGTTGAAACAAGAAATATGAAAATTAATGGAGGCTGCATCTACTGATGAATAAGCTGCTACATAAGGAGCCACATTTCTGGAAGAGTTCCATGCTATTGTTGTATCGGGCATCCATTGAGGGTTCGGAAATGCATCCCTTGTGGATAAGGGGGGACTACTATGACTAAAAAAGGAAGAAGAAATCACCTAGTTGAATCATCGTGCTCTGCAGTAGAAGAAACCAAGGCCCAGAGCTAATGTGAACTTAGCCTTTTTTCTACTACCTGGCATTATAAGGAGATTCTTTAATGACTTTTGCTTAATTGTTAAGCCGACCTGAAACTGTTATTTTGATACAATGAAATGGAAAAACAATACTTTTCATTCTAAAACATTAATGTGTTAGGGTCAACTAGTGTGTTAGCTCCTCCAAACTAGGAATTAGGCTTCTGAAATGATGGCAATATCTACTACAAACCAGATCTGCTTAAGGGTGGCACAGGATGGAGATTGAAAGAGACACAGAAACCAGGAAAGCTTGGGAGAAGGCATCATGCAATAACCACATGGAGAAACCTCAGTGGAGGTCTCACTAAGTGTTGACTAAGTGTTGAGAATATACATGCAGTGATTTACCCAGTGCTCAGAAAGGATGAAGAACTCAAAGTGATGAAGGAAAAGATGAGACAGGTTCAGGGGGATAAATTTCATTTAATAAAAATTTTGGAAATAAAAACACAGTTAAGATTGAAACAGTGTTAAAATATAGGGAGAAAATGATATTCTATAAAAAATAATTTTGGTCTAAAAAAGTAAAACAGGGGCTGGGGTTTTAGCTCAGTGGTGGAGTGCTTACCTCGCACATATGAGGCACCCGGTTCAATCCTCAATACCACATAAAAATAAATAAATAAAATAAATATATTGTGCCATCAACAACAAAAAATATTAAAAAACAAAACTGAAAATGGTATTATAGTAAATTTAATAAAAATAAAACCATAGATAAATAGATAGATAGATCAATCAATTGATTGATCTGGGGAAATTTAAAATTTTACACACACACAAACACACACACACACACACATACACACACACCCCAATCAGCTGACAGAAGATCTTGCCACCACAATTAAAACTGGAGGCTAAGAGGATGCAACATGGACAGAACTCTGAAAGAAAAAGAAGAATATCTGGGCACAAATTTCTATCTCATGTCAAATTCTTTTCATAGATGATATTTTCTTGTGTGTAAAGAATTTAAATATGACATACAAGCATCATAGGGAAATTAAAAAAAAACTTGAAAAAAAAGTGTGTCAGGACAAGGAGCAAAAGATGCTAAATAAAAAAAAAAAGCTGGACACTGTGGCTGAGAAGGACTGGAGATTACCACTGGAACCAGTAAACACATAAAAAATTAAGGTGCACAGTTGTTTTAAATATGATTGCAAAATATTCCCTCCCCCTTTTCCAACGATCTTCATCTCTAAACAGTTGAGAGGAAATTATAATGTACATAAAATAAAATTTACAGGGCATATTGGATTAGAGAAAAAAGAAAAACATTTAGCATTTCATCTTTCCCAAGAAAGCCAGAGATTAATATTTGAATGAATTTAAAAGTTAAGTAAAGGTAGGTTTGAGAATGTATTTGAAAACATTAGAATGACCACTAGAATAGTTATAAGCCTTCCTTCTAAAGCAGAATCTATCAACAACCAAAATGTTCTTTAAAAGGATGGAGGGAATGAAAGAAGAGAAGAAGGAGGGAGGGACTGATTCAGGAAGAAAGGAAGGAAAGGCAGGTTCTTTCCGAGTCTCACCACCAGCACCATCAACACCACCACCAGACCAAAATGTTTATGGCATAAAACAAGTTGGCAGATGTATAATTTTTGAAGTAATTGTAACAGTAATTGCAAATAGGTTAAACTCTGTTGTCAAAAACAGAAAAAGACTCAACAATTTTCTTTTTAAGATAGTTATATGGTTTTCTAAAATGCAAACCTAAATAAAAATAGGATACAGCTAAAAGTAATAGAAGAGGCAAGTGCTTTTTGAATATGCACATAGGCACGCAAAATGATTTTTTGGTGCTAATAATGAGACAAGGCAGAACTCAAGGGAAAAAACAGTAAGAAGAGTCATTTCTAACAAATACAGAATCCAGAAAACAAGACACAAAAGTCTTGAAGTTTACACACCAAAAATATAATGTCTGATGAATGTATCTGAGTAACTTTCAACAACATGAGAAACAAATGACAAAACGAATATTTGTTGACTGTACTCAGTTAAAAAAAATATGTGAGTACAATTATACTGAATACAAACAGGCAACATACACTGTTCTTGTCATTTGTTTTTAAACAATAAATCAAATAGTTTCTCAGAAAAAAAGCCTGGAAAATGAAACCTTTAATGCACATTAGCTTTGCTGATTAATTATAAATAGTTATTTACTTTTAAAGCTTCTCTATGCTATCCAAATATTAAAATATTACCCATGGGCTAGTCTGGTGATAAAATGGTGTCAATTTTAAAATAATGTGTACTATTTCTAATTATTAAGAGAATGAGTTGTCTTTTTTACATTTTACTGTGATTTTCATTTTTAAGATGATTTAAAGTAACCAGAGATCATCAGTTTGACTTTCCTTAATTTATGTGCTATAGTTTTCACAAAGAAATAAACTAAACCCTTGTCTGTTTTCATCATAATAGGGACACAGTTCATACAACTTTGGAAATTGATGTACTTTGGAATGCTGTACTTAAAAAATGCTTAAAATGTGTCAAAAATATAGCATCTTTGGAAAACAATGCTCTAGTTGCTGTAAAATGAAGGATTCCATATAGAATTTTCTTTAAAAAGATAGAAATGAACTGAATTGTCATATAATTATTCCCCAGTTCCATAAAATCAGACCTACACATTAGCCTTCAAAATTTTATAGTAATGGATAGAAGTAAAGACCCATTACTGATTTATGTCAAATTGCACCCTACTGTTGTGTATATCTAAAAACAATAAATAAAAAAATACCAGAAAAAAAGATTGAATGCAAGGAGCAAACAAACAAACAAAAATAACAAGGAAAACTCCAACCTTTATCAGACAGGTAAGACAAAACACTGTCTATCAAGTAAGAACAGGATGCAACAAAAAACAAAAAAGAAAAAAAGGATGTATTCACAAAACTGAAAAATATCACAGTATAATTAAAAACTTCAATTGAAGGATTGGAAGACAAAGTTGAGGAAACATTTCATATACCAGAACAAAAGACAAGGAGTTTAAAGCTATGCAAGAAAATTTCAAACATGTGTCTAGGAATATAAACAAAAAAGAAAGTGCTATCAAAGAAATACAATGAGACTGTTTCCCAGAAATAAAAGATGTACATTTCTAGATTGAAGCAATGAATGAAAAGAGGACCATTTCAGGATGTTAGTGATTCACAGAAAGTCCTACATGTTTCTGGAAGGATGTCATTCTTGCAGAGGGCGGAGGGAGTAGGGAGAGGGGAGAACAATCCTGCTATGTATTGAAATCTGAATAACTGTGGACTTCTCAACAACAAAAAGGTAAAATAACATGGAGTGATGCCTTCATTATTGTAAAAAAAAAAAGGGAAAGAAATTCCAATTGTAACTATACCCACAACTAAATTTTATGGCTAGGAAGCAAAGAATATTTTATACATACAAAAATATTACTTCTCACAAATCCCATCCCCAAAAGCCAGGAAAAGGAGAAAGTAAACAGGAAATAAAATTGTCAGAATTCAAGAGGCTCAGATCCCAGCCTCTGATGGAGGCTCCAAGAAAAGGAAATAAAGGGAGTCCCCAGAAGAGATAAAAGGCAGGAGGATTGCTGTGCAGCTGGCCTCAGTGAGAAACCAGAGCAGGCCCAAAGGAATGAGGGCTCCAGAAGGGTTACCCTATTGATAAATGGACCATCTGATGACAAGAGCTTTGGAGGTGAGAGAATTAAGCAAGAGGATTCTGAGGCTGCCCAGAGCAAAGGCTGAAAGGAGCCAAAGGTTAAACTGAGGAGTCTGTCCTCTTAGGTCACAGTGATGCAACCAATGGTGTTTGTTAAAAGTCAACCCCAGTGGCAGGAAGATAGCTGAGGAAATGTTCGCTTTTACAGAAAAAAGGCAACCTCTAAGATGGTGGAGGGAAGCATAAGAGGAGCCCAGGGATTTCCCAAATGCCACAATCGGAAGGAAGGCAAATGAAACAGATGAAACTATTACAAGTAAATTCAGAGCAACCAAATGAGAAATCTAAGAGCTGTGATTCCAATTCCTTCCATAAGGGGAGTCCCCCACCAAATCTCAGCAAGAGGCATTGACTATATAGGACAGTTTTGTTTGATTGTTTTTTTGTTGTTTTTTAAAACTGAATTGGTGCTGTTTATTATCTATTGTAGTAGTATTATCATTTTGTTTCAAAGGACCAACTCTTGGATGGTCTTAATAATTTACTTCCTTTTTTTAGTCTGTGTGTTGCAATCCATTCATTTTACCTTTTAATTAGGTATTCCTTGCATTTTTGTAATCATTTAAAAAATTCTTAGAGCTTTTTGAGTTTAATATTATATTTCCATTTTGTCTTAAATGAGTGGAATGTAAATTTTTTCTAAACCTACACAGAGTAATGCCCCCAAAATTTATCTCCTTAGTGTTCTCATTGCGCTACATCTAGATTTTCTGAGATTCAAAGTTAGGTTCTCTTTTGAGCCTATGATTACTAAAGCTACAGTTATAAATACTTTTCCATATATTCTAGGTGATATGATTTTTTTCTCAGCATTTTTTTCTTAATGCATTTTGATCAGAGAAAGGGTAAGAACTGTTTTCATTTTGAGAATTTATTGAGTTGTTTATAGCCTAACACTCAAGTTTTGCAAATTGCTTTTAAGCAGATTAATTTTGATTTTGCTTGAACTATATCTTTTAGTCAGTCTTCTTTTAGCAGGCTATTGAAAATCTGTACATCAGTGTGTCTTTTTGGCCTATTTAATAAACCCTTGTTTGCAATGGATGTGTTAAATATCCTTTTATTATTTTGTTTCTCTATATTTTATGCAGTCATATTTTGAGCAGCATGATACTGTATTATTTAGTGAGTAAAGATTTAGGTCTGTTGTAATCTCACAGAACTTGACATTTCCTATTGCAACAAGCTCCCATTCACAGATGAGGGAATTTAAACTAAGAATAAGGGGGCAATCTGCCACTGCCCCACATCACACAGTAAGAGGCAGGTCTGGATGTCCAACTCAGGCCAGTCTAAAGCCTTGAACATGAATACACACACACACACACACACACACACACACACACACACACACACACACACACACTTTCTCTGTCTCACACACAGGAACAGATAAAAAAGAAGAAAACATCTGAAATAATTTCCACCTTTTTCATCTGAGCTAACAAAATGATTCACAAGAATTACAAATAGAGGCTCAATTATGCTAGGTTTGCATAAGGAGCACCCAAAGTCATATTTGCTTCATTGGAGGCCCCATCTCTGGGCAGCACCTGCTCCTTTACAGATGCATTGGCAATATGTGCTCTGCCCCCACTTAAGTGCACTGGGGCCAGTGGCTCTCACACTGTGACAAGTAAATTACTTTTGTATACTTTATGACACAGAGATAGATAAAATCTTCCAGGGTCTGTGTTTTACTTATTTAGAAAAAACAACTTCATGTCTAATCCTGGACCTTGTTGTCATCTTTGAATATTTCTTTGTAAACAAATATACCTACTCCTTTTTTTCACAGTAAATTCATTTAAATAAAATGTAATTTGTGTGATAACTGAGTGCCAAAAGTTCTATTTTCATAAAGATAAGAACTAATGCAAGTTCTCTCAAATAATGGTTTATGTAGATTCTACATGAACTCCAGACAGACTTGAATATTACGGTTATTTCTTTATTTTAATAAAAACTAAAATAAATGTGTCTGAAATTTATTTGAGAAGTACTCACAGGTCTACCTGATTTATTAAACTGATACACTATTCCCAATTTTCTTTAGTGATATCTTGGTGTCACTGTTGCCCTTGTTAGCCATACAAAAAAGACATCAACAACGTACTTTAAGGAGACTGTTTACTTCCTTTCAAAACAGCAGGCTGAGTGGGAACCAGGAATTCGGACATGAAATGGTAAAACAACACTTACTTCTTGCAAGCACTTTATGGACTGGGAATATTTTACAGAAAAGAGACTGAAACAGCCACTTGGCTTCAAGTGAAGCCCTGCTTTCATGCTCACTCACCCCCAGGCTTTGGAAGCAGAAACCAACTACACACTTCAGTGATACTGGAGGGGCTTTCTATTTTTTCTTTTTCTTTTCTAAAATATAAAATTATATAGTAGAGATGAAACTACATAAGGCAATCTGTAGAAGGAAGGATCTATAGTAAAGGTCCATGTCTGTGACAGGAGAAAAAAAAGTTTGTTTTGGAATATGCAATTTAAATTTAAATTTAAATTCATTTAAATCCTTCAGGAAACTCAAGGTAGAAATGACCATCACACCACATCTAGGATTTGGGAGGATGAAGCAACATTAAAAAATCCTCACCTATTACTTACCATCTCTTAGACCCCCAGGAACAAAACATAATCATAACCTTGGGTGATTGAAGCTTTCTATCAGTCACGCATGTGTGTGTGTGTGTGTGTGTGTGTGTGTGTGTGTGTGTATCTCATCAGACACTACCAAGTGCTGAAGAACAATACTTTTAATCTTTTAGAGCCATGTAATATCTAGACTCCACTAATAGAAATAACATGAAAATGAACCCTGGAGATAATGCATGATATCAAAACAATTTTATCTAGTTAATTACAAGAGGTCATACACATAGTTATGTTCATAAATTAAGTTGGTTAAAAATGCTGATTAAATGCTTAAAGCAGGAGGAGAGATGTTCAGTGCTTACTACAGCTGACCTCCAATACCTGTGCCCCGCTCTCCAGTAACTGCCTTGTTGTTTGCACTAACTCCACCAGGAAACTTGTCTCCATTACTTGAATACAAAATAGTTTTAAATAGAATAAAAATCTATTTTGCATTTCCATTCATAGGTAACTTAGGATTTATTTACCTGATGATTTAAACTCCTTATAAATCTTATATATGCAATTCTGAAAAATATATAGTTCTTGAATTCATCTTTTCTAATCTAAAGAGAAGCTAATTGAGGGTACTCACTGCTTTTTCATTTTTCACTTCTGAAGCCCTGGAGTCATTATGGTTTGAACAATCTGCTCTTACTTACATGATCTGCTCTGTCCTACTGAGGTCTCAGCTGAACAAGAGCCATCACCCAGTCATAAGGCATCTCCCCAAGCAGCTCTGTGCATCTGTGAGGTCTTCAGTTAGGGTAGGGTCTCACACTCCTGGCTTCCTCACAATGTCTTTGGTTTTTTCATTTTTTCCCCTCTGAACCTCATACAATGCTTTTCTTTAAACTCTTCCTTATTTTTATGTTCTTCTAGTTATTCATAAGTTCTAAGCCCAACTTTTAGAGACTACTTGTTAGATAAAACATGTCAAATAGTCTCAATACTATTGATAATGAGATGACAGAAATAAGAACATCAACCAGGCTCTAATTATGTCTACAGAGGAGCAAGAGTTCAGAGAAGAGTCTGGAACAGGTTAGAACATGCCCTCTAGAAATCTGTTCACAGTTCAGAATCCAGTCAGGAAAGGTGAATCACAGAATAGCGAGGGAGGCAAGTCAGCTCTGATGAAGTGGAAAAGAGGCTTTAGTGAGCCGCCGGGCAGCCTGAAGGGGCTGTCTAGGGAGGACAGCTTTGCCAGAGGGAATCTCAGGGAGTGCTAAGGAACAGAAGAACTGCAAAATTATGTTCCAGCTAACTTTGAGAAGAATGACCCACATGTTGAAGGAGGCATTAAGATGTCCAGTTATTTCACCTGGAAATACCTGTCATTCAGAAGTCCACAAAGAGAAGGTGAAATGTGCTAGACTTTCTCAGAGATGCCTAACAGAACTCTGCAATGGTGGAAAGTTTAGAGAACACCACAGCTGTGCCATCCCAATACAGTAGCCACTAACCACATGTGGCTGCTGAACATCTGAAAAATAGAAAGTGTGACTGAGAGACTAAAGTTTTAACATCATAGCTTTCCAGAATTGCAACCCCTGATAAAGCAAGGACTTCTCATTCTGCATTTAGATCTCTTTTATTTGAACAAAAGTTTTCTGCTTACATGTAATACTACTTATTCTTTTCTCGTTAAACTTATCTGTGATGCTTTTTTTTATAAATTTTTTTTTATAAATTTTATAATTACTGGACTAATTTTATGTCAGTTCTTTTGGGTTTTAGTCTATCCATTATCGGTTATAGTTTGGATCTAGAAATATCTCCACAAAAGCGCATATTTTGAAAGCATGATTCTCCAATGTAGTAAGATTCAGAGGTGGGGCTTTTAGGCAGTGATTAGGGATATAACCTCATAAGTAGATTAATCCATTTCATGGCTTAATAATTTGAATGCACTACTGGTTGGTAACTGTAGGCATGTGGGCACGGATGGAGGTAGTAGGTCACTAGGGATATGGCATTGAAATCTGTCACTGGCTGCTTCCTCTCTGCGTTTTGGTTGCTATGAGCCTGGGCAGCACCCTTTGGCCACACACTACCATCAAGATGTTCTGCCTCACCTCAGGCCCAGAGCGACTGAGTTGGCTGACCATCAACTGAGTCTTCTGAAACTGTGAGCCCAAAGTAAACTTTTCCTCCTCTAATTTTTTCTTGTCAGATATTTTGGTCATTGTGATGAAAAGCCATTCTGTTACTGGATCATCAATATGAATAATGTGTCTATGCATCATTTTACCAATTGATGAGGACAGAAAAAGTAGTAAAGACTTGTGTATTTACCTGTATTTATTTTGTCTTATAAGAACCATCTGCTCCATGTTATATTAAAATATTTAAAACATAGACATAAACTTCACACTTACTTTCTATTCTTTCACAGATTTAGCTCTTCTCCAAATGAATAAGAGAGAAAAAGCAACAGAGGTAAGGTGAAAACAAGGGGAAAAAACAAGAGGCTCTAGAATTCTCTGGAAGAAAACTAGCCTCAGAAGGGGTATGGAGATGATTCAGAACAGGGGTGGGATGTAGGGAGGTGAGTGTATCAGAGCATATGCAGTTACTAGGAAAACCACCAGAGAGCAGAGATTCAGGGATGTGATGTAAATCTGGGAAATACTTCAGGAGTCCAAGAAGACTCTAGAAGGGCATAAGAAGGCAGATAACAGGAAAGATGGGCCTTAGTTATAGAGAAGGGAGTAGGATGGGGGAAGCTGCATTCAGGAGATTCATTTATGATGCTACATGAAGTAGCCAATCTGCATAATGTTCTCATTCATCCCTAAAATAATTTAAGTAAGAAAAAATTTTACCTGTGATGTCCTGAATAACGTGGACCACGGATATGACCTATTCCTCGGCACCCAGGTGTAGGACAAACAGCTTGACCTGGAAGGATTTTCACATCATTTGCTCCTTCAGGAAGTAAAAGAACATACCTTAAAAACACCCTCATTAAAGAACTGGAGAGACTAAAATATGTACATGATGTTAATTGATACTTTACAAATGAAAAACAAACTATCACCCAAAAAACCCACTTATTGAGTACTTGATATTTTATAAATTGATTTAGCAGAAAACACCATGGTATAATAAATAATACTCACAACAAAATTAATATTAAAGGAGAAAATGAATCAGCATTGAAGAAATTGAAACAAATGGATGTGAGGACATTCACTTATTCTTTCAGATATTAATTATACAGATACAGATATTAATTATAGCAAAGGGAATATAGCCACAAGCTGAGATGGGAACACATGACAGCCCACAGGCAAACTGGCCATGGTCGGCTGACTCAAGACCAAGGCCTAACCCAAGTGGCAGTCAAAGCTCAACTGAAAAAGGACTGACATCACACTGCACCCCCACCCCAAGCCACACTACTCTACACTACCCTACACAACAGCACTCTTCTCCAACCACTCCAGGCCAGAGATGAATTCTGACAACCTCAAGAGGCCATCTACCCCTAAAGGTTAATAGGATTAAAAACCCCCAAGCCCTGTTCAATGATATGATTTTCCTCACTCTTCCCCCATCCCCAAACACACACACACACACACACACACACACACACACACACACACACACACACCCCACACACCAATATCAACTTTTGAAATGCTCCACCCCTTACCTTCCAGGCCTGACAACCCCATACCTCCCTTTCTCCTTAACAAACTGTTTCTTTGTTGAGTTATTTTCTCCATCTCCCAGCTCTACTCTCATCCAGCTGTTGGCTCACTGCAGCCACAGTCTTCTTCAAGAAAACCCCTTCATTTTCTTCAAAAAATATGCTCTTTTCCATCCAGTGCCTCTCCTGAACCTCACTTCTAAGACTCCTGTTCTTCCAAGGCTGGTGATAAGGACTCCACCATCTGCTTCTCCTCTCATCTATCTGTTTGGGTCATCCCAAGCCACTCAGGCAAGACTCTTGCACCATGTTACCTTGTTCCTACTATGCCCCCTCTTCAAACATCAGCTCAGGTGAGCTCATCAGCCTCACAGGCATCCCATCCACCATGTCACCCCATCATGAACCTGCTCATCTCCAGTGGTCTCTCCCTGAATCCATCAGGTCACACACACAAATAATATGATCTGAGTCCTGTCATCACCCCAAATATCCCTATTTCTAAACTCTCTGAACCAATACCCCATCTCATTACAAGTTATGTCCTTCTACACTGCTACTCACATGCCCAAACTCTGATGATGTTTTTAACATGGATGGAATTTCCAGGGCACTAATTTCTCTTCTATTCTGTTCTAATTTAAATTCTATCAACCATTCTTTGACTCTCTATTGCAAGGAATTTAAATTCCTCTGCCCCTCTGACTTTTTAATTACACCTGGCTGTGTTAGGGGGAGTCAATCGTGATGTATCAACTGAACCCTGTGTTTTGTACAGTTCTCCTGGGAAAAAATTGCACATAGTACTGACTAGTTGTTTAAAATACACTAATCTCCAAATCTCCCACTAACCACCTCCCATTGGCAGTTTGCTTGCTGCAAACTGAGAAAATAGGAGGCAGCAGAGAGGGGCTTTGTCCTCTCCTACCCAGGGCCCTCATTTCTCTCTTCCTGTTCATTAAAATGTAGGAGGAATTTTCCCTTCTACAAAGCAAACACCTCCCCAATAATGTTTGGATCGCATTGCGTTCCCATTCTCCTGGATCTTTAGGCTGTCATTTTGATTAATTGACCAACATTCAAATATATTCCTATTTCATGCATTATTTTAAAAAATGACCCAAAACCCCCAAAACACAGGATCCCATAATTCTCTAAGAGTTGCTATTGACTCTTGCCCCTTAGTCAAAATTCTTGAAGGAATAATCTCTATTTCTTCACCTCACTTCTCTTACACATGGATTTATTTCCATGATCACTAATGACCTCTATATTCCAAGCCTCTGTGCTGCTGAGTATGTATCATACATGATGTCCTGGGAGCCATCTCCTTTGTGAATTGTTACTGTCCACCGACTTTGGTGACAACACATTCTGACAGTTTCCCTTCTGCATATAAACATTCTTTGGTAATTTCCTTTGCCAGGTTTTCCTCCTCTATTTAACTTTAAAATCTCAGAAAACTTCCTCACGGTTTGCTCTTAAGTCATCCATTCCAAAGCTTCATTTCCTAACTGTATTCCATAGATGTTCACACACCATAGTCCAAATATCTTTTTCTAAGTTCCATCTGACATCCCCCCCGGGATCTCTTAAGTCATTTCAAATGTGATATGTCCAAACTGAATTCATAAGCTTGCCCCCAACCTTTTTTTCCCCTCTAGCTGCTGAGTTCAATAAATTGCATCACAATCCATACCAGAAACCCTAGGTACCTGACATTCCTCTTTTTCAGTTCACAGCATCTCTACTGTCACTCAAACTCTATTCTCTTAAATATCTCCTTAACTTGCTAATGTATCTCCATCACCACTATTGATCTAATCCATGTCATCATCATCTGCATGGAAATCTTCACTAGCTCTCTCATCCCAATCTATTTCAGTGATACTTTCAAACTGCAAATCGAATCTTAGCACCTTTAAATGACTTCTCATTGCAGTTAGAACTAAGTCCCTAGATCTGGTTCTTATGGATAGCTAACTGGATTTAACTGGATTTTTCTCCTTATTCAACATTCTTCATTCATACTGGTTCCTTGAGCCTGCAAGTTCTTTCACAACTCAGGGCATTTACATGGCGGAATGAGTGTCCAATTGTTACCTTGGGTAACTCTAGTTACCTATACAGTCACAGCTTATATTTCACTTCCTCAAGCAAACTTCAAAGAAGTGGTTAGGTCCTCATTTTATACAGCATTTACCTCAACCACAAATTAAATGAGTATTTGTTTAATGCCTATCTCTCTTATTAGATTGTAAATTGCAAGCCAGAATCTACTTCACTGTGTGTCATCATTATCTAGTCTAACACATAATTAGTGTTCAGTGAGTGCTTACTGAATGCATAGGGGAATATTCCCCAGTTGTTCCCTTGTGGTGCTCATAGGCTAGTAGAGAGGCTCAATATAAACCAGAAATTACCATTATAGTCTGATTATGCTACATGAAAGTCTCAACTAAAGTTAGCTCCCAATGTATGGTGATAACAGAAAAATATTCAAATCTTAAATATAATTCATTACATTTACTGAACAATAAGAAAGTATATCTGAGACACTTATGCTCTTATGACTTTGTGAAACACCTTGAGGGATAGAGAAAAATAAAGAGTTGCTTTTATCCAGAGGCAGTTTTTGGAAACAGCTTAGAAACAAATTTTAAATCAATCAGAGGAATAGATGTCCCAAATTAGGAAATATGCTGTGTTACAGTAAATGAAAGAAATGAAATGAAATGAAATGAAAGAAATGAAAGAAGTACAGGTTCAACTTTTCTGCATCTCATGACATGCTGCCACGACACCAACATAAAAGTTTAAAATTTTAAACCCACAGCTAATCAACCAACCAAATACTCCCATCAGTCAGCCCAGATACAATTCTGTAGACAATATTCCACACACAGTGAACGCTACTTAATATTATGCTCAGTACTATTTTAATAAACTTGATTAGATTAAGGATTAACATGATATTTGCAATATTTATCTCCAGATCCCTGATGGGTCCCACAATTCTACTCTTATTAAAGCTGGGAGGAGAGGTCTGACCTCCACACTAGAACAGGAACCATCACATTAAAAACCTCAACAAGGGACATAACAAAGCAGGATTCAAAGACAATATGAACTAAAAATGAGGAGAGCCAAACCATTTCCTCGTTAATTCTGAATGATGAAGTATAATGAGTTGATTCAACGGTGAGTTATATCAAGAATCATAAACTGGGGAAAAGGAATTGGTAAATTCTACAACAGTTCACATTACTGCCATTAAGATAAAGGGAACCTATGAGCAAAGTAATGTTTTTTTTAAAAAAAATAATAATCACATTTTTGCCAAGAACATCTTACTTGTAATTTGGACATTTAGAGAATTAGGTCTGTAGAGAAAAAAATGTTCTCATCTCAAAATTATTTCTTCAGAGACTGTCCCCGAACTCCTTACCATTTTTTGCCTTCTTTTTTTTTTTACCACTTTCCCTGAGATTATGCTAATTTGTGGGCATGTCATCTGTTTCCCTGAAGTAGAAGGAGGATGTCTGCCTCATCTAACTTGTTTACATTGCATCCCAAGCACCTGCAAAAGCAGTGATTGGCACATGGTAGATATTCAGTGTGTATTTGAATAAATGATAACAATACCTATAACCATCATTTTGATAGATTCTTAGCTGTGAATAATCACTATTTTATTCTATTTTTAGGCTTATCTAAAATCAATCCCTGACCTTCTATTTTCAAGTACGTGAGCCACTCACTCTATCAGGCAGCATGAATGTCTTCTGATTTATTCCAAGTCTTCAATGAAAAATTTTACTCAGGTGGGAGTAAATCTAAAGGCAAATTTTTTGTTTGTTTGTTTGTTTGTTTGTTTCAAGGACTAAAAAGAAACAAAAAATTCCCAATAAACTAGATATTACCTGAATGACAAATAATGCCTTATTCTAACATGAGAAGGTATAAAGAAGTCCTCCTGTTATTCCCATTCACAGGGCAATCCACATTTGCTGGGAGCAGCCAGGGCAGACACTGGTTTTGCTGCTCAATATTCATTCTCTCCTTCCTTGTTAAACAAAAGGCAGCAATATGCCCAACTAAAAATGTCATTTGACTGCCCAGAACAATGAGACCTCAGGGAAAGAGTTGCAGGGATGTCTCTAAATGCTTTTATTTCCTATGAAAGGGGTGAAAGAGAGGCTGGGCACTGCTTTGCCCTTTTCACCTTTATTTGAACTTCCTGGTGACATGAGGTGTAAAGCTCAAGAGGAATAAACATAAGAAGAAATGCAAAAATGTTGAGGGAGGAAGATGGACAGAGCTTGAACCCAGGACGTTGCCAGCCTTGGACCCACTGAACTAGAGTTCTGTCATGAAGGAAAAACAGCCCCCTCTTTTCTGTTGTAAACAGATCTTGTGTTACTACCAAATGAAAACTCCCTAGGCTGAAACAGCAACTTCAGTTTTCCCTTTTGTGAAATCAAGCAATTGTTCTGAAAACAAAACAACAATAACAAAAAACTAGAGTTGCAAGTAGGCATTAGATCTTTTCTCGTGAAAAGATGATTTTATGTATGACATCAAGGCAAAAATCAAGAAATAAAAGAAATTGCAGTGATCACTAGAAATGACAAAAGAAACTGTCCTTATTTCCAATGGTCCTAATTGGTGAGTGTGAGTGATGTAAATGAAAGACTTTCTGTTTCACCCAGAATGGCTGAGATTATTTCCCTCCTTCTGAGTAGGGATCAATCTCCTCATAGTTAGTGTGTCTGGAGAAGAGCTGACCCAGAGCAGAATGATAATACTGTCATTGATTGAAGCAAATGAAGAGAATCTATTTGTTTAAATAAATAACTGAATTCCAGACTGATGTTGGCCAGCATTGGAAAGCAAGGATCAAGCTACAGACCTCTCATCCTTATTTCAATACTAATTACTCACTGCTGGGGGCTGGGGGAGCATTCATTTCAATCTGAATCACTCAGCAAGTTTTTTTTTTAATAGAGAAAATGATATTAGCATTGAGTAGTATATCCACTAGGATACATAAACTATGCTTCTTTGAAAAAGGAAAGACATTTAATTGTGCCTAATAACTGACAAGGTAAGTGTTTTAATTCTTATTTTTAAAATAAAAATCACCAATGAGCAGGCGTGGTGGCACACACCTGCCTGTAATCCCAGTGACTCAGGAGGCTGAGGGAGGAGGATAGTGAGTTCAAAGCCAGACTCAGCAACTTAGCGAGGCAATTAGCAACTCAGTGAGACCCTGTTTCTAAATAAAATATAAAAAAGGGCTTGTAATGTGGCTCAGTGGTTAAGCACACCTGGTTTCAATCCCTGGTAACCCCCCCCCACACACACACAATCAAACAACAACAACAAAAAATACCAATGAAGGCTATTCATTTACTTGAAAAGATAGTGAGTGTCTGTTATGAGTCAGAAAATATTGTTTGCAGCCACCCTAACAGAAAGATCCCACCCCTTGAAACTTACTTTCTGGTGCCAAAGGTAGAAGTGAGGAGGCCTGGGGGGTGGGCAAGGAAAGAAGATGAAATAATAAGTCTAACATGGTGTCACAGTGTCAGACAGTGAGGGTGGTATGCGATCACATACTCTGGGGTAAAGAGAAGAAAGTGATAGAGTGGCTACAGTATTTGAGTCAGCTTTCCATCACTGTTACAAAATACCTGAGAAATACTTCTTACAAAAGGAAAGATTCATTTTGGCTGGGTTTTAGAAGTTTCAGTCCATGGTTAGAAGGCTCCATTGTTTCTGGGCCTGTGGTGAGGCAGAACATCATGGCAGAAGGGTATGAAGGAACAAAGCTGCTTACTTCATGGTAGTCAGAAGCATAGAGAGGAGGGGCAAAGAACAAGTTCAAGTCCTCAGTTGCACTTGCCCAAGGACCTACTCCCTTCAACTAGGCCCTACCTTCCTACAGTTTCCATCATTTCCCAACTCAGCTATGAATTCTTCAATGAATTAATCCACTGATAAGTCAGAGCCCTTATTATCCAATCAATTCCCCAAAGCCCCACCTCTGAACATTTCTGTATTAGAGGACAAGCCTTCAGCACATCTGCTTTTGGAGGACAATCTAGATCCAAACCATAATATATGGGGATGCTTTCTAAGGCAGAGTGGTCGAGGAAGACATCCTGACATTTGTGCAGAATCCTCAAATCAGTGAAAGTACAGACCATTCTAGGACACCAGCATCAGGCCATGAGGTGGACAGTACAAAGGGTGGTGAGCTGAGATCACATGACCCAAAGAGGAAGCATCTCCCTTTATTCTGGTTTTGATGGGAGACATCAAAAGTAGTGAATGCAGAGTGGATTGATGAGAACATACCTACTGAGGCCCTCTCCCTTGAGAAACATTTATTTACTTCCTCTACTGGAAATGTGTAAAGGGCTTGAGATAAGCTCTGCACTGTGAAAGGTGCCAGTGGTGACCTCTGAGTGTCAATGTATAGTAGACATAAGAGATCCCATGGTGGGTTGGCATCAATGAAGAAAAGCCTCAGGACTGAATTCAGCATCTATCAATGGATGAATGGATAAGGAAGATGTGATATATATACACAATGGAGATTTGTTCAGCCATGAAGAAAAATAAAATTATGTCATTGGCAGGAAAATGGATTGAACTAGAGACTATTAGGTTAAGCGAAATAAGCCAAATTTAGGTCAAATGTTGTTGCATATTTTCTCTCATATGTGGACACCAGAGAAGAAAAAGGAAAAGATGGTTTGGAGGAAATCTTATAAAAATCAAAGGGATATCAGTAAAGAAAAAAGTGTCAGGGAAAGAAAAGTACTGGGGAAGGAAGGGAAATATAGCATGTCAAGGAGGGAGTCACTAGCTGGGTACCCTGCTGCCAAGAAATCAAGACTGATACACAGGACATTGGGCTGCAATGTCCTAGGTAGGCAAGGATGTAATGGCTGTAAAAATGTTTTGTGAAAAGATATGAACAAGACTGATGAAAGTTCAAGGGAGAATGAATGAGATTAAGGGGGAATGCTAGTGTTTAAACAACTTTTTTGAGAAGTTTTTATATAAAAGTGCTTATAAAAAATAGGATTATGGCCAAAAAACAATTTTGTTATTGTTTTTGGTGCAGTGATGATGAGGATGTTTCATTAGAGTGAAACTAGGCCATGTAGACTTTTTCATTGGAAAAATTAGTGTGAACATGGTGAGTGATAGGACTGGTCCAAGTGAGAAAGGCTGTGGCCAGGAAGGGAGGCCAAGCAGAGGTGAAGAGATGAAGGGGCTAGTAGACTCCTTGGTGGGAGGAAGATAAATGTCTCTGCTCAGAGCTTTTATTTTCTCAGCAAAACAGGCAATGAGGTTAGCAGCTATGATTGAGAATGACGCAGGGAAGCAAAAGTATTAAATCTAGAACTAAAATAAATAAATAAAATTCTTCAAATATACATAAGTCCCCTTTTAAAATAATTAAGCTTTGATGACCTTTATTTTAAATTGGAAAACGTTAGCATAGATTCTGTTTTTCCCCACCTTGCCCCATCTAGTAAATTTATATTGAAGTTTTCATATAAGATTTAATGAAATAATTACCTTTGAAGGTTGGAGAATGCAAATAATAAGCAATATATTTAAAACTGAAATTATAGGTTAATCATACCTATTCTCCAACTCCTAATGAAATTAGGATAATAAATACCCATTGCTGGGTTTCCGCTTGTCATATTTTATATGTGAAATAAATACAACAATAATTCTGTGAAATGGAACTGCAAAAAATAATAACAAAGGTTCTTAAAATGTGAATTTTATACTTATTTGGTGATCTACAGAAGCCTTTAAAGGCCAACAACAGAAATACTAGTAGAGGTAATCTAACCATCTACCTAATGTAGGAAAAGCAGTTAGAAAATTGGTAGACTTGAAGATCAGTGAATATAATAATAGCACTCATCCACCATGCAGAAACAATTATGTGTTAAGAAAAGAGTACAAAAACAATGGTTTTCTAAAACTCCTTTCCACAGATCTGTCAGAACTTGCAAACAGTTAAGGCAAAAAGAGAACACGTTTTATTGGGCTTTTCTTATTATTTAAGGGAAGACAGAGGGCCACTTCTTTAGTAAAGATCTGGCAAATACTTTCTTAGCAAAGCATAGTAAAATGCATTTATTACAGATTGGGTTTTAAAAAAGAGACAATAATAAAGTGGATAACTTGTTCCTAGACAAAGATGACTACATGTACAAATACAATATGGGGAGACCAGAAACTAAAGGAAATGAAGTGATTTGACTTGCAGGGCATCTGAGATGGGGCTGTGTATTGGCATGAGCTGTAAGGATTGTGGACAAGATAGTACACAAGATTCATGCATCTTTTTAAGTGATAAATCTGAATATAACATCATTAATGAGTAAGGGGAAACAATGTAGGTTTCAATTTGACCTATTTCTTCATTAAACATGTCACATTAACATTATTAAAGGATTTATACCATGATATATACATCAACTATTTAAATCACAAAATTAGGCTTTTCAAAATATATTACAGAGCAGTAAAGGTCTTCTTAGAAACATTTATTACCCAGTCTCTGACCTTATAAAACCAGGAGGAAAGGGCCTTCTGCAGATCTACAACAAGGATAGAATAGTAAGAAGCCATATAGATAGCAAAGAAGCACAGAATCCAAAGAGTAAAAAAAAAAAAAAAAACAAAAAAAAAACTTTCAGGATTATTAGCACACACCAAAAAATTGGTTTACCTCTAAGGAAATTAAACTGAATTAAACCCACTTCAATCTGATAACCTCCCTTGAAAAACTGAGAAGCAAATATGGCATCCATAGTATTCAACATTAAGAGTACTCTACTAGACATTCCTAGCTCATTTTTTTCATTATTTTTAAGAAAGAAGAACCTGTGATCAACATATATGCATTTGTCTTTTAAGCTTAATGTTGGATAAACATTCTCAATGTTTTATAGAAAAAAAATGCTATTACAAAACAGAAACTACTTCCTTTGCCCTAAAATTCTTTTAGCCTTCTATATGAAATTGGTTATTAAAAACAAAAAACAGTGTTGGGGTTGTGGCTCAGCGGCAGAGCACTCGCCTCACACGTGTGAGACCCTGGGTTTGATCCTCAGCACCACATAAAAATAAATAAATAAAATAAAGGTATTATGTCCAACTACAACTAAAAAATAAATATTAAAAAAAACCTAAAAAACAAAAAAACAAATTTGCAACTTGGTTTAGTGTAAATGTATATGCCCATCTCACCTAAATTCACTGAAATTATGGGTTTTTCAAATGCTGCAAAACTACTAGCCTTCTTTTATCGATTCTCTTTATTCTCTCATTCATTTTCTCATTCCTCCTCCCACCCAGTCCCTTCCTCCCTCCCTTCACATTGCCTACACAAGATGAGACTGAACTCAACCCAAAGGATGATAACTTGTGTCCCCCTTATTCTTAGGATTTCTATTACTCATATAAAGGAGACAAGGTCAGGCTTAAAACTGTAAGCATAACATGGTAGCTTGCAAATTGCTTTTGAGTTTTCCCTTTTGCTGAAAGAGAAAGTTAGTAAATCCAATTTCACTGATGTCATTACATATCTTTTCTGACTAAAGAAACAAACTGACTACTTCTGATAGAAATGTCATCTGTTCCCTTAATAAAACCAAACAGATGTAAACATAGAAGTTATTTAGAAGACTACACATTCTTTATAATGCCAAAACTTCCAAAGTAGGGACACAAAAAGTGCATCTGGAGCATTAAGTATAGTGCCTGAGAGTCTTCTCTACAGGTTAACTTAGCATGGCTACAATGAAGAGTTTTTATGTATGTGTGTAGTGGCAGTGGTGCATGCCTGCAATCCTAGAGAATTCTAGGACAGCTGGGAAACCTAGTGACATCTCATCTTTTTTTTTTTTTTAAGAGTTTTCATGCCCAATAAGCTGTTGGCTATTCTTAATGGAAAATGTCAGAAGTCATTTGAAAACCTCTTTAGATTTGTGTCTCTGTGTGTATAAATTATAATTCTATCTCTCCCAATGGCTTCTCACTAAACCTAACTCTACAATTAATTTACTCCCTATTGAACTACCTGTAAGTATAATTTCTCCATGGAAGGAAATGCTCCACCCCATAGATGCCTCAATGAAGTAAAGAAGCAGCTGCTTCTCCCGCTATACTCCTGCAGTAGTTTATTCACTGGTGGGTTTGAATTTGTCTTGATTATAGCATTGGGGGAGAGAATAAGCCCTTATGACTGTGTCAAGCAAGTAGACGCGATTCATTATATTTTCCATATATTTCCTGATCAAGACAGCAAATCATAATGCTCACATTCATTGTCAATATAAAAGCACTTTACTTGGAAAAAGACAGTTCCCATCACACCATTTAACTATTCAAACTATAACTTGTCTGCGGTGTGTGAGTGTCCACAGTGCAGTACCGCCTCAAGATGGTCTAATATTAGGTCAATTTATATATATATATATATCTATCTATATATATATATATATATATATATAGATATAGATATAGATATATACACACACACACACATATATAACATATACAATATATACTATATATATTATATATGTTGATACATACAATATAAGACAAAATATATATATATATATATATATATATATATATATATATATATATACACACACACACTAGACAATAATATAGCAGGCTCTGTCAGGTCAGACACCATGAACACAACAGGGTTAAGCGTAGGAGGCTACCAGAAGGATGGAGACATATAGAACTGGAAAAAAGACCCAATAATGTTTAAATATGTAAATTTATGGGTCACATAAAATCAGACTTCTAGAAGTAAGCTTGTGAATCTTATTTCTTAAGTGTTCTCCATCCACTTTATAAGCCAGGAACCTGATCTAACTACTTAGTTTTGTAAGTGAGCAAAGAGTGATTTAGAAATTCTAATAATTTAATCCAAGCTCATAAATCACATTGTGGTAGTTAGGACAAAAACTCAAGTTTCCTAGTTTGCAGATCTATGCTCTTTTGATTCTCCTGGGCTATACAATAAACAACCCTATCATTATTTTTTTAAAGTTTAAGTTACTTAATTGACAATGACTATATATATTACAGATGTGAGAATTTGATATCCATATATACATTCCATAATAGTTATCACAATCAAATTAACATATCACCACCCATACTATACATTAGATCCCCAGAACTTGTTCATCTTACAACTTAAAGTCTGTATCCTTTGACCAAAAGCTCTCCATTTGCTGCCCTTCCCAGTCCCTGATAACCACTCTTCTACTTTCTGAGTGCAACTTTTTAATTTACATAAAGTCAAGTGCAACTTTTTAGTTTACATAAAGTCACATTCTGACAAATGGGATGTTAGGCAATTTCACTGTTGTGCAAACATTATAGAGTACACTTACATAAGCCTAGATGGTCTAGGCCAGTGACTCAACGTGACTTCTTGATGCAATCAAGAGATGTGGCTATCATGATATGTGTGAGGCTGTTGCCAGAATAACACAGAAAACTGTTTGTAAATAGGAATACACTCTAAAGTAACTATAAAATGTATGGTAAATACATAAACCCATCATATAGCCAGTTATTAACATTACTAAGTATTATGTGGTATACATAACTGTAAGTGCTATATACTTTTATACAACTCCAGTTCAGTAGGGACACTTGCACCAGTTTCCCCCATGAATGTATAATTAATGTACTGTGCTACAATGTTACCATGGCTATGCCATCATCAGGCATTAAGGCTTTTTCATCTCCATTATAATCTGATGTAACCTATATGCAGTTCACTGTTGATCAGAGTTATTATGCAGGGCATGACTATGTAAGTGAGATTATATGGTATCTGTCTTCCTAGCTGATTTCACAATATAATGTTCTATAGGATCATCCATAGTGTTGTGAATGACACGATTTCCTTTTTTTTTTTAAATCGGTGAGAAGTTTACCATTGTGTACACACATACCACAAGTTCTTTGATGGTGGATGCAAAAATGCTTTTCCTATCTTTGCATTGCTGAATAATGCTTCAATGAACATAGAGGGACAGGCCTCTTTTCGAAAAACTGATTTCATCTTGTTGGAATATACAATCAGAAGAGGGACTGCTGGGTCATATGCGAGTTCTATTTTTAATTTCTTTCTTAAAATTTACTTTAGTTGTAAAAGAACACAATACCTTTTATTTATTTATATTGATGTCATGCTTAGGATCAAACTCAGGGCCTCACATGTGCTAGGCAAGTGCTTTATAACTGAGCTACAACCCCAGCGCTATTTTTCTTTCCTTAAGGAACCTTCAAATTGTTTTTCATAATGGCTATTCTAGTTTATGTTCCATCAACAGTGTGCAAGGATTCCCTTTCCTCTACAACCTGGTCAACACTAGTTATCTTTTGTATTTTTGATAACAGTCATTCTAAAAGATATAAAAGGATATCTTACTATAGTTTTGACTTGTATTTCTCTGATAAGTGGATATTGTGGACCTATTCATATATTTATGGTCACCTGCACACCTTCTTTGGAAAAATCTATTCAGATCCTTTGCCATTTTTTATTGCATTGTTAGTTTTTATGATATTGAATTATGTCAGTTCCTTATACATATGGACATTAACCTCTTATCAGGTGTATGGTTTGTAATATTTCTTCCCATTCTATAGGTTGAGTCTTCACACTGTTGACTATATCCTATGCAGAAGGTTTTCAGTTTGATGTAGTTCCCCTTGCTTATTTTTGCTGCCTGTGCTTTTGTTGTCAAATCCAAAAATTAATTGTTGGGACAGATACTGAGGAGATTCTCCTCTGTTATTTTCTAGTATTATGGCTTCAGATTTTGTTTTTAAGTCTTTAACCAACTTTGAGTTGATTTATGTATTTAGTGGAAGTTAAGGGTCAGGCTTCTTTCTTAACCATGTAAAAAACCTTTCATCAAAGACTTTCTATTCTGTATTGTGTCTTCTTGATGCCTCTGCCAAAAATTGGTTGATCATAAGTTTGGGTTTATTCCTGGGCTCGCTGATCTGTTCTGTTTGCCTATGTGTTTGTTTTTAAGATACTGACATACTGTTTTGATTACTTTAATTTTGTAATATAGATTGACATCAGGAAATATGATACTCCCAGTTTTGTTCATTATTTGGCTATCTGGAGTCTTTTGTTTTTCCACATGAATTATAGAATTTCTTTTTCTATTTCTGTGAATAATGCAATTGGAACTTTCATAGGGATTCCAATGAATCTACACAATTTTGGGTACCATGAACATTTTAGCAACAATGATTCTTCCAATCCATGAATGCAAGATTTCATTCCATTTATTTGTGTCTTCTACAATTTCTTTCATCAATGTCATAAACTTGTAATATACAGATCTTTCAACTCCCTGGTTAAATTTATTCCTGTATAATTCTGTTTAATGGTATTCCAAATTTAATGGTTTCTTTAAATTTCTTTTTGGTAGTTCATTATTAGTGTATATAAATCTGATTTTTTATATTCATTTTATACCCTGCAACTTCACTGGTTTCATTTATTACCTCTAAGAGTTTTGGATAAAATTGTTAGGATTTTCTATATGTAAGATTATGTTGTCTACAAAAAATTTAACTTTATCCTTTCTAATTTGGATGCCCTTTATTTCTTTTTATTCTCCAATTCCTTGGCTAAGATTTTAAATATTACATTGAATAGAAGTGACAGCAGGAATCCTTGTCTTGTTCCTTATCTTAGATGGAAAGCTTTAGCTTTTCTGACATTGAGTATGATCTTGGACCTGGGCTTGTCATAAATGACCTTTTTATGTTGAGGTCCATTGCTTCTATTTGTGATCTGTTTACAGTTCTCATCATAAAAGGGTGTTGAATATTGCCAAATGCTTTTTCTGCATCTATTAAGACAATCACCTGGCTTTTAGCGTTCATTTGGTTCAGGTAGTAAATCACATTTATTGATTTATATATGTTGAACCATTCTTGCATTCCACTTAAATATGCTGTTGTATTTTGTTTGATAGCATTTTGTTGGTAATTTTGCATCTCTGTTCATCAGGGACATTGATCTATAATTTTCTTGTCTCCTAAAGTTGTCTGGCTTTGGTATGAGGTATTATTTTGGTAAAATGAGTATGAAAATGTTGCCTCCTCTTGAATTTCTTCAATGAAGTTTAGAAAGACTGGTGTTATTTTTTACATGTTGAGTAGAATTCACCTTGAAGACATCTAATCCTGAACTTATCTTCATTGGGAAATTTTTGTTTACTGATTCAATCACCTTATACATTGTCAATATTTTCAGATTTTATTATTTCTTCATCACTTAGTTTTGGTAGGTTGAATATTTCTAGAATTTTTTCCATTGTTTTCCAAGTTCTCTAATTTGTTCAAATATCACATCCTTCATAGTAGTCTCTTATAATCACTTGTACTTCTGTGGTACCAATTACAATGCCTCCTCTTTTATTCTTGTTTAATCTAGATAAAGGTTCATCAATTTTGTTATCTTAAACAAATCTAAACTTTTTTATTTACATTGATTTTTTTCTTGTCTGTCTAGTCTGCAGTTTATTTGATTCTGCTCTGGTCTTTACTATTTCCTTTCTTTTGTGGATTTTGGCCTGGTTTATTCTTCTTTGTACAGTTCTTTAAGGTGTAAAGTCAAGTTGTCTATTTGAAATATTTCTTTCATCCTCATGTAGATATTCTTGCTGAAAACATCTCTCTTTGCTTTGCTGCATCCAATACCTGGTGTGCTGTATCTACATTTTAATTTGTGTCAAGATAGTTTATACTGCCTTTTTATAAATCTTTCTTCAACCCACTGGTTGTTAAGGAATATATTGTTTAATTTTCAAATATCTGTAAATCCTCCAAAAATCTCCTACTATTAATTTCTAGTTTTATTTCATTGTAATCAGAACAGATATTTGAGGACTAGGCTATAGCTCAGTGGTAGAGTGCTTATGTAGCATACATGAGACGTTGGATTCAAAACCCAAGAGATCCACCATATGATCTACACTAGAGAATATTCTGTCTGAACTTGAGAAGAATGTATATTCTGCTATTGTTCGATGGAATGTTCTGCATATATCTGTCAGGTCTAGTTGGTCTACAGTGTTATTAAAGTCTGGTGTTTCCTTACTGCTTTTCTGTCTGAATGTAAGTGGGGTACTTTAGTCCCCTAACAATTATTGTATTTTTGGTGATTCCATACTTCAGTTCTATTAACACATGCTTTATATAATAAAAATGTTTATACATACATATACCAACTTTCTTACCTCAACTACTTTTAGCTTTAAAAGACCACAAAACCTTCATGTGCAAAAAAGTGATCAAACATCTCAAATTAATAGAATAGAGTTCCAGCATTATGTACAAATTCTCTCTCTCCCTCCTCTCTCTCTCTCTCTCTCTCTCTCTCTCTCTCTCTCTCTCTCTCTCTCTCACACACACACACACACACACACACACACACAGAGAGAGAGAAAAGGAAAGAAAGAAAGGTACTATCAGTAACTATGAGTATGGGTAGTCCCACCATGCTATGAAATCAGAGACTGCCACTATTCTTTATGGTCCTAGTGTCCATATGTGTGAACAGTTCCCAGAACTTGAAGTGGTCCTGGTATTTACACATGCAGCACAGTTTTCATGCAGCATAGCTCCTAACTCACTCTTATGCTGTCACCTAATGCTCAGCAATGCTGCAGTCCAGCTCAATGCGGAAGGGCAGTCCACTATGCAGGGCTTACTGAGACATACTCTCCACTAATTGTGACTAAACATATTTTTCACCTTACTTGATGAATTCAGAACCTAGAATAAGTTATGAATTTAGAATCCTAGAATAAATTGTGACTCCACTGTGTTGTTCAATTTTCCTAGCTACCTTTGTAATATAATTCCATGGGAGGTATTACATAAAAAGATTCCTCTCCTAATGACTTTCATTGCAATAAAAAAGAATGATGATTTCAAAGAAAACGATAGAGGATGTTCTTGTCAATCTAGAAAACATAAACTGCACATTAAAGAATAAAAACTTCCATAACCATATTTCTCCTACTCTGCTTTACAATTCCTTGGAACAATAAAAGCTTTTAATGTCCAGGAGAATGGTAGAATAAAGCAGCAATAAAGAGACAGGGAATTTGGTGGGAGGTGGTCTCTTGGGGAGAGGGTCAGTGATTCAGGAGGAAAAGTGATAAGCTCTCAACAGCTGGATCCTCATCTTAATGACTTCCAACTCTGTGGTGATTATAGAAATAACAATATACATAAAAAATTTGTGTGAAGAACTAAGCACAATTAAATTTAGAAGTATTCTAGACAATTTCCTGAGGTAAGTAAGAGATGCCCACAGAACACCCAACTATTAGGGGTTGTCTAGTGGGCCAACTCAGATACAGTGGGAGAGGGTACTGGCTGGTCAAAATAATTGTGATTTGAATCTGTAATGCCGCAGATGAGGCACTCCTAAATATGTCAGTCCTGTTAGGAGTTCATAGAGGTAGAGATATGAGCTTTGCTAACGAAAACTTTATAGATGATTTTTAACTTTCTATTGTGGAATGTCAAAGCATACATTAATAATAATAATAATAATAATAATAAGCCAAAGCCTCTTAGTTCTCAAATATGCTATCAAGGTTTTAGTTCTCTAAGTTTGTCTTTCATGGTATTCATTGGATTTTAGGTTTGTATATATTTTTAATTTCTTGGTTCCTGGATGCTTAGAATGCAGGGTGAAATGAAAAAAAAATCATAATCTTTATTCAGCTCCCTTTCACAGAACATAATATCTTAAGAAACAATGTTTCATTTATATTAAGATATTTGATTCTATGTTCATTCCTAAGAGTCATCTAAGGACGCATCTACTTGTAAAATAAAACTGTCAAGTATTTCTCAGTCTTTATAAAACCATGAAATACAAATGAACAAAATGTTTTCCAAGAGGCTAATACTGCTAAGCTCATCTTTGAAACAACACCCAGAGCTGCTTTCACCTACTTCCCATCCTCATCCTATCCCTAAGTTTGAAAAAAATGATTTAATTTCTTAACACTGAACCCTAGTGTGTGAAGCAGCCAAAGCAGCCACAGAAGGTTCTTTGTCAATGCAATTGTCACAGCACTTCCAGGCCTAGCAGCAAGGTGTGCTCTCAGAATTCGCCCTCCTACACTGTAGCCTCTGTGGGCCTTGGTCATCATCGTCACCAGAGTGGAACCACAGGACTTTGCAAGGCCTAGCACAGGGGTTAGTACACCAGATACTGAATGAGTCTTTACTCAGCTACAACAGGAACACTGAGCTGATAAAAACCAATCTTTCCTGGAGGCATCTCTTCGGGGAGTCCGTTAATGGCTCAAATACTCAAGGTCATTACCAGATATTGTAGAGTGATATAGGGCAAGAATATAATAATTATACTCAGTTCCCTTCCCCTCCCCTGGAAGGAGTTATAGTTTTCTAAATAAGGTTGTATCTCTAGCTGAGCTCAGGATCTCCACTGGACACATCTATGCATGACTTCCCGAAGTCTAAGGTGGGATATGAGTTGTAAGTGGGGACAAGGTAAGAATATGTCTGGCCTTCCTGTCAAACTACTGAGTTACTTTATGACTTTTAGAAGTTAGTGAATATTCTGTCTTAAATATACACAGAGGTGTGCCTTGTTTAAACACAATCTACACTTGTCTGTAAATAGAAGGCTGCCATGGCATGTTGCATCTCAACTGTGAACAGAGACCAGCAGCAAATGAAGTCATCTAGTGAGAAGAAAATAATCTGCACAATTGTTCTCAGCTAGCACTAGGCAGCCAAAGACCAAGTTTCAGAAAAAAGTAAATGAGTTCTGCCCTCACATTTTAAAAGGTAGAGACACAGACAAAGCATTTCAGCAAGAAACATTTAAAATAGATAATATCATTAAGACTGTAAGTACATTTTGAAATGTATTATTTTTTCTTGATAAGTCTATCATGTAAATCTGTAATTAGGGACTTCTAAAATAGCTAACTTTTTTTAAACTCAATATGCTGTAATTGTCTATTAAGTCAATGAGTACTCAGGGACTCTTAAAACTGCTGATTACTTGCGTGCTGTGTTTTGGAAGAACAAGTACTAAAGATTCCTTATGAAATTCTCTTTAAAATAGAAAAAAATTGAAAATGAAATGTAATATTACCTGGCTAAGTCAATAACCTTTACTATTTCAGGGGAATGACATGCATCCATCATCATATTTATTATTCCAGATCTGGATTATAAATGCATTAACTCATTTTTTAATCTAAGTAAATTTCCCTCTATGATTGGATAATATTTTTACTAATTCCACAGAGCTCCAAAAGCACAGTAGAGAGGACTTTATTAGTCATTCATTTTTTAATATAGACTAAGTATTTTATCTCACTTAACAGAATAAACAATGGACCACACCATATGGTACATTTACAAGTCATTCTGTTGTTTTATGTATCTGCTGTGTAATGAACCAAAATGGATAAATAAATCTTTTATCAAGTTAGGTTCTATTATGATTGTTCATTTATGTTTAATAGTTAAATAAATTAGCCACATTCCCATTTATAATATGAATGATAAAGGCTATAGATGTTATCATTATAGTTTATGCTATTACTCTACTACATGCTTTAACTTCATAACAATACTTTATTTAATTTACTTTGTAATCCAGTATTATGATTACTTCCAAATATAAATCAAACAGAAGCTAAAGAAAGAAAAATGACAAAATTATTTAGACATGGAAACTAGCCAGGAAATCTCCTTTCTCTGCCTGTCAACTTCCCATTTGTGAAAGCTTCCCGTGTCAGTGGTAGTGAGTGTTTTTGCCCATGTCTCACCAATATGGCAAGGTTATAGGTAAAAAGCCAAGGTGGCCTTTGTGGATGCTAATTTGGCATAAGTGATTGTCCATCTCTTATACAGACAGATGAAAATAAAGACATGTGTTTTTGGAAGCCAGACCCTGGAGAAAACACTGACAGACACAACACTCACTGTCCTCTAATTCATGAAGCTTAACAGTTTCATGGGGACTAATAAAAATTAAAATAATTACATATTGTGATATGCACTCTGGATATATGGAAATGGTAAAATGGAAAAATAATGCTGGTGGCTGTTCTTTGGATAATGTGGCCAGGAAGGGTGCCTCTAAAGAAGGGATATTTGACATGAATTCCAGAGTGAGAAAGAGTCATCGCTTAGAAGAGAATTTGTGAAAAGATCTTGGGTAAGAAAGAATAAGTGTTTAAAGAAAGAAAGGCAACAGACAAGAGGTGGTAGGCAGACCTGGGATCAAGGTGTAGATTTCTGCATTCCTGTTCTCATTTCCCTTCTTCAGGCTGGCATTGGAGTGGGCACTGATTAGATGAGGCTGGAGCAATGGCAGCTTTGTGCTTCCTCTGGCATGACCATGGGGAGCCTTCTAGTGGCAGCAAGGGGTTGACCCAGGGCCATACTGCTGCATCTGTAAAACCATCTGGGGCCCAGAGGGGACCCTGATGTTCTTATGTGCCTCAGAAGGGAGGACAGGGTCTCTGAAAGTAGAAGTGTGGGACCCACAAGGAAGGCCACATAAAGAAAGAACTAAGGGCCAGAGCAAACAACTAGGATTCCCTCGATTGTGGGAAGTATCTTGAAGCATGAATCCAGGGGATTTATCCAGGCCCAGCCACAGAGTTGTGAACTGCTCATTATGAGGAATGACGCAAAATTTCTGCAGACACTCCCGGTATGAGGTATCACCTATTTTTGTTTTTTGCTACTTGATTCCCCTTATGCCTTGTGTAGTACTACTTTTGCTGCAAAACAGAGGATACCACCTCTTCCTGAAAACCCAGACTCAGCCTCACTCAAGCTGGAAGTTTTCACCAGCTGAATCGTCCTATTGAGAGAAGGGTAGCTGTAACAGAAAAGAGACTCAGCTGATGATAAAAGAGCATCCTGCCCATTTAGGCCAACCCAAGAATTACATTTTGACCAGAGCCAAAATCCACCTCTGGCTCCAAAGAGTTGTGCCAATCACTGATTCCCTTACACCTGAATGATATGTTTGAAACCAATAGCTCTTAGGACTTTGTTTTATACTCTACATCTCTACATTGGTGATTCCCAAAGATAAAGAACTTTTCTGAGAGGATGAACCAAATCACTTCTCCCCCTGTCTACTCATTTTCATACCCAATCTGAGAGAGCAGCTTTATTCCTCCCAAGTTGGAGCTACATGGTGTTTATGTCAGAAACAAGAGGCCAGCCTCATCTGATGTGATGTTTGCTGCACGGGCTGTTCCAGACTGTGCATTGCAGCATTCCCTGGAGGGCCAAGTGCCATCAGACCACTCCAAACCCTACCAGCTCTTGTCACTGCCTGTCAGCTCTTGGTCATTTCAGGGGGGGGAAACACTTTATATGTATCCTGTGTATCCTGATGTGATAACTCTATTAGTTACCAAGTGGGTCATCCAAATATCGATGCAATTAGAAAGAAGATCCTTTGTCTTAATCTTATCTACCTTATTAGAGGAACTAGGACCTGTCATTTTTTAAATTTTGTTTTTATTCCTACCTGAAAACATTAATAAAGCAATTCCATGTAACTGAATATCATATTGTTTAACTGTGATTTCTAAAATAGTGTTAAAAGAAGAGCTGAAGGGGCAGGGAGGGTAGAGTAACAAGTTACTGAGGGCCCCCCCTGCACAAGGCCAACAGAGGACATGGATAGGGCTATCCCAGTCCATTGTATGAAGGGGAATGTTGTCTAGCAGGTGGGAGGGCAAGCAAGCGATGGCCAGAGCACACAGGGAGAAGACCATCATTTGTAACTGGAACATTCCATTCTGAACCCTTCAGCAAGCATTTTTCTAATGTGCTTTACCACCTGTGAGAGCCTCAAAGACTCCAAGGATCAAAAATGCATAATACAAAACTGCTGCCAAAGGAAGCCATAGGTCTAAAAGGGATATACATTTTCACTCCTGTTTTGAGCTCCAGGCTGTACTGTCTAATGGAGGCATTACAGATGGTGCAATGGAGAACCAACAGAAACATAATGTCCCCACCATTGTGAATCAGACAGTCTCTAAGATAGAGTGGGAGTGAAAGCAGAAACAAAAAGAGCATATAGCATCAGGCCAGCCTCTGAGAGCTTCCAGTGAGAACATCCAAAGCAGGTAAGTGGCTAGAAGGAGCAGCATTATTGTTTGTGGAAGGTATGATCAGAGAAGGCATCTCTGCGAGGTGTCATCTGAACAAAGCCTGAAGATGTGTGGTGCCACAAAGCTCCAGGGAAAGGAACCCAGCAACTGTGAAGTGAAGTATGGCTGTCTAGCTGTAGAGTTTGCTCCAGGCCAGCATGGTTGGTGTGAAAGTGAGGACAAGAGGATAAGAAGCCCTGCTGGGAAAGTAGCCAGAGGCCAGTGAAGGGCCTTAAGCAGAGAGCAAGAACTTTGGAGGGAGTTCTGTAAGCACAAGAACACATAACTGTAATACCAAGAAGTAAGGTTAAAATACCGTGGTATGATAAGGATGAGAGACAATTTATTTCCCCAGGGGAATCAGACAAAGTGTGGGAGAGGAGAAACTCTAGACTGCAAAGCACTTCATTTTCTCTGCCCAAATGCTAACATAGACTATGAAAAGAGGCATAAGAAATTTCCTTTGCCTAAGTCAGAAATAAAGAAAGAAAACAACAGAGGAGAAAGCTCAGGTGAAGAATAGTTAGTACTATCTGATTTGACAACTAGAAAGTTACTGCACATGTCACAATAATTTTTGTCTCCAGTGATATATTTATGTGTTTAGATTTTTACTTAAAGGACACCAAAACTATATCTCAGTTGAATTTGGTTTATAGGGCCCATTGATCTTATGTCTGAATCAGTAATTTGAAATGTTTTGAACTGTCCTAAATATTAATCAATATTCACTCAGATATCAGCAAACTTTTTCTGAAGAGTACAACTTAACAAACACCTACAGAAATAAACATACTAGCTGTAGAAGACCTAGGAATTAAAGTCACTCCTAATTTTCTGGTCCAATAAAGAGAAATGCAGGCCTGGGAAGCAAATGTGCCTGCACTCTTGGTCCTAGACTTACTCTGGATACCAGGTTGAAGAACAGCAACTGGGATTGCATTTATTCTCCCAAGACTGCATGGCCTAGAGGTGAAGTGGTGGGCACTCAGAGTTGGAGCAGAATGAACATTTAAACCCAAGAATCTCTAACTCCAAAGTCCATCATCTTGTTCCTCAAGCTTGTTTAATTTCTAAAGCAAGAAATACTTCATTATCCAATGGAGTATTTAATCTGTGGGCAAATAATAAAGGATATAGTAAAAGAAATGAGCTCAATTTAAAAATTTAATAAAAAATGTGACTGAGATAAGTTTCTGCTTGATGTCACCAAAAAGACTGCCAAATGCACTCCAGTGAGATGATGGAGGTAGGCATGGTTTTTAAGCTAGGCTCTTTTGGTATCTAAGGACATGCAGGGAATACAAAGTGTGATGAAAAGATCTTAACAACTCAATAGAGCCACACCTTAATTAGTTCATTTTGATTCTAAGTGCAAACAAAGTCCCTCATGAAGGACTGTATGTTGGGTAAAACAGAAAACAGAATCCTCCCTGATGAGGAAAGGAGAGTTATACCCTAAAGTGGAATCAAGGGTGATGTGCAGGTGAGTGCCTGTCTGTGGGAACAGCTGCTAGGAGGAAGCTGTGGTCACCTGGTCATACAAACTCCTAGTTGAACGGAAACATTCAAGTTTTCACTCTCCAGAGGTTTTTCTCTGTTATATTTCCAAGGACTTACATTAAATTATGGTCTTAGCCAACATTTATTGCACAACCACTTCTGTAGAAGCCAGAAGAAACAGCATGTAGTATCTTAGCTCACTTTTTACAATAAGATTAAACGGTCTTAGCAAAATGGAAATAGACACTATTTATTTAGAAAGATCTAAAATTTTAGCAAATACTAATAAAATTTGTATGAGAACCAATGAGTTCCACTTTTGCTTATGCATGGTGACTTCCATCTCTAGAAAGACTGCCACTAGATAGGGTCAAGCATGGGCTTCTGAACCAGTTCTAGACTGTTCCATGAGGGCTTTCCAGGCAAACTCATGGTTCTGCCCACTCTTTAAATCAACATTAGCAATCTAGATTTAGTTTTTAATACACAGATAAGTAGCTGTGTGATTTCATTATGTTTCATACATTTATAAACTATAGCCTCTTCAGACATAAATTGAAATGAAACAAAGCATACTGAATATATAATAAAGAATACACACATACATATGCATTTTATACAAATATGCATTTTCTCTGTTTCTAAGATATTTATTATAATATTAGCTACAAATGTGTTGTAAAATAAGAAACATAAAGAAAAAAAGATGAGAATAGATTAAAGAACTGCCTACCTCATATTTTCTTTTGACCATTCTAACTTTTGCATAATATCACTAATAAGCAACCTGCTATGATAACATTTGTAAAAATTAAATAAAGTAAATCGATAAAAGAGATAAAGCGTAAGCCAGGCTCTATTTTTATAAAATGATAGCAAAGTAGATATCTCTAAGATTTTTTTTCTAAGTCCTAAAATTTTTGATAGTCTTTACCATGTTTGATCAATAAAGCAATTATACTTCATGAAATAAAGCAATAAAGATGATTCTTGAGTCACACAAATTAAAAAACAGAAGGCAAAATGTATCTGAAAGTTAAAATATCTGGAAATATCTTCAAAATATCTGAAAGTTAATGTTTGTCAGATGACTATCCATTCATATGCAGTAAGATATTGTGTTTTGTTTTATATATATTTACTTATAAAATGTAATTATTTTCATCTGATTATCAAGGATAATGGACATTTCTGTGAGAAGAGTTTAGTTTGAATCACATGAATAAATAAAATCAACTCTGATTTAAAGTAACACTCAGAAGTAGAAGATGATCTGATGCGATTGTCTGTACAAGTATCATCCATAAAATACAGGGTGAGTCCAGGCGCTGTGCGTCATTCCCAGGGGGAAGCATGCCTGCTCTGCCTCCTCCCCATAGGCACCCCATGCCAGGTGAGGGCTGTGATCTTCTGTGAAGGAAGCTGAGGTGTGGAGGAAAGCTGTGGAAATGAGTTACTGACTTTAGCCTCTTAGGAGGACAGCATTCAGGGGACCAGTGAGTAAATCTATTAAGTAAATAAAGGGTTTGAGGAGAATAATGGAGGCAGGTTAAGATACCTAGATGGGCAAAGTACATGTGAAGAAATCTAGAGCTTAGAGACTGCTGGGTGCCAGAGAAAAGTTTCAAGAATTGAGACAAAGAATTTGGAGTTTCCCAGGCTGTTTTAGGAAAAAAACAAAAACAGAAAGAGACAGAGGCTGGGGCTGTAGCTCAGCAGCAGAGCACTTGCCCAGCACCCATGAGGCACTGGGTTCAATCCTCAGCACCACATAAAAAATAAATAAATAAAATAAAGGCATTCTGTCCATCTACAACTACTAAAAATATTTAAAAAAACAAACAAAAATAGGAAGAGACAGTCATGTATCCATTGCAACTGTCAAGGCCAGACCCTCAAGCTTTTTTGAGTACAAGACCAACCATTTCTACATTCCAGGTGAAGAATAATTCACTTATTGATAAATAAATGCATAAGTAAATACATACATAAATAAATAACAGGAGTAGTAAGAGTACGTGTATTTTTGCTTTAGCAACAGGAGCATGGGTGATACATATTAAACCATATTATAAGTTTGCCTTAAAATCTATGAATTTGAAAATCATTTACACAAATTCTTAGGATGCATAACTGTAATCATAGGGTTAACCAAACAATCTGCAATAGACCACATTAATAATTGTTGAGCAAAATAAAATTTATAAGAAAATATGAAGCACAGTAAAAACAGAAAATCATGACCAAGAGAAGACAGCCAGTTATAAGTTATCTTTACCTAAATTCTAGGGATTCTAATTTCTGGAGTATAAGTACACAATATAGGAAGCTTATAATATTCCCAACAACATTTGGAAGTCAAACTTTTATAAAAAGTTTATTTAAATTTTTTGAAATAGCCAGTCAGCTTGATTTTAGCTAAATTTCAATTTTGGAACCCTTCATAATTCCCAGTTTTATATAATAATGAAAAATTTTGGAATATTGTAACATTTCTTCATAGCAGACAACTTTAGTTGAGCACTTACTTATGAGCCAGGCAGTTTATGAAATGCTCATTATTACATTTATGAGACAGATCTTATTGCCTTTATTTTATACAAGGGAACTGAGCCACAGAGAGTCACATAAATAAACAAATAGTAAAACTGGGATTCAGATCCAAGCATTCTGACTCCAGTTTTCATGTTTTTAACCACTAGACTGTATTTCCTTGAGAATTTGCCTTTTTTGATTCTTCCCAGACTTGGTTGGAAGACCTGTACCACTCGCCAGCAGAGTGCAGACCAAATTCTGAGAATCATTTGAAATCATGATGAGAGCTCAAAATAATGCAAGGCATTGAGGAGGCAGAGTGGAAGTCAGAGTTGGATTCTGTTGAAATTAAAGAATCAGCAGGCCTTGGTGACTGGCTGCCCACGTGGGTAGTGGAAGGGCAAAAAGAAAGTGAAGTCTCCGTATGATTTTTTAGAAAGAAAAAGAAAGTTAGGGAGGAACTAGAGTAAAAAGAGAAAAATCTGGGGTGGAGATGGAGTTCAAATTTAATACTGAGACTTCAGCATTCAGGCCGAGAAGCCAGGAGAGCAGCTTGAGAAAGGAGCAGGTGGTGAGTGAGGCAGAGTGAAGAGAGCTGCCCCTATACCTGCATTGCTGGCCCATGGCTATTACAGCTGAAATTGTTTCTACTTGAAAAAGACATGAGTGAGGAATAGATGTGAGGTGAGCAATGTTGGGGAGGATGGTCAACATAAAATGAGAACCATCTTCCTGGAATGCTGGGGTATGAAATCAAGAAAACAAAAATATAGGACCAGAGAAAATTAAAAGGCTCCTTCTCAGACCTGAAATCCCCCAAGGGTGCTGATCAGTGTCTTGTCTGCCATTCTTTGTTCAGAGAGCCTCCACTTGCCAAAACATTGTCATTTCCATAAAAGCATGCATCTTACTGATGCTGTGGATTTTAAGGAGCCCAGCACAATGTGAGACTGTCAAATTAGTCAGGGATTCCTCTCATTCTGACAGAAGTTGAGGGATTCTCTCACAGATGACATGGGTGCTTCAAGGTCTACGGTTCAAGCTCATTAGACTGGCTCAACATAAGACACCTCATTAACACACTTCAAGCCAGCTCCATCCCAAGGTGTCGAGGGAGGGAAGCACAAGGAGGGAGAGAGCAAAACAAACCCAAGAATGGAGAACACTTGCACAAGTGTCTGCAACTAGTTATTAGTCATGTCAGCCTAATCGGATCAGAGGACTCCTCAGACAAAAGAATAAGGGATTTTGGTTGGAAACTCATTAGAATTTAGAGTGTTTAATTTCCTCCTTAACTTTAAGTGGCTAGAAAGGCAAAAATAAAGAATATGCCAATAAAATAGAGGTTATAAAAACCTTTAAAATCAAAAAAGTCTGAAATTGCTGAAATCTAAAATATTTTAGGATGTTTTTCCCTAAAATTATTTGTAGTATATTCTATAAAATAAAATTAAGAAGATTGTTTAAAAAAACAAATCTGGCTTGAACTAAAAGTAATGACCAGATAGATTTAGAGATGGTGACTGAATTCTCCAAACTAAAATAAAGAAAATAGTTTCCTTTGGAAAACATCATCAAAATAATTTCCTTGTAAGTATTACTTTTCATTTACATAAAGCATGTCCTCCGAGGCCTGAGAATAATTAGAATTCGATGTAGCTGTAGCAATGATTAATTCACTTATCTTTATTTAGCTTTCAAATGTCTGCAATGACAGGACTAAGATGTGAGGTGAGCAATGTTGGGGAAGGCGGTCAACATAAAATGAGAACCATCTTCCTGGAATGCTGGAGTATGAAATCAAGAAAGGCTGGAATTCAAAATCACAATTCAAAACCAACAATGAAAAGCAAAATACTTACGATGTGGCACTTCCAGGGGATGTCCTGTTACATCACACCAGCCAATGGGGTGAATGTCAGGGCTGTCTGCCTCCTGCCAATAGTCATACTTATGGTCCCAACCATCAAAGTGAACCTGTTGACATGATTTTTAATAATTAATATTTTACTTAGTATTGTAGTATTCATATATTAATACTTTTTAATATTTTTAGTTGTAGATGGATATAATACCTTTATTTTATTTATTTATTTTTCAGTGGTGCTGCGGATCAAACCCAGTACCTCACATGTGCCAGGTACACACTTTACCACTGAGCTACAATCTGGTACCTTCCTGTATTATTTTAAAACAAATTTCTGAAGCTGAGAATGAAATTTTATTAATTGCACCTTGCAGCTGAAACAATATTTAAAATGTGCTATCCCATAGCCTTCTGATTTATCCAACAAATGATGTTGTAGCAATTCCTCAAAGAAATTAAAGAGGTTGGGAAGTAAAATAGTTGTCAGAGATACATTAGAATTAACAAACAAATCACATACTGCTGTTGAAGTGACACTTCCTATCCTGAGCACCTGTCCTGTCGGCCACTGGAAGCCATGTCACCATTGTAACAATAACAGTCACCAAATGGAGACCAGTGCAAGACTTATACTGATAGGAAAGGTGTGGATTAAATTATAAGGGAGCAATAATTTCCTAAATCCTCACAAATAAGGAGAGACTGGTGAAACAATGGAGGCAAGAGAGGAGATAAGCCCTGTTACTGGGATAGATGGATTTTAACAGCTATCTAGATAACTACTAAAGGACAAAATGCAAAGTGTCAGAAAATCTTCTGAGGCAGGAATTGCAGGCAGCAATCTGCTTGGTAGGGCTCCAACAAGGCTCCTTTATCATTGCTTTATATAGCTGGGCCAGACATATACACACAACGCACATGTGTACAAGCCTAAGAATAATTAAAATAGAGTCCAATTTATGAATAAAAATCAAATTCTTCTTTAATATAACAAATACTATGTTCATCAAGTTTCATATTTGGATGGAAAAGTCCATTTTTGTGTATAAATAAGAATGAAAAGACTTCATTATTATAGAACACTACTTATTCTCTTATGTTTTCTAGTTTTAATTACCAATTAAATTAAGAATCTATTCTTTTCAATGCCAAAATAACCCACATAATGTTTTGAAAATCATATTTTGAATTAATAAAATCATATTTTGAATAAATACTATCACTATATAAATCAATGGGAATATAAATCTATTATTCTGAATACAGGACCAAAAAAAAGCAAAACTGTATGTATTGGGTCTTAATATTTTCCTGAAGATTCACCTTTCGAAGCAAGTACTTGTCAAAGTGTGGCACCTAGGTCAGCAGCTTCAGTATAATCTAGACAAGCATTAGCAATGCAGATTCCTGGGCGTTACTTCAATCCTTCCAAATCAGAAACTCCACACACAGAGTGCAATGCAGGGCTGGTGAAGTTGCAGAAGCCTAGAGAACTGGATAAGGAACTACAAGAAGGGCCTTCAAAGATATGAGGTTTGTTCACAAGACCCTGGTTTGAAGGCTGCACTGCACATATAAGAAGGCACTTCTGTGTGGCCAACAAGAATAGCTGATATAGACCTGACAGTGAAATCAAGACAGTATGAATCACAATCTGCTGGGAGAAGAGAGACTAGAGTGGAAAGACCTCAGTGATATCTTGAAAATGTGACCAAAATACCCTAAAGGACTCAAATTGGAGGGAAAGAGCCATGTCCTAGAGTAAGAGCTACTCTAAATCATCAAATCCTATAAAGGAGTAAAATCAAGCCTCAATAAGATTAAGAATGACTAGCAATTAACTGTCTGATGGACCAACTCTACCCTCTTTAAAAGGTAAATAAATGTCCCCACTGTATACTACTTCATTCATAATGTCCAACATACAAAAAAATCATTAGACATATAAATAAGCAGGTTAATGTGAACCACACTCAATTTTTTAAGGAAGCAGTAAACAGAAACAGAGCCAGAGATGACCCACATGCTGTAATTAGTAGACAAGGACTTTAAAGTTGCTTTTAAAATATGTTAAAGAACTTAAACACAAAGTTCTTAATGAACAAATAGAGAATCTCAGCAGAGAAATGGAAACTACAAAAGAGAAACAAATGGAAATTTTAGAATTGAAAAGCAAAATGTCTGAAATTAAAAGATGCTGGATGGGTATAACATCAGATTAGAAATAGTAGCAAAATAGGTGGGTGATCAAGAAGACAGACTTAGAAACCATTGACCTGAAGAACAGTTAACAAATATGAGAGTTCAATAGTGAATAAAGCCTCAGGCACTTGTGAGAAAATATAAACTCTGGAAGCCAGAAATAAAGTACAGGGAAAAGATATAGCGGGAATAATTATCAAACTATCCAAACACAGAAAGAATGATGGTCACAATCTAATTTGGCCAAAACCACCAATTTATAAGTTTAAAAAGAATGGGAAAACCCAGGCATAATAAATACAAATGACATCCAAACCAGGTAAATTATAGTGAAAGATACGAATCTTAAAAGCAAACTTGGCCAACTTTATCAGGAACAGTGGAGGCAGAATCAATGAAATGACATTTGTCAGTCCAGGATTTAAATGCTACAAAAATAGTTTTCTAAAATAATCAAAAGAAAACTTTAGATAAACCAAAACAGAAAAACAATTGCCTTGATTTGCATTCCCTTTAGTTTGAAATGGGTGATTCATATGGAAACTAATACACAGAAATAAATGAAATGACAAATGTGTGGGGAAATATGCAAGGCTAACTCAGCATTCTAACTGTAATTAACTGATCCAGTACATAACAGAATAAGGAAGGAAAAAATCTAGTCATATCCCTGGATAGAAAATACTTGACAAAGTTTAATATACAATGACAAACATTCTCAGCAAACTATAAATAGAGGTGGAGTTCCCTCAGTTTGACAAAGCAAGGGCATCTATGAGAGACTTAAAGTTAATATTGAATTCAATGATATTTTTATTTAATGCTTTTCCCAAAAAATCAGCAATGAGGCAAATTTATCTTTTCTTACCATGTTTATTCAACAATGTAAAACTCAAAAGATCAAAACCTTAAGATACAATTATCATGAAAATGGGATAGTCAAGGATTGATCAACACACAGAAAGCATTACTCATACAAGAAAAAATTAAGTGGTGGCACATGCCTGAAATCCCAGCAGCTAGAAAGGCTAAGACAATAAAATCCTGAGTTCAAAGCCAGGCTAGGCAACTGCAAGGCACCAAGAGACTCAGTGAGACCCTGTCTCTAAATAAAATACAAAATACGGCTGGGGATGTGGCTCAGTGGTCCAGTATCCCTGAGTTCAATACTTAGTACCAAAAAAACAAAAAAGAAGAAGAAGAATAAATTAACAAATTCAGTATTTTATCAGAATAAGAAATTCCTGTTTTATTTTTAATCATCAGCTTAAAAAAAGAAAAGGAAGAGCAAGCCACAGACACTAGCAATCAATTTATTGGTAAAATGATGACTAAAAGTGCAATTGAAAGTGAGAAAAAGGTTAAATAGATGCTTCCAAATTTCACAAATGATTAAGCAAAAAAAAAAAAACTTTAACATTCTTCTCAGAAAACATAAAAGGCAACATTTCTGCATACCCACCAAAATGACTTCAGTGACTGACATCATCAGTTACTGGTGTGGCTGTGGATCTCCTAGAACACATATCAGTGGTAGAATAGGTATAATAGTGTATAATCACCTTGGAAAATGAACAAGACAGGCCAAACCTGGAGAAGTCATGCCCATGCATTTCAGCTACTGTGCTGGACCTGTGAAACTTACTATTTTGGTTTTAGGTCTAAAACCAAAAAAATAAAATAATAATATCTTTCTCAAAGTTTCCCTGAGAGCAGATGCAATTTATTTTATGGATTATTAATCAACATGCATTCTTATAATCATTAAGAAATATTAAGTTATCTTTTCAAGACTATACATAATTACTTATGATAATACTCCTCCTAATCCACTGGTGTGACACCCCTTTCACCTGCAAGGCTGCCTTAACTTGAAAAAACAATCTGCATCCATATGCATCCTTCTGAAAGAGACTTTCATTATTTGGGGAATTCATAATTCTGGAATAAAAATACAATTTAAAAAATTCTAACCAGATGCTCAAATTAATAGAGGAGATTGACATTTGAAGGATATTTATTTATAAAGAGTCCTTTTGTACAGGAAAGAACCATTTTGAAAAGCAAATCAAATCCAGCATCACATTTCACATATTTATGGTTTTTCACATATTTGGGATTGCATGAAGTAAATACACAGATCTTTCTTGCTTCAGTTTTGATAAACTAGAAAACAAAAGTCAGATCACTGAATCAAACACCATTTCAAGTGCCCATCTTTAAAGATAGTAATGCTTTCTGGTGGTATTAACATCAATATATGTTAGATATCAATGAATGGAAAATGACTTGGAGATTCAAGAATTAAATTGGCATGTGAAAAACAAGGACTGACTCCTTAGTATAAATCCAAAGCTGTTAATCTGGCACTGTCTTTCTGCTTTGCCTGGTCATGACCACTGGGAGTTGTCCTTGTCTCCTTGAGGTTTGCCCCTTGGCCTCAATCACCTCTGATGCCTGCATGGATCTCAGCACTGCAGCTCACACATGGTAAGGGCTCAAAACCCCTCATCTGAATAAGATGTGGGAGAGTAACCGTATCCTCTTGTTTGGGCATTTGGAAGATAGAACAGTTAATAATTTAGGAATGCTGGGGCAAAATGTAATTGTCACAGTTTTGTTAATCTAAGTGATTATTACTTGTTTTTGCCTGTTAAATGGTTTTTAATTTTTAATTTCCACTTTAACAGGCTTATTGAATATGTGTTTTATTGTCAGGGTCTTTAAATCTATTGTAAATGCTATAGTGAAAAAATTATAAGCATGGTGTTAATGTATTTAGATACAACCTCTATTGTATCTGAACTCTTCCATCTTTAATTTAATACATTTTCAGTTAACTAAATTGAGCCTTAACTTTCATTCTAGGAAGAAAATTTGTTTTAACATGTAATCTTGAGATCTATTACCCATAGCTGTTGGTGCTAATAAGATAATGATTCAACTTCTTTCCTGTGACGCAGGGCTATGGGCTCTGTGAGGGATGCCACTAGGCACCATGGTAGAACCAAGGCCAGAATGCTTGTGCCCTGCCTTTATAGAACACCAACACAATTCAAGAGCGAAAGTGCAGCTATGGCAGGCGAGGTGCTTTGATTTTGTGTACACAGTTGTAATATGTATATAACATATATAGCTACAAAATGTACATAATATATATAAATCTTCTCATTTAATGTCCAGAGTAAGTTATTTTAATATATGATGAACAGGAGAGGTTAAGAGGCTTAGCATGATCACATGGCCACAGCAAATGGTAAAACCAGACTTAAGCTAATAGTTTTCTGAGAACATACATACATTGTAAGGATATTTGGAGCTATTGTTGAAATCTCTAATAGCAGTTAAGTTAGATTTTTAAAAACAAAAAAGGAGTTCTCATAATACAAATAATATGATGCTAAATAATACAGGGATGCAGTCCAGAACTACTCGACCTTTTGGGCATTTAACATAACCTGCACACTGAGCTTTGTTGCTCATGTGTCTATCCAGGCAAGGCATAGGGCAAAGGATTGTGAAGGAAAAGTACATATCTACTCTTAAGAATTTTCATTCTTGCTTATTTTTTCATGAGGCTACTGAGAAATGCTAGGATTTAATGTATTTAAATGGACATGCCCACCATTTCCAAGTCATCAGGACTTCAACACCCTCACTCTGCCCCAGGCCTCCTGCAAAGCCACCTGTCCCTGTGTTCCTTCCTCACCACTGCTTCCACTCCCTCCATAAATCATTTAAATTATTTCAATTCCCCCTCCCTCCCTGCTAACCTCTTCCCAAACCTATTCACTCTTTCACAAATTGATTACTTCCATCTTCCTTCTAGTCCATTTCCCTAAGTATTACAGGAAAAAAAATTTTTAAGCACTAAATTAGAAAATGAATAGTTTTTACTATAGTTATTCTAAACTTCTTTTTAGTTTTCAAGGCCATTTCCCAAATTCTTCATATTTCTTAGTGCAGTGGTTTTCAAAATTTAGTTAAGGAAAGTATCAACCATCTCCTCAAAACCATCAACATTTTCAAGTATCATCATGGCAACCAAGTGGTTAATCCACGGCACTGGCTATCAAACCCACAGTTCTATTTAAAGCAATCAAGAATGACAACTTTGTTTTTTAAAGTCATAGCCCCTTTTTCCCCCCATCTTTGAAAGACAACAAACCAAGAAAAACAGGTTTGAGGCCTGCTGCACAGGACATGCAATTCCAGATGTCTCCATTTGTGACAAGTGAGTCTATACAAGTTTCCATTTTTCCATTTCTATGGTTACAGTTATAACAAATACAATTAGTTTTCCCCAAAGGAGGTGTTTTCCCCAGGAGATTCCCATAAGAAATGAAAATGCCAAGTTTCTAATAGAATCCCCAGGGTTTTAGTTCTTGTTAAGAAATCTTTAAGTATTTCATCAGAGTTAAGCAGAACAGCCACATTTGGTGATCCATGGCAACACGTCTGTTGTTAACTTCTCAGGAAGAAAAAACTCCCTCATAAGCAATGTAAGGACAAATAATCTTAAAACCAGTTTATGATTATAACTAACATAAATATTTTCATAAGCTCTGCCACAGAGTTTATAAAACAGTCTGAAGCACTGGAGCAGCAAAGTGAACACTAACACCAACACTGCACCTGCCCTGTTCATTAGAGGCCGTTCTTCCACCATCATTCACTATGCTACTGCTGCTCCTTCTGCTCAGGCCACAGCTCTTGAGGTGGAAATGATTTCAATGTGCTCTCAACTTGTCCTGAGATTCTGAATTTCCTCTCTGGATCTATCTATGTGTTTATATTCCACCAACTCAAAAAGGATCTGAGCTGTTTATGATAGAAGAAGACAGGACTTCTATGAAGAATGGTGAGACACGAGGACTGTGAAAAGGAAAAACGGCGGTCATATCTAGAGGGAACACATAATTTATTGTCCAAATAGATGTTTCTGAAAGTGAAAGGGAGCATTGCTAATAATTAGACAATTCCAGCAATTGGATTCATTCCAACAATTAGATGAATTTAGGACCCTCCAGGAAAGCTAGGAGTGATGACTCTAGGGAGTCTACGCCCAAGATTTCTGTAAATAAACATTCAATTCCCAGTAAACCAAAGGCACAATTCCCATTATCATGTGAAAATCTATACTATGGTTAATTGAAATTTGCAAAAATTTCCCCTGACAAGAATTAATTATACATTTATATACAAAGCACTAAGATACAATGGAAAATATGATATAGCACATGGATAATGATTTATATAATTACATAATATGTCTATGGGTAATATCAGCAAAATAGAAATATACATACAAATATGCTTAGGAACAGAATGTATCTTGAGCACTATTTATAAAATGCTTGAAGTCATAAGTAGGTGACCTATTTTTTCTTTACAAATAGCTTACCTAATTAATTTACCAATTTTACCATCAACAAGTTCTAAATTGATAATTTCTATGAGTTTCTGATCCTTTAAGAATGTTTTTTTGCCCTGAATTACATATGTCCAAGTATTTTGACTATTATTTGAGGACAGAAACTCTAACTTCTAGTCTTTGTCTCCAGGATCAGGCCGAATCTGGAGCACACTTATTGAAGCATTTTAACTTTCTTTTTGTTCAACAAATGAAGAAATTAGTGCATGTAGGAATTCAAGTATGGCCATTCAAATTAGGCAAACATTACCAAACAAATACATCAAAGGTCCCACTGAATTTTAATCCAGATCTCTCTATTCATTTATTCTATAGATCTATCTTTTGAACTACCAACATTTTTTCAAGAAACATGATATTCTAAAATGCATGAAAGTGTCTGAAATCCTTTTAAACCATTTATTCTTCTAGAATACAAAAGTAGACGTAAACTCCTCTTGGTTATAATGACTAATACACAGTGGATAAATAGAAATTTGGGTCTAACTAGAATTGTGACCAAGCTGATTGAGGGAATGGATGAAGAGAAAGAAAAGTGCACATGCAAAGAGGCAAGGAGAAAAAAGAGAGCTTCACCCACATCTCACACCACAAGAACCCCACAGATACCGCAGACACTGCAGAACGAGCCCATGTTTAGAGTCCTGGGGATAAACATGATAAAAATGAGCTAAACTGAGTACAAGCAAATCCCTCTGCAGAAGGGAAAATGTGTGAGTGTGGGGGGGGTCCTTAGGACAATGCCTCATCATGAAATTTGTATAATTATATTTTGTGCTCTGTGTGTGAGACACTGATAACACTAAAAACAAAGTTTTCAATATAGGTAAATTAGTTCATCTGTTGCTAGATGAGAAATACAGGGAAAGAAATAGGGTTTTGAATTTATTTGGTCTGGTTTATTTTGTTGTTCAAGGGTATATATAATGAATTCTATTTGATCATATTAAATTGAAGTTCCCACAAGAAACTCAAATGAAAATGTCCAGTAGACAAATGAAAATTCATTCCTGGATCTCACCTGAGATGGAGAGGCACAGGTGCAGGTGTGGCAAGGTCACGCCTGCAGAGGAAGGGAGTGAGGCCTGGACAGAGAAGCACGCAGCACAAGACACGAGATCCTAGACTCTGCCCCTAGACTTCAACTGTGCCAAGGAAACACTTTTTCAGATAAAATCAAAGGTCTTTAATCTCTGGTTTCCAATTGGGTTCTAGCCAATGAGAAGTATCAACAGGACTTAGGAGGGCGAGAGAAGAGAGGGATTGGGAATTGATCCCAGGCCCCTCCTCTGCAGGACCGCAAGCTGGCAGCAGCTTCGTTCCCACCAGTGGCCACAGCTCCTGCCTCTTTCTCCAGCAGTTCAGTTTGCTCCTCCTTTACCCAGCCCCACTCTTCACTGGCTTCTTCCCATTCTGCCCAAAATGTTGTCAACAGCCCTTTATTAAACTCTGTATGCCCTCTATTTCATGCAGAACCCTGACTGATATATAAGTCTGCAAAAAAATCCTGAGGAATCCTATTAAAAAGTGACACAGAAGTAAGAAGCAATAATAAACTTTAAAAAAAGATGGAAAATCAAGAGAGAATAGTAAAGCAGCAGTTTTGGGAGGCTATTTTAAAATGGAGGTAATGTCAGGAGAAATCACACTGCCCACAACAGCAAAGTGACATGAAAGTTTTACTGACTCAGTCAGAAAAGTGAATAGGTGGTAAGAATGGCCGCAAACGAAAAACACTCTTAACAACCTTGATGATAAAAATAGTGGGAGTTTCCTTAGGAAGGATGTATGTAGGACAGCAGAAACCACCACAAGTTAACGGAAGATCCTGCCTGGAGGGAATGAAGATGGGGTTGAAGAGATGGGGCAGGAATGGGACAAACAAGAAAAAGAGTTTCAGGAAAAAGTGTCAGCTTTGTCTGAGGCACAGAAGACAAATCGAGTCTAGTAAAGCTATAGGCACAAGAAAATGAGGCATAATACAAGGTGGCTCCCAGTTTCTCAGGCAAATAGGAGATAAGGTGTCCTGTGCTGAGGTAAAGGGTAGTCCCAGAACAGAAAGGCAAGTAGGGAGGTATGGACAGCAGACTGTGCCCTGCTCTGAGTAACTCTATGATATAAAGAACAGCAGTTTTCAGGCTGGGCCTAAACCTGAGTGACTCCATTTTATAAAGCACTCATTTGCCATAAGTTACTCTACTTTGAGTTTACATGCTGAGGTGGAATGACTCTGTACTTTGTACAAGTAAACAACCACCACCTGCCTGGCACAACCATAAGGCACAAACTGATAAATAAATTCATCATGCTCCTAAGAATGACCACCTGTGAACTTATTAAATTAACTGGAAGCACATGGATGCCTGGGAGCATCAAACACATACTGGAAAAACCAGGCCCATGAGTTTGTCAACACACTGACATAGAATGAAGCAATCCCCTCACTCAAGGCCCATGAAAGAAAGGGCACTCCAAAACTGGACCTGGTAGCATCCTGACCCCTCTGCCTGGTCACTTCTTGCCATGATCCTTGCCCAAGAAAATTGCCACAGTAAGGAACCTCCAAATCTCTGTCCTTAGGCTTCCACAGAGTGTTGGTTCTCCTGCCCACGATGATCACACAAGTCCCACCCCAAGCTGACATCTCAAGCTGACACTATAAGTTCACAACAGTGAAACTGCCTCCATATGGACCTTGGTTTAGAATAAGTTCCTGTGCTTAGACAGGTCTGCACCCTGAACAATTCTTCTGGCTGGTTCATAATCTTATCTAACCATCTATAGCTACTGCATTCTTATCTGTTCTCTGTCTTTGCACTCAGTTCAGCCTCCTGAACCCCTGTGGCTTCCTTGACCCTTTCTTAGCCTTTCTGTGACATACATATTTGTTCAGAATGTGATGCTTGATTTAGTGTTAGAGATTTTTGAAATTAAGATTGGAATAAAAGAACTTGCAATTGCTTACACATATAGGTGAATTGCCACTGATGAAAGTGGTGCAGCCTGTGAATTTATTGTTATTCATTAAATTCTGACATTGTGGAAAGACACAAACATGTTTGGCCTACCTTAATGGCACAGCTAGCTCTCAACAGCAGGGCAAATTACAAATCAGCCAAGGCACTCTTCTTTTAGTTGGTGAATAAAGGTCCAGAAGGCCACACAGAGATGTGGCACTGAGGGAGTGGAAAGAGCAGCAGACAGTGCGCTAGTTATGCACTTTCAGTTTGCTCTATACAGGAACAGGCTGGGGTGGCTGACAGAGCTGGGGGCTGGGCAGAGGTAAACAGGGGAATCTGGGGTCTATATGAGCTGTAGAGCAAGGGAGGCAGCTGAAAGAGCTAAACAGGAGGCTGTGCTCAGAAATGTGATTTCAGAGTCTGAAATCTTAAAGATGGAGCTGTCATGTGTGACGCCAAGACCTTCGATAAGATGGGGACAGGTGTCAGAGGCAGGATGATGTCTATGAACTTGGCCTCAACAGTTTGTTGCCTTCTCTGCTCTTCTCTGAGTGTAAACAAGGTCTGTTTAGGAAACTGTATTATCTTCTATTCATACTCAGGGTAGATGCTTCTGAGATCAAGCTGCTTGATTTTAGCAAATATATTTGAGGTGTCATTTTTTAATGTTTTGTTTAGCCTCTTTTACTAAAACAAATTTGTACATCACTACAACATTATCAAATTCAAAGCTTTTCATCTAAAATGTCAAATAATAGATAGAGACCTTGGCTCTATTTCAACAATAAAATCTATGTCTATGTTCCATTTACATAGTGATTATATTGATGTCCTGTGAAGTACACTAGGTCATTAAAATAAATACATATTGCTCCTAAGTAACAAGGGGATTGAGCTTAGAAGTGAGTTATAGATTTAAAATTCTGCACAAATTGCTCATGTTTACATGTACTATACCCTCTGAAACAGGTAATTTATCCATTTGACTGCAAGGGCCTTCCATTTTTCTTCATGTACAGTTGAGTAATTACCTCAACCAGAACAAAGTGTTTGGAAATGGATTAAATTTCTAGAGAAAATAATGTTCAATCCAGTAAATAATTTTAAGCAAGGGAAGAGAATGAATGTTTGTAATTAAAATGTTGGTTTATGTTTGCTTACATTTTTTCATAACTCAATGTCAGAAGTCTAAATTATTTTCAATTAAATTATACTTTCTTCCCATAGAGCTCTTGGTACAGAAGAGAAAAAGCAAACCAAGAAACCCATTTACATCCTGGCTTCTGCTCTCAAAAATGTTGCATCCATGAGAACTAAACATAAAGTGAATTAAAATTATGAGACACAGGCCTATTCACTTTGACACATATGTTCCTAAATATTTCACATCTATCAATTCATTCTCTGCCTTTCTTCCACTTTTCTGCCTTGGAACTCCTGCTCCTAAAGTGTGAAGTCAGAAATTACTGCCCATTGCAAAGATCATACACAAGCCCCCATCAATCTCCACTGGTATTATAAGTAGCTTTTTTTGTTTCCAATTATATGGATAATTATTATAAATATATTTTAATATTATTTATATACATAAAGTTATAGGCCTGGTATAATACAATTAAAAGTTTAATTCAAAAGACAAGATAGAAATGTTCAGTAGCTATATGTAAAAATACTGAATATCAACAATAATCAGGGAAAGAAAACCAATAGCACAATGAGATATCAAATCACCCAGGTGAGAATTGCTATTATCAAAAAGAATAAAGATAACAAGTGCCAGCAAGGATGTGGTAAAAAGGGAATCTTTGCACACAACTGATAGGAATGTAAATTATCACAGCCCCTATGGAAAACTGTGTGGGGTCCCTCAGAAAAATCAAAACCAGAACTACATATAACCCAGCAGTCCCACTACTGGTATATATATCCAAAAGGCATGGGATCAGCATGTGAAAGAGACGTCTGCAGCCCCATGTTCATTGCTACACTTTCACAATAGCTAAGAGTTGGCAACAAGTATCCATCGAGTGATGAATGGATTAAGAGAGCTCAGGACATATGCATAGTGGAATACCATTTAGCCATAAAAATGAAACCTTGTAATTCAGGACAACATAGTGGAACTGGAGATCCATCATGTTAAATGAAAAAAGCTAGTCATAGAAGGACAAATACCACATTATCTCATTCACATGGAATGTAAAAATGTTGATCTCACAGAAGTTGAGAGTAGAATGGTGTTTACAAGGGATAGGGAGGGTACAGAGAGAGAAGGATGGGGAGAGGTTGATCAAGTCAGCATTAGACAGGAGTCAAGAAGTTCTGGCGTGCTGTTTCGAAGCAGAATGACTATAGATAACAATGTACTATATATTACATAAAGTCAGAAGAAAGGACTCTGAAAGTTTTCACAATAAAGAAATAATTTTTGAGGAGTTAGATGTTTAGCCTTAGTTAAACATTACACATGTATTAAAACATGACACAGTACCCCATTAATAATTATAATTTGTATGTGTTGATTAAAAAATAAATTCATCTTTTAAAGAAAGTCTAATTGCCCATTAATAATTTAACTCTGCAATTCATATTTTAGGGAGTTCTGCTTCTGGATAGGATGTTAAATCGACCAGTTACGAGTATTAGAACTCCAAAATGTCTTTGAAACTAATTAAAAAACTGTAAAACCATATTTTATAACAATTATGAATGTCAAGAAGTCTGAATGATCTGACTCGTGGGGAAGGAGAGTGCTTTCCCATGTGAGCAGGGAGATGGGCTGTGACCTCCGCCTCAGGGGCACTTGCTAAATTTGTGCCTGAGGAGCCGGGAATCAGCTTCTGCTGGAGTTGTCACAGACAGCTCTGTGGCTGGTGAGACATGGCACTCTGGGTTGTGGGGAAAGCCTAGACACTGAGCTGCTGTGGATAAGGTGGAGGAGGGCAGGGGTGCAGAAGCCCAGGGGAAGGTCAGGTACCCCAGAGATACCTCTACCCTCTCCTGGTCCTGGGAACACCAGCTGGAGGGCCTGGGATGCATAACAGAAATATTATCTCTCAAGGTATCTGAAACCAAAGAAGTACTAAAACTAAACCTGCACCTGCCCCAGATCAGCCCAGTTCTTAACTGGATCAAACTGCATTAGTTTCTCAAGTCTGTTCTAACAAATTACTGCAAACTTGATGGGTTAAATAAGAGAAATGTATTCTTTCACAGTTTCAGGGGCCAAATGTTTGAAAGCAAGAGTATGGCAAGATTGTATGCTCTTAAAAAATTCTAGAAAAAAAATAGTTTCTTGTCTTTTCCAGCATCCTGTGGCACGAGGTATTCCTTGGCTTGGAGCCACATCACTCAGTCTCTGCCTCCATTCTCCCTGTGGCCTTCTCCTGGTGTCATGTCTTCTCTTATCATTGGATTTAGAGTGCACGTGTGTAATCCAGGATAATCTCATCTCAGGATCCTTAACTAAATTATACCTTCCCAATCCCGGGATCTGGGAGTAAAGAGATGGACTCATTATAGTCCTGAGAACAAGATGCCTAACATAAGAAAAGTCATGATCCTTTCTGGGAGGAAACAGTATCTACTTGAGTCTCTATGGTTCTTTCATACACAATATCCAGCACACATGAAAAAATATGAAACTTGCAAAGAAAAGAGATAATGAGATCTGTAATCAAGAGAAAGCACGGCCAATAGAGGCAAAACAAATGACTCAGATGTGGAAGTTAGCAGGAAAGGCTGTTCATTATTCTACACATGCTTAAAAATGGGGTGTGTGTGTGTGGATAAATTGTATGAAAAGACAGAGAAATTTAACAGAAAAATGGACTACTTATAAAAGAAACGAATGGATATTCCAGAATTAGAAATTCCACATCTGACAATGACAATTAATTGAAGGGATTCTTAACAGCAGACTGCAAACAGCAGAAGAAAGACCTGGTGACGTAAAGAACAGGAAGGACAAAGGAAAAAAATTATCTGAATGAAAGCACAAAAAATGAATAAAAAATAGAACAGGTTTCACAAGACCTGTTTTAAAGAGAGCTCAGGACATATGCGTAGTGGAATACCATTTAGCCATAAAAATGAAACCCTGTCATTCAGGACAACACAGAAGATCATCATGTTAAATGAATTAAGGTAGTCAGAGATGGACAAGTAAGTACCACACGATCTCACTCATATGTGGAATGGGAAAATCATGATCTCATAGGACTCACAGAAATTGAGAGTAAAAAGGTGGTTACCAGAGGCTGAGGAGGGGAGCGCAGGGGAGAAAGCAGGGAAGGATGAGGAGTATTAGGACTCAAAAATGTCTTAGAAACTAATTAAAAATCTGTAAAACCATATTTTAGAACAGTTATAAATGTGTAACCATTATCTCATAAGCAAAAGAGACAGAAAATGAGCAGAATCAATGTTTGAAGTAGTAAAAGCCAGCAATTTCAAAATTCACAGTGAACATCAACTCACATATTTAAGAACCCAAATCAATTCCAAATATGAAGAGTGAGAGAGAGGGGATGGTGGGAAGAGAAATGTCCACACAGCACATTCAAGGTGGACTGCTAACATCAAGGACACAGGGACTGCAGGACGGAATGAAAGGAAAGACTCAACTACATCTGGCTTATAAATGCTTAAACAGACAGTTTGAAAATAAAAGTGTTGTGCCATGGTTGCTAGCTGTGATGAGACATTTAGAATTCATTGGTAGACTTCTAAACAATCATTCACTTATTTATTCAACCAATATTAGTTATATATTTATGTTTGGGGCTATTTTAGACACTAGGAAAATATAAATAAACAAAACAGGGGGAAATTTTTTTGAAGCTTAAATTCTACTAAGGATAATTAGGTATTATCAAATAGGTGGATTTTTTAGAATAAAACGTAACAAAAAGCTGGAAAAATTAGTACTCAGGTATAGATCAGTAGTAAAACACTTGTCTAAAATGTGTGAGGCCCTGAGTTCAATCCCCAACACCAGAGAGGGAAAGTTTGGAAAAAAGTAGAGCAGAATTAGGGGGAGTAGGAGTGTAGGAATAGAACATTGTTGAAGTTTAAAGTGGGAACAGTAGCCTTAAAGGTGGTAACAGAATTAGACATATGGATCTATGGGGCAAAATACCATAGGCAAAGAGAACACAAAACAGCTAGTGCAAAGATCCTGAGGCACAGAGCAAGCACTAGAGAGAGTAGTAAGAGCTACAGTCTCAGAGATGACACTGGTAGGCTGTGTCTATGGACTTCAATTTTACTCTTGGGAGAAACAGAGAGGCACTAGAGAGTTTTGAGCAGAAAAGTAGCATTTGTTCTTTACAAGAATCACTCTGGCTGCTGCATTAAGACTCCTGAGAGCCATGAGTGGTGATTGGAAGCTGGAAAACCAACAAGGCAGTACTATAATGACGATGGTGGCCAGTACCAAAGTGGAATGAAGGGAAATGGGGAGCAAGTAGCCTGCTTCTGAACACATTCCAAAGTCTATGTCCACAGGCTGCTGATGAATGTGAGTATTCATTGTTACAGAAAGAGAAGCATCAAAGATGACACCACACCTTTGTCCTGAGCAATGGGCAGAATGGAATGGCCAATGCCTGAGTCAGAGAAAGCAATTTAGAGACAAGATGAGGCGCTCAAGTTTGGACAACTCAGCTTTGAGATTTCCATTAGACATCAAATAGGCATGTCAAATAGGGAGACTGACAAGGAGTTTGCAGTTCATCAACAGTCCATAGGTGACATTTAAGGACCTGCCATTTGATGCAATCACAAAGGGAGTGAATATAGTTGAAGAAAAAAGAGAATCATTGACAAGCCCTGGTTGGAGAGTGAGGTGAAATCAATAAAAATCAATAAATGGAGTCTGAGAGGAGCTCTCAGTGAAGGAGCAGAAAAACTAAGAGCATGTTGTGCCCTGAAAGCCACATGAAGAATGTGTTAGCAGAAGTAGTGACAAGTCTTTCAAAGAGATTTCTTTTAGATAGAAGCAGAAAAATGAATGGAAAGGTAGAGTGAGGAAATGGTTTTGCAGATGTCAGAAATAACACCATATTTGTTGGTTGATGGAAATTACCCTGGAAAGAGAAATCAGATGATAGAAGAAAGAGGGGTAAATTGTGAGATAGGGTTGAATTGGCAGGAGAGGACGGGCGTGGACACAAAGGATAGGAATGTGGAGTGTTCCTCTGTAACAGCACAAGATGGGTAGGTCCTGTGGGTAAGGAGCAGGCAGGTGGGCACCCATGGTTCTGAGCATGTGGGAGTTCTGTGGATTGTTACAGCTTTCTAGGTAGGAAAGCAGGTAATAGGTATCATCAGCTGAGAACAAGGATGGGGAAATGGGGAAGCCATGGATTAGGGAAACATGACACCCCCCTCCACCCGCCAGAAGCAGCAAACACGGGTGACACCTGCAACTCTGGTTATGCAGGGGACCCATCCAAACCGTGCTCTGTCCACATTTCACTCCAGCAAGTAGATAACAAGTAGGAAAGAGCTAGATACTACCAGGGCTCTTGTTCTAATAACAAAAGCAAGATGAATGCAAGGGGAAGGAAGCTGAGATATATGCAGTCATCTGATTTTACCACATGGAATTCATGCTGTATAAAGAGAAAAAAAGAAAACAAGAAGGTGAGGGAAACATAGTGAAATGCTGTGGGATCAATGGGTTAGAACCCTGGGGGAGCTGAAAGCTGATGGGAGTCAAGGGTATTCAAAGGGAATGGTCTAGAAAGAAGATGGCGGTAGTTAGAGAGTAGGATAAAATAAATTACAAGTATAAAAGTGTTAATTATTTGTTCATGGCCTGGCCTAAAGTATGGCAATAGGAGCCAGTAGCTGAGATAGGATAGAGGGCACAGAGAATCTCAAAGGACCAAGAAGACAAGGTGTTGGGAAGATAATTTATGTGCACAGTGAAACCATCAGGAAGGGAAACCAGAGTAGCTGGTGAGATCGACTACAGCACCAGCTAAAACAGTCAAGGAAAAGTGGGTGTTGGCTGGCTGTGAATATGAGGTGCTGTGGCAAATAGTCTGCAGATGTGAGCTTCAAACCTGCATCACTTTAGGTAGGGCACAGGAAGGGTTCTGAAAATAACCATGAATATCAAAAAGTACAGTTCTCTCCCCTAAAGACCCCCTGGACTCCATTTGCCAGGACAGCAGAAAAGTAATGTCTGAGGAGAGAGCCAGGTTTTTTTTTTTTTTTTTTTTTTTTTCCTGTAGCAGAAAGTGAAGAGAGTGATCAGAGAAGACATTCCAGAGGGCAGAATCCTGGGATGAGGGGCAGGGAGAGTTGAGAGGGCCCTGAGAGTCTGGAGTTCTTGACGAAATTGATGGGAAACAAGATGTGAAGATGAGATGTGAGATGTGATGACTGGTGGACCAAGGAGAGGAACTGAGTCCCCCCTTTGCTCACAGTCTGGGCATATGGACCACTCCCTCAAACATGTTAGACACTCTCTTCTTGGTATAAACTCAGTGTACTGCTGGCTCCCAACTCTTGCCTTCTGGCCCAAACCACACCAGGGAACAAAGGACAAGTGACTCTTCCAGGCTTTGCATATAGTGAATGGGACTCCACTGGAGCTCACAGTCTTCACGGTGCTCTTTTGGGGAACTAAGGAAAGAAGAAGTACATGACAGTACATCCTCAGCCAAGCTTTCCATAATTATGTTAAGGAAAGGAAAAAAACAACTGAGCTTATTTAGATCCTGCCCATTGGTGGGGGGCGGGAGCTTTAGGCACCAGTGAGTGCTAAGTTCTTAACACACAATGCTCAGCTTTGTGCCTTATTCAAACTCTTCAGCATGTCTACCACACTGCCACTGAATTAGCAGATATCCCATAATTCAAGTGAGGAAAGTGACTCAGAGACGGAATCTGAATGAGCCCACTCTCCTGCAGGAGTGGCAGTGTCACAGCCGCCTACTCTCCTCTGAAAAATGGCCCAATGCCATCTGGGGAAGGAATGCCACAAGGAGCACATGTAGGCCGCTAAATGCCACCATTATAGTCATCTTTGCCATTTCTTTTAAAAACATTTTTCAGTGAAGTATTAACTAAGGCATTACAGTTATTACCAATTAAAAGAAATCAAGTGGGAAGTGGCCCACTGAATTAATTATAGTCCAAGAGCTGTGCAGCCAAAACAGCGGCACACTCCACAATCAGCCCAGCACAGATAGCCACAGCATCGGGGCAAAAGGCTCCTTCTCTCCCCCAAGTGCTGCAGTCCTTAACTCTGAAATGTCAGTCACTGTCAGAAAGGCTCCGGCACTCCCTCTTCACAAGGATACCACAAGAAACCAGTGATAAAGACACAGGTGACTTGGAGGGCCACAAGGAATGCCTGTTGGATCACCATCACTCAGAGCCCTTCCTGGGGTCTGAAGGAGAGAAAAGCAGTCAGCACAGAGCAGAGTGAGTTCTACTCCCAAGGAGCAACTCCTCATGGGATGGGGCAGGAGGAACACTTTAGTCCACTCTAAACACTACCACTTGGTTGTTAAATGAAATCCAAGCTCTTCCACTTGCCAGCCCACGGACACTGACCTTCCACAGCCTTGACTGTAGAATGGAGGTACCAAGGGCAAATCTGCCCAAGCACCAGACTGCTATTAGTAGTAATATGCAAAAGCGCCTGACCCAGAGTGGGCATTCAGGCAGTAATGATACTAGATGATAATATTGTCCCACAAGATGGAAAAAGAATCTTCCTAAATGACACTGAGCTGGTAAAAATTTGGTTCATCAAGAGACCATGATCTACACTGATAGCTGCTGAACAAACAGTGTCTGTTCTGGCTCTGAGAGTGAAAATCCAAGCGAGCTGTGCTTAAAGCGGCTATACTGCAGTCTCCCAGGGACAGTGGATGGTCCAAGAAAGGAAGGCAGTTTCTTAGCTGCCTCAGGACCCTGATTACCTGGAAGCCTCTGGCACCCTGTGCCCCCTGCACTCTGCAGATGGATGGTCTAATTTCTCACCCTCTACTAAGTACTGAATTACTTACTGGTGTAATCCTTGGGTACTGCTGAAAGATAGCTGATATGCCAGGGTTTTCTCTTTGAGTTAGAGCTCTGTGGCTGACATGAGCTGCAGTACATTGCTTGACACAAACTCCCTTTGGGGCACACAGACTGGGATGAGTCAGTCTTTACAGACTACCTGAATAACATTAGCACAAATGTGTGCCAAGAGCAAACTTAGGGAAAGCCTCACCACAATTTTCACAATTGAACAATGGCAAAAAAATTTATTTTTATTATAAGGATAAAATATTTTATTGCTGAGGGGAAAATGTTTTTAAGATTCCATGCTATCACTGACCCTGCTCAGTTTAATTTCTGCAGGTGCCTGTTGCTTATTTGGTTGGCCTTATTAGTTTTTCCAAAAAGCCTGAGCTTCCTGTACAAGAGTATGAAAATAGAATTTTCCAGAACTGTTTTTAAGCCCACCTAGAGCAGACAAGGTCATACTTTGTGGCCACCAGGGTCAGCAGATGAGGAGCGGAGTTGGCATTCCATTCCCCAGTGGATTGCTCCTCGGGGTCTTCTTTAACAGCCCCTGGTGCAGCCAGGCCCACTCCATCCTTCCCAGCCTCACTTGACCTGTATTCTGCTCTCATATCCCTCCCACACTCCCACTAACCAGTCACTGACCACACGGGCAGGCAGAGGGCAGCATCGCCTACAGTGCCACTACCTTCCCTTCAAGTACCAGAAACAACCAACTCATGCCTACCCTGAAGTTCCTCTTAAGCACACCGCTAGGAACATAAATTGGCTCTGAATACACATAATTCTTGTTTGGGTGTTTGTCCAAATTCTGAACTAAATAGATATTTATTAGAAATATCACATCACTTTTAAAACCTATTTTTTTCCTATGGAGCTATCTATCCAAAAGAAAATGTACAAAGCCTTTCAAATGTAAGACCCAATCCCCTTATCAGGATGAAAAATGCTCAAAGAGGAGATGGGAGACCTCAATGCAAAACCTGAATTCTCAGAGCATCATACTGAGTAATAAGCTCAAGGGTATCTCAATAGGGATGGAGAAATGGCCCTGACTTTTGACCTTCATCCTGAAGATCTGGTGTCTGGTGAGGACAATTGCTACCTATGGGGTGAGAGTAGTATAGTACCACAGTTTATGTGAGCTGGCTTCCTTTGGGGATCTACAACCATAGGCAGCCACAACTCACCCCATTCTAAATGGGGAATAGTGGGTTAATCAGAGTATTCCAAATCCTGTCACAAGGATGGGTCTAGGAACTGGCTCTTAACCCCATCAGAGTCTTCCCCATGATCTCTTCACTAGAACACCAGAAAAAATATTATCATCAGGATCACTGACCTGGGATGCCATGAGCATGAAACCGCCGGCAGCCTTTCCACATCTAAATGAAGAAAGTCTGCCTTCAAGAGGAAAGATCAACATCCACAGTGGAAAGGAGAGCTGGGAGACAGGCAGAGAGAGGAGAGAGGCCTGGAGAGGGATACAGATACAGAGAAAGAAAGATCTGGAGGGAAAGGGAACAAGCAGCAGGAAAACACTGTGACACTGTTGAGACCCTGGATCTGGCTATGCCAGCAACTCCCCCACCCCCTGGCATTTAACTGATGCTGGGTCAGCCCTGGATTTCTCTCACATGCAACTGAAGTACCAGGACAAATACTCCCTAAGAAATTCCTCTGAATCAGAGCATGCAGAGGCAAGGCCATCAGGGTATGGAACTCACAGGGAACTCACAGCTTAAAGCAGGAAACCAGGCCTAACAGACATGGACAGTTACCACTCAGGCTTTCCCACCCTCAACTGTAGTAAAGCCTCTTGCTTGATCCCAAGTGGCCACCATATCTTTGCTGGTACTGGCTCAAAGCGGCCCTTGCCTGTGCAGCTGCAGACTGTCCATGGCTCTACTGGGCTTCTCATCCTGGTGACTCAGACCTCCACTCAGTAAAGGTTATTACCAGACCCAGACTTCAACAAATATAAATCAATCTGCTATCACTGTGGCCCTGCGAAACACTTGAGGAAGTACCAAAGCTTTGCCACTGTCAAACAGCAGACAGAAGCATCTCCACTCAGCACAGGCCAGAGGGGTCCAGGACTGGGGTGACTTGTCTTCTCTCCCCTTCTCTACTCCTTACTTCCAGTGCCTCTTAACTCAGCCTGTTTCTTTGATCCCCTTTCTCTTTCATGAAGTCATTGTGATCTTGAAAGCTAATCTGAATATTGCTTTCATCTTTTTCAGTCTCTCTTTGTAGGTATTTCATTGCTGATGAAAAAAAATCACACAATCTATAGTCAACACTGAATCTTCTGACTGAAGTCATGAAGAACATGATTTGAGCACAACATAATCCCCTCACCCAAGCTCACCTCAGGGCTGCACCCACTCATGCACCACAAAAATGAAACAGTTATTTTAGGTCAACTTGTCTGTTTCACTTCCTCACATGCTAATCTGATTTATTCCTGTTTATAATAAAATAAATGCAGAAAGTCTGTAGTACTCTCAAAGCACTTCATTCATTCTAATCTTTTGTGAGATTTCATATGTAATGGAGTTATTTTCTTTACCTCTGCAGCTTGTGGTATGCTCTGACCACTGGCTGTATAATAAACACAACTTGTTAATGTTTCTTTTTCTTACATGTTCCTTGGTCTTTTTCTCTTTCAGTCCACTTTTTTTTATCAAGTAAAATCAATCTCCAAAAGAACTTAAATTCTACAAATCAGAATTAAAAATAAATGACCATGAGCTGTAGGAAATACTAAAGGAAGGCCTCTCAACCTTTTTTTAAGTGAACAGCATACTTGCTGACTAACTGAGGAGGAATTTTAGTTTTGACAACCACAGATTGGTCACCTGAAGTACTGCACTATGGTGAGGAACTGCTAGGTGCAGACAGCTTGTTTTACTCTGATGAGGCAGCATCTATTTGTTATGATGTTCATAATCCTAAAAGAATATTTTAGGGTGCAAATAGAAAGGTCAATGTAAACATTTAGATAATCTGCGAGCTTTATAATTAATCATTATTGAAATATTGATTTTGACTAGGGTTTAGCTGCTATCTCCCAATCATCTGAATTTTATTTTTGATTTCCAAAAGGGGAAAATTCTTTTCAGCCTTTTAAGCTTATAGTATTCACTAGTAATATTAAAGAGACAGCAGATAACTGACCTGGGGACATAACTGACAGAAAAGACGAAGGATCAACTATGGATGATCCCAAACCCAACACAGCATCAGACCTTGGGGATAGCTAATGGCCCTTTCATGCCTGACAAGGGGCTTCTTAACATGGATGTACACTAGCCTCCAACATGACAGCCACTGTCCACACTGTGGCTATTTCAATTTTAATTAAATTTAACAGAAATGACAATTCAGTTCTTCATCCCTGAGCCACATTTCATGTGCTCAAGAGCTACATGTGATGGGTAGATAACACAGTGGAGAGAACATCTGCATCTCTGCAGAAAGTTGCATGGTCAACACTACCCCCAGATGACTGGATTACTGTACAGAGACCACTGATACAATACATGGGAAGAATTTATGACCTAGACCAGTGTGTCAAATAACTTTGCAAAGTGGCCCTACCCCATTTTGCCATGAGATAGGAAGAACAGCAGAATCAGGGGATGTTTCAGCCACCCACAGGCCTGCAGCCCTAAGCTTAATGGTGGGTCCTGAAGATCAAGCAGGGGCACTTGGGATCACAGGAGATCTCTCTGACCTTATTCTTGAATAAATGTGGTTTTACAGGAGCAATTAAAATGAAAACATTAAAATGAACTTTGACAGAAGAGAATCACTGTTTTATCACCAAACTAACTTAGAGTGATAACAGATGAATTACAATTTAATGACCAGAGCAAGACATGAACCTCTGGCTCTCAATGCACACTTGGAACCCCAGGAGCAACTAAACAGTTTCATCAGTGTCCTAGAGGGGGATTTCCAGCAGAATGGATAGGAATCCCTAGGATGGACAACCCTGAAGCTAAAATAAATTGCCAGCAGAAGCAACCATGGGAAGCTCAAGGACAATGAGGAGCACTAGACAGGGCTAGAGAGCACATTCATAGAGCCAATGCTGCAAGCTTTCTGAAGGTAGCAGCAAGCATGGTGGTATAAAATTATTTTAGCATTCAGGCATGTTAGATGCAATAAGAAATATTCAACATGGATCACAGTGAAGGAGCACATGTAACAATATTTGTATAGAATATATCAATTTAGGACTTGGGGTGTTTAATATGTATTAAATATACCATGTGCGGCTAGGGTTGTAGCTCAGTGGTAGAGTGCTTGCCTAGCACAGTGAGACACTGGGTTTGATCCTCAGCACCATATAAAAATAAATAAGTAAATAAAGAGAGAGAGAGAGAGAGAGAGAGAGAGAGAGAGAGAGAGAGAGAGAAATTGTGTCCATCTACAACTCAAAATATGTTTGTAAATACACCATGCTTAGATGCTGATGGAGATGCTGCTGCCAGTACCAGCTGTCAGAAAAACTCTCTTATTTGGCTAGAAAGCAAGATAAATTAACTTGGTCTCAGGATGGCTCAAACCAAGTGAAGTGGGCCACACTGAAAAAGCAATCTGGACCCGTCATGCTGCTGGCAGTTTTTGACATTAAAGTTACATTATTTTAAGATGAGATTATTATTACTGGGAAATCACTAGCAACCATTACTGTTCAGAATTTCAACCATTTATTATCCATTATGTATCCATTATTACTCTACAGTCCCACTGTTTGTCATATGTTATTAGTATAATGGTCTCATAATGGGCTCTGATTCCTTGACACTGTTAAAGCTCTACCATGATTCACTATGTCAATATTTCAGGGAAGAAAGCATTATATACAAGGAAATAATACCCAATTTGCATTATTCAAATATTACATAATTCTCAGCCACGCTTATAATAAGTACGCTGTTTATTAAAGGTATATTAGAAGCACAGAAGCACCAATTAACTCAGCTTCCTATATGGTTTATAAATAGCTACCCTCTTGTGAAGGAATATGTTAAAGGCATCTAGTTAATGCCAAGAGCTAATGCACATTTGTTTTACATAAAGATGAGTAATAAAAAATCCTTAATAAATAGTAACTCACTGCCAGTAACCAATCTCTCAGTACACTTTTATTTTCAACTTACATTCATTCCTCCCTTCATTCATTTTGCAAATGTGCTTGAGCACCTGTGAAATACCAGATCCTGTTCTGTAGATATTGAAGACCAAAACTACTTGGGGAATCCAGAGAGACAAAGTGAGCCTGCCACTAACTCACATTCTAGTGGTAAAACAGACTTTAAAGAGCTGAAGAAAAAAAAAAAATATATATATATATATATATAATCTAATGTCAGATAACCCTAAGTACAATAACAAAAATCAAATTAGTAAGACAGTGAATTGTTTTAGATAGGAGCACAAAAAGTTCTCCCATTGCAATAACAAGAAACTCAGACATAAATGGAAAGGTCAATGTGGCCATGGGAATATCGTTGATTTAAACTTCTTCTACTTCCCAGTGAAATAGAGCAAGAAAATGAGAGAATGAGAAAGCTGTGAGGAGAAATACTATGTGAACTAGTCTTCATGGAAAAAAGAAAGTGAACTGAAGAGGAAAATGGAGCAGAATGACAAGAATGGACTTAGGGTTCCCTTGGACATTAGTGAAGATAAATTTGAAGAATTTAATCATGATTTGCTTTTCTAAAGGACTGAACTTGGGCTCACTCATAAATCTGTAACCATAAGACTACATGAAAATGGGCAAATATAACAGTCACAATGAAGAGAAGAATTACAGAGAGGCACTCAAAGCAGAATGAAGAGACACCCCCTCAGAAAGCGGAAGACACAGCCAGTTTTGCAGCACTGTGCTGCACAGGACCATGGTATCTGCTTTGCTGAAGATTCTTTATTCACACCTCTCAAGCACCTTTTGAAGGACCCCACAAGTATCTCCCATAACTTTTATTTACAAAGATGGTACATGTTTTAGACTTCACTGTCTGTTTCCAAATCTTCTTCCATATAAAATGGAGCCAACTTCCTTGTATTAGTGAGCACATATCTACTGACCTCACTGAGTAAGACTTTGCAAAAAGAACATAAAAAAGAAATACTTCTATTACCTGGCTTCTATCATACATGTCCCCCACCCTACCCCTATGTCACAGTTCAGTGATCCGAAATCAAGATGCAACTTACAACTTTGCCAACTGCCAACTATAGAAGTCAGCTATGAAACAATCATCACTGCCAACATGGGTGTTCAATATAGCCAATTCTTGAAGAAGGGATCCTGACATCTTCAAAAGCAGAAGAGAGACTGTGACCCATTCACGCAGTTGAGAATGACTCAAGTATCACCATCAACTTAAAAGAGAAATTGTTAAAAACCAAGTCAAGAATCTTGATATTTTTCTGTTTTTCTCTCAATTTTATGATTGTTTCTAAATGTGATAAAGTATGGAATAAGACAGGCTGAAGAAGGAAATCAAGACCAAATTATGTATGGTCTCACAGAGCAAATTAAAAAGCTATTCCTTGTTTACAAAAGCAATGAGAAGAAACCCAAGGGCATAGGCAAGGAAGTCATGTGACTCCCCTACATTTAAGATTACTTTGGTATCTTTGTGAAGGGGTCTTGAATGGATCCCTCCAGAAGGAATTGTGGTTGTACACATGAAAGACACTGTTGGCTTTCAGTAGGGTAGCAGGCATGGAGATGGACAGAGTATAAAGGTAGGAGTGTGTTATCTAAGTTAGAAGCATTACAGTATGGTGGCTGAGTCTATTTGGTGGTTCTGAGATGCATAGATGTTAAGAATGAATTCCAGGTTTCTGGTTTGGGAAACTTGGCTAGTAAGCCTACCATTTACTAAATTGAGGATGCCTATGGTTTGGGTATGTGCAAAGAGGATTTCAGTCCAGGACATTTTAACATAAGACATGCAAAAGATGCCAAGCCACAGTAACCTACTATATGACCGTGGAGTCTGAGAGAGGTCATGGAACAAAATACAGACTTGACAGTTATTTGCAAATATAAAGTATTGAAAACCAAGGGAAAGAATGGATGGCTTCACTTAGGGAGAGAGAATCAAACAAAATTCTCAGCTCAGGCACACATTAAAATTACCCAGGGGAGTTTTACAAAGTGCTTATGCTTGTTGGACAATGTAACAATGCAATTAGGCTTGAGATTTACCAGGATAGAGAGACAACATAAAGATCAAGATCAAGGTGTTGGACAGCGCCAGTGTGTAGAAGTTAAGTAGGAGACAAGACTAAAAGGGAGCAAACAGGTAACAGAAAACAAGTAAACACGATTGCATAGGACCTACAGTCACAAGTACCACTACTGAAAAAGGGGACAGGCAGGGAAACACTGATGGAGGTGGACAGCTGACTCCTCCCCTTATCATTATATCAGAAAACCAAACACTGCATATCAACCTTTGCAGTCCTCTGACATAAACCTTCACACTGGAAACAAAATTAGGAGCATTCATTTCAAGTTTATCAGTGAAATTCACTTTCTTAAATAGCCTTGCAGGTAGGAGGGCTCCCCAGAGAACCACCAAGATCCTGGTGTCTACTGAATCCACAGCCCAAAGTAGCCACTCATACCTGACTCAATGTGGAGAGCAGTGAATACCTATTACCCTTTCTTAGTACACGTGGAGAAGGGTATTAAAAACCAGGGAAGCCAGATGTAATAGTGCATGCCTATAATCCCACTGGCTCTGGAAGCTGAAGCAGGAAGATTACAAGTTCAAAGCCAGCCTCAGCAACTTAGAGAGACTCTAAACAATTTAGTGAGACCCTGTCTCAATATATATAACTATATATACAAAAAAAAGCTAGGGATGTGGCTCAGTGGTTAAGCAACCCTGGATTCAATCCCTGGTATCAAAAAGAAAAACAAACCAGAGCAGACATCAGCGAGGCTACCTGTCTAGCAGCAAATGGGTACACCCACCTTCAGTATCCAGACAGACTGGGTGAGGTCTGGTCAAAATGCAGATGTGGATTCAGAAGGTCAGGGATGAGCCATTTCTATTTTTTTTCTTTGTTCTTTATATATATATGTGACAGAAGAGCCTATTCTGACATATAAGAAATACATGGAATATAATGTATTCTTATTAGCATCCCAGTCTTCTCGTTATATACAGTGCGGAGTTTCACTGGTGATGTATTCATATATGAACATAGGAAAGTTATGTCTGATTTATTCTACTATCTTTCCCATTTCTACCCACCCCATGCTTCTATTTATTCCCTTTTGTCTAATCCTCTGACATATATTCTTTCCCTCCCCTGCTTATTGTGAGTTAGCATCCATATGTCAGAGAGAACATTCAACCCTTGGTTTGGGGAGACTGTCTTCTTTCACTTAGCATGACAGTCTCAAGATCCATCCATTTACCAGTAAATGTCATAAAGTCATTATTTTCATATGGCTAAATAATATTTCATTGTGTATATATGCCAAATTTTCTTCATCCATTCCTCTGTTAATGGCACCTAGGTTGGTTTCATAGCTTAGCTATTGTGAATTTAGCTGCTATAAACATTGATGTGGCTGTGTCCCTAAAGTATGCTGGTTTTAAGTCCTTTGGATGTATGCTGAGGAGTGGGATAACTGGGTCAAATGGTGGTTCCGTTCCAAGTTTTCTAAGGAATCTCCATACTGCTTTCCATAGTGGTTGCACCAATTTGCAGTCCCAGCAGTAATGTATGAGAGAACTTTTTTTCCCTACATCCTCGCCCACATTTACTTTTACATGTATTCTTGATAATTTCCATTCTCACAGGAGTGAGATGTAATCTCAGTGTAGTTTTAATTTGAATTTCTCTAATTGCTAGATATGTTAAATATACTTTCACATATTTGTTGATCATTCACATTTCTTCTTATGTATAGTGCCTCTTCAGTTCCTTTGCCCATTTATTAATTTTTTTTGGTGTTAAGTTTTTTGAGTTCTTTATATATCCTGGAGATTAATGCTCTGAGGTAAAAAGATTTTCTCCCATTCTGTAGGCTCTTCATGCTCTTGATTGTTCCTTTGCTGTGAAGAAGCTTTTAGTTTGATACCATCCAACTTATTGATTCTTGGTTTTGCTTCCTGTACTTTAATGGTTTTGTTGAGGAAATAAGTTTCTAAGCCAACATGACAGAATGTTTGTTGGGCCTACATTTTCTTCTAGTAGACACAAAGTCTATGGTCTAATACCTAGGTCCTTAATCCACTTTGAATTGAGAGTTTCATGCAGGATGAAAAGGGTGATATTTCATTCTGCTACATATTGATTTCTAGTTTCCCACCATCATTTATTGAAGAGGCTATCTTTTCTTAAATGTATGTTTTTGGTACTTGTGTTTAGTATGAGATAACTTTATTTATATAGGTTTGTCTCTGTGTCTTCTATTCTGTACCATTGGTCTCATGTCTGTTTTGGTGACAATACCATGCTGTTTTTGTTACTATAGCTCTATAGTATAATTTAACTTCTGGTATTGTGATGCCTTCTCCTTTATGTTTCTCACTGAAGATTGCTTTGGCTAATTCTGTGCCTCTCATTTGTCCAAATTAAGTTCATGAGTACTTTTTCTATTTCTACAAAGAATGTCATTGGAATTTTAGTAGGAATTGCATTAAATCTATATAGTGCTTTTGGTAATATGGCCATTTTGACAATATTACATATGCCTACCCAAGAACATGGGAGATCTTTCCATCTTCTAAGGTCTTCTTTATTTCTTTCTTTAGTGTTCTGTAGTTTTCATTGTAGAGTTTTTCACATCTTTTGTTAAATTGATTCCCAAGTATTTGTTTTTAGGCTATTATGAATGGGATAGTTAATTTCACTATCGGCTGATTCATCATTGGTTTATAGGAATGCAATTGATCTATAGATGTTAATTTATACTCTGCTACTTTGCTGAATTAGTTTGAGTTCTACAGGTTTTCCAGTCAAGTTTTCTGGGTGGTCTAAATATAGATCATGTTGTTGACATTTCTAACAATCCCCCAGGGATTCAGGTGCCATATTCTGTTTATCTTGAAGAGGAAGTCTCTAGGAAGTCCTCACCTGTGGGAGACCCTTGGAATGCTACATCCAGTTTTGGAATGAAGACTGGACTACCAACATGCCCGCCCTGAAGCCTGAATGTGCAGTTCTTTCCTCTAAGACCATCTGCCTATTCTCTAGAGCTGTCTTCCTGCTCTGACTCTGCCTCGGGACTCTACTTTGATTTATTTCTTCTGTTTGGTTTAGTATTCCTGAGATATGGATCCATCTGCTGAGTTGATAGAAAAAGCAGACCCCCTTGGGTTTGGGGAAGACAGTCCTGTAGAGGTGATCTGGTACCAATGGTTTTCATACCAAGAGCTGGTTTTGCCAAAGCAGCAAGAACTCATATCCTATCAAAGGGTCCCAGGGTTAGAGGTGCTGGTAGTGAGCCTCTAAGGAGTAGCTGTAGAAAAAGATAACCTGCAGCAATTGCTTCAGTTAGGGACCCTCCACTTTCTCCCTTAGCTGCACCTCCATGGCTCCTACAGTCACAGCCATGCACCTACCCAGGATTTCTCTGGTCACAGGTTGAAATTAAGATCTGTGTCATCTAAGTTAAGTTTAGTTGTTTGAGGTGCTGCTTTCAATTTTTTTAAAAAGAACATATATATATATATATATATATTTTAATTTTAATTTTAATTTTTTATTGGTTGTTCAAAACATTACAAAGCTCTTGACATATCATATTTCATACATTAGATTCAAGTGGGTTATGAACTCCCATTTTTACCCCAAATACAGATTGCAGAATCACATCGGTTACATATCCACATTTTTACATAATGCCATACTAGTAACTGTTGTATTCTGCTACGTTTCCTATCCTCTACTATCCCCCCTCCCCTCCCCTCCCATCTTCTCTCTCTACCCCATCTACTGTAATTCATTTCCCTCCTTGTTTATTATCCCATTCCCCTCACAACCTCTTATATGTAATTTTGTATAACAATGATATATATATATATACATACATGCACATAGGTACATATGTATGTATCCATACCTGCACATATAAACACACTAAACATATTAAATATAAAGTCTCCTTTGTCTCTGCATAATAGAAAATAAAAGCATTTGGTGTTTGGAAATGCAAATAAAACAAGGCATGTAATGGACTTTTTCTAAAAGAAGAATCACTGTTCTTGAAAAGTCATCTGATCCCTAGCATCTCTCCTCACAAAGCCATGGTGCACATGCAATGACTTTGACAGCACTTGGGGGTTTGTGCTTCATACTACTGTACTGAGCCAGGATTCTTTCTCATCTCCCCAGTCACAGTGTGAGGGCAGGTTCCAAGTCTTAATCTCATCCTTTGGGATCACAGTACTGGAATGGTCTTCTACCTTAAGGGCACTCAGTGAACAAAAGCTGATAACTACACAATAGATGCCATCTATTCTAATTTTTATTGAATTATGTTAAATTTTACTGCAACTATTTCAGTAGGCAGAATCATGCCCTCCCAAAGATGTCCATGTCCTTTCCTGGCACCTGTGAACATGTTACTTTATATGGCAAGAGGAACTATGCAGGTGTGATTACCTTGTCGTCCCAGAGAAATCACAGCAGTTCTTATAAGAGGAAAGTTTGAAGGTGCCTGTGTACTTTGCTTTGATTGTGGAGAATGGGGCCATAAGCCCAGGAATAAAGTGGCTTCTAGAAGCTGTAAAGGGCAAAGTAGGGGATTCCTCTCCAGAGCTTCCTGAAGGATTTGGCCTCCTTACACTTTGATTCTAGCCCAGTGTGATTTCTGACCTAGATAAATGTATGATATATATGAGTTGCTTAAAGTTAGTAAACTTATGTTAATTTGTTAAAGTTGCAACAGGAAGGTAATACAGCTACATCTTGGAAATAAATTAATCATATACTCCCTTTTGAAGTATAATGTCCTTTCCCTGAGTCTATCACCCTTTCTTATATTACAGGGAGTGACATTGACTTTGGAACAAGGTAGGAAATGTGTTCACCATCTTGCCTAGCCAGTCTGTCCTGGGTTGTGTTTTTTCACTTATTTATTTTTAGAAAATATTCTTCCAGTGGTAAAAACACAGTGACTATAAAGCAGGATGTGAGAAAAGGAGATGATGTTCAGCATAATTAGCTAAGTATCAGCATTAGTAAGGGCACTTGGAATGTCAAAACTGCAGCTGTTCCTAACAGTGTGCTTCTGCTTAGGAAACTGCAGAGAAGGCAGAGTACGTTTCCTCTAAAGTTAAGATAAAGTTCATAGACTGCTCTGAAGGAATAGAGGGAGTCCACACTGCATCTTGTGATTGAAGGACTTGGAGATAAAAGGATCCATTATTATAGCAGTTCAGGGGTCCCACACCTACTGAGCAAATATACAGCCTTGAATAAAATAACTAGAGTATGCAGAATGGAGTGTCTATTTTATTAACTTATGAGTTGTTAGTGTAAAATGAAGTCCTTACTTAAAGGCCCATTAACCCCTGATGCATGAATAAATCTAGTACTTAAATATGTGTGCATGTGCATTCACAGCAGAACAATCTGTAGCAGATCTCAGACACTCAAAAAAATCATACTCCTAAAAGAAGGATTAAGAACAACTAGTGCTGTAACACCATCATCTTTTATTTAAGAAGTCTCTATACATTGTTCTGCATAGAAAACTGAATGATTCTATTTCCATTCTATCTATCTCATGACTAAACTGACACCTCAAGCCAAATAATCATATGTCAAGGTCTCATTATATCTGCAGGTCAGGCTGGTAGGGGGAATCAGGCTGAATCAGAGAGCTCCAGGATGAGCTCATGGATTCATCCTCACAATAGTCCTGCACTCTGTGCCTTTGTTTCTCTTCCAGACAGATTGATTTTTAAAAGAATGGGAAAGGTAAGTCTCTTTTTACAGTTCTTGGGAAATACAACTCTTGTGGCAGGTGAGTTCACTGTATGAGACACACTATATGACACTTGGGGGCATTCATACACTCTTAAAATAAGAGATGATGTTGTTACACACACTAGTTGTTCTTAACCCTTCTTTTAGGAGTATATATTTCTTGGAGTGTCTACCCAAGTGGCAATCAATTGATACTAGGAAAATTGATACTAGTGGCAATCAAATGATACTAGATTACATGGTGGGTTTCATCTCTTATACCTCTTTTTAATGAATATCTAGATTTTATCTAAAACTAGAATGAAAATTAAATATTGATGTGAATTGTTTAAAAATATTATAAAAATAATACAAGGACACAAAACTATACTATTACTAAACTATACTTATAGTATATACCTATACTATAGGTAGTAAATACATGAAGCTTATAGTCTAATCAATATAGTATCAGTTAAGATAAGCATTGACAAGATTATAGTCCACAAGCAGTAGTTGCTTTGTGTTGCATATGCTAAAATTGGTTTTTATGTTTTTAGATGGTTGAGAGAAAAATCATAATAAGAGTATTTTATGTCATGTGGAAAATGGTGTGAAATTCAAATTTGAGGGTTATACATTCCTTCACATATTTTCTCTGGCTGCTTCTGTGATAAACAGCAGGTGACCAGTTGCTACAAAGACCATGTGACCACAATCCTGAAACAGCTACTATGTGGCCCTTTACTTGGAAGGAGCGATAGCCCAGGCCACCTGGTTCCCATCTGGCTCTAAACATATGCAGCATGGCCCTGTTACTTAGGCTCTCTATGTCTGGTTTATCGCCTCTGTCTACCTTATAGGGTCATTTCTAGGATTATGAGGGCAGGGAAACATACAGAACATAAACAACATCCCACGGCACTCCCATCATGTATTGGCATCATTAGTATTACTGCTGTGCCACTTGCCATAACTGCAATTACTCTAATGCACTTCTACTACCTCAACTCTCCTGGAAATTATGGTTAACACTAATTTATAGTTTCACCAAGTCTAAAAATCATCTTTTCATTAACTGGTCATCATATTTTGGAAAATTGTCCCAGTCTCCTCAAATGAAGACAGCCATCAATCAATGTGACATAATAATGGACATTGATTACAAGTTTAGTTCAAAAGACAGATATTTTTAATGTTAGTATCTTGTCTTATCCTCATATTTCAAAACGCATTTTCAAAAATGCATCCGAATTAGAAACTTTGGCAAGTGAGATAATCTAATCCACAGCCTGCTCCCTTCTTGACAGATAGTTAAAGGAGGACTCACTGGATCAAGTGACTTCTCAAAGCACAGGCAACCCTTAATTATAGTGAACATTGTTGACTATAAGATAGACTTTTTCTTTGCATTAACCCACCTGCAGGTTTTTTTCCAAACAATAGTTTTTCAAGTTACTGGTCTGACCTAAAAGCTAAATGATTTTTAGTCATGTAAGTGGACATCTTACCATGACAATTTCTCTGGGTCATTATGCACTCATTTCATTTAGAAATGTCACAAATACATTCAGTTAATGCATTAAATATGAAAATACTTGCTGAAGAGACTCAATTTATTAATGATTCAGGAGAAGTTCCTAAAGCATCTATTTGGTATTCATTTATAATTCATTTCACAGCTTAGCTTCAGTTCCCACAGGGCAAATATTTATCAAATATTACTCTGTTTTAATTCTTCCCTTTACATTTTTGTGGAATATTTTTTGCCTCAAATAATGGTTAAACTTCCTAAGAGCACCCATCCATCCATCTATTGTAATTTAATGTGCATTTCCTGATAAGATGACAGTAATGGATTTTCATATATAACAAAGTACATTGTACAGCCAAACAAAAGAATAATTATTAAACATAATAGCTGGCTATAAATTGAACAAGATACACCAGGCACATCATAAATATTTATTAGAGAGTAAATATGGTAATTAATAAACAGCAATCAACACAAAGGGGGCATGGCATCTTAATACCCGGCCAAGGCAAAAAAAAAAAAAAAAAAGACCTTCACAACCTCCTACCAGTGGACCACATATGACCAAATGAATGTGTTCAATATGAAAAACAGACTATCTGGCCTGACAAGTAAAGTGGATTTATGATATCAAGAGAGTTGAGTATCTTGAATCGAGGTGCCCTACTATCCCCTCCCTGAAGCATTGCTAGCTCATGATCTCCAATTCTAACAGCTTATCATAGCTACGGGTAAATGTTGAAATGTGTTGAAATGTAGAGAACATTGACATTCTATTTAGATGTATCTAACCTAGGTCAAATAAATTCTCCATGTTAACTGGACAGCAGAGATGATATCTTATTGAAATCTCTGCTGTAAAGAAGATATGATAAATAACATACTCAGCCAAGTACCTGGAACAAAGTACACATTCAATAATGGGGTATTCTTCTCTACTAGCACTGCTTTTATTACTTCTGTACTCACTACTATTACTACATCTACTGCTGCAAGCACTGAGCAACAGTTACTTCATCCCACTTCTCCTGGCCATGATAATATTAATGGTACATATAAAAATGATAATCTATACTTTGGGACCTAAAGAACTTAAGACACACTAGGATGGGTAAAAATATGTAACTAAAATGATAAAAAAGAAATAACAAGGGTTCTTAAAGATGTGAACTGACTGGAATCCTCAAGTACTGCCTGTGGGAATGTAAAATGGTGCAGCCACTTCAGAAAACATAGTGGAAGTTTCTCGGAATGCCAAACATAGAGCTACCCTATGATCCTGCATTTCCACTCTGATGAATATACTCAAGAGACATGAAAGCACATATCCACAGATGCTCACAGGAGCTTTATTCAAGATAGCACAAAGTAGAAATAACACATATCAACTGACGAGTGGAAAAATAAAATATGGAATTGCTACACAAGGGAATATTATTTAGAAATAAAGTGGAATGTAGAACAAATGAAGTACATGAAGTTTATCCATGTGGATAAACCTTGAAAACAATATGTCAAATGAAAGAAAGCATCCCAAAAGTCACACATTATACGATTCTATGTTTATGAAATGCCCAAGGACAGGCAGATCCACTAATCTGTGATTACCAGGAGCTTGGGCAGAAGAAGGGAATAGTAGGATGAGTAGTGACCACTAAGGAGTGCATCGTTTTGTTTTTGGGGTGATGAAAATGTTCTAAGCTTAGTGGTAATGGTTGGACAGCTGTGGAATATAATCAATAGTTAAATTTTATGATGTGTAAATTCTACCTCAAAAAAACTATTATAAAAATCAAACTAACAAAGCACATAAGGGCAGCTACACACTTGCAGAGTGAACTGGCTGCACTCTGCCAGGGAATGCCAGGAGTGCCCAGGTACCTCCAGACAAGACAGGCAGTGTGAGCTTAGGCACAGATGACAAAGCATACTGGGGTCACGGGTGGTCTCCACTCTCCATTCCACACATCTGCTCTCCCCTTCTAAAGGGAGTTATTTAGCATAAAAATAGAACATTACAAGTAAGAAAAAAAGAATTTAAAATATTAAGAAAAATTAGAACATAAGGGTAGAACATAATAAAATTAGAACATAAGAGTAATTAGAACATAAAAATAAGAACATAAGTGGTTTCCACTTTCCATTCCACAACATCTGCTCTCTCTTTCTAAAGGGACTTATTTAGCATAAATAAAAATTAGAACATATGAGTAAGGAATAGAAAGGTTATAAGCTCTCAAGATGAAAACCTCTATTTGAAAGGTGGGTGTCAAACCCTGGTCCCATAAGATAGCAGCCTGGGACCAGTAATTTGGCCTCTCTGGGCTTTAGTTTCTTTCTTCATAAAGTGGGTATAACCACAGGACTTTCTCTCACATGATTGTGCTGAGAGGACATGCAGGGTGCTCAGAACAGTGTCTGACATGCACAAAGAGCCATCATCCTGATTATTGTCTGACTGTTGTGGTCTCTTTAGGATAGTCTGACTCCTTGCAGTCAAAGGTGAGCAGCACCATCACAGAGGGTCATGTTCAGGTTCCCCAGGGAACTCCAGTCAAACCCCTGTCCTCTTCACCCCGGAGCTTGGGCTTATCCTCTATACTTCCATGAGGCCCCTTTAATAACACAATTGTACACACAGCCTGGCAAGCAGCACGGGATATTCACAGGCACACTGAATTCACACTGAACACAACAGCTACCACCAAAGCACCTGTAGAATCAGGAACATTCCCAGGAATCTTACATATGACACTTCACTGAATTTTCACAACATGCCTATGAGTTGGATATTATTAATCCATCAAACTACAGACAAGAAAAGTTGAAGTACATTGAGTAACTCCATCAAGTTAATCTCACAGTTAAGTAAAAGTCAAAGCTAGGAGTTCAACCCAGATCTGTCCAATCCAGGGGCACTTCCCAGTCCATTTTGTTGAACTGGATTTCCAAAAGAAGAGTAATTAAGATAGGAATTAAGAAAAAGGGAAAGTGGTTTATTACCAACACACAGTTTATCTATGTTCGAATAATTGACCAAATGCCAAAGTACATTTGATTCATCCACTTCTTTACTCACACATCCCTTCATTCATTATCCAAATATTAAACAGTCTTTGATGGATATTGATCTTAGAAAATTACAGAATGATTCCCAAGTGTTTTTTTTTTTTTTTTGAGGCTATTGTGAATGGCATAGTTTTCCTAATTTTTCTTGCAGGGGATTCATCACTGATGTAGAGAAATGCATTTTTATGGGTACTAATTTTATATCCTGTTACTTTGCTGAATTCATTTACTAACTAGCTCTAAAAGTTTTCAGATGGAGTTTTTTGGATCTTCTAAATAGAAATCATGTCGTCAACAAAGAGTGATAGTTTGGATTTCTTTTCCTATCTGTATTCCTTTAATTTCTTCTTCTGTCTGATTGCTCTGGCTAGATTTTCAAAGACTATGTTGAAAATAAGTAGTGAAAGAGGGCATCTCTGTCTTCTTCCAGTTTTTAGGGGGAATGCTTTCAATTTTTCTCCATAAGTAGATGCTAATCCATAATGGAGTGGGGAGAGAATGAAGGAACTCTAGATAGTGCAGAGGGGAGTAAGGGAGGGGAAAGAGGAGACGTGGAGATGGGAAGGACGGTGGAATGAGACGGACATTTTAACCCTATATTTATGTATGATTACACTACCAGTGTGACTTTGCACCATGTTCAGCCAGAGGAAGGAGAAGTTGTGCACCATTTGTATATAATGTTTCAAAATGCATTCTACTGTCATTTATAGCTAATTAGAACAAATTCTTTAAAAAAAAGAGAAACAGTAAAAAAAAAAAGGAAGAAAAGAAAATTACAGAATGATGTGTTCAACACATTAACTGAGGAATAGAGCATTATGCTGGGCAAAAAGGACATCAGAAAGCTCCAAATGCTTTCTCAACTATCAAAGAAAGCCTCATTTATTACACCTCAACCTCCTTACATAAGAATTCACCTTCGAAGCCCTATTTCCCTAGGAACTAATAATTGGAATTTTAAGCTATCACCTGACTCTCCTTTAAGTTCCCAAGATGCCCAACCCTTAGGCAGCCTTCTCCCTTCTAGCTCATGAAGCAAGACAAGTGTTTTCCCAACCTTGAGACTGCGCAACAGAGGGTGAGGGGGATGGTCAGCAGAGGGTCTGTGGCAGGATCTGCAGAAATGGGCTGCAGGAGCAGGACTGTGTGTGCCAGGCCTCAAGCAGACCACAAACCCAAGATATTGATGGCCACTGCAAGGCTGATCTAAGTCTGGCAGACTGCATGCTAAGTAGAAAAATATTTTGTAAGACACCATTTCACAGGGTAGAGAGCGCCACTTGCAAAACTGTGTCTTAATTTAGCCCTAAAATCCTACAGGAATTTCTAATTTTCCCACACCGCAGAGATAACTATTAAGGTTCTGGTTCTTTCAGAAGTGCCAGATACCTTTCAACTCTTTTTCTTCCAATAAAGAACAATGCAGTTACCATGAAGAAAAAGAATAAGAAAAAGTACATGAACTATTTCTTTGGAAGGATCAGCTAAATGCTTAAGAGATTTTAAAAGAGCAAAGCTGAGATGGTATATAAGGATGATAAGAAATTCACTTTTGGAGATAAGGTTTCTTCAAATGGTATTTTAAGGTAACATATTAATCCAATTTGTTCACATACTAAACTAATGACAAATTATCCATTGGATTCTACAGCGTGTAGCTTATGAATAATAAGAAAATTTTCTGTCAATTACACATCAAGGTAAAATTTAATGTGCTGTTAAAATTGAGCTTTACCTAGAAAGGCAATAATGTTTAAATGAAAGCTAATGACAAAATGTGATTGAATTTACAAGGCAATTATCATATCCAAAGTTATTTCCAAGTATTTACCATAAAAGTAAACAATAAAAAACACAAATTATTAATATCATAAGCAATATGCTTAACATTAAATTTAAAATATTAATAATAAGGTAGTATGGAAGGAAATATATCTATAATTCCTGAATATAATTATTATTTCACTTGTTAGAAGAATAAAGGACATTGCCCATTTGTGCTATTGATAGGCATGTACCTCTAAACCTTGGCCAAAATGTGTGTACTGATAATATAGTATAAAATGAATTAATATTGTTTTCAAATTAGGATATAATAAATAAAATTTCTTTTATATCAAAATGTACATCAAACAAATACATATTTTAATATAATACATATTAAAATTAGTTGACTTCAATCTTTTTGCTATTATGAAAATAAACTGTGTACAGGTAGAAAATTGTTTTTGAACTGTCATATGCTGTTCATATGATTTAATTCATAAAGATTTAATGAATTCTACAGATGCTTTCAGTTCTCTGTATAAAAAAGATGAAAAGCTTTCATTTTATGAAAATTTCATTTTGAAAATGTGTATATTTAAAATGTCATCAATATGAACAGTATAGAAATCTATTAATCAAATCTTTAATTCAAAAATATAACTTCTTTTAGCTAGGGTGATTAAAGTGTTTTTAAATTGTATTTAATTTCACAAAGAAAAGCAGAAAAGAAAGATAATTATTTCAAGGTGTTTCATAACAATTTCAAGAAAAATCAAGTAATGCCAACAAAATGATTTAAAAAAAAAAGAAGAACACTTGACAGTGAAAATCTAAACAGCAAATCCAAACAGAAATGTACTAGAATTCGTTTCCATGTCAGTGAAGTCTTATCTATAGATTTCCCACTTCACATACATACAGATAAGCTAGACATTTTTCCACTCAAAGACATGTGAATGGATAGGAAGCTATACACAGGTTTATTTTCCTCCTGCACTAAAATATCAAAGCCTCTGCAGGTATCCTCCTGCAGGTTACACTGCCTCCTGTGTTAGTCCTAGTCACATCCTGGCCACAGTCCATCTTCCAGATCAGATCCAGAAGGTTTTTCTCCCCAGAAAACTATCATGCAGGAGAATTAAAAACTGAGGAAGGGGAAAACAGAAAGCACATGAAAAAAGGACCAAAATAACATAATAATTTAAAATGTGCACCTTTACTCTTTGGTCATCAACTTCTATAATTGTTGCAACACGAATTAACCGGGGGTTTCGTTTATCCACAACTTCAAGTTTCATATTTGGCAAAAAACCATGAGGCAACCTCTGAAAAAAATACAAGTGTAACAAGTTGTGGAAAATTCAGCAATTCAGATTTTCTATTAATTTTCTATTAATTTTGAATACAATACTTCAGTTTTAACAAGCATAAATTTTTAATACAACTGGCATTTAGTTTATAGAACACATAGGATTTTATGCATATTTTTTAACCAGAGTCACAAAGCCTGTGAGAGAATTTGGGGCCACTTTAAAGATAGGTAAAAGACAAAGATAGAATAAATTATAAATTCATCAATTTTCACAACGAAGTTCAAAACGATTTTTTTTAAATTAGTGCATTATAATTACACATAATATTGGGGTTCATTCTGACTTAATTATGCAAACATGGAATATAATTCTCACCAATTTAGTTCCCAGTACTCTCCTAACCCTCTCCTCCTCACATTCCCTGTTCCCTTTCCTCTATTCTACTGGTCTTCCTTCTATTTATTTGTAATATTTTTTGAATTAGTGCTTTATAGATATACATGAGGTGAAATTCACTGTGGTATTTTCACATATGTACATAGGATCATTTGGTCAATTTCATTGCACTGTTTCTCCCATTTCCTATCCCTCTCCTCCCTTTCCTCAAGCCCCTTCTAGATACTCTACTGATCTCTCCTCAGTTTTCATGTAATTCACAACTCTCCACCACCAGGTTTTTTTTCCCCTCTTATTTTGGTCTAACATCTGCATAGGAAAGAAAAATTTGACTCTTGACCCTCTGAGTCTGGCTTATTTCACTTAGCATAATGTTCTCCTGGTCCATACATTTACCAACAAATGCCATAATTTCATTCTTCTTAATGACTGAGTAAAACTCCATATGTATATATACCACACTTATTTTTTCATCTAGTGACAGGCACCTGAGCTGGTTCCATAACTTGGCTATTGTAAACTGTGCTGCTATAACCACTGATGTACCTGTATCACTATAGTGACTTTAATTCCTTTGGATAAAACTGAGGTGTGGGATAGCAGGGTCATATAGTGGTTCCATTCTTAGACTTTGGAGGAATCTCCATATTGCTTTCCAAAGTAGTTATGCTAATTGCAGTTCCACCAAAAATGGATGAGTGTACCTTTTTCCGCACATCCTCACTACCATTTATTATTTGTATTTTTGATAAATAATGCAATTCTGACTGGACTGGTACGAAATCTCAATATAGTTTTGATCTGCATTTCCCTAATTGCTAAGGATGTTGAACATTTCTTTCACATAATTTGTGGTCATTTGTATTTCTTCTTTCTGAATTGTCTGTTGAGTTATTTTTTCCCATTATTGGGGATCTTTTTTAAAATTTTTTAAATTGATTTTTTAAAAATAAATGACAGTATAATGCATTACAATTCTTATTACACAACACAATTTTTCTTATCTCTGGTTGTATATAAAGTATATTCACACCAACTCATGTCTTCATATATGTACTTTGGATAATAATGATCATCACATTCCACCATAATTTCTAACCCCATGCCCCCTCCCTTTCCCTCCTACCCCTCTGCCCTATCTAAAGTTCGTCTAATCCTCCCATGCTCCCCCTCCCTATCCCACTATGAATCAGCCTCCTTATATCAGAGAAAACATTTGGCATTTGTTTTTGGGGGGGATTGGCTCACTTCATTTAGCATTATCTTCTTATTACAGCTTACATATCAGCTTATTTTCATCTTTTTTTCTGAAATTAGCCTTACACATAGATATTGCTGACTATTCTCCCTACCAAGTTTGGTACTATATGGCTAGAAGGTAAAATTATTTAATAAGCAATACAAAAAAACCATGATTCTTCATAAATCTAAATTTTAAAATATGCTTAGTTAAAAGCTACATAATTTCAACTGTTAAATCTTTTAAATATACCATGATATAATTTTAAGCCATATCTATGCTTTTTGTCACTTTATCTCATAACACTACAGAGTTGAACTTAGTTGAAGTTTCTTTCAAGTCTTTAAAATGCTAGAAACCAAGAGTTGATGGTGACAGACACACAGGCAATAAAGAAAACAAAAGGGGAAAGGTACTGGGACATGCCAAATCATTCAAACTAAGGAATTTCAACAGTCAAAATCAGAGTCACACTGGGCACAGTGACACATGCTTGTAATCTCAACAGCTCTGGAAGGTGAGGCAAGAGGATTGCAAGTTCACGGCCAGACCCCGCAACTTTGTAAGGCTGTAAGCAATTTAGTGAAACCCTGTCTCACAATTAAAAAAAAATTAAAAGGGCTCAGTATGTGCCTCAGTGGTCAAGCACACCTAGGTTAAATCCCCTCCCCGTCCCTGCAACAGAAATCAAAGTCACAAAACAAATCTGACAGTTTTGAGACATTAGTAGAAAGTTTTTCTTTGAATGCTATTACACATAAAAGTGTTCAATTGATTTTATTGGAAATGAAAGTGTACTGAACTCCTCAAATCTAGAATTAGCAATAAGAAAAAAAACTTCTACTGATACATGATTAATAAATAGTTAAATTTTTCTCCAGTATCTGGTATGTTTTCAGCTTTTTCAGAAGCATATTTTCTTCCTAGAATGCATTATTACATCTATTAAATGGAATATACTGAGTATTATCAGGTCTCTAAAATTTGTTCTTGCCAAGGTCACTGTTCTGAATAACAAAGGTAATTGTTTAGTATTACAGATGCCAAAGAGACATTCTTAAGCAGAATCCACAATAACCTTGTGAAAGACAGAGTCTGAAATTCGTCTTTTTAGTGAAATTTTTCCTTGTTTTCTTATAGTTCTCCTGTTCAAGAAGTAAAACAAAGATTTGAAAAAAGACAAGACAGAAACTACCAGTACTTGCTCTTTGAAATTCTGCAATTCATAAAACCTCTGTAGGACTTTAGCTATGGTTTCCCTAATCTTATTATACTTCACCATCAAATCTAGACTATTATGACCAATTTTTTTAGATGAAAAAGGATTTTTGTTTTAACCCCTTTTAATACCTAGAAAACTCTAGGAAATGAAATCACATGAATAAACCCTATACATAAAATTCTGATTTAAGACAAGTTGAAGAGCCTGAAGCCCACAATTAGAATCAGAAAGGAACAATTTGAAAATCACTGATTTGGAACATAAATATTTCTGATTATACTATTTCTGTCTATGTGTTTTCTTTTAAAAAATTTATCTATACTTAGTTCAACCCTTGAAAAGTACATTAAAATAAGTTTTAACTGTAAAAATCAGTATTCTAAAAAAATGCTTAAAGGAATGTTCCTCTCAAAAGTGGATAAAACTATGCACAAAGATGATGGTTCACCTACTTGATTATGGCCATTGCCATTCAAACAGTCCCTGAGAAAGGGACACACAAGCTTATGGCACTGGGAGCTTCCACACCTCCACCCCTGCTGAGGTGCTGTCAGCAGTGCCACTGATGTGCTGCACTATGCTTTTTCCAAAAAGAAAATCATCACCTGCATTTGTATATAGGAATGATAGCAAATGACCCTGATTGTTTACTTTACTTACTTTGTATTCTTAACTTTAATAAAAGCAAAACAAATTGGTTATAAAAAACACAACTTGAATTTATAAAGAAAAATCTAGAATAATTTTAAAATCCTACACAAAGGAGGACTCAACAGAATTTTGTTTAAAAGGAAGAGTATATACCTATATAGACTTACCATTTTAAAAACTTTGGCAGGAACTGCATTAGTTTGGGTAGTCTGCAGATATTCTGGCCAGGAAAAATTTTCTGGGTCAGGATATCCTAAAAACATACATAAATAAATAAATAAATAAATAAATAAATAAATAAATAAATAAATAAATAAATAAACAAACAAACAAACATACAAAGATTACTCACAGATTCCCATTTTCTATAAAACATTTGGTAATGAAAACACTGTTATCTAAAGACTCATTATTTAACAGGCCCCATGCTAAGAATTTTATATAGTATCTCACTAAGTCTTATGCTCCCCTCTGAGAGAGCCAAAGCATTAATGCATGCAAGTAATCATTCACTGGTTCATTCACTCACTCCCACTCAATTTGTATGGCCAATGTCAAATGGTTAGGCAAGTACTTGGTAGAAGCAGGTTACACCCAGGACTCTGGCTCTTGGATCCAACAAAAGGTTCCTAAGAAGTTTGAAAATTCAAGCCACCTGAACTCAAACCATTCAGTTGGAAAAACTAATAATCTTTCCTTTCTGTCCATGCTGCATTGTTACCTTTGTCCTTTCAAGGAGTAAGTACTTATACTTATTCATCAGCTCTGATTTCCTTTTTCTTTTCTAATTATTTTTTTTTGCTGCTTTTACTCTTATTACTACCTTCCTCCTGCTTTCCTTAGGATTATTTTATTCTCTTTTAATCAAACTGAATTATAATCAACTTATTTTCATGTTTTTCATATAATAAAATAGTTTAAGACTATGAGCTTGTCATTGTTTCCACTCAATAGCACCAAACACCTGGGCATACGTCTATGCATAATGCATTTGTTTTTCTCTCTTTTACTTTTATAAAAAGATTATATTCTGTCTTTGTAGTATTAATTGAATGACTGGTCGAATAGTTATTTAAGAGATATTCCACGTGGTTAATTGTTGCAGTGGTTTAAAATTAATAATATCGAATTTATTACACAAGATGTGCACAACTCCTGCTTTGGGAATGTGAGGATTTCTTCTTGGTGTAACACTAGATCAACAAAAATTTATCTTGTATGTATGTGTATGTGCATCCATCGTAAGGTTTAGTATCAACATGCATTATTATGACTTAGTTACATTATGAAAAATGCCTTTTTAACTAAGCCTAAAGCCTGAAGCAGTATGCTAAAGTCTTTAAGCATTTTGTAGTAGTTACCCAGCATTTCTGATAATGTTTCCCTCTTCTTACTTTTAATATTTTTCTAGTACTGGGGATTGAACTCAGGGATGCTTTACCACTGAGCTATGTTACCAACCCTTTTTAATATTTGTTTTGATACAGAGTCTTACTACTTATTAAACTTTTTCTAAAATAAAGTATATTTAAAGAAAAGTACACAAATCAAGGGGATAGCCTATATGACCTGAGCCAGATCAAAACCTAAGCTTCACCACAGCCCCACCAACTCATCCCGATCCCCATCATGTTCCCTTTTAGTCAAATCTACAGACTTCTCCAGAGAAACTCCACCCTGGCTTCCAGCCAGGAGACTGGTTTTGCTGGTTCTGTTTTACCTTTATAAAAATGGAAATCACACAGTAAGGGCTCATTCATGGAGAACCTCTTTAGTTCAACATTCTGATTGTGAGGGTCATGCAAAACATGATTACTGAATGCAAGCATTAATTTTCATTGTTGTTCAATATTCCATCATGTGAGTATTTTACAATTTACTTTCTATCCATTCTACTTACCACAGTCCTTTAGACAGTTTCTATTTGGGGATTACATGGAATGTATGCTGTGAACATTCAAGTACATTCTTTTTAGTGACCATTCCACTGGAATGTATCCAGAAGTAAAACTGCTAGCTCATGGAACGCTTTGCTTCATCATTTTTACTTTTAAATTATTTTGGCTTACGTGTGTCTATTTTCAACACCCTCTAAATACAATTTTAAAATAATATGCATTTGCTTTGATAAACAGTTTGTCTTCTCTTTCTTTCATAAATACATCTCAAGCTGGATTTTTTTAAAGCTCTCTTGGGATTTCCTTTGCTTTCTGCACTTTCTTATATGAACTATGCTATATATCTTTGGTTTCAATAGTTATTTTCACAATTGCATTTAATTTTATAGCACACACTTAAAAAAGCCATTTCTTGTATTTTGGATCTCTACCTTTCTACAAGGCTTTTGAACTACCCTCACCCCTCACCCCATCAGCACTGGTTTTCCTCACCTAGGTGCCTGGCTAGAGGCTTCAGTGAGATGGAAGGACAACAAAACAAAACATAACGTAGAGAACTGCAGAAAGGAGGCAAGGCCAGGGAGAAAGGCAGCCGCACATTCCTGCCCAGCCTCATAAAGAAACCTGGCATGCTGCCGTAAGAAGCACCATTCTTTCCTTCTCTTTTCATGAGGAACATGTGAAAATAAAAGGCTGTGACATTCTAAATGATCCTTAAACAACTTCTTCTGTACTACTTTCCAGAAATAAGTTATGTATATGCAAAAGAAGAACAGGTACCTGTATATTCCCTGTCCAATCAACCCAAGTAAGAGCAGAATGACTATGGCCTCGGGAGGCTTCCCACTGCCTTCCTCCTGGCCCAGCCCTATCCTGGTAGGCCTTGAGAGGCCAGAGTAGAGGTTCAGAGAAGGGTCAGGTAGATCCCTTCACTGTGTGGAAATACCAGGGTATTAGCTTTTCATAAGTCTAAGTTCCTACTTGAAACAAGAAGAAATATTTGAGACCAGTTTATAGAACAGCATATCCTACAGAACCTTAACTCCTCACAAAAAAGGTCAGTCTTTAACTGGATTCCCTTTATGGGTAAGCACTCTACCAAGCATTTCATTTGCATTAAGTCATTTATTCCTCACATGGACCTGAGTTATACCTTTTCATTCACATTTCAAAGGTGAGGCTCAGAAAAGCTGAGAGCACGTCCAGTGTTGTGCAGTTAGGAATGGAAGAAATGGGGTTTGAACAATGGTGTCTGGCTCCATTATGCATGCACTGTACGTAGTCCCTGACTCCCTCTGGTACTGAAGACCCAGGCCCATCCTTCTAGGCCTCAGGGTCCAGACCCTGAGGCCACGAAAGTTATATTGGGAGGGTGAGAATATGGGAATATAGGCATGAGGTTGGAAACTGCCCTTCATACTGTTTAGAGGTATTCATTCATTCCACACTGTTTAGAGTTTGAAACTTCAAAGAGATGGATGATCCCTGAAGAAAAATGAGGTCCAACCTATGGTTGAGAACACAGCTTGCTGAATCAAGTCAAGGGAAAACTTGCACAGAAACTGAGATCAAGGACCTACAGGATTAGGACATCAAACGGCAGCCTGGAATTTCTCAATGGTTGGTACCAGCAATTCTTTTGTGATGGGAAGGCCCAGGTGAAAATTATCTTCAATTAATATTGGAGAATAACTAGAATGCAACTAGATGGCAGTGAAAGAAGGGGCATGATGTAGGGGAACAGGACAGCTAGAGCCTTCGGGAGGAAAGGCTTTTCTCAGCAGCCTAGAGCTGCTTCAGAATCAGGAAGGTTACATGAGACGTGGCAGCATAAAGCTGCCTGCTTTAAGGGCCAGAGAGAAGTGGTGGCCTCAAGGGTGGGAATGGAGAAAGTTCTATGTGAAGAAGCAGGGATCAGGGGAGACCTTTTCCATCAAGCACTTGGAGTGGAAAGGGTTCCAGGCCTTCTGGAGGACACCAGTATGTACAGGAGCAGAAAGAAAAACTGAAGGGTCGAATGAAGTTAGAGGAAAGCTAAACACGCTCAAACCACATTACTCCAGTGGCTTCTTATATCAGTCAAGGAAAAAGCAAGTCCTAATAATAACCTACAAGTCTCTATAACACTCGGCCCCATGGCTGTCTTCACCTCAGCTCCTGTTTGCTCAGCTCCTGCTACAGCTAGAACACAGATAAATTCTCGCTCCTTAAGTGCTACCAGTTGTTGTTCTTTTTCCTAGAAACTAGACAGTTCTCCTCAGAGATCTCCAGATGTGCCACCTCATCTTCTTTAAGTTGATGCTCAAATGTCAGAGGCTCACCAAGTCCTGAACTCCCCATGTAATATGGAATTCCCTCCCCCAAATACATGTGCTCTTCCTAACCCCATCATTTGCCTTATTTTTCTTCACAGTTCTTATCACTAACATGTCACATTATTTTACTACTTCTTGTTTCCCTTACTCCATTAGAATATAAGCTGCCCCATTATAGGAATTTGTTCACATCATTGCAACTTCTTCTCAGAATTCTATAAGTACATGGTGAATATTTGCTAAATGAATAAAATGGTAATTCCTGAGAAGTTTGCATTTAATATTGTGGTGCTCATGAATGACAGAGAGGTGAGATGAAAAGTCTCACAATTCTGTTTGTCTAATGTTTGTACTATAGGTACCATTAGAACAAGATGATGTCAGTGTATCAATACTGGCTAAGGATCCACAGCAGCACTGAAGCCTGGATGACACCAAGAGAAGGTCATCTTACTGGTGACATCTGTATAAGACAAATGTGATATTCCTTAATCATTTGTTCCATATGAGAAAGACAAAGATAGGTGTGAGTTTGGCTATTTTTCTCCAAAACTTAACCTTGCCACTGAACATTCTTTCTAAAGAAATGTGATAAACAGCACCAGCCCTGAGGTCCCTGACCTTCTGGTCTGGGTGACTATTCCAATGAGAAACATGACAGACCTTGATATGATGGTGGCAAATTCAGGAAACAAAAATCACAGGCGTAATAGGACAAGCAATTTTTAAGTAATGGGCAAAAGTTTCATTTAATAACCAGCAATAAAAAGCAATCTGTCAAAGAGTCTGAGGAGAAAGTTTAGAATAGATAGACAGGATATCAACCACAAACACACATGCTGGATGTGCTTAACAGAATACTTCATCTAACTCTGTTTTATGGATGAGGAAAGTGAAACCTGATATTTTAAGTGACATATCCAAGATAATTCAGCTAGAAGTGAAGTCAGAGCTAGAGCCAATGTCTTCAGATATGCAATTGGTAAAAACAGAAGCGTCTAAAGAGCATGCTTCTAGGTCTCAATTCAAAAGAAAGCACCATCAGAGGAATGAGAATTATGTATCTGATACCAAGTAAACCCTGAGTGGTTTTTGCCAACACTGCACAAGCCTGGATTATCTAAGAAAGCCCCTCACTTATTTATCTCTCTGTTCCAGGTGGCACTCACAGCATTCCCAAGGCAGAGCAGCAGCTCACACCAGTGTACAGGCCTCTCAGTGGTAGAGACTGAGGACGTTACCTCTGATAGAAAGCTGCAACTTGCAGGGTAGCTTCTGCACAGTAGACAGGCTCTTTGTGAAGATGACCACAGCATCACGTAGTCACTAATGATCCCAAGCTAGACTGCACTATACTATTTAGTATTGGACTAAAGAAACACATTGACATAAAGATATATGATACCATAATCACTGTTAAGCCTAATCTGGGCTCACCGTATTTGGAAAAATCATGTTGAAACAGACTTCATATTTATGGTCCCTTGGATAGCAGAAGTCCTGCACTCATAATTAGCTCATCATAATTAAAATATCCTTCTGGCAACAGAAATCAATTTAGATTCCCTAATATTTATAATAGGTATCAGATTTTTCAGTTGATCATCAATCACATGTGGAGAATTCTTTGGTATAGGCATTGGGCACTTGTCAGAGGGCTCATTTTGTAATTGCTTTTTCTCCAAGTATGTCTGAATTGAAGTATACTCAAAACAAACTATGTAAGAAAACCAAATCTCCTCTGTGTCTAGTGACATCATCAGGAAACAGGCTGACGGAGTTGCACTGGCTGCTCAGGGTCTGGCATGTTTTCTCTCTCTCCCTTCACCCACTCAGCCCCCAGTTATATAACATAGAACTGTTTTAAAAAGTTATTTTATACAAACAGATATATGAAAAATTGTGGTATATATGTGTATTAAAAAATGTAATGCAAAAAAGTATATAAATTGGCGTGAACATACTTTGTATACAGAGATAAGAAAAACTGTGCTCTATATGTGTAATAAGAATTGTACTGCTTTCCACTGCTGTTATGTATTTAAAAAATAATAAAAAAATAAATTTTTAAAGTTATTTTACTTTTGTTTTCTTTTCTGTTTCACTAAACATATAATACTCCATTCAGTGAAATTCTGTGACTGGCTTAATTATACTCATAAGTCAAAGTCATGTCAAGTCTTTATTGTTTTTTATTACCTTCTCAGCTCCTAGTTGTGTCTCACCCTTAGTAGACACCCAGTTAATATATGTTTAATTAATTAATTACTATTTAAATTTGTCTCTGAACTCGTACCTACCTTATGCCAATGGAGGCCATCTGTAGGAACTAGCATATTACTATCTAAAATATAATCCTTTAGCTAAAAAATGTTAATAGTATTGACATTAAATAGATTTATTTTACTATGAATATTCCTATAGCAATTTTAACTTTGCAAAGATATTACTAAGTAAAACAGTTCTTGGTTATCAAACATTAACATTTCTATATATCCATCAAACATGAAGAATACCTAGAGTGTCCAAGAGAATGTAGAGAAAACAACTGCTATAATCCTTACCAAGTACATTCCACCTTCCAAAAAAAAAATCATAGCAGCTTTAATTCCTGAAAATGAACCAGCATTTTATCAACATTTATTCATAAGTTTCAACACCAGACTTCTATTTCTAAAACACAGAAAAAAAGCATACTTTTAGCTGTCCCCTTGTAAATGCTACCAGAATATCAATATAGACTTTTTAAATGAATACTTATCAACAGATGAAGAGCTGAATTAATATTAATACAATGCATCATGACATATTATACGGTCATTATGAAGAAAGAATTAGAACTACACTATTATGATATGGATCATATGTTCAGAGGAGGGACTTTGCGGAAGTGATTAGATCATAAGGGCTTGATCCATTGATGGCTGAATGGATCACTGAAAGGTGGGACCTTCCTAGAGGAAGCAGGTAACTGAAGGTATGCCTCAGAAAGATTTATGCTCTCTCACCCCTTGTATGCTGTCTCCCTCTCTATGGCCCTCCTACCCTCAAAGCAATGAAGCTGGCTAACCATGGTCTGAGACCTCTAAAACCATGAGCCAAAATAAGCTTTTCCTCCTTTAAGTTGTTATGTCAAATATTTTAGTTACTTTAATGCCAAGCTGACTAACATATATAGCAAATGAGTTAAAAGGCCAGAAAACAGAGTTTGCAAAACAAACAAAAAAAAATGATGGACACATATGTACCTAATACAATGCAATATTTAGAGCACAATGATGAAGAAAGGACAAAGTTCAAGACTATATGATTTATAAATGTGTTCATGTGTGTGAATATGCATTTATATGATAAATGGTAAAATATATACAGCATAGAATGCCAATGATTCAAACTATTTTCTTCTTGGGCAGAAAGTTGAACTATAATTCCTGGACTCCTCTGTGGTTAGATGCAGTTCTGTGAGTGAATGCTAGGCAACTTCTACTTCTGTGAGTAGAAATGCATTAAGCCACTCCAGAGTTTGGTCCCTCAAGCCCTCCCATGTACATCCATCAGTTCAGGCTAAATGGGCAGAATTCCAAAGACCAAAGGAACCCCCATCTCAGGATAATTGCATAGAACAGAACTAATTCTCAACTGATTTTACTGTAATAGGAGAAAGAAAGAAATGCCTAATGTGTTAAAGGCATTCCATTTTTGGAGTAGTTTGATATACTAGCTAGCTTATGGTAACTAATAAGGAGGGATTAGCATCAGCTGCTATTTCCTAGCAAGGAGCAACTAACCTGCATGGAAGAAGAAACAGAAGGTCAACCAGAAAACTGCAGTTAAAAACCGCACGAGTGTAAAAGTCCATAAGTAAAAACACCACCAATATGAGGATATAAAGCCAAAATGAGAACAGCTAAAAAACAGATGAGCTGTGTCAACAAAAATTTTCTGTGACTATAAAAAAGAAGCCAATGGTTGGGTGGAGGCAGGGAACTGACTTAGCAACATTGAGAAGGCTAAAACATAAATTTTCTAAAGGAGAACACCGATAAAAAGTAGGAGCTAATTTATACTGCAGAATCAAGGAAAGCTTCAGGAATTGAAGGCACCAGACACTTCTGAAGGCAACAGTGCGGGGCTGAAGATTGTTGTCTTAATGTCCCATCAGAAACTGTTCGACCCTACCAACAGGGTTCCAATTTCTCCACATTCTAACTAGCACTTGTTCTTTTATTTGAGTTTTCAGTATGTTGTTTGGATATTTTTTGGAGGGGGTGGGGTGGGGGGTAAGGGATATTGTTTATTTGTTTTCAGGAAATGGTGTAAGATGATATTTTACAGTTTTGATTTGCTTCTCCCTAATGATTTGTGATTGCTGACCATCATTTCATGTGCTTATTGGTCATTTATATATCTTTTTTTGAGAAATGTGTACACAGTCCTTTCCACATTTTTGTTGCTGCTGTTGTTATTTATTTGTTTATTTTGGTAGTGCCTGGGATTGAACTCTGGGTCTCACACATTCCAGGGCCAGCACTCCACCTCAAGAGCCACATTCTCTAACACACCCCTTGCCCGTTTTTCAATTAGGGTGTTTGATTTTTGGAGCAGCATTTAAAGTTTCTCTACATATTCTCAATATTCATCCCTTATCGTTTTTGCAAATATTTCTTCCCATTCCTTAGGCTGCTTTTTGAATTTTCATGAAGTCCTACTTTTTTCTCTTTTGTTGCCTATGCCTTTGCTATCAGATTCAAGAAATCATTGACAGATCCAAAGTCACAAATATTTGCTCTATATTTTCTTTTTAAAAGCAATGTGATAACCCACTTGAATCAAATGTATGAAATATGATATGTCAAGAGTTTTGTAATGTTTTGAACAACCAATAATAAAAAAAGCAATGTGATTTATTGGGTATCCTATATACTAGGAGTTGTGGATAAAATGTGAGTAAAACAGAGTCCTTACTAATACAATGTTCATAGAAAACTCTGTATATATTTAGAGAGATTTCATTTTTTTCTGGTTTTTTTTTCATTTTCCTGTTCTAAATTTCTAATACTATTCATGGAATGAAGAAAAGCTTCTGGAGGGCAACCTGAAAATATTTACCAAATGCTTTTAAGTTTTTCCATACTCTGTTACCCAATAATTCTACTTAAAGGAATCATAGAGAAAAAACAAACATATATAACTTATTTAAAAGGATATTTTCCATAATTGAATATAAGAACCAAAAAGTTAATGTATAATACAAAGAAAAACACTGAATAAACTGTGGCATACTCATAAGAAAGATAATTATGTAGCCATTAACAGGTTCTCAAAAACTATTTAAAGAAAACAGACTATGTTCAAATTATATTTCCAGGTTTAAGAAACAGTTATAAAGGTAGCATGAAGAACAAAATCACAATTTTAATTGTGATTACAATTTTAAATTATCTATATACACTAAAGTAAATAGTGTGGGTGAGGGAATAACAGAATAGTAAGCTATATCTAATGGCAGTATTAATATTTGTAATTTGCACATTAAAATGTTGTATATTTTAGAAAATTTCTATAACTTTATTTAAGAAAAATATTTTGTGCTTTTATTTTAAAGAAATTTGACTTATTAGAAATCCACAGCCTCACCTCATTGGTGATAATGTATAAAGAGCCTATGGTAAAATAAAATAACTCATAAAGAATAGAATTTGGAGCTGGAGTTGTGGCTCAAGTGGTAGACTGCTCACCTTGCATGCATGAGGCCCTGGGTTCTATCCTCAGCACAACATAAAAATAAAATAAAGATACTGTGTCCACCTAAAACTAAAAAAATAAATATTAAAAAATAGAATAGAATTTGGCTGAGGCTGACTGAGAACCCTTTGCAGAGTTAAAACAACAACAACAAAAAAAAACCCCCACTATCTTTCTACAGTATTTCTATAAAATGTGTAGAAAATCAGTGTCTGCAAAATGCCTTGGGGATATAATGATATGATTTTCAATCAAGGTGATGAATATGTGGAAAGGGGTATATATCCCCCAAAGATAACTTAAAATAACCCTTTTTACTCTAAACTTTTTAAATTTGGATTCATCAAGGCTTAGTGCTGCGGAAAGACATTTGTATCCAAAAAATGTACATAAGCCTAAGGTACTTTGGAAGGAAAGGTCCTGACCCAGTGATTGTCTGGAGTCGGGGCTCTGTTTGTGTTTTTCCACAGGTCGATTGGGATTATTCCTAGGGGCGTACGGGGCATTGGCAGCATTTTCAAATAATAAAGTTTGTTCCTGCTTGAGTGGCTCGTGATTTTGTGTCTAGCTAGACTGCGGCAAACAAGAAGAAAGAATTAATAACATGCCAGAATGGTAGGTGTCACCTGTTGATGGACCCATAGCAAAGCTGGCTTCAGGGACCTGTGGTAGTGAATGTCCACCTGACACAGATACAATGCTGAAATGGCCACAGAAAATTGTTCTGCAGTTGACAAAACTTGCAAGCTTGATTTTTCTCCACTTTCGGTGACTTTTTGTTGGGATGTAAAATAGGTAATTATTATAAAACAAAATATTTATAAGAAAGGAGAGTCTTGCAAGTTCAGGTACCAAATTGATTTCCCTGGATCCTCAATTCACAGGGACTTTCAGATTTCAAAATACTCTAGGTAATGAGCTCATACATGTCTTCTTATTTAGTCAGTTACAAAACCAAGTAAGTAGCACTCACAGACTATCTGGGATAGCCTAGCCCCATACCCAAAACCTTGGTTAAGGCCTCACCTCTTATTTTCATATATCATGAGTCTCCCTAATGGTCCCCCCACTCCTCCTTTCTAATCTGACCTACTACTACCAATAAAATCCTCCTCAAACATAAGTAATATCACAGCTTTGACTATAAAATCCTTGCTATTTCTTTTAAATACATTGCATAAAGTGCCCTCAATTGATCTGCTTTACTAACTACTTATTAATACTTTAACACTGAACTAAAACCTACTTTGAACTCCACATCTCCAGAACTAGAAGATAACAAATTTGTGTTGTTTTAAATCACTAAGTTCATATTAATTTGTCAGAGAGTAATACACCATCATATAATTCTCTCCACAAATAATTTTTCTTCCTCTTTGGGGCCAGGTGTTAACCTCCTTGATTAATTACTTTGATATTATTTGTAAGGGCTACTCATTAGTTTAACAGCCCCCAGTACATCTTAAGTCCTGAGATCAAGTAATAGGGCTTGGTAGATCACCAAGTAGCAGTTGACAGTGCTCTGAATGAACAGGGGATTGTGACTCCATAAAACCATAAGGAAGCCAACTAATAAACATAGAAGGAATAATAATGTAATTAGAACATCTTTAGTTAGCAAAAAATCAACCAATAAATAATTCATCAAGGAATGATAGAACTAGCAAGTAAAAGTTTGATGAGGAATGGAACATTTCCATAATCTTGAGGTAACTCCTCAGCAAACAGGGATTAATTCTTAAAAGATAGTTTTACAGTGGAGAAAAGTGACCCTCACCACCAATCAAGTGATCCTAGTCATGATAAACAGGAAAGACACACCACCTGATAGGATGCAATGAGAACACAGCATCACTTCTGGAATATTCCTCCAGAGATGCATCAGACAAACCCAAACTAAGGGGCACATTACAAAAGGATAGGCCTGCAATCTTCATAAATGTCGAGTTCAAGAAAGTCAAGGAAGGACTGAAAGAAGGGTTACATATTGAAGGATACAAAGGAGACACGACAAATGGAAGAGCATGTGATCCTGGATGTTCTTCTGCTGGCTTATCTGTCTGTGCTATGAAGGATATTATGGTGTGACAGTCAAAACTTTGATTTTGGGAACTTAATGTCATCTAGTTTGACAGGAAGAAGATCCTTTGCTATTCTTACAACTCTTCTATATGTTTAAAATGTTTCAAATTTTAAATAAAGTAAAAACTTACAAGGCTATTCACAATCAGTATGACCCCAATGCTCTGCCACATTTTGCTTCAAATTCCCCTTTACCCCACCACACCCTGTAGCCCCATGTTATTTCAGGTGTTCTAATTCTAAGCAGGCAGGGACTTTCTGCCATTTAGCTTCTGTGTGTACTCTTCTTTCTACCTAACATTCCCTTCCATTGCATTTCCCTATAAAATTTTACTCTTCTCTCAAAGATGAATTCAAACACTATTTCCACTGTAAAGGTAGCTCTCACTCTGTGTTCCTAGGACTCCTCTGAAAGTTTTCCTTTCACTACACTCAGGAAGACCCTGTAGCATGGTCAAAGAAAGGGCAACAGAGTTTCTGAAGCCAGCTAACAGGACTGCTACTGGATCTACAATATACCCTGGCCAGTTAACCAATCTTTCCAGCTATGAAACCAATTGACAAAAATATCTCAAAGTTGCTTGTAAAACAGATCAGTGTCTAAAGTAATCTGACATACTGGTCAAGTGTTGGTGAGGATGCAGAAAAGGAAACCTCATGATGCACTGGTGCTGAGAACATAAAATGGTGCAGACTCTGTGTAAAAGACTGGCATCTCAAAAAAACTGAATGTAGAATTGCCAGAAAGCCCAGCAAGTCCAGTCACAGGTATATAGCCAAGAGATATGAAGACACATGTTCATACAAAACCTATAAACAAATGTTCATAGCAGCGTTATTCAGAACAGCCCAAAAGCACAAACAGCCTGAATGCCCATTAACTGACAAATGGATAAGCAAATTTGTGGTTTATCCATTCAGTGAAATAAACGTTACTTGGAAATAAAACAAAAGATGTACATGTTACATTATGGATGAACCTAAAAATAATTATGCTCACTGAGAGAAGCCAGACACAAAAAGCCATGTGATAAGATTCTTATTTATATGAAATGTCTAAAATAAGCAAATGTTCAGTCAACATTTGGAGTTATGGAGAATTGGGGAATAATATTTCAATATTTTGGGATTTCTTTTTTGGGTGATAAAGACATTACAAAACATTATAAAACTGTGGTGATGGTTACAAAACTCCATAAATATGCTAAAAGCCCTTTAAAGTAATGAACTGTATAGTATGTGAAATTATACTTCAATAAAGATGTTACCAAAAAAAAAAAAAAGGTTCTTCCTTCAAAGCAAGCATCCTGTTTTATTCTTATTTGGTTCTCTCCATTCTGTCAATATAGAAGACATGTTTGCTCAACTGGATTTCAGTTTAGTTGCAGTCTGACTGTGTTGTGACAGCAATCTGCACTTGGAGAGACACTCTATGCAGGGTTGTCCTTTCTGAAGATAGTCACCCTGTCGGTCAGATGTGCCCTGACAACCATCATGGCTCCACAGGGCTTCCTGTCCACCTGCCCAGATTATTCAGGAGGCTGGCAGGGGTGGAACATCCTGTCAGCAACTATAGAACAGATTTTCACCCATATAAGGCAGCTGAAAAAACAATCTTTATAGCACAGTTTAAACTTGTAAAAAAAAAAAAAGCCACTCAAAGCAATGTAGAGTCCTGCCAATTCATACTCATATAAAGTAACCAGAATTATTTTTTACATAGCAATACCATTCAAGGTAACTGAAAAAAAAGCAAGAAAAGTAACTTTCAGCTGACAAGCTAGTTATTACTCCTTAATGGGTATATTTAGGTTTTCTGTATAGAATTGGCTCTATGTTGTAATAAGACTATGCTCCTCAGTGGTTTTACTTCAACAGAAGGATCAGATGTACCCATTCATGTAAGGAGGTGATTCCTGCCCCTCACAAAAGGAAGTCCAAGATCTCTGAACAGAGATCTCTTTTAGAGAGAAGCTTTCCTTCTTCAAATGCTAAGATTTGTTTTATTAGGGTTTTCTGTATGTCCATCTAATATCGTTTTATGATTTCAACTAAAATTCTGGAGAAACAGGAGAACTTCTATATTTTTAAAAGTTCTCTAGAAAGGTAATAAATATAGATATACAATAGTGAAGTTCATTAGTATGCATTCATACATACATAGAACATAAGTTGGTCAATTTCATGCACCAATTAAAAAGATAATAAATAAATAGAAGAAAGATGCATAGAGGAAGGGAATCCAGGAGAGAGAAAGGAGGGAAGAGAAAGAGGGGTACTGGGGATTGAGAATAAGCAAACTATGTTATATCTATATATGATTACATCCAAATGAATAGTTGTGTGGCTATAATGCACTAATCAAAACATAAAAAGATAATTAATAGAATATCTAACATTTAGAATTAAATATATATCACTGAAAAGCATCTTTACATGTTATAAAAAGTGACATCCCCCTCCATCTCCGTCACCCTGTCTCTTTCCTCTCTCTGAAGGAAGGTCTTTTACCTGGAATCTATGAGAATGTGCCTTTATGCTAGGGACGACTATACATATAGGCACATGCTGTTTTACTTTCAAGTACTTTAACTGCTCTCCGAAGTGCAATTTTACACACATGCACACAGCCCCACACACAATGACAAATATAGCAAACACATTTTTCTCACAACAATGTAATTGAAACCATAAAATAATATTTAATGTAAAACTCCATGGACATATATGATATTCAAAATATAAATTCATTTTAAGTAAAATAAATGCAGCCAGCAAATTTTGGAGCCCAAGTACTACATAAACAATTATTTAAGTGTACAAGGTTGAATTTTTTTATATTTTACTATATTCAGTCACTAAATACATACACACACAGATGAGAGAGAGAGAGAGAGAGAGAGAGAGAGAGAGAGAGAGAGAGAGAGAGAGAACCTAAAATCCACAATTTTGAGGCACTGACACATGCCACAAGAGGAAATTCCACAGCCAATCTCATTACAGATTGCAATAAAAATCTGGCACACTAAAATTATTGTATAAAATCACCTAAAGTCTATGTTTTTAAAATATATATGAAACATAAATAAATATTGCATTCAGATTTGGGTTCCATCGCCAAAATGTCTCATGTATAAGCAAATATTTCAAAATTTTGAAAAATCCCAAATCCAAAACACTTCAGGTCCAAGCCACATCAGATAAGAAATACTCAGCCTCTGTGTTGGTGTGTATGCATGGCAGTGCACACATGTGTGTTACACACAAACACACACAGACACAAGCAGTCCTAGCTTCAGCCTTGTCTTATGGGAGAGAATATCTGAAGATGACACTGGTTCTCCATCCCATCTACTCTCCACAGCTCCAAACTTTTCCTATTTTATGCAGTTAGTAGAGTTTAACACCTTTGGTGCAGTTGGGTTCCTAAACTTTAGTGAACTTTTGTCTTCAACAAATTTTTTCTCATAGTACTTTTGTTTGTAATGTCATTATACTCCACTAACTTGATCATACATTGATTAAACTATCTGCTTGAATTTTCATTTTAAATATCATTATAGCAAATGAGAAGTGTCCTGTGGCTCATGAAGACCACCTTGAAGGGTCATCCCTGCACAATATCATGCAAACAAACTTTTTATGACACTACTGAGTCTTTCTTACAGACAAGTAATCATGCATACTGTGGATGAATATGTTAAACACTAAAGTTTTGTACTTATTGCTCTTCCTATTTTTCCTTAGCCTTCAGAAAAGTCTTCTGTACTAGGAATAAAAATATATTATTATTATTATTATTATTATTATTATTATTATTGACATTGAACACAGGGGTGCTTAACCACTGAGCCACATCCCTAAGCTTTTTATTTAAATTTTGAAACAGGGTCTTGCTAAGTTGCTTAGAGCCTCCCAAAGTTACTGAGGTTAGTCTAAAACTTGCAATCATCCTGCCTCAGTCTCCAAGTAGCTGGAATTACAGGCATGTGCCACTTTCCCAGGCTACACATAAAAATGTTTTAAAAGAATGGATGAGATTATGACTTTACACTCAAAAAAGCTCAAAAACTACTAACAAACAAATTGTTGTAACACATGTACAAATACTCATACACACACTACACACGTGTAGGATTTATTCCAGGAATACAAGATTGGTTCAGCATTTGATAATCAATCAATATAATTATACCAAATTAACAGAATAAAAGACCCCTTTAAATTAAATGCTTAACAAACTAGGAATGGAAGGGAACTTCCTCAGTATGATAAAGAACATCTATAAAAAACACAGCAAATGCCACAGTTAATGGTGAAAGATTGAAAGCTTTACTCCAAAACAAGGAACAATTAAAAAAACAAAAAGAGAGAGATGTCTCACATTACCACTACTAGTCGATTTTATATTGAACGGTATGCATATGCACAAGAGTTAAGCAAAAAAGAAAAGGCATCCAGCATAGAAAGGAAAAAGTAAAAGTATCTTTATTTGCAGATAATATATTTTTGTATATAAAAAGTCCTAAGGAATCCTCCCACTCCCAACCCTACCCCCCAAAAATCTACTAGATCTAATAAATACATTCAGCAAAGCTACAGGATTTTTAAGATAAATACTTAGAAATTGAATCTCTATAGATATGAAATGATCCAAAAATAAAACTTAAGAAAACAATTCCACTTACAATAGCATAAAAAGAATAGACCAACTGATATGACAAGAAAACTATGGGTCAATGTCCCTTATTGAATGTCTGTACAGAAATCTTCAACAAAACACTAGCAAACTGATTCCAACAACACATTAAGAGAATTGTGCACCATGACTAAATAACTATTTTCCAGAAATGAAGGGTGTTCAACATAAGAAAAGTGATCAATGTAATAATTAAATTCATAGAGAAAAGGCAGGAAATGACATCATCTTCTCCATAGATGCAAATAAAACCCTGAGAAAAAAATTCAACACCATTTCACGATAAAAAGACTCCATAATCTAGTAATAAAAGAAAACTTCCTTTGCATAACAGAGTAAGTTATTAAAACCTACAGCTAACATCATATTCAAAGGTAGGAAACTGAAATGCTTCTCCTAAGGAAAAAACAATGAAGGCCACTTTTGCCAATGCTGTTCAGCTTTGTACTTGAAGCCCTGGATACAGCAATTAGGCAAGGAAAAAAAATGACAGGCATACAAATTGGAAATGAAGTAGTAAAACTATCTTTTTTGGCAGATGCTATGATTCCACATAGGAAATTCTAGAGTCAAAGCACAAAGAAAACCACTAGCTAGAACTAATAAATTAATTCATTAAAGTTGCAGGATAAAATAACAACACACAAAATCATATGTGATTCTCTGTACCAAAAGTAAATTAAGAAAACTATTCCATTTATAATAGTATCTATGAATAAATTTAATCAAATAGGTGAATGCCTTATAAATTGAAAACTAGAAACATTGCAGCAAGTAATTCAAGTAGACATCTTGTGTTTATAAACTAGAAAACTTAATATTGATAAGATGGCAATATTCCCCAAAGCAATCTACAGATCCAGCACAACACTTATCAATAATCACTTATCCAATAATCATTTCTTCAGAAATGGAAAGTCAGTCCACAAATTATTATCAAACTTCAAAGGGTCTCAATAGACAAAATAGTCATGTAAAAGAATAAAGCTGGAGAACTCACACTTCCTGGTTTCTAAATTGACAACAGAACTACAGTAATCAAAACAGAATGGTACTGGCATATTACAGGCAAAAAGACCAATGAAAACAGAACTAGAGTCCAGAAGTGGACCTAAATATCTATGAAAAGTTTATTTTCAGAAACGGTGCTAAGATCACTCAATGGGAAAGAATAGTCTCTTCAAGAAATGTTGCTGGTAAAACCGGGAACCAGATGCAAAAGAATTAATTTGAACCCCTACCTTATTTCATATATAAAAATTAAATAAAAAATGAATCAATGGCTTAAATTTAAGAACAAAAAACCACAAATTCCATAGGAAAAAAACACAGGTAAATTCTCATGACTTCAAATTTGGCAACTGATTCTTAGATTTAACGCCCAAAACAAAAGAAACAAAAGAAAAAAATACATAAGCTAAAATGCTCCAATTAAAAACTACTGTGTCTCAGAAAATGCCATGGTTGGGTGTGCTCTGAGTCTTTCCCAAAGGGTCACTGTTAATTATAAGCATCGTTCCCAGGGTTGTACTGTTGTTAAAATGGTTAACTTAGCAATATGAATTTTATCTCAATTTAAAAATGAATAAAATACTTAGTAACAAATGTAATAAAAAAGTGAAAGACTTGTAGACTGAAAACTACAAATATCATCAGAAGAAAGTTAAAGAAGGCCTAAACAGAGGAAAATCATAGGATAGAAAACTTAACATTGTGAAAATGCCAATATTCCCCAAATTGGTCTACAAATTTGGTAAATCTCTATCAAAATCCCAGCTAGCTTTATGGTGGAAATTGAAAAGTTAATTCTAAAATGAATATGAAAATTCAGGAGACCCAGAAGAGTAAAAACTAATCTTGAAAAATAATTAAAGTGCTAGAGGACTCACACTTTCCAATTCTGAAATTTACTAATAAAAGTAGTAGGGTATCAGTGATATAAGAATAGACATACAGACCAATGGAATAAAACTGAAGAGTCCAGAAATGAACTCATACACTTTTTTTTTTTTTAGAGAAAGAGAGAAATTTTCTTTTTATTATTTATTTTTTAGTTTTCTATGAACACAACATCTTTATTTTATTTGTATGTGGTGCTGAGGATCGAACCCAGTGCCCCAAGCATGCCAGGCTAGCGTGTTACTGCTTGAGCCACATCCCCAGCCCCTGAACTCATACACTTATGATCAACTTTCTCTTACTGAAATAAGGGAAAAAACTAATGGGAAAAAAAGTAATCTTTTGGTGGCCTTGGAATACCTCTCTCAGAGACACCCCAATCTTATGAATTACAGAACACTGAACACTTATTTCTTAACATGCTTCAAAGAACGTTTCTAGACTCACAGAGGAAGATGCAAGGAATGCAGTCTCCTATCTTCACACACACCAACTGATGAACATCTAATCTCAGCTTCAGGATGAAGTGACAGATATCGGACTTCATTTTTAAAGAATGCTAGTGAGCTTTAGCCCTTTTTATAGAAATATAGGGAAAAGACTCTAAATCTGTATGTCAAAATCAGAATTTGAGATGTTACACATTTCATAAAAACCTTTCTAGACCAAATGGCTATCTGTGAATAGTTGAAAATTTTTGTTTTGCTTTATTTGACTCAATTTGGGTTTTTAATTATTTAATTTCTGGTCACCAAATTTAAGAATTTAGTAGGAAATTCTAATACTTTTCTATACTTAAGGGAAAAAAGATTAATAGCAAAGCTCCAGAATCATTCAAATTTAAAAATAAACAGTTGCTCCACTCCAGATGGCATGTTCCTTACTCTACATTTCTTCCTGTATATTATGTACTGAAAGAAATCATATTTCTCCTTGGTCACCTGTTTTTAACATGCCAAGTTTACATAGCCACTACATCTAAATTTTTTGCAGGGGAGGAAGGTGCTGGGAATCAAATCCAGGGCTCCTTGCATGATCTGTGCTGCTGAGCTACATCCCTAGCCTTCACTCATTTTTAAATGTAAAAAAAAAAAGAAGCTTGATAAAGAAAATCTCTAAATATTTCTATAATGGAGTAAAAACATCTATTAAGAGTCTTTACTTAAATGCTTAGCTAACCATTAAGTCAGTTTGTTAAAAGAAGTCTGGCAAGTGTGGAAACTCATTAATTCTCAATTCTCAGATTTCTGCATTTCTATATTTAATGCCAAAGTTAAGTGTATTTCATAATCTTATGACTCAAAAATTAATTGTTATAAGATAAATTATGTACATGTAAATAGCCAGTTTTAAATGTCAATCCTCAGCAATGGTATTCATTTAATGAGATAAAAACTCTTAACAACTTCTTTTAATGGTTGTCTAATACATCTTTACAAAAAGTCCTTTTTCACTATGGGAAGCACATCCACAGTTCAGATCCTTGGTGGTTGAAAAAAATCTTGCTCAGCATTTTTATCATATACTTTGCATTGAAATGTGATTTACATGCACAAAAATTAAAATGTGGATAGCCACTCATACAGAGATAACTTCAAAGAAAACCCAGTCTGCTCACCTTGGGGTGCTATCAAAGTTCTTCCATTCTCCTGACACCAACCAACTGGCTGGACATAAGGACTATTAACATCACACCTGCAAAAACAGGATCCTGTGTTAGATCCCATATTACTCAATCCCAGAGAAAGAATCCAAGAGTAATTGCTATTCTAGATATTCAGAGATATCACAGAAAACAGTAATTCATAGCTAAAGGGAAAGAGAAATAATTTTTGTACCATATTTGTAGGCTGAGTGACTAAACTTCTCTTTTGCATAACCTTCTTGAAACTTCATAGCATAAATAAAGGGGGAAAGACCTGAAATGTTATTAGTGATATCCTCAGAGAGCAAAGACTATACCTTTTCTACCAGTTTTACTTACAGTAATGGAAAATATTAATAGGACAGTCTAAATGTTAATAAGACAGTCTAGATTCCAGATAACTACATTTTTCCTCTTCCTCCTTTCAAAGAATCCAGAACATTCCACCAAAGACACATACAACAATTACTCTATGCTTTACTTCTTGGTTCAAAAGGAAAAACAAGACTCCCTTCATGCAAATTAAGAACAATAGCCCCTTGTAGGGACTTGTCCATTACTCAGGAAACACTATGAGGAAATGCTACAAAAAAAGTATTTTCACTGTGACCTCCTCTGTATTTCAGGGTTTTATCCAGAAAACCCTTTTAACTCATGCAATGTTAGTTTAATGGCTTCATAGCACACATTTTCTCTGTTCCCCACAGGCTTAAATAATCCACTCCTGTGCTCCCTGAATCTTTCTTTTAAAAATGTGATGGGTTGAATGCAACATCTTTCAGAAAAACACACACACAAAAAAAAAAAAAAAGAAAAGAAAAGAACACGACAAGTTCTTAAATTGCTCTTCACAAAATTGTTTCCCTTGCAAACTAGACAAACATACAGTGAAGTTCCCTTAACTGCTCTGGTAAGGCCTCATTAGATAACTTCTTATAGATGTGGAAATAGTTTCTTAGGTTCCTTATTTCAACAAAATTCACATCAGAGAAGGCTGTGAAAAGTCACCACTGAATTTCCTGATGTTTATTACTATAAGAACAGCAAGTAAAGTGATAGGATTGGAATAAAAATAAATTCTTAACCAAACATAAGAACATGCTGGGGAAAAGAGAAAAAAACAAACAATGGTGTCTCACCAGTAATCGTAGCTGTCATCCCAGTTGTCAAAATGTACTCGTAAGCGGTCATCCACAACATCTGCTATGGTAGCCACGCACACCAAGGAAGGGTTCTTCCTGTCCACGGCCTCCAGCTTCATTCCCACCTGAAACTCCTTAGGCACTGGTCCATTCTAACACAGCACCAGCAGGGGAAGAGGCATGAAAAGAAACAAGGACACCAAGCAGGACTAAGCCATGGTGAAACTTCTACAATGTTTAACATCAGAAAGCCTAGAGGGCATCAACACTCACCCTCTGGAAAGAAAACAGCAAATGCCAGGAATCACCCAGCAACTGTCATGCAGCTCACATTCCTAATCAAGACCACGGAAACTAGCTCCTTTGGGCTCTTCTCTTTGGATGAGCAGAGAGTTTTTCTTTCCCTTATCAACTTCATTTTCCCCCCTTCAGTTCTTAGTGTAATTTGTATCCATTTAAAGATTCACTGCTGAATACAGTCCTATCAAATGAGGTTTTCTGCTCCCCATAGGCTTTTGAATAGTATTCAAATATTGCTATTTGAAAAAGCGATAAAGACATCCTTTTTAGCATCAAGATATCATTAAATTGATTACTCTAACTGAAAGTAGTGGCTTTCTCAATAGTTAAGTATATATACACTAACCCACATATAAAAAATACAATTAAAAGCATGAATGCTTTTGTTAAATACCTGTGTGTGTGTGTGTGTGTGTGTGTGTGTGTGTGTGTGTGTATATATATGTTTGTTCACATAAAAGTGCTATAGATTATGATTTATAATAAAATAACTGTTATAAAACCCTAGTCTGTGACAATTAGCTAGTTCTGAGATTTGGGAGTATTTACCCAATATCTGGGGACAAAATGAGGGTTTCTTCTCTACTTCTATACTATTTAAACCCCAATTTTTATTTTTCTTTAGCCCATTCTATTTTAAAGAAATTTCACATTTCAATAATGCCCTTTCCTTTCCACAATTATATGAAACACATACAACAATCATGTAACATTAATTCTAAGATCAAAAAGAAAATCTCAGAAAGTCAAGAAGGAGACCTGCAAAGTGACATCATCTGCAGGTGACTCGGGCGTATGCACCGCCCTGGCAGAGGGAGTGTTCTTTCCTCAGATGCTCACAGTACCGTGAGTCTGCATGAGATGGTCCCTTGTTTTATTCACACTTAACTAAGCTGGGTACATCCAAAGTCTGCCTGAAGTACCTACTGGTTCAAAATACCAAAACTAACTTTAAAAAGATTAACTCATTGTAAGTAAAAAGGAAAAAAAATTATGAAAGGCATTTTACTTTTAGCTGTCGTTAAATACTTTACACAGCTAACTTAAGTCTTTAATTGTACTTTTAAAAGAGAAAATAAAACAGATGTCCATAGAAAAAGGGAGACAAATTAAGGGAGAAAAGTTTCAGGAAGTTGAGTTTCCATAATTTCTTAAAGGATTAAAATATAACAGAATATAGAGCAAATTTTAATAGATGTAAGCTCAAGGGAAATTCTAACTTAAGCTGAGGAAGTAAATACTTACAGAACTTCTGTTCCTGAATAATTTCTTAGGAGCATTTTGCAATTTGCAGGCCTTCAAGTAATCCATCCAAACAAATTTATCTTTTCTATAACCTAGATAAAAAGTACAATTTGCTCAAAAATATCCATAAGAGGTAACCTCAAGTATTTCAAATACATTATTACCATTCAGTCTTCTGTCACAAATTCCATGCTATTAGCAGATCACAATGGTTTACATTTAAATTTCCAAATTGTCTCAATGTTTTTAATGTCTTAAATTCAAAACAGTTGATTGTGGTCTCCCACTGTGCACACCATTCCCTACAAATGTTTAGTGTTCACTAAGCTATGGCACTAGGACCCTGGGAGCTTGACAGGAATCACACCTCCCATTAAAGTTTCCAGAATAGGTAAAAAGATAAGACAAGAGTACCAGTGTTGTCCCCACCCCTGAGGAAGACATGTCACAAAGACCATAAGAGATCTCAATGATGCTGGATCCAAGAAGCCGACACTTGAGGGAAATTACGAAACTCTTCAAAATCCAAAGACCATTTTTGACAATTCTAACTTTCTGTACCTTATTTGTACAATGTTCCCACTAGAAATGCCTTGTCTTCCATTCATATGCCCTAAGTCAGCTCAAACAGCACTGCACAAACAATGCAGGCTCAGTATTTTCCAAGGGACCATCATACTGAAAATACAAATTGAACTCCTAAACAGTCTTCAAGGCTAAGGCGTCTCTATCTCCTCCCTTTTTGACTTGCTTCTCCACTTGTCTCCCTGAGACTCCTCATCCTAAACAAGTCTACTCTACCCCGGGGCATCTGCTCTGTTCTTTCCCTGCTTGATGCTCTTCCTCAGGAACCCAGTTGCTTTCTCTCCCATTTTGTCCAGGTGTCTATGGGACCCCCCCCAAGACAGGCTTGTCTTCACCACACTATCTAAAAGAGCCTTCTTATGGCTGGTCTCAATCCTTCCTCTCCTCTGAAATGAAAATCCACGGAGACAGAGGTTTTTACTCACTGTTCCAGCCCCAGTATGTGCATATAGTAAGAACTCCATAAAATCTATGGGATGAATGAGCCTGTTACCTGTCACCAGTTCTTAAAACTCAGCAATCTCAACGGACTTTTCATAGGTCCCAAGGCAGAGCCCAAAGGACACTCTCTAGTCGATTACCAAGAATAAAACATATATATGATATATATATATATATATATGATATATATATATATATCCCAGAAGTTGCCATAGTCCTTTCATAGTCTAACATGCAAGCAGGAGGCTGTATGCCGAAGTTGGCCATGCAAAGAAACTGGCCCATGGGCTTCTCACTGACTGCACCTCTACTCATTGGCACAAACAACTGGCTAGGGTTCCTCCAGTAGGTAACAAAAGACAAAGCTGAGATTTTCCCATCACAAGAAAACTTGATCTGAACTTTTTTTCATTGCTCCATGTTTTCCATGATTTGGGGGTTTGCAACAATTGACAATGATTCAAATTTCTTCACCCTGCAGTGCCATTAATATAGTGGGACGTTTCATTTCAACCATGATTTAGACATTAGTTGCTCAATGTTGAATAAACTTATGTACCATCAGATACTCCCATAATATTTTATTTCTACCCCATGTACCTTATCAGAATAATTGACCTAAAAGTCATGAACAATTTTCTTTCGAAGATACTTCTTTTTAAAGAGGGTGTAACTGAGGTCTAAGTGCTCTTTGGGGATCAAATTTTCATACCAGATTCTCTTGATAGTATTTCATAAAATGTTGTTAAAAATAAAACTGAAATATCAAGTGACTCTCTTTTTTATTGGCAAATGCATCCTGGCTTACCCTTAGGGATGTGCAATTCATGCTTGGTCTTTTCACACCACCCTACTGGATGAATGTCGGGGGAACCAGCATTGGTCCAGAAATCATAGCAGCTTAAATATCCATCAAAATGAAGTCTTAGCCGGTAACCACACACCTGCAGCAAGGAAAGTTTGCAATTGTTCATTAAGTGTCATACATTTAAAATGAACACAAAATTATCAAAGTATTCAAATACTTTGTGAGTGCTAACAACATTTAAGAGCTGATGCTTCCAGCCAAATTTTTTCATTAGAGAACAAATTTATACATGACATCTGATTAAAACTGTGATATAAAGTAGATATTGTCCTTCAAGAACCTATAGCCTTCTGCAAAATACAGCCTTTTTTTACTTGCCTATGTACATATATGAATATATATGTGAGTGTCACCATTGTATACATTCACAAGAAATTAATTAAAAATAATAACTATGGGTAAATGGCAGAAAGATGAGTAGAGGGAAGGGAACAGGGTACAGGAGTAGAGGAGGGGAAGGAAAGGTACTAGCACTGAATTAGAACAAGATATATTCCATGCTTTATAATTACATCAAAATGGATTCTACTTTCATGTATAACTAAAAAGAACCAATAAATTAAAAACAATAGTTTAGGTGGAAAAAAGGATCCACAATTTAAGTATTTTAATTGAGCAGTTTATTTATTAATGCAACATCTGTCCAATATTCCTTTCAGAATCTCTATCTCCCGCTGTTGGCTTGGATTCAGATCCCAAGACAGTGTAGACTGCAGTACAGAGCAAAACAAAATGGGGACGGCCTTAGCTCTACTATATGCATACAGCATACTCAGTAAAGAGGACATTAAAACAGATAGAGCCTCTAAACATGCTGTGCAAGTTTAATAGCTACAATCAATCAAGTGGAGCAAATGAATGTGACTTCTTCATTGAATGCTATTAGAAATAGAGACATCTCTTATTGATTTGATAATATGTTTAGTAAATATTACATTTTACAAGCCATTTACTTTCATCACTGGCTCTTCACTTTACATAATTTTCATAAAATACATGTATTTGTATAAATATGTAACAGGAATAATATTATTCATATACATTTCTCATTAGTTCAACTAAAATGTGAATAATTATACTTCTGTTAATAAAAAAAATGTGTGATGATTCATGAATTGTTATCAATCTTAGGTGAAAACCACTAACCAATTAAGTCAAGAATAAATGCTAGCTGATGAAACTTACTAGAAACTTAATCTTCACAGAAGGAAAAAGATTCATTAAGAAACATTTTCACCCATCAAAGACTAAAATAAATCCACAATGTTCTGGAACTTGTTTATGATCAAAAGTATACAAATTTGTTATTCTCTAGAAAATTCTGTTACCATGTGCTTAGCCCCAAAAAATAACCATATCTCTCACCTCAGCTACAGAAAGCACACAGAATACAGATGGATGTCGGGGATCAATGCCTTCTAATCTCATGCCAACCTGAAAACCATTTTCGTGCTCCGGAAAGGATTGATCCTACAGAATTTCACGATACAACATTAGCAATTGATATTTCTTCATAACTTTATATAAAATATTTAGTGTCACTTACATGTGGACTCTAAAACAATGGAACCCAAAGAAACAAGACAGTAGGAAGGTGTTTACCAGAGACTAGGGTAAGGGGATGAAGGAAGCACTGTTCAAAGGGTATGAAGTTGTAGTTAAACAGGAGGAATAAATGATATAGACTTAAGGTGACAGATATGCTAGCTATCTTGATTCAATCATTCCACACTATGGAATAGATCATATCATACTGTGTTCTCCATAATTATATAAAGTTATAATTTGTGTAAAAAATAAAAATAGAATTTTTAAAAGCTTTATAGTTGGAAGCCCAATAATATGGAAGGCTGCTCTTACATGTAATTGGCTCTCAAAGATGATTTGGTCATTTTAATATACTTTGAAAGAGTTTAATTGTGAAGCCCTGTGTTCTGTGAACCTCTCACTTATTTGTGTCACCTGTTCTTCCTTCTGTCCTTGGTTGGTTACATGGCTTACCCACCTCCAATGTGTGCCTTGGCTCTTCACTGGTACAGTGACTTGGCTGTAAAGACTTTAATTTCAATATAGTCAAATATATTTCCTGTTAAGTTTACCCATGCAATCTATGCAGTCCTTCCTGATTCAGGCTACCCAGTAGTAGTTTTCAAAACAAAATGTTGAAGTGTCATCCTTAGTATTTAAATCTATAGTAAAACTGAAATTGCTTTCTCTATGGTGTGAGGTAGGGGCCTGGTTTTTTTCATGAGAAAAATACACTATTCAACAAGTGGTTTATGACTCATCCATACTTGACGTGATCTGCAAAGTCAACTCTGATACCCAGTTTCTATATATTTGTGGATCCATTCTGGCCCCTCTATACTGTTTCATTGACTTACTTGTCTATTTTACACAGTCTTATTTGCTAATGTGAAGCCTTTCTATTTGAATCAATCTTTATATATTGAGTTTTCTAATTTAGAAATTTGTTCTCTCTCCATGTTATCTAATCATTTTTTGTCAAGGATTTTCTTCAAATTTTCAACAGAATTCAAAAATGCTTTGTTATATTTATTTCTGGGTAAACTTTTAATGTTTATTGCTATTGTCAATGAATTCTTTTTATATTACTTTCAATTTTCTCCTATTGTTTTCTTTAATACTTACACTTAAAAAACAATGAATATGGTATTCTTTCCAACAACCTTCCTGAATTATCACTTGTTTGGAGCAGACATTTGTGAACACATTCAGCATTACCAGTCAATTCATTCTTAATTGAAAATAAACTTATACTAAAGGAAAATTATGACTAGAATCTAGTTCTATTCGATCTAGAGCTGCCTTTGAACCACTAATTATCTTGTTATTTAATAGTATATAACATCTGAGTGTCTATTTTCAGGTTAGAATTTTATTTTTTAAGAGTCTTTTCATTTGGAAATAATGTCAAACTTAAAGAAAATCTGCAAGAACAATACAGTGCAGTAAGCACATGCACAGCTTTGCCTAGATTCATCTGTTGCTACATTTTACCTCCTTTGATCTGTAATTTATTGTCACTCCTTCTATCTCCTATGTCTACCTAGACATAGAAAGATGATATCAATGTAGTTTTGTGTGAACCATCTGCAAGCCCTTCACCTCTAAATTTCAAAACAATTCCCTAAGAGAAGTGTATTTTCCTGGAGAATAGAATATGTCTTATATAACAACAACTCAATTATCAACTTCTGTAAACAATACTTTTAATTTAACATTCCATTCATAATCCACTTCTGTCCATTTTTCCAACATCCCCCCCCCAAGTCTGCAAAACACAGCCAGTCTAGGATTAGACACTGTATTTAGTTAGAAAGTCTCTTTAGTTTCCCTTAGTCTGGAATATTTTCCAATAGCATGTCTTTGTTGTTTATAGCACTGACTTTTTTTTTTTTAAGAATATTGTCTTTTCCTTCCTCTGAGTTTTCAGTTACAATGTTCCACATTTTGGATTTGTCCATCGCTTTCCCGCAATTAGGTTTGGGTTATATGTCTTTTGCCAGAATACTACACGAGTGACATGTGCTTCTCAGAATATCACACCCAGAGGTACATGATGTCCCTCAGAGATACTGAGGGACACAGTATTGTCCAATTTCTTCGCTATATATATAGTAGCCTGCAAAATGCACCTATACATACACACACATAGATACACATATTTTATAAATGCTAAGTTTAAACCAATATGTGTGATTCTAATCTAACCCCACAATGCTTGTTCTGCCTTCCTTCAACCATTCTGTACTTTCCCTCTAGTGAGGTCCTCCCATTTCCTTCTTTACTAAATCTACAGTATGGACCTTACAGTTTCAGAACTGTTTTATTCACATGCCACAGTCATCAAACCTAGAGTTCAAGATTCATGTGTTGTTTCCCCTCAGTCCTATGTCATCGAAGAGTGGCGTAGGTATGTAGTTTAAATTGTATATAAACCAACTGGATTCGTTTTCTCTCCATTTAATGCTGTCATGTAATGGAATCCAACTAAAATACAGTTGAGTTCACTTGTTTAAATTTGCTTTTAGTTCAGAAGATATTTTCATTTTTTTAATGTACAGATAGCTTCCAAGTGTTAAAACCCTACCTCACACAACCCCACTCCACCTCACCTCTTGAAGGTACCCAACTTCACTCCCTTCTGTCTTTTCCTTCTTGAGTTTCTTTTTTGCAAAGAAGTTATGTGCATGTTTTTCTTATTTTCCCTTCTTTCTCAGGCAAAAATCCACAGACTACATTGCTCTTCTCCCTGCAGCATTCTGCACTTCTGTCTCCTGGAGACACCCTGGCCAGCTCACAGAGACTGGCCACTCCTGCTCACAGCTGCAATGTATTCCAGCACACACAGGTTCCGTGGTTCACTCAGTCATCCACACTTTGATGCATGCTTTTTTTTTTAATATGAACATGAAACCATTTTAAAAGTACTTATGAATTGGCTTGTAAAATGTTGTTGAAAACTTTCTTACATTCACAGATCATTTTGGAAGCTTCCAAGGAAAAACTTTAAAGAGGATAAAACCCAAACATGAAATGGCAAGAATGAATGATTTCTCAGGGATATTTTATTTCTATAAAAATAAAATGTCATGTGTGTGTCTAACTCTCCCAGCCTGCTTCTCACATCTCCTCTGTTTTCCAGCAGATTGTATTTAGCAAGTGTTGTGTGCCTCCCTCCTGTTCCCTGCCTTGAAATCGCTCAGCTCACTTTAAAGCACCGCGCGTGTGCGCGCGCACACACACACACACACACACACACACACACACACACACGGCTGAGGAAAAAGCAGAAGGAGGACAGACAGGAGGAGGACAGACAGCAGGGAGAGAATATTGATAATGCAGGAAGGAAAGTTGAGAACTAGAGAAAGGGACACAACTTTGTTGTTGTTTTAACAAAACTGAAAGATGCAAAACTGGGAATAGGAGGAAACAGCGTTGAGGACACTCTGCGGTCTGACCACACATGAATGATAAATCCAAGGCACTGGCAAGGATTCACAGCCAAGAGGAAGATGAGCCACACTGTTCTTGTCAGAATTTAGAATGGTTTCTCATCTGAACACTGGGGAGCTGCCTGTAATGTTGAAAGTAATACTAGATGACTAAAAGACAGTATTCCTTAGAGAATTTCAAATAAAAAATAAAATGTTCATTTTAACAATCTGAAAGGCAACATTTAGTGAGAAATGTCGCTGCCTTTCATCAGTCTCTTTTTTGTTCAATGATTTATTCATGACATGACAGATTTTAAAATTTTTCCTCTCTAAAAATCTTATATTTTTTAACGTAATTGATGGCTATGCTTATAAAACCATATTTTATGATGAGAAAAGTGAACTGAAATCACACATTTAAAGCAAACAAAAAGTCCATTAAATTTAGTCACATAAAATAGCCTGATAAAATAGACCTGATAAAAATAAAGGCCAGCCCAGAGAGGTGAAGTAACTTTCTCAAGGTCACACAGCCAGTTGAGTAGCAGAATATAACTAAGGCCTGAAGATTTGAAAGCCTGCCAACTGTTTGATGTAAGGGGACAGAGCTGGCAACAAAACAAACACAATAAAATCTGGCTCAAGGCTATGGAAGTCCTCAAGGACAGTTCCATGGTAGTGACATAGGCTCTTGGGTTCTGAAGAGAAGTCATTCTGTTTTGCCTTTTTCTTTTCCCAGAACAGTTACAAAATAATATTTTCTAGTATGAAACTGATTTATTTTGTCACTAACAATGGAGAAGCGGCATTACTCAAGGTTCCATACCTCCTAGCAAAAGCGGGAACAAATTATATGTTATTATTTTAAAAGCTTGTAAAATGAATCATGAGGTCAATGGAAGGGTGTAGCCAAGCCTAGGGAAAGCAGTGGAACTCCTGGCACAACTCTGTATGAACTATCAGGTAGAGGAGTGATTGTCATGACATGTGTGTATGCCTGCAGCACTTCTAAGCTCCGTGGGTGCTGTCACTAATACTCAGCATGCAAAGCTCACATGATAGATGTGTGCAAGAAATGCTGGACATTTCACTTTAACACTGAGAACCCTACAAAAGCAGAGAGACTGCGCTTTGTAGTGATCATTCTGTAAGCTAGCTCAGACTGAGGGAGGCAGTTGGCCGTTAGCACTATCAGCACATTGGCTGGACGTGTGTCACTGAAGGGAGCTCATGTGCTAAGTGCACGATTCAATCTGAATGCCCACAGGCATTTGGGTTTATTCACAGACAAGAGCTGCAGTCAACAATTTCCTGATCTTTATTCAGTGTTGGAAGAAATGGAGGCTATCAGGCATGCAATCAAATCACAGTCACTGAGGCCCACGTTTTAAGCATGCTGTGCAAAGGACTAGGCAAGACCACGGTCTGATTTCCAAACCTTACACAACAGCTCTCAAGGGAATGAGATTCACAGGAATTTTGTATCCAGATGAAAACAAAATTTATTAAAACACTAAAGACCGTTGCCCTAAGTTCAGTAGCCTGCTCAAAAGGATTTATCTCAACATCTTCCACATCTTAAATGGTCCTAATGCACATCTCCAAGACTGAAGCATCAGTTTTACATGTGAAGAGTAAGAGACCAGAAGTCTTATTTTTTTTCATTTGCCACTTAGCATTCTTTTTTCAAATTGGTGCATTATGGTCATACATAATAGTAGGATTCATTGGGATTCATATTCCTGGAATTCATATTCATACATGCATATAACACACAGTCCACACAGTCCAAGAAGAAACTGACAGGAAGTCTTTTGTAGGCAAACTGTGATAATATTAGTAGCTTGACCACATAGAACTGAATTTTTTTGCCAAAACATGATGATTTTCTTCACTCAAAGGGAAAAAAATTAAACATGTTATTGGTAAACTTCTTCAAACTAAGGAAGTTCTTCAAGAGGTAATATGAAAAAGTCACCTCCTGAGACAAAAACAACCAAAGTAGAGAAATCCAAAGGAGAGAGACCTTCCAGGACTGAGTGTGACATTCTTGTTAACTCAGCATATGACAGAACAAATGGAATCCAGGCTTCTATTATCTGAATATACAAAAGGAACCAGAACTATCTGCAGAACCACTGAACACTTGCTATCACAGCCAACAACATACAAATGTGAGATACAAGTTTCTCACTAATAGAAATGAAGAATAAGGAAGGAGAACAGTTGCAAGGCCAGAGCTGTCCTTTATCCTGCCATGTGCAGAGATGCCTTTTACCCAGTGAAGATGCACATAGCACTTACTCTAGCCAGACACTGTTCTAATGAATATTAACACATTAAAGCACCATAAAAGCCCTGTGAAGCTGGTGTTATTGTGCTCATATTACAGATGACATGCCTGAGGCCACAGTGCAAGTGCATCTGCCTTCAGTGTTCAGGCAAGCAGTCACTACCCTTGATCATCATGCAAGATTATAAACATCACATCCCCCTCATTAACTAAAGATGCATAATTTTAAAATGTTATTCTATAGTTAAAATTATGGCAATTGAGTATATGTTACATAGCCATTAAATGATCCTCATGCCAAAAGTTTGAAAATGATGCCATGGAAAAGCTAAAACAGAACCTGTATGTGTGCATATGTGTGTGAGTGGGGGGGTAATATATAATAAACGTGGCATTGTAGACTGTAGAGCAAAGACAAATGGCATGAGACTACATGGCTATCTACTTAGGAAGAATGGTTAAGCCATATTCCCACCATAACCATATACAATAATAATGCTCAATGGGAAGATAATGAAGATGGAATACAATGCAGCTATCAGAAAAGCAAGACAAGATCTGGGTCTGCTGAGGCAGCAGGAGAGCAATGATTAATATAAAGCATGTATTAAATAAGTATAAGTATTTTGATTTTTTGTTTGTAAAAACAACTAATTAGGCCTGGTGTGGTGGAACACACCTGTAATCCCAGTGGCTCTGGAAGCTGAGGCAGAAGGATAATAAGGTTAAAGCCAGCCTCAGCAATTTAGCAACACTCTGTCTCAAAATTAAAAATAAATAAATAAAAAGGACTGGGGATGTGGCTCCATGGTTAACCACTCCTGCGTTCAATCCCTAGTAACAAAAAAATAAAAATAAAAAATAAATGACTAATTGCATAAACATTATTTACATGTCGACATAACTACACTAACTTACAGATCCAGAACAATAAATATCAAATTATTTCGAGTGGTTCACCTAGAGAGGAGAACCAATGGAGAAAAAGCCCTTTACTTTTATATTCTTCTACTTATTCAAAATTTTAAGTAGGCTGTGAGTTTTAAAAGATCAAAGGTGCACATAATCAACTGCTGACGATGCTGGGTGATTCAGCAGAATGCAAGCCATGTGAAGCCTCCTGTCTTCTAAGAAACTTGTACTTTATTCTTACTTGGGGGAAGCATGAACAAAAGACTGAGCAGTGAGAAGGAGCCATTATTGTATTTTAGAAATATCTTCTTAGTGAAACTGTGGAGAATTAATTAGAAAAGTAGCAAAACTAGAAGTGGTAACAATGGATCAGGCGGCTTTTAATATCTACCAAAAACTGAGAATTCGCCATGTGCCACGTATAGCATCTAACTCAGCTTATGGAAGTCTTAAAACACCACATTGGAATTATTCCAATCCTCATTTGCCTGGGGAAACTGAGGCTCAGAGTTGTTCATACACTACATCATTTGCACAGCTCATTAGTATAAAACTTGGAAGCCAAATTCAAATCTAAAAAAAAAAAATTTGCACTGAAGTGTAAAGTGTTCTTGTATTCTAGAACATTGCAATAGCCTTGTCGGGTGATAATAAGCACCCTGACCACACAAAACAGGAATGCAGGAGCTGGGAATAAAGAGAAGGGACCAGATTCACTCTATTTAGGAGGTAAAATGGGGGAAGATCTGATGACTGGCTGGAGGCAGAGGATGTGGAAGACAGATTTTAAACTGACAGCCAGGTCTCAGGCCTACAAGGAATACTCAACTTTTACACAGTGTGTAATCTGAACTTTTATAACATGCACAATATTTACCTATGCCTTCCAAGACTTTATGGAGAGCTAGTGAACAACTACACTGTTCCAACATTCTGAAAAAGTCCTATAACTTCTGTGCTCTCCTAGGTATCTTTTAATGAATCTTTTCATCATAAAAGTTTACTCATTGCAAGATTCTGGAAAACTGTGCAAGCTCCTCCCTTGCTTTTTCCTCAAGAATCTTTATGATTTTAACAAAAGTGAACAACTGTATTTATCAAGAATATCAGATTCCACTTCTAGTTTTTTGGTTTGTTTTCATCAGACAGAAAAAAATAGAACTTGAAAATACACACACACACACACAAACACACAAACACACACACACACACACACTCCTCACATATTCATACACACACTAACTTTTTTCTATTCTTATTCAAACTACCCCCTAATACAGCTGTTTTTAATGGAATTGTGGAACAAGATTATTGATGTCTTCAGGGATTTTAGAAACCCTAGTATTACATAAAATTTTATGTGCAAATGACTATAAGCATTTTACTGAGAATATTATCAATAGCTTTCATTAACTGTTCAAAGGGTCTATGACTAAAAAGAAAAAGAAAAAAGATTAAGAGCCACACGGGGATCCTTCCAGGGAATCTGTCATTCATCAATCCACTAACTAAACATATATTTAGAAAGCTTCAATAAGCAGAACACAGCAGTCCACTGCAGCATTTATCATGGCTATACAGGCCACAAAACGAGGCATGCTTCAAATTTCTACTTTTTCAAAGTGATGCCAATTGTTGCTATTTGTTAGGCTAATGGGAAAAAAATCATCACCTACATAATGAAACAAAACCTGCTGCAAAGCTTCAGTTAAGACAGCAGTGAAGGATGGCTGATTATATATTCTTAAACTTTCATTTTACAGACTCTTGTTATTTTGAACACTTTCATAGATTAATTCTGAACTCAGAATCGCAAGCTACTGCCAAGATTATACTGAGAGACATTCTACAAATAGAGAACATAGAAATCAGGGCTCAACAAAAGTATACTTTAATAAGTTAAGTTAATGCAATTCTTATTGGCTTTTTGTGAATCCATTCTGATACAATCTCATATACAAAAGCTCTCATTTCCCCAGAACCTACTGATAGTAAGAAATTTGGCTGCAGTCACATTTTAATATACATGCTAACCACCGACTGAACTACAGTCTCAGAAACCAAAGAGAATACCTACTAAAGCAGGTAACACACTACTGGATCTAGGGAACCTGAGACCAAGAAGGAAAAGAGGCCATGCAGTGCACATCAGAGGACTGCATGGGCAGAACTTTCTAAAATAACTCCTGGAGTTGTCTGGTAATTAATTCACTGGCCATCACTGAATGTATTCCACAAATTCTCTGGTGTAGTGTCTAAAATAATAAACCCACATCCCTCTCCCCCAACTGACTTAACTCTGCCAGGAAAAAGACAAGGATACTACCAATAAAAATTTCCTTTAGAGAAGAGTTGCGTCTACCCTTGATTCCAAATGCCACCCTGTTCTTCCTTCAATTTCTCTTCCTTCTGAAGAGCTCTGAGCTTGACATTCAGCTTCCAGCTGGCACTGCAGATAAGCAGCTGGTACAGGGGCTTCAAGCCCCTCCCAGGAATAGAAAAGCAGCTATGATCTGGCTCTCTGTCTCCAGACTTCAGATCAGCTATTTCCTAGCACCCCTGGCACTTTGAATTTTACCATTTCAAAGAAGCAGATTCTAAGTATAGGAAAACTATCTGAGCCACAAGATCAAGATGTATCTTCAATTTTGCTCTAGAACTCAGAGCTTTGGAGACTGAAAAATGGACAAAAAGGAAAATTCTTTCTGCTATTTGGAGCCTCAGCAATTAATCAGCTTAAAGACTTCACATCATATGGCTACACTCTGTTTTTAAGTGGGTTCCATATGCCTGTGATTTAAACATCAACCAAATGCCTGAATATAATGCACATAATATATTTTTCCAAATTTTTTTCCTAGGAAAACTGCTAAATACTAATAAAGTTACCTTTAAACTGAGGGCAACGAAAATATACACAGAAGAGAAAAACAAACAGGTAAACACTTTGAGCAAATAAAAAGGGCATAAAACTGAGATTATAATTTGATTCTAATTATGTCCAAATCCACACAGCATTTCATTATAGCTTGTACAGCAACTAAGGAAACAATGCAAGGTCATTATGGGGCTGTTATCAATATTTAAAGCGCCACCTAAGAAGGATCTATATTTAAACCAGGGTGGTGTTCTCAATGATTATCAAATAATTTGGAAGCATGTTCACAGTACAAAATCTTGACACCTGACTAAACTGTTCTGGCTGGAAAGGTTCTAGGTATTGCAGGTGGTTTTAACAAATATCAATTTTCACAGGAACATCTTTCTGCACCTGCAGAGATAAATGCAAATCCAGACTTAAAACAAAACAAACACAAAGCCTTTCTGTTTCTACTTAAGTACAGGCACATTTAGAAAAATTAAATTTAAAAATGTATATAACTGAGATCTAGATGAAGGAATTAAATTTAAAAGGTGAAAGGGGTATTCCTTTTGCTTAGACTTCAAGTAAGAAAGACAGGGAAAACAAGAATGTGTTCAAATATGGCTTTCTTCTATCTAGGACAATTAGGAGGCCTAACCAGGAAGTGTCTTTGCTCCCCAAGGACTCCTGGCGCCACCAAAAGAAATACAGTGCTATCATCCTCGAGATGACTGGAATTTCCTTTCAGAACACAAAGTATATCTTTCCAAAATTATAACTTTAAAGGGGAGGGGGACAGAGCATGACACAGGCAAATGGAGCATTGAAGGAGCAGGAGAGGACAGGGGTAGAGATGTGGATCTGTGTGACGTCCTTGTTTAGGAGTCCAAGGAGACTGACAAGGAAGTACTGCTCTTCTCATCTGAAGAAAGACTGTCTGTGATCAGGTGTTAAGGCAGCAGAGAAGAGGGCAAGGTCAAGGGCAGCAAAAGGTCAGGATGCTTTAGTTGCCATCAGGAAGGTACGAGTGAAGTGAGTGATCCCTATGGCTCTGAGGCCAGGCACTTACCCTGAGTGCAGAGACAGAGCACACATGGTGCGCAGGCAAGCTACCAGGGAGAACAGCCAGGCATGAGAAGTTTGCTTCAAACTGAGGCAAAACCTGACCAGCAGGAATCTAGAGACAGGCACACAGGCCGACAGGCCAAGCTGTGTTCTGATTGAAGGTGGAGGCTGCAGCATACACAGCCACCAAGGAGAATAGAAAAGGACTCCAGGAAGAGTAGGGGACAATAGTCTCAGAGAAAGTAATTTTAAGAATGGTTGATAGTGCTGGGTATGGTTGTGCACACCTGTGATCCCAGAAACTCAGGAGGCCAAAGCAGAAGGATTGCAACTTTGAGACCAGCCTCATTAACTTAGCGAGGCCCTAAACAACTTAGCAAGACCCTATCTCAAAATAAAAAATAAAAAGAGCTAAAGATGTAGCTAAGAGATAAAATGCCCATGGGTTTAATTCCTACTACCAAAGAAAAATATTTTCTACTTAACAAAGTAAACCATATGTCAGCCACTGCCTTAAGCAAGACACTTTTACTAGGTAGAATTCTTCAAAACTTCCCTGAGAAGTAGGTGATCATCTGCCACTTTTGGATAAATACAGAAGAGGAAGAGAAGTATAAAACAGAGCCTCTCCTCCTTAAAGTGAGGGAAGAAAAACTGGAAAGCCTTTATGAGACAGCTCTTGCAAAAGCACCAGGAATTGACAGGCGCCTCCTCCAGGGAGCCATGAAGACTCGAGGAACTGAAACTTAAAAGGGCTGCCAGGGTAGGGAGAAAGAAACCAGTCAGTCATAGGAGGATTACAGTTTCACTAAGATAGATGTTAAATACACACATGATACACTGAAGTACATGTCACAAAGACTGCCCTGGCAATAGTGTGGAAGAAAAGCTGACCTGGACAGAGAGAAATCAGCCAAGCGACTTTTTCTAAAATGTATGTTAAAAAATAAATAAAAATCCAGGGCTTACTCCAAAATTAAGTCATTAGTGGTGGCAACTGAAAGCAGCAAGGAAACAATTAGGCGGCAGAACTAGAGCAGATAAATGGGCAGACATACACAGCAGGAATCCAGCTGGTCACCAGGGATCTGAGCACGCAGCCTATTCACAGGGACATGGAGCTCTGGAAGGCAACTCCATGGAAGGAGGCTGGGATGAGTCCAGTTTGGAGGCATCCAGGTTGGGAGAAATTTGTGCAGCCAGTGGGGAGGCAGGAAGCCCTGGAGGGAGAATAAGAACTCCACTGAAACTTGGTAGGAGGGAAGTTAGAGGCGTAGATTCTGACCCAGGAGTATCTGACGAAAGGGATCTGGAGGCAAAAATCACAGAAGAATAGGAATATGAGAAGAGTCAGATAAGGAGTAGCTAAGAATAAGCAAAATCAGAGGCCAAGAGTACATGAGTTCTGGGAGAAGGGAGTATAGGAAGAGGCCAAATATGCATCTGGCTATGAAATCCTGGAGGTCACTGATGCAGAACAGTTTCAAGCAACAGAGGGAATACAGGCCAGAATGCAGAGGTTGGGGGTGGAAAAGGTTAGAAATATCAAGAGAAAATACAATCTAAATGTTCAGCAAGTTAGACTGGGCTAAAAAGATGAATTAGAAAGAAAAATGCAGAACCCAGGGCAATATTTGTTCTTAGACATGGGATGACTTAGGCAAATTTGTAGACTAAAGGCAAAAGTACAGAAGAACAGAAATGTAAACTTACATATGAGTCATGAGATAACTGATGCAGTAAGAGCTCTAGAAAAGCATTTAATGAATGGGACCTAGAGCACAGGTAAAGGTGGACAGATGGTGAGGAAGGATACTTCCTCCACTCCAGTGGGGGAGAGTAGTAAGAACAACTGTGCAGGAAATTGAAGGTGGCACCATATCCATTTCAGGAAGTATGGTTTCTGGTGGGAGTGAGGGAAGAGGCTAGAGAGTTCAGAATAACCTTCCTAGGAATAGGGACAATGAGACCAATGACACAGGAGGATGGCTAGGCAAAGTTCACCATGCTAAGGCTGAAAATTTGCCATGCACCAACCCTCAAGGCCTTGTGGTTCTTATCCAGCAGTGTATGGTGCCCATGGTAAACACAACTCATCCAGAATGGGACTAGGCAGCATGTGTGGGAGAGAATGACAGGGGGTTCAGGAACCCCGCTGAGAATGGCTAAACTGGAGGACCTAGGGCACCAAGACTGGCCAGGGGAAATATGAAACCAAAAGAGAGAAAATGAAGGAACTACAAGTTTAAAAGAAAACCTGCTGCTGTGAAAATATGAAAGAGAAAAGTCTGGGAAGACAGTGGATGGACCCTAATACTGCAGGGGTTCAACTGTGACTTACGCAAACGTGGTTACGGAAGAGACGGACAGAACTTAAAAGGGGTAAAAGTCCCCAGGTGGAGGCTTTCAAGGGACCAAGAGTTGTCACTTAGCAAAGGAATGTCCCAGCATGTCCCAGGATGGGTACAGCCTGGGAGGGATGAGAGATCAGAGGAGGGTATGCAAGGAGGTGAGTGATAGAAGAACAGAAACAGAGAAAGACTTTCTCTAATGAAGCAACGTGAGTGGAAACAGCAGCAGTTAGAAGACATAACCACAAAGGAGAAGAAGAGAGGGTTGGGTATTTTAGGGCAGATGCAAGAAAGGAGCTGGCAGAGAGCTAGCAAATACTAGGCCTTCCCACTCCCCTGTGATAACGGGGACAGTGCTCACTCAGGAAAAAGAAGCACCCAGGGGATGCAGGTATGCATCTGGCCACAAATTTATGGAGCACCCTAGCTATACGGAATTAAAATTAAACCTATATTACTAAACTATGAAAGGTATAGAAAACATCTGAAAGAATTTTAACTGTCTCATAATGACTTTTCTTTTGCTCTGAAACACTGTTATTTTAAAAATGTAGATATGTTTCTGCCTTGCCCCAGGCCTAATTCTGTATTCAACCTATCAATCCCACACTGGCTGGTAAGAGAGGAATTCCCACCTAGGGATAAAAGACAGAACTGGCCTTCAAGCCAATAACTGAGGGTGACTAGAATGGATGGTATGATGAACCTGAGATTCACTGCCACAGAGAGTGAGAGGCAGGTCAGGCTGTGCTCCAGGTCAGAGGCCTGCAGAGCACTGGTCTAAAGGACTGGGGACTGCTCAGAGCCAGACACACAGATGACGGCATCTAGTCTCTCTGCTGTTCCTGCAGAAGTGTGAGGATATCACCCCAATTCTCATTCCCACCAATTGGCTATGGTGAGTAGGCTGTCAGGGATAGCTCCATCAAAGGAAATGTTGGGGAAAACATGGACCTATGAGGTTTAGAGAGCAAGAAAAGACACAAACTTGGATAAATTTTGAACAGCAGGAGCCAGCACATGGAGCAGCCTTACAGGCTGGAAGGACAGCCTGACACAGCTCTGTGTGCATGCATACATCTGCAACTGGGGTCTAAGTGCAAAGAGTGCTTTAGGAGGTGCATGTGAGATGAGCAGCAGTGCCAGATGACTGACTGGCAGAGAGCCATAAGATAAACCTCGAAACAAAAGGAAAAACAGTATTTTAAATTTCAAATCAAATCGAGATAGGCAAACCTTACTAGTAAAGAAGAGAAGATGTTTTTACATCTGCTCTGTCAACAGAAGGTGTTTATATCCTCCTATACTCAATACCCCAGATGGTAAAATATATGATAAAATGTGAAACATGAAGTTTAAAATAGACCTGTAGATATGTAAAAACACTGTGCACAAATACAATAGGCATACTCTCCTTAAAAGAATAAACACATATTGTCTTGGTAGAATATGTATCTTATTTGCATGATGGAATCACGTGTATGCATGGATGCATTAGGATGGAAACTACATATTGAAGTACAGCATTAGTTCAATGTCTTTAGTTTTCCACTTTTAAATTTTATTTTCATACTTCAGTGTCAAACATTTCAGAGTTCCATTCTAGTGGCTGACCTGAACAACATCATTATAATATTTGCATGATGAAAATGAGCATTAATAGTCAAGGGCACAATGTCAACGTCAAATTGAGTTCAGTCTGATGCTTTTTCTTGGAAGGTTGATATGAAACATCTGCCTTTCTGACTGCACTGAAATCTACTTTCAATTATAACCATTGCTGATTTCATCTTAAAATACAAATGTCAAGTTGGAGTAACACTGTATCTTGACCACAGATGTCTTCTTCAGTCACCAGGACAGTTCAGCCCTAATAACTGAATTCTTCTCATCCAGGGTCAGATGAGATTTCATCTAGTAAACTCATTACTTCTAAATTCCACGGCCAACTAGCATCTTGTCTTGTACTACTATTGTGTTTTATGGGAATACCTTATATCCCAACTAGATGTCAAGATTCTACAAAACCTTGTCATAAAGCCCTTGGTGTTTTGGTCTACCTATACATCATTTGGCCACACAAAGCCTTAATAACAAGAGCAGCTTCCTGTCAGATTAGAGGGGAAGAGAAAAGTGGCCAAAATGTCAAATGGTTCTGCTTTCTTGTTTATTAACACTTTACTAAAAACTTTAGAGTTCACAAATATTTAATTTTAGTTCTATTTTACTGCCATATTATTAGCCTGAGAATCATAAAAGAGAACTTGCCCTGCCCACCACCCAGCTCCATTCAACAGTCTCTCAGATCTCTCCACCCTCCCGGGGAAGCCTTGCCTGCCCTTACATGCGCTGAGATCCTCCTTCCCTCACTGAGTGCTTTCCAGCACATCTTTGCCCTTTCTCTCAAAGTCAAGGAGAAAAAGTTCTATAGCCAACAGTCTATTACACACTTTCTAACATTACCATCACATGAGGATTTATCTCCGGAGCAGAAATCCCATATTTTCCCCCTTGGTGGATTTTTAATTTAACACCAAGTCATACCAAAATCTGGAGGATAAGTTCTCAGTTCTGTAACTGTTCTTGCACTGGTTGATAGACCTTAAAGGAACTAATCAAAGAAATGCAGAATAATATTAATATACTGACTGGTTGGGATGAGGGAATGCAGGAGCTAGACAGAGAACAAAGCTTTGCTGCCATCAGTCAAACTTGCCTTGTTCAGCAAATCAGCCTTTATTTCACTTCTAACACCCATGTAATCCTTGGTGAAAATAAGAGAGGACCCTTGCCCAGGGACCCTAATCTAAGGACAAAGATCTGGTTACAAAGACACGGTATCTTTCTTGGCCAATTTAGTTACATGTAAGTTCTACTTCAATCACTGCTCCCTCGTCGTTTTGACTTCTGACTGCCTTGAGACCTTGATGGTGACATCACCATGCCAGCTTTGCCTGTGTCCTTTGCTGAAGCTCAAATCCTGGGTCTCATATGGGCTGCATCTGCCCTTAGTTGTGGACCCTGCTAGGCCCTCATCAGCTGCTATTTGCCCTCTGTACCTCCTGACCTGCACTAAAGGTACAGGATGGGCACAGGGCTCAAGGAAAAGGTCACTGTAAGTTACAAAGGAGTGCCCTGACCCAAGCCAACCATCTTTAAAGGCCTTCTGCACTCAGAAGTAAGAAGTAGTTTCCAAAAGTCTGACTGATCACACGAACACATCCAACACAGATGGCCCTGTGAGGAGATGCAAGAGAAAGGGAAGGGGAGAACCCTTACCCTGATGGACACACACACTTTGGGTAGAATAAACAGCCCAAGTCTCATCAGGTGACAGCAACTTGGGGTTACAGCAACCTGGCCTATAAGCAGGAGCTGCATAGTTCTTATACCTTCTACAGAGTGAACCTTGAAACTGAACACAGAACATCCTGAGGAGGTTCCCAAGATACTCACTTCCAGGCTCCATGCCCAGAGGTTCTGACTTGCAGGTCTCCCAAAAATCAAAGCAGTTAGCTGTACTTTCAAAGCTCCACAGAAGCATTTATTTTAAAGTCTTGGTTAAGAACTTCTGCTCTAGATGTTTTCATTTCCCATATTAGGGAAGACACTGATCCAGATGGCAGAAGAACATTTAATATTTCTTGAACATGAGATACTAGGAGTTGGTCTTAAGCTCTTCCTCTCTGCAACACCTCTTCTCCCCTATCTATTGTCATACCCAGTATTACAAACACTGGCCCTTTCACACAATAACAAATGTTAGAGGTAGTAGCATTTGAATAGATAATATGAAAAGTAGAGCATGCTCTAACTTTAATTTAAATGGTTGTGTTCTGACCTGCTTTTCTCTGCCACATTATTCCACCTCAAGCCCTAAGGAGTGGAGCCAGCCATCTATAAACTGAGACCTCTGAAACAGAGTTTTTCAAGATGGTAGAATTGAGAAGGTCACTTTCCTAGCTGACCCATTGCATGAAACCAAGAAAGCAGATAGGCAGCTTCTCAGCAAGGTCGGTGAAAAAAGAATGGGGGAGCGCTTTACTGGGATTTAATATTGGACATGCAAAGTAGATCAGGAACTCAGGAGGTTGGATATAATAAAATAAGAATGAAATATCCAGGGCCATTGTCATTGCTATGGCCAAAGACACCATCCAGAGTGGTCCCTTGGCAAGCAAAGTGGAGGGGTAGGGGAATTAAAGAAACCTACATTTTTAGGAGGCCTAAGGTGTGTTTGGGTATGGAGAGATCAGAGATAAAAGACACTGCCTGACCAAACTGAAAAGTGGGGGGCACAATATCCTTGTGCAGAAAAGAAACTTCATTTCTCCCAGCTGCCTGTGGAAGACAGAGGAAGGAGCCATTTTGAAGCTGTGGCATAGGGGCCAGCAGCTGGGGGAGTCTGTTCCCGACAAACTTGGGTTTGGCCTGAATCACAGGCCTGACAAACCCACATGAAATGACATAGAGTGTGCTTAAGTTAGGTTAAATCAAATATGGAAGGAGCTTTACACAGGGCACAAATGGTCATGGAGACCCACCCAATTCCTCTATTCCCCTCCAATCCTGCAGTTTGCAAGACTGGGCTGGGATAGATGTGCCTAGCAAGGAATTGAAAAGGGCAAGGGTGGGAGAAAGTAAAATGGGGTCCACAGGTGATGTAAAGGACTAAGAATTGGCTCCTCCACCACGTGAGTAGGACTCATGGGAGATCCCTAGAGTATAGTCTTCCAGTGTGGACCAGCAACACTGGGCCATGATGGTGCACTGATTTAAAATCTTCAGACCAAGCAGCATTCAGCAAAAAGCCTGGAGACAATCTGAGCCTAAATCATGTGATGAACAGTTTTATATATTCATATTCATTTTTTTCTCATTTCAACCTCTTTTGAAGCAAGTTATTTTTCATGGATCAGTATTTTGAGAACTAAGATGTTTGATTAGTATATTTTGGTTTTGCTATATATTCTTTTATTTTTAGTTTTTCAAAAATTTACTTATTTGTTTCATTATCTATTTCCCTTGATTCTCTTTTCTTTTGCTAGCAGCCAATGTCTATTATTCTCCCTTTCACTCTGCCTTTAATTTTTTACTTCTATCTCTCTTCTTCTCTCATAATCATATCTTATATCACTTCTGTTCTCCCCGTCTATCATTTGAAATTGTAAACTCTTTTGCAAACTTACTATTTTTATTGTAAGCAATAACTCATCATATCATTTTTATTTATTGTGATAATCAATATTGTAGACATCGGAGCAGGAACTATTTGGTTTAATGCTGATTTTTTTTTTTGCATAGGTTTTTGTTATTATTTGTCACCATCTAAACAGTGAAATACTAAAATTCAGGGACACTAATAATCTGCAGGGTAGAAAATCTACACCTCTGATCCATACCCTCAGATGGGTAGACACACAAATAACATGAAAAAGCAAGGGAATAAATCATCCCAAACCAACCAAGATACTTCAGTAACAGAATACACCAACATCACAGTGGAAGAAATGTCAAGAGAAAGAGTTTGTTCATAGTTTAACTCATCTGTGAGGTAAAGGACAATATAAGGAGTGAAATCAGAAAGAAAATACAGGACATGAAAAAATCGCTTCAACAAAGACATAGAGATTCTGAAAAAAAAAAACAAGCAGAAATCCTCAAAAATGAAGGAATCAATAAGCCAAATTAAAAATTCAATGGAAAGCATCCCCAGCAGACTAGGCCACTTGGAAGACAGAGCTTCAGGCCATGAAGACAAACTATATAATCTTTGAAAATAAAGTTAACCATGGAGAAATTATGTTAAGAGACCATGAACAGAACCTCCAAGAAATATGGGATAACATGAAAAGACCAAATTTAAGATTTGTTGGGATAGATGAAGACTCAAAGATACAAATCAAAGGAATACACAATCTTTACAATTAAATAATATCAGATGATTCCTCAAACCTAAAGAATGAAATGGAAAATCAAATACAGGAGGCTTAGAGGACATGAAATTCACAAAATTACAACAGACCCACACCAAGACACATTATTATGAAAATGACTAACATACAGAATTAAGGCTGACAGAGAAAAATGACAAGTTATATTTAGTGGAAAACCAACCCATATCTCATCTCATTTCTGAACCCAGACTCTCAAAGCTAAGAGGCCTTAGGAAAAATGTACCAAGCTCTAAAGGAAAATGGATGCCAGCCAAGAATGCTATAAATTGAGCTTCAGAATTAACAATGAAATAAAAACTTTCCACAAAGAATTCACAACTAGACAGCCTGTACTACAAAATATACTCAATCTAATAGCTCATGAAGAAGAAATAAAAAAAATAAAAGTAAAAACCAGCAAAAGGAGGAACTACACCAACAGAGCAGTGAATCAATGGAGAAATTAAATTCAAATGAAATCAAATTAAAAACCAGAAGCAAATCAAAATGTCAGGGAATAAAAATCACATCTCAATAGTAACACTGAATATAGTCAGGCAAGATGGTGCACGACTGTAATCCCAGCAACCTGGGAGGCTGAGGCAAGAGGATCTCAAGCTTAAAGAGAGCCTCAGCAATTTAGTGAGACACTAAGCAACTCAATGAGACCCTATCTCTAAATAAAATATAAAAAAGGGCTGGGGATGTGGTTCATTGGTTAAGCACCCTGAATTCAATCCCCAATACCAAATTAATAATAATAATAATAACATTGAACATAAATGGCCTCAACAATTTAATCAAAAGACACAGACTGGCAGATTGGATTAAAAAACAAGACCCAACAATAAGAGATTCACCTAATAGGCAAAGACAGACTAAAGGTGAAAGAATGAGAAAAAAAGTACATCACTCACATGGATCTTGTAAACAAGCAGGGATTTCTATCCTACTATCAGATAATATAAGTGGACTTCAAGCCAAAGTTAATCAGTAGGGACCACAAAGATCATTTCATCCTGCCTAAAGCAATTATACACCAACCAGACATAACAACCATACATATTTATGCTCCAAAAATGGAGTATCTACTTACCTCAAACAAACCCTTCTCAATTTCAAGAATCAAACATACCACAACATAATAATACTAGGTGACTTTAACACAATTCTCTCATTACTGGATACATCCTCCAGACCAAAAACTAAATAAAAAAGCTATAGAACTCAAATATACAATTAATAATCTATATTAAAAGACATATATAAAATATTTCATCCATCAGTGACTTTCTTCTCAGCAGCCATAAATGGACAAAGGAACTAAACAGACACTTAAGAAGAAATACAAATAGTCAAAAAATATGAAAAAATGTTCAACAACTCTAGAAATTAAATAAATGCAAATTAAAACTACACTGAGATTTCATCTCACTCCTATCAGAATGGCAATTATCAAGAATACATGTCAAAATAAATGTGGGCAAGGATGTGGGGGGAAAGGTACACTTATTTATACATTGCTAGTGGGAATGAAAATTGGTCCAACCACTCTGGAAAGCAGTATAGAGATTCCTCACAAAACTTGGAATGGAACCACCATTTTACCCAGTTATCCCACTCCTCAGTATATAATCAAAAGACTTAAAGTCAACATACTACAGTGATGCAGCCTCATCCATGTTTATAGCAGCTCAATTCACAATAGCTAAGCTATGGAACCAATACACATGCCATTCAAGAGATGAATGGATAAAGAAAATGTGGTATATATACATACTGAAATATTACTCAGCCATAAAGAAGGATAAAATTACAGCATTTGCTGATAAATGGATGGAACTGGAGACTATCATGATAAGTGAAATAAACAATCCCCAAAAAGCAAAATTTGAATGCTCTCTCTGATATGTGCATCCTATAACACACAATTAGGTGGGAAGAGGGAAGAATAGAAGTTCACTGAATTAGACAAAGGGGGATGAAAGGAAGAAAGGGAGGATGAGAGTAGGAAAGAAGGGAGAATGAGTCAGACATAACTGTTCCTATAACTATGTCCATATATAAACACATGACCAGTGTAACTCCACATCATGTACAAACACAAAAATGGGGTCCTAATTAGAACAAATGATACTCCATGGATCTATATCTACTGTCACGTATATCTAAAAAGAACAAATAAAAAAAGAAAAAATAAATAAATAAAATGCAACATAATGTTGTGAATCCAATGAAATTTTGTTTAATATTTATTTAATATTCTTCATATATTTTTTGAAACACTGAAAACTGAGATTAAAAATAGGAAGGGCAGCAAGCAATTTTACATCTCAGATATAGATGATCCCTGTGACTATAAGACCCTGGTGTCAGTAGTCACTTGGTTATACAAGTACACCTTTCTAGTTGTATGTCTTATTTCAGGGGTTCCATTACCTTCTCCAACACCTCATTAGACCCACCACTTCCATGTACCACATTAAAACAAATCCCTGTAATTCAGGCCTCGAATGGGTATATGCAAATAATATCAGCTGAGAAAGATAAAGATTAATACTTATTGAGCATTATATGCAATAGTATCTCATGTCCTTTATGTATTTGACTGATATAGTCCTCCAACAACCTACCGAGGTAGGTAGCATGCTTTTTCTACTTTACAGTGACATTCCCAATGTCACAGAGCTTGTTGGCCTGTGGCAGAATTAAGGTTCAAACGCAGGCTCCACCATATGCTTGAAAACAGTAAGGCACTGATGAGCTTCATTAAGAAATTTCCCAGTCCCATCTCCAACTTCAAATAAGTTGATGGGTTATCTAGATAAATGAGTTCATTTTGTTTAATATAAAATATAAGACCTCCAGTGGCTGACCTTGGAAAACAGCTCAACAGGTGCTGCTATAGCGTTCTGTTCTTTCAAATACTGCTCCCAAGACCAGGATTCTTGTGTTGCCACTGAAGGTGCTGGAAAAAAACACAGGGTTTTCTTGAAGCAATCTGTGATAGAAACGTAACAAAATTTATTTGAAAATAAACTCAAGAAGCAAGCATAATAAGTTAGTGACAGAAGACCAGCAACTAAAAAGAAACTTTCCCCTCATGAAAATCACCCAACCACATTTTCCTATTTGGAACAGGATAACATTGGATAAATTCACCTTCAGGAAGATGCCTGACGAATACTTAAAACAGGTGCTTTCAAAGAGGTTTTCTGGAAAATGATGGTTTATATTTAAGAAAATAATATGTAATTTTTTTTTCAGTGTGGAGATCAAACCCAGGACCTCCTACATGCTAGGCAAGTGCTCTACCAATGAGCCACAACCCAGTCCCTCAAACACTTTTTATAATTTCCTTTTGCTTTCTTGACTCTTTGGTATAAATGTCAACTGTCAAAGGCATTGTGGCAATATTTGTCAAAAGCCTTAAAACTTATTCCTACAATTTGAACCAGCAATTCTCCTTCTACAAAATTGACTTAATGAAATCACAGTAGATATGCCCAAGGGGCAAAACAGGGTTCTTCAGCTAGAGCTCATATAATAATGTAACATCAGAAATGAACTAAAGGTCCTCCAAGAGGAAGTTAAGTAAACTCATGGTACAGACATGTCATTTTAGTACCAGACAGTAAAACCATGTTGTAGAAGGCTGTCTAATGGTAGAGAAATGCTATGTTGATGATACAGTACTGAGTGGGGGGAAAAGTTTAGAAAACAAAATAATCCTTTTTGCAAATATGTAATGGATTATAAAAAGATGAAAATTATATAAATAAAAATCTTGAATGAAGTCATCTTTAGTGCCAAGATTATAAATCATTTCTTCTCTGTTTTTCTGCTTTCCAAATTGTCTACATTAATAGCTAATCACTGTAATTCAATAAGTGTCATTTTAACAATGTAAATCTAGGAAAAAGAATTAGTCATTGTTTTAAATTTATGTTCTGAAGCCTAGTAACATCTCCTCAAGAATTATCTCCTACGGGAGTACTCAAGCACTAATAAATATCAATGGAAAAATGTACATCACAATGCAACTATAAGAAAGCAAAACAGTGTTAGTACGGGAGGAAGATTAAATAAAACTATAGTGTGTGTGGGTGTATGTGTATGATTGAAATCATCAAAAACTATATTTTTGTTTCTAAAATATTTTTAAAAACATCGTAAGGATTACAATAAGTTTGTATGGTCCTTTGTGTCCTTACTTATGTTAAATAAAATATGAAATAAACAAGGCATAGAAAGACAAATATTGGTCAAGCCCAGTGGCCCAGATCCATCCACACCAGTCTGTGCAGGACCCAGGCTCACAGGGGACTTGGTCCACCCCTCCCCAGGTGGGGAAGACACATGCCAGAGCCTAGCCTCTGGCCCAGGACCATCCCTTCTTACCAGTGGACTACTACGGGAGCCGAGATCCAGCCCAGACCCCCAACACAAGCTCCCATAAGACCCAGGATCTCAGTAGTCCCGGTTCACCCACACCAGCCTGTGCAGGTCCCAGGCAAAAAACAGGCCCAGTCCATCCCTCCCCATGGTGGGACAGACACCCACCACAGCCTAGCCTCTGGTGCAGTACTGCCCCTTCCAACCCAGCAGCTCAGATCCACCCACTCAAACTTGCACAGGACTCAGATCCAGGATGCAGTAGCATCCATTGAGAAACATCAGCAGAGTTTAGAACCCCATCATCATGGTAAGGTACAGATAATCTGCACAGGTATTAGAAGAATATAGGGAAGAAATTGTAATATCTCAGATCCACACTTCAAGAAAGGAAGGCACGTAGAGAACATGAAAAAACAAGAGAGGAAAGTGCACCAAACAAACCAGGACACTATAATAACATAACCCACAGACAGCGAAATTGATTAAATGTCAGAGAAGGAGTTCAGAAGGTTCATGATTAAGATAGTAGAATGAAACAGACATTATTACTTTACGTACGTATGTGACTATATGACCAATGTGATTCTACAATATGTATACTCAGAAAAATGAGAAATTATCTCCCATCTATGTTTGGTATATCAAAGTACATAAGTGCATTCTCCTTTCATGTATAACTAATTAAAACAAATAAAAAAAATTTAGAAAGAAGGTTCATAATTAAAATGATCTGTGAATTAAAAAATGACCTAAATGAGAAAATACAAGCAAAAATTCATCACTCCAATAATGAGATAAGAGAGCAAATGCAGGTAGCAAAAGATCACTTCAAGAAAGCAATGAGACCCTAAAAAAAAAAAAAACAGTCAGATATCCTTAAAATGAAGGATACAATACATCAAATTAAAAAACTCAATAGAAAGCATAACCAACAGGACAAGGAAGATGGCGGTGAAGGGAGTGCATCACCCCAGTGCGCGGCGTCACTGAGTGGGAGAAAGACGAGGTGAAACGGCTGAAGGCTATCTTGTTGGGAATTTCCAGTGAAATTGAGGTGCTCCAGAATCTAGTGGATGGATTTCCATTGCGCGAGGTTTGGCTGCGGGAGCCCGGTCGAGGGCGATTTCTCTGCGATTTCTCGGCACGGAGGGTCGCATTGCCTGATCGGCGGAACACCCCTCAGCTGGAGTCTGTGGCGCGCACAGGGAAGCGGTGAGGTGCCGGAGCGGGGGTGCAGCGATGTGGATTCTGCGTCCTCCCGCCAGTGGTACAATGGCCGCGCTTAGTGCTGAGTTCCGGCTTTGAGACAGAGGAGAGAAGCGGTCCAGTTCGGTTCCCACCACCGGTCGGACCACGGAGGAGGACAGCAGCCGCCATCTTGGAGAGATGATGTAATCATCCCTGTTTTCTACTAATCTCAGCTCATTCAGCTACAGAATAGGTGATTTCAGGCTGGTATTTGCCTGCGTCTCCCAGACAGATTGCTCAGGCTCGGGACTGGAGAACCTGTGGAGAATACACCTGGGGGCTCGTTCCTGGTAAGGCGTGCGCCAGGCTCTGAGCGGCCGGATTCTGGTTGCCAGGGCTGCCTTGGCCCAGGGTTGGGGAACCTGCGGAGACTGCATGTGGAGGCCAGCTCCAAGTGGAGCGTGCGCTGAGCTCGGGGAGGCTGGGTTCTGACTTCCGGAACAGTTTTGGCCCGGGGCTGGGGAGCCCGTGGGGACTGCGTCTTTGAGCCTGTGCCCAGCGGAGTGTGCACCGAGTTTGGAGAGCTTGGAGCGGCCGGGCTCTGGCTCCCAGAGCTACTTTGGCCTGGGGCTGGGGAACCCGCGGGGGCGCTCCTTGGAGCCAGCCCCCAGCGGAGCGTGTATCAGGATCGGAAAGGCCAGGTTCTGGCTCCCGAAGCTGCTTTGGCCCAGGGCCAGGGAACCTGTGGTGACTGCTTCTTGGTCCGAGTCCTGCTGGGTGCTGTGGGGGCCGGGGTTGCAGAGTGGAGCTGCCGCCTGCGCCCAGAGCAGGCCAAGTGACCTGCCAGCGTGGTATCACGACACCCCAACTGCAGCTGGGGCCGAAGAGAGTAGCCGCCCATGCCTAGAATAGGACCAGCGACCCGACGGCGCGGTAGCCAAGTAAGTCCATTTGGAGTAGGGGCTGTGCAGAGCCACCCTCTGAGCCTGCAAGGTAGGCAGACCTGCGACCCACTGGCAGGACAGGCCCGGTAGCCTGCCTGCGTGGTGAACACGTAGCACCGAGGCAGTCACGTCACACTGGTTGGAGTGGGGGTGGAACAGGGCCGCTGCCCGTGTCCGGAGGGGGCTCAGCGACCCGTTGGAGAGGCAGTCAGGTACCCCCATTGGGAGTGGGGGCTGTGCAGAACTGCCGCCCGAGCCCACAGGGTGGGCAGACCTGCGACCCACAGGCGGAACAGGCCTAGAGTGGTAGACACGTCACACCAATTGGAGTGGGGATCGAGCAGAGCCGCCGCCCACATCTGGATCAGGACCAACGACCCGAGGGCGTGGTAGTTACGTCACCACAATTGGAGTGGGGGCAGAGCAGAGCTACCACTCGCGCCCGCAGGGGGGGCAGACCTGCGACCGACCATCGTGGTAGACAGACCACCCTAATTAGAGAAGGAGCACAGCCACTACTCGCCCTGCAAGGGAGACTTCCCAACTATACAAGAGCAACATAAATAAATAGGGGGTAAATTTCAAAAACACAACAGTTTCACCAAGCAGAAAGAAATGTGAGCAGTATGAAAAGACAAGGAAAGAAAGGACCACAAGCAATGCAGGTCAACTCAACTTTAGAAGAGGTAATAGCTAAAACAGATGGAATGTCAGATAAAGAGTTCAGGATATACATGCTTCAGATGATCTGGAGTCTCAAGGAAGACATGAGACAGCAAAATCAGACAATGAAAGATCACATTGAAAAGGAACTACATAAACAAATACAGGAAGTAAAAGATCAATTTCACAGGGAGATAGAGGTAACAAAAAACAAACAAATAGAAATCCTACAAATGCAGGAAGTAATAAACCAACTTAAAAACTCAATTGAGAATACTTCCAGCAGAGTAGATCACTTAGAAGATAGAACATCAGACAATGAAGACAAAGTATTTCAACTGGAAAAGAACATAGACAGCTCAGCAAGTCTGCTAAGAAACCATGAGCAGAACATCCAAGAATTATGGGATAATATTAAAAGACCAAACTTAAGAGTCATTGGGATACAGGAAGGCACAGAGCTCCAAACCAAAGGAATAAACAATCTATTCAGTGAAATAATACGAGAAAACTTGCCAGACTTGAAGAATGAGACAGAATCCCAAATCCTAGAAGCCTACAGGACGCCGAATGTGCAAAATCATAAGAGATCCACACCTAGATACATTATAATGAAGATGTCCAACATACAGAATAAGAAGAGAATTTTAAAAGCTACAAGAAAAAGGAAGTAGATTACATTTAGGGGTAAACCAATCAGGATAACAGCTGATCTCTCAACACAGACTCTGAAAGCTAGAAGATCCTGGAATAACATATTTCAAACACTGAAAGAAAATGGGTTCCAACCAAGAATCGTGTATCTGGCGAAATTAAGCTTCAGGATGGAAGATGAAATTAAAACCTTCCACGATAAACAAAAGTTAAAAGAATTTGCAGCTAGAAAAACATCTCTTCAAGAAATCCTTGGCAAAACATTACGGAAAGAGGAAATGGAAAATAACATTGAAAACCAAAAGTGGGAGGTAGGACAGTAAAGGGGGGGAAGTAATCAAAGAGGAAAACAAATCAGGTTTAGTAGCATTAATAAACAAATATGGCTGGAAGAACAAACCATATCTCAATAATAACCCTAAATATTAATGCCTTAAACTCACCAATTAAGAGACACAGGCTAGTTGAATGGATCACAAAACAAGACCCAACAATATGCTGCCTACAGGAGACGCATTTGATAGGAAAAGATATACATAGACTGAAGGTGAAAGGTTGGGAAAAATCATACCATTCATATGGACTGCGGAAACAAGCAGGAGTGTCCATACTCATATCTAATAAAATAGATTTCAAGCCAAAGTTAATCAAAAGGGATAAAGAAGGACACTTCATACTGCTCAAGGGAACCATACACCAACAAGACATAACAATCATAAATATATATGCCCCAAATAATGGTGCAGCTATATTCGTCAAGCAAATTCTTCTCAAGTTCAAGAGTCTAATAGACCACCATACAATAATCATGGGAGACTTCAATACACCTCTCTCACCACTGGACAGATCTTCCAAACAAAAGTTAAATAAGGAAACTATAGAACTCAATAACACAATTAACAACCTAGACTTAATTGACATATATAGACTATACCACCCAACATCAAGTAGCTACACTTTTTTCTCAGCAGCACATGGAACCTTCTCAAAAATAGATCATATATTATGTCACAGGGCAACTCTTAGACAATATAAAGGAGTAGAGATAATACCATGCATCTTATCTGATCATAATGGAATGAAACTGAAAATCAATGATAAAAGAAGGAAGGAAAAATCATGCGTCACTTGGAGAATGAACAATAGGTTACTGAATGATCAATGGGTTTTGGAAGACATCAAGGAGGAAATTAAAAACTTCTTAGAGTTAAATGAAAACACAGACACAACATATCGGAATCTATGGGACACATTGAAAGCCGTTCTAAGAGGAAAATTCATTGCTTGGAGTTCATTCCTTAAAAAAAGAAAAAACCAACAAATAAATGATCTTATACTTCATCTCAAAATCCTAGAAAAAGAAGAGCAAAACAACAGCAAAAGAAGTAGAAGGCAAGAAATAATTAAAATCAGAGCTGAAATTAATGAAATCGAAACAAAAGAAACAATTGAAAAAATTGACAAAACTAAAAGTTGGTTCTTTGAAAAAATAAATAAAATCGACAGACCCTTAGCCATGCTAACAAAGAGAAGAAGAGAGAGAACCCAAATTACTAGCATACGGGATGAAAAAGGAAATATCACAACAGACACTTCAGAAATACAGAATATAATCAGAAATTATTTTGAATCCTTATACTCCAATAAAATAGAAGATAGTGAAGGCATAGATAAATTTCTTAAGTCTTATGATCTGCCCAGATTGAGTCAGGAGGATATAGACAACCTAAACAGACCAATAACAATAGAAGAAATAGAAGAAACCATCAAAAGACTACCAATTAAGAAAAGCCCAGGACCGGATGGGTATACAGCAGAGTTTTACAAAACCTTTAAAGAGGAACTAACACCAATACTTTTCAAGCTATTTCAGGAAACAGAAAAAGAGGAAGAACTTCCAAATACATTCTACGAGGCCAACATCACCCTGTTGCCTAAACCAGACAAAGACACTTCAAAGAAAGAAAACTACAGACCAATATCTCTAATGAACCTAGATGCAAAAATCCTCAATAAAATTCTGGCGAATCGGATTCAAAAACATATCAAAAAAATTATACACCATGATCAAGTAGGATTCATCCCTGGGATGCAAGGCTGGTTCAATATACGGAAATCAATAAATGTTATTCACCACATCAATAGACTTAAAAATAAGAACCATATGATCATCTCGATAGATGCAGAAAAAGCATTCGACAAAGTTCAGCATCCCTTTATGTTCAAAACTCTAGAAAAACTAGGGATAACAGGATCATACTTCAACACTGTAAAAGCAATCTATGATAAGCCACAGGCCAGCATCATTCTGAATGGAGAAAAATTGAAGGCATTCCCTCTAAGATCTGGTACAAGACAGAGATGCCCTCTCTCACCACTTCTGTTCAACATAGTCCTCGAAACACTGGCCAGAGCAATTAGACAGACGAAAGAAATTAAAGGCATAAAAATAGGAAAAGAAGAACTTAAATTATCACTATTTTTAGATGACATGATTCTATACCTAGCAGACCCAAAAGGGCCTACAAAGAAACTATTAGAGCTAATAAATGAATTCAGCAAAGTGGCAGGATATAAGATCAACATGCATAAATCAAAAGCATTCCTGTATATCAGCAACAAATCCTCTGAAACGGAAATGAGCACAACTACTCCATTCACAATATCCCCCCCCCCAAAAAAAATACTTGGGAATCAACCTAACAAAAGAGGTGAAAGACTTATACAATGAATACTACAGAACCCTAAAGAGAGAAATAGAAGAAGATCTTAGAAGATGGAAAAATATACGCTGTTCATGGATAGGCAGAACTAACATCATCAAAATGGCGATATTACCAAAAGTCCTCTATAAGTTCAATGCAATACCAATCAAAATCCCAACAACATTTCTTGTAGAAATCATGAAATTCATATGGAATAATAGAAGACCTAGAATATCAAAAACAATGCTAAGCAGGAAGTGTGAATCAGGCGGTATAGCGATACCAGACTTCAAACTATACTACAGAGCAATAGTAGCAAAAACAGCATGGTACTGGTACCAAAACAGGTGGGTGGACCAATGGTACAGAATAGAGGACACAGTAACCAATCCACAAAACTACAACTATCTTATATTTGATAAAGGGGCTAAAAGCATGCAATGGAGGAAGGATAGCATCTTCAACAAATGGTGCTGGGAAAACTGGAAATCCATTTGCATCAAAATGAATCTGAATCCCTTTCTCTCGCCATGCACAAAAGTTAACTCAAAATGAATCAAGGAGCTTGATATTAAATCAGAGACACGGCATCTGATAGAAGAAAAAGTTGGCTATGATCTACATACTGTGGGGTCGGTCTCCAAATTCCTCAATAGGACACCCATAGCGCAAGAGTTAACAAGTAGAATCAACAAATGGGACTTACTCAAACTAAAAAGGTTTTTCTCAGCAAAAGAAACAATAAGAGAGATGAACAGGGAGCCTACATCCTGGGAACAAATCTTTACTCCACACACTTCAGATAGAGCCCTAATATCCAGAGTATACAAAGAACTCAAAAAATTAGACAATAAGATAACAAATAACCCAATCAATAAATGGGCCAAGGACCTGAACAGACACTTCTCAGAGGAGGACATACAATCAATCAATAAGTACATGAAAAAATGCTCACCATGGCTAGCAGTCAGAGAAATGCAAATCAAAACCACCCTAAGATACCATCTCACTCCAGTAAGATTGAAAGCCATCATGAAGTCCAACAACAACAAGTGCTGGAGAGGATGCGGGGAAAAGGGTGTACTTGTTCATTGTTGGTGGGACTGCAAATTGGTGCAGCCAATTTGGAAAGCAGTATGGAGATTTCTTGGAAAGCTGGGAATGGAACCACCATTTGACCCAGCTATTCCCCTTCTCGGTCTATTCCCTAAAGACCTAAAAAGAGCATGCTACAGGGACACTGCTACATCGATGTTCACAGCAGCACAATTCACGATAGCAAGATTGTGGAACCAACCTAGATGCCCTTCAATAGATGAATGGATAAAAAAAATGTGGCATTTATACACAATGGAGTATTACTCTGCATTAAAAAATGACAAAATCATAAAATTTGGAGGGAAATGGATGGCATTAGAGCACATTATGCTAAGTGAAGCTAGCCAATCTTTAAAAAACAAATGCCAAATGACTCCTTTGATATAAGGGGAGTAACCAAGGACAGGGTAGGGACGAAGAGCTTGAGAAGAAAATTAACATTAAACAGGGATGAGAGGTGGGAGGGAAAGGGAGAGAGAAGGGAAATCTCATGGAAATGGAAGGTGATCCTCAGGGTTATACAAAATTACATATAAAAGGAAAGGAGGGGTAAGATAAGATAATACAAGTGGAAGAAATGACTTACAGTAGAGGGGGTAGAGAGAGAAAAGGGGAGTGGAGGGGAGGGGTGGGGGATAGTAGAGGATAGGATAGACAGCAGAATACATCAGTCACTAGAATGGCAATATGTAAATCAATGGAAGGGTAACTGATGTGATACAGCAATCTGTATACGGGGTAAAATTGGGAGTTCATAACCCACTTGAATCAACTGTGAAATATGATATATTAAGAACTATGTAATGTTTTGAAAGACCAACAATAAAAAAAAGAAAGCATAACCAACAGACCAGATCACGTGGAAGAAAGTTCTCAGATAATCTGAAAAATAAAGTTGATCACACAGTGAAGATAATTAGAAACCATGAACAGAACATCCAAGAGTTATGGGACATCAAAAGACCAAATCTAAGAGTTATTGGGAGAGAGGAAGGCACAGAGTTTCAAACTAAAGGAATGCACAATCTCTTCAATGATGTAAAATCAGAACAAGCATGAAGAACTAATTAAAATCCAAGTACAAGAGGCTTACAGGACAACAAATGTACAAAATTACGGCAGATCTACACCAAGGCATATTATAATGAAATGCCTAGCATACAGAATAAGAAAGCCAAAAGAGAGAGGAATCAGATCACATACAGGGGGAGACCAATTCATATCTCAGCAGATTTTTCAGTCCAGACCCTCAAAGCCAGGAGAATATGGAACAACATATGCCAAGCTATGAGAGAAAATGGACGCCAACCAAGCATCTTATATCCAGAAAAACTAAGCTTTAGATTTGATGATGAAATAAAAACCTTCCATAATAAAAAAGTTTAAAGAATTGACAACTAGAAAGCCTGCACCACAGAACATCCTCAGCAAAATACTCCAAGAAGAGGAAATGAAAAACAATGATGAAAATCAGCAGAGGGAGGGATTACACTAAAGGAAAATCTAATCAAAGGAGAAACCAGGTCACATTAAATACCAAAAGTCAACAAAAATGGCTGGGAATACAAATCATGTCTCAATAATAACCCTGAATGTTAATGGCCTAAATTCACCTATCAAAAGACTAGCAGATTGGATGAAAAAGAAAAGACACAAGAATATGCTGCCTCCAAGAGACTCATCTCATAGAAAAAGACATTCACAGACTAAAGGTGAGAGGGAGAGGGAGAGGGAGAGGGAGAAATCATACCACTCACATGGACTGCAGAAGCAAGCTGGGTTTCCACTCTCATATCAAATAAAGTAGCTTTCAAGCTAAAGTCAATCAAAAAGCATAAAAAAGGACACTATATACTGCTCAAGGGAACCAAACACCAACAAGACTTAACAATTATAAATATATATCCCCCAAAATGAAACATCTACATTCATCAAACAAACTCTTCTCAAGTTTAAGAGTCAAATAGACAACAACACAATAATTTTGGGAGACTTTAACATGCCTCTGCTTAGGCCCCAGTTTCCTTAATAAGACTTCTGTGGCACAAGAATTATAATCAAGAATCAAAAAATGGGATGGACTCAAACTAAAAGGTTTCTTCTCAGCAAAAGAAACAATCCGTGAGGTGAATAGAGAGCCTAGATCCTGGGAGCAAATCTTTACCCCTCATACATCAGATAGAGCAGTAATCTCTAGGGTATATAAGAACTCAAAAGCTAAGCACCAGAAAAAATAAATAACCTAATCAATAAATGAGCCAAGGACATGAACAGACACTTCTCAGAAGATGATATACAATCAATCAACAAATATACAGAAAAAAATGTTCATCACTAGCAATTAGAGAAAAACCACTCTAAGATTTCATATCACTCCAGTCAGAATGGCAGCTGTTATGAACACAAACAACAGTAAGTGTTGGAGAGGATGTGGTGGGAAAGGTGTACTCATACACTGCTGGTGGGACTGAAAATTAGTGCAGCCAATATGGATAGCAGTGTGGAGATTTCTTGGAAAACTGGGAATGGAATAACCATTTGACCCAGCTATCCCTCTCCTCAGTCTATATCCAAAAGACTTAAAAACAGCATACTACAGGGTCACAGCCACATCAATGTTTATAGCAGCACAATTCCCAATAGCTGAAGTGTGGAACCAACCTAGATGTCCTTCAACAGAGGAATGGATTAAAAAAAAATGTGGCATATATACACAATGGAATATTACTCAGCAATAAGAGAATAAAATGATGACATTTGCAGGTAAATGGATGGAGTTAGAGAAGATAATGCTAAGTGAAATTAGCCAATCCCAAAAACCAAATGCCGAATGTTTTCTTTGATATAAGGAGGCTGACTCATAATGGGATAGGGAGGGGGAGCGTGGGAGAAATAGAGGAACTCTAGTTAGGGCAGAGGGGTTGAAGGGGAATGGAGGGGGCAGGGATTTAGCAAGGATGGTAGAATATGATAGACATCGTTATCCAAAGTACATGTATGAAGAGACAAATTGGTGTGAATATACTTTGTATACAACCAGAGATATGAAAAATTGTGCTTTATAAGTGTTATAAGAATTGTAATGCATTCTGCTGTCATATATAAATAAAAAAATAAAAATGAATTAAAAAGACGAATATCAAATGACTTTACCTATATGTGGAATCTAAAAAGTATAATTCACAGATGCAGAGAGTAGAAAGATGGTTCCCAGAGGCTAGGGGAGTAGAGGAGGAGGAATGTTTGTCAAAGGGTGCAAAGTTTCAGGATGGCCAGTGTTTTAGAGAATGACTATATAACATGGTGTCTAAATCTAATCGTAATGCATTATATACTTCAAAGTTGCTAAAGAATAGATTTCCAAAGTTCTCACCAGAAAAAATAAGTATGTGAGATGATGGATATTAAATTACCATGAGTTTTGATCTTTACACAATGTAAATCTCTATGAAAACATACCATTAAACTCTATAGATATATGTTATCATTATTGATCAATTATATATAAAATTAAAATATAAGCAATATTTAAATCATTATATACTAAAACATTTATTCACATATTAATGTGTGCTAGGCTCTACACACATATGTGTGGATACAAGCACACTCATACAGGAAAGCAAATGGAATTGAACAGAAAAATGTGCTGGGTATGGTGTCACACACCTGTAATCCCAGTGTCTTGGGAGGCTGAAGCAGGAAAACTGCAAGTTCAAACAGCCTAAGCAACTTAGCAAGGCCCTGTCTCTAAATTTAAAAAAAAAGTATAAATATGTGGCTCAATGATTGAGCACTCAAGGTTCAATCTCCAGTACAAGAAAGAAAGAAAGAAAGAAAAGATTGTTACTAGTAGCTATACATGGATAGTGGAATTAATGAAAATGTATTATTTTCTTGTTTTTGTCTACATTTAAAAATTGTCTATAAGCATTATTATATAACCATACCTATATGTACCCTTGGAAAATACTGGCCAAAAAATGTTGAGTCTTAATTTTAACATTAATCATGGTGTAAAATACTCCAGAAGATACAAATGATAAAAGGTCAGAAGTGTACTAGCGTTGCTGATGACAAGTGGTAAGACACCTCTAAATCAACCATTTGAACTCTTGGGCCAATAAAGGCATCTGATGGAAAAACAAACACAAAATCCCACCAAGTTGTATAGGACAAATTCCGGTTAGACTTTTATTCACTTACTGAACTATTTTTGGAGCCTTCTAATGTCCCAGGAAGAGTGCTATCCCACTAAAATAAAAATATAATGCTGTTCCTGGTCTAGTAGATTTATTAATTTGTTTTTAATATTACACATTAATTTTCCTTTGATATCACATATGTCACTGATAATAAAAGAGTAAATTCAGAAAATTAAAAATTCATATTGATTCAAAGTTAAAAAACTGACACAAAAACATGGACATTAGCATTCACTATTAGTAACAACACTAACTAGTTATTACTGAGAAATACACTCCTAAAGTATGATAACTCTTTAAAGCATTCTAATCATCAAATAAGACTATCAGTATTGTAATGGTTGGATTTTCTTGTTCAAAAACACTAAGGATCACAGTGTGATTTCATCAAGGATCTTAAAGTCCATTAGCCCATTACAATGTTAAAAGTTCTGCTGCCATTTCTACATCTCACAACACAAATTCTTCTGCTAATCAGAGGAAGCAATATGGCAAACCCTGAAGATGCTCTGGTAAGATTATTCAACCTCCCTATCTTCACGCAAGTATTTTGCAGCATTGCAATTATGTGCTTTACAAAAAAACATTACAGCAGTGTTGGCTCTAAAGCAAATATAGATATCTCATTTTCTACAACAGCTGTGTTCTTAAAAAGATTGTCTGTAATTTCTCAATTTAATCATATTTCCAATTGTCATACATTATCATTTCACCAAAGTAAATCATATCTAAGACCTCCCTTTGTGATTACATAAGTATGCAGAGAACCTTTTAAAATCTATCATAAAAAGAAAACATAATATCAGACAATAAAAACTTTCAATGAACTAAACATTTGTAAAGCAAGAAAATTATTCAGCAATGTGGTGCTTGCTGGGGAGATGGAAGAATACTCATAGCCTATAGACAGGCCTTCCTGTACCACTAATCCCAAGGGCTTCTACCCACTCCTGTTTCTCACCATGTGATTTCCTCATTGCCCTCAGGGATTATATGTGCTGAAACTAACCAATTTACTTATTTTCAACTAGAATATAAGCCTCTAAAGAGAAAAGACTTATCAGTTTTGTTCTTCACTGTAATTCTGGAGCTTTAATCCTACCATGTACTAAGTACTTGATTAATGAGTTAAAAGGAAGGAAAGAAGACCTTCATGAATTCAAGGATATGTATTTTGACCAACTCACTTCTCAGTTTCCCAGAGAGAAGGAACCAATAATGAGACAGCACCAGTTCAAGCACCAGTTTTTTATGCAATATACTATAGACATGATACTCATGTTATAGAATATTATACTACAGATATGGTACTCGCTTTATAAAATATTAGATATGCATATTGTAAACCCTAAATTTCATTTCTTTTTACTATTTTCACTGTTAGCTAGATAATTAAAATGCCCCAATTATTCTTCTTCTGCCAAATGTTAATGCAGAAAATATATTTTATTGTACAGTATCTGCCACTAAATATATATTCATTATATTCCAGATTCTAAATTAGGCAGCTGGGGTGTATGTATGTACACATGTATAAGTGAGTGTATATTTTTCCATTTTTCTTGTTTTTTTGTTTTGTTTGAAATGGAGTCTTGATTTGTTGCCCAGGGTAGCCTCAAACTCCCAGGCTCAAGTAATCCTCCTACCTCATTCTCTGGAGCAGTTAAGTCTACCAATGCACACCACTGTGCCCAGCTTCCATTTATTCTTTAACACACTGAATATTATATTAAAAACTGGAAGCTCTCAGAGTTTACAACTGGAAAGGTCTGGAATTAAACAAAATTCCTAGCCCAGTCATACCCACATTAGTGCACACAGCCTAGATGTAACAGAAATGCTTATGAAATTGGTAACTTTTAAGGTAAAAGCACCATAAAATTAAGTCTTCAGGGAAACTAATATGCTCACTCATTGATGGTGGCTTTGTAAATTTATGCTGAAAATACATATTTATAACTAGAAAATAAGGTGTTAATATTCATGGATCTATTCATCCCAATTTTAATATTTAATGTAAGAAACGCAAAAGAAATAAATATAGCCTTTACTATAGTACAAATATCCAACAACAGAAGTCAAATAAATTATAGTTATAAAGATCACATAATAGTACTTTGTAAATATTAATTAAGCAAATTTGAGTAGTTTATATGTACATTAGCATTAGAACTATAGATGTTTGCATATGAATAAAAATTATAAGAAAAAATGGAGATCAAGTGTTAAGGTGATGCAAACTGTCAAAAGATGCAGGACAAAGGCTGACAGATCTGGCTGGTGAAGAAGGAGCTCTTTTTTTTATATTCAGATAGTTTACTTCTTATTTGAAGGGCTAAAGGTATTAGTGTCCCATGTCCCTGGCACAGAAACAAGAGCAGGTAGATAATGTAACTGACAGACATCCTGTGCCCCATTGCTAAGAAGCCAAAGTCATGCTGCAGCAAGTTACTTTAGAGTCTGCAGCTGTACTCTGAAGAGGGGGATGCAACAAAGCTCCAACCTCATCAGAAGGGGCAGGGCATTGTCTCACAATGGCCTCCTCCAAGGCATGGAACAGTATAAGGTGGCCTTGAAGCAGCTCCTGGGCAGCCCCCATGTTCTCATGTTTAGGAGACTCATAGAGCATTCTGTAGTGAAAGATGACCTGCAATTAAACCTTGTCTCCCTGACCATTTGGATGCTATGTGTGGTCACCAGGGCTCCATGGTACAGTCCGTCCCCTATGAAGGGTAGATGTAACTTTTTAAAAATAATAGAAACATAACACTTCTCTTATGTGAAAGTGTGCAGGGCCATGTCTTTCTTCCTCCATCAGTGTTAGGTGGGGTGTGCATATGTGTTTCCTTTCTTCTAAAACTAAGGAAGACTCCCTGAGCTTTACCTGAAAGCCAGAGGTGTTTGGCTTACTTGGCTTCAGCCATATATACAGATCAAAATCACAAAAATTCCTTTCACAAAAAGTGACAACTAATACCTGCAGAGGTGACACACTTACATTTACCAGTCAGTAAATATTGTTTTGTTCTGCACACATCTTGAGGTTTGGTGGCTTCTTCATCAGAATGGCTAGACCAAAGGAAAGAAATTACAAGCAAAGAATACATTAAAAGATATAAGAAAGTCTATGGAAAATGTCAGGAAAACAAGATGGCAGCAGCAGAGCTCACTGACCAAAGTAATATGATGAATGATGTAAAACTGCTTTAAGTAATTAGCATCTCCATATGTTGCTACTTCTGCAGGAGTTGAGGTAGCTATGAACTTCTCCCATTCTGCAGCCCATTATACAAAGCAAAACAAAAAGATGGCCTTAAATCAGTGTCTTCCACTGATCACAACTACCTCTTGCCTGCAATCTGTGATAGAGGCCCACAGACTGTCAACAAAGGAGTGGGAAAGAGGAGCCACATTAGACCATTCACAGTGGGATCAACTACAGAAATAATGGTCCAAGTGAGGGAAGTGCTAGGAAACAGTTCAACTCTAGACCATGCAGTGGAGTAGGTGGGTCAACTGCTTAGAAAAACACACCTAATGGTGTAGCAAAATACATAAGCCTAGTAAAACATAAGTTAAGAAAGGGAAGGCTTGATGCTCAGACGGGTTGAACGATGGTGCAATAACCAATTTTCTTAATTATATGTCCACAAAGCCTTACTTTATGAGCCAAAAGGCACATTTACAGACAGGCAAACATTGAGAGCTTTTGTTCTAGGATGTATTGCTTTTACGAAATGCCCACATGTCTAACAGGTTTGGGCACAATATCACACTTACTAAAGGGGCTCACACACTATGAACGACATATTCCAGACTAGATAACTCCTTTACCTTTAGGGACATTTTAGATTATCTAAAGCTATCAAGGTGCACTACTATTTTTGTTTTCAGTTCTTCTTACCAAAATTCATATCATGAATTTAAACAGCATGCTAGTTAAATATGGAGAGAAGCCCTAGCTGGATGACATCTTGCCATACTACTTTTTCAAACCTTAAATTTCTCCCTACCATGCTGCATTTTTTCTTACAAAGATATCCTATCAGAACAGCTCTGGGAGCTCCAAGCCCTCACACTCAGCCTCCCACTGACACACCTCAAAGAGTAGAGATTGAAAAATCAACAAGAGACAAACCTCTAAATTACAACTCAGTTCTAGGAAACTGCACAACATTTATTAGTAATTTTCTGAATTGAAATTTAAAATGACAGGCAGTAAAGAGTGAATAAATTATCACTCTTTTTTTTTAACACAATGCCTTTATTTTTTTAATGTGGTGCTGAGAATCGAACCCAGGTCCCACCTGAGTTAGGGGAGTGCTCTACCACTGAGCCACAATCCCAGCCCTAAATTACAACTCTTAAGGACAGAACTTGGTTGGGGGTATAGCTCAGTGGTAGGGCACTTGCCTATCATGCACAATGCCCTGGGTTCCATTCCCAGTACCGAAAGGAAAAAAAAAAGTAGACATGGAAATCTTAAGTCCTGTCTCAGAGCAGCTCCTTCCACTTCCTTTAATCGTAAACATAACCCTTCACACAATACTTTGACCCCATTTCTTTTCCCCCATTTTATTTATGCATTATAGTTGTACATATTCATGGATTTGCTTTTACATATTTGTTCATGCATGCAATATAACAACATAATTTGGCCAATATCACTCTTTAGCACTTTCCCTCTCCTCTCCTGCCTCTTACCTCTTAGTCTCTTCTCCCTTTCCTCTATTGATCTCCCTTTGATTTTTAGGAGATCCACCATCACCCTTGTTTTCTGTTTCCTCTCTAGGTTTTGCACATGAGAGAAAATATGTGAGTTCGATTTATTTCACTTAACATGATTGTCTCTAGTTCCATCCATTTCCATGCTATAATTTCTTTTTTATTTATGGCTGAATAAAACTATTGTGTGTGTGTGTGTGTGTGTGTGTGTGTGTGTGTGTGTGTGTTTGTATGGTACTAATTTACAGTCCCACCATCAAAGTAAAAGTGTTCCTTTTTCTCCACATCCTCTCCAGCATTTATTATTATTTGTATTCTTGATGACTGCTGTTCTGACTGGTGTGATATAAAATCTCACAAAAAAGTCTGTTTCCATTTCCCTAATTGCTAATGATGTTGAAAATTTTTTTCATGTATTTGTTGGCCATTTGTATTTCTTCTTTTCTGAAGTGTTTGACTCCCTTTCTAAAGCTGTGCTGAGTAAAGCTCTATCAGAGAACATGTGAGAAACAAATGTCAGTAGCAACCAACCAATTTTATAACACATTGTTATAACAATGCCTTCTTTTGGAAGTATTCCTCTTACAAAGCACCCACAATTGGAAGTGATACAATCTTCCTAATGTTAAGGACCTATCACTGCTGGGCAACAACCCCCTGAAGCAGCAGCTCCCTAAGTACAGCTGTGCTTTCCAAACTCATGTTTTAATAACTCTGTCATATTTCCACAGCAAGGATTTCTCCATGCTCTACCTACAATATTTTTCATTTGAACATTCAGACTGCTTTTCCTTTCAGTCCAAATGAATTTAAAAATCATTTATTACTCATCTCCCCCAGGCAAAGCAGGTACTGCATGCTATGAGATGCTCAGACAACTTGACTCCTGTCCACACACAGCATTTGTTCCAAGTGGGGAGACACGAGTAGACAAACTGATGTCACCCATACCCTTACACAAGGCAGGACTGGATGGCTTGGTGAGTACACAAGTAGACTCAAATGCTAATTTGCACTAATTAAGAACCATAAACAATGAGTCTGGGAACAAAATGAAGGAGGATTAACTCTGAAGAGAGAAAGCTTCCAGGAGGCCATTACTTTTTGACACAAACAGAGTTTAAAAGGTAATGGAGGGGGAAGCAGAGTGCAGTATGAGCAAAACCAGAGAGGCTGGAAAGGCAGAGCTGCCTCGGCAAAAACCAGAGTCTGGGAAGCACTGAGCATAAACCCCATGGGGATCCACAGTACAGAGGCCAGATGGCTAGATTGGGAGGAGGCAGAGTAAGACCATGAAAGTTCTTCAAAGCCAGCCTAAGGAGTTTGATCTTCACTCTTGTGGTTTAGAGAACCATTAGAGAGTTCTTAGTGGCAGAAGACATCATCAGAACTTGCTTCATGAATCAGCTCTAGGATGAAGGATGAAGTGGATGGGAAAACCAAGACTGAAGACTAAGAATGACAATGGGGTAGTCGATGCAAGGGCTAGCAGAGCAGTCCTGAGGAAAGGCAGGAAGGAAACTGAGGGAAAACAGAAATTCAAATGAAAGGCCAAGGCCTACAACTGCCTATGGGGTGGGGAGGTAGAAGGAGAAGGCAAAGATGATCCTGAGGCTTGATCCTAGGAGACAGTGAGAGAGAGAATGAATTTCAAAAGCAGAATGTTGGAGGAAAGTGAAAAGGATTATTTTCAGAAGTGTTGAGTTTTAGGTATGTATAATAATATATAATAAATATGTATCCAATAAAAGGACATTCTGAAAATTTTTTGAAAGTAAAAACTATGAAGAAAATAAATACTAAGACAAACCAAGGAGAGAAGGCAAATGGCCTCGCTGGAGGTAAGTTGGGGAAAGAGGTCTGAGGTCCCAGGAAACACACAGAGGCCTGGGAGCCACAGAGGCAGAGGGCTGGCAGAGGGCTGGCAGAGGGCTCCCAGAGGCTGGGAGATCAGTAGCATCAACATTCTAGAATAGTCAAGTAAGGTCAACATCAGAGAAGCAGATGCTGAGTGTGAAATCTTGGTGTCAATGTAACCACAGTGGAGAGAATTCAGTGGAGGGAGAAGATCAGACATCAGGCTAAGAAGCAAAACAGTGAAATGGAAAGTGGCAAGAACAAACTAACTTCAAGAGGTCTGCAACACAGAGGAAGAGGCAGGTGTCAAGCGCACGTGAGGGGAAGGACAATCAAGAGAAAGGAATTTTTCTTTCCTTTTTATTAAAAAAAAATTACAGGAAGTAGAGAGCATGTCAGTTGAGGGAAATGAACAGAGAAAGAAATGAGGTTCTTAGAAGAAACGGAACAATCCTAGGAGGACAGGCAGACCCGATGGAAGGGTTAAGAAGGTTTGGACCTTGAATGTCCCTCAAGGTCTCAGCTGAGGAAGGCTTGGTCCCCATTGACGGCGTGTTGGGAGGTGGCAGGAACTTTAGACGGTGGGGCCTAGAGGAAGGGAATTAGGGGGCATGCCATGGCAGATGATACTGAGACTCTGGCCCCTTCCCCCAACTCCCCTCACAGCTTTCTGGCCACCACAAGGTAAACAGCCTCCCTCACCATATCCTCCTGCTGCCATGATATTCTTCCTCATCACAGACCCAAAGCAACAAGGCCAAGTGACAATGGAATGAAATCTCTGAAATAATGAGTCAAAATAAACCTTTTCTCCCTTTCAGTTGTTTATCTCAGGTATTTTATCACAGCAACAGAAATCTACTGATACAAGTCCAGAAATAAAAGGGCAGATTGTTCATGAGATGAAGAATACAAGTTTTAGGTCCTAGAGAAGAAGGCAGAAGGGGTCATACCAAATAATCTTGATCTCCTTCAAGATGCCGTCTGCTAAGTGTGAGCCTATCATGGTACCCTTGGGAGCATGAAAAAAGGGGGAGTTACGAACTCAACCAGCACTGAAAAACAGGAGTACAAAGCAGTCCTGAGAGCCACCCTCATTAAACTGGTGGCTCTGCAGAGGAGGCAACTGTGCCAAGTGACTTTCTTCAGAAGCTCTTGGCAGTCTGGAAGTGGGAGCAGATGGTGAGGTTTGTAGACAGCTGGGAACTGATGAGAAGAGGACTAGGGACAGGAGCTTTGAAGCCGGAGAACAGCAAAGAGAATGAGAAGCCCTAACTGGCTCCAGGCAAATGAAACCAAGAAATAATTAACAGAGAACAAGAAAGGGAAAAGCCAAAATATAGGATATGGTTGTTTTGCTTCATTTTTTATGAGTTCACAGGACTGAAAGAGAAAGAAGAACTGGAGGTTATGGGAGTGTGATCAAAAAGAGGATTTCAGAACTCAAGATGAGGTCAATCAACAGCTTATTCAACACAGTGTGGCTGAGCTTGTATTCAGTGTCCCAACAAGTTCACAGAAGAACAACCTCTGGGGCAATGTGAGCAGAAGCGGGTATGAAGTTATGGGAGTAAGCAGATTTCAAAGTATGGCCATCCCCTGGGAATTTTCTGAAAATGTAAACATGGGCTACATCCCAGAATTAAGTAATCAGAAACTGTGAATAGGACCAGAAATCTGTCTGAATAATCTCTCCTGGTGATATTTTTAACTGTTGGAAAATGGTTAAAAGTACAAAATTTTGGAGTGTCAGTAAACATTTGGATATCTACCAAATCAGAAACTCTAGAAGTGGGGTGCAGCAGTCTGTTTTCACAAGCATATGTCTGAGAACCACTTCCCCAAAGGGAGGCCAGACTCCTGAAGGTGCTTGAAGCAGGATCAGACTCTAAGCACAGTCTCTCCCTTACTTCTCCATGAATCTCCATTCTCCCAACATTTTTTTTTAGCACATCCCATTACTTGGGCAAACTTAAGTGATCTCTCTTCCTGCAAGGAGAATCTAATTAAACACCACACTAAGAATGATGAAGCCAGTGGATGTGTTTAAGCAGAGAAATACCATTATATGTTTTGGACTCCTTTCTCTACTGTCTTGTCACTGCTGTTTTGATTTTTTTTAAAAAAGATATTACTATGGTAGGTCTAGATATGATGGCATAGAATAAGAAAGGAAGAACAATTATAGAAATATCAGAAGAAGAGCATTGCAACAGGGAGGCATGAGACTATGTGGTGCTGATTTGAGATAACTGCTGTAGGACTGAGAGGAACAGAAAGAATTCAGAGAGCCATCTGAATGTGACTTGACAAAACTTAACAATCAATGACATGAAGAAGACAGGGAAGTAAATGGATGGAAATGGAGAACATCACTCTAGGTGAAATAAGCCAGACTCTGAAAGTCAAGAGTTCAATGTTTTCTCCCATGAGCAAAAATTAGAACAAAATAAGAGGGGGAAAAAGCAGGGAGAATCCCATGAAAATAGAAGGGAGATTAGTGGAACAGAGGCAAGATATTGAGGAAGACGGAGGAAGGATAGGAAAAGGGAGAAATGGTGAAATGAAAGTAGCCAAATTATGCTATATACATATATGAATACAGCACAGTGAATTCCATAAATATAATTTAAATAAATAAACAGAAAGAATACCAATAGAGAAAGGAGAACAGAGTAGAGAAGAAAGAAGGAAAAGAGGAAGTTCTGGAGGCTGAAATGGAGTGAATTACATTCCATGCATGCATAATCATATCAAAATGAACTCTTTTATTATATAAAACTATAATGAACACTTTTTATAAAGTACAAAATTTCTCTATTAAATTTGATTTTGAAAAAGTAAAACAACATGAGAACTGAACAGAGACCACTGATTTTAGTAACTTGAATGATATGAATGGCCTTTACCTGAGACTTCTGAGTAGAGACTAACTGAAAGTAGTCTCTATGTGATATATCTTGCCAAAAAAACAGGCATCTGAAGCTGGAGAAAGAGGTGAAACCAAAAGAATGTGCTATTTCTACTGAGAGGAAAAAAGTGAAAAGGAATGAGTGCTGTGACAAAGAGGTCTGGAGTGAAGAGGGAAAAGGCTGAAAGAAGAAAACACAGATCTGACATGGAAATTTATACAGGACCGAATTCGGTGGGAATTCAAAGAGCCCAGAGACTTTACTGGAAGAATCATCTATGTTTCTAGTCATAATATGACAAGACAAAGAGAAAACTGGCCGAGTCCAGGTTCCCACAAATTCAACAAACATTTATTCAATACTCACTATGAGACAGACCCCATGTTAGTGCTAACGATTCAAAAGAAAATAGAGCTCTTGCCCTAAAGAAGCTTGAAACTTAGTGGAAGAAACAGAAAACTATCATAAAAGAGGGGAAAATCAACTGCAGAGACATGAGCAAAGGGCTAAGAATACAAAGAACAGAGTAATCCAATGAATAAACACAGTAAAACAAGATAAGTGAAATACATAGAATGTTGATCGGCAGTAACTGGTAAGGAGAATACAAGGCAGAGAAGAAGACAATGGAATGGCATCTTTAAAGCATTGAAACCCATAAAACTGTAAGAACTATGTAGCCAATAAAAACAGCTTTCATTTTTTCTCATATATCATCTTTTCTACATTTTCCAAATTATTTATTTATTTAATTTATATATAACAGAGGATGCATTACAACTCTTATTACCTATATAGAGCTCAATTTTTCATATCTCTGGTAGTAAACATAGTATACTTACACCAATTCGTGTTCTCATACATGTACTTTGAATATTCCTACTGTTAGAAGGAAAGCCCTGTTTTATTGGTGCTTCATAGTTTTTCTAGCTGTCAGGATAATGAGTGATTTGGAGTCATGGTTCCTAGGTCAACCAGGAGGTGTGGTAGAATAATATTTTTGAAGTACTAATATATTTTAAATAGACTTGATGTCTTAATAAATATAATATAGTTTAAATAAAAAAGAATCTTACAATGATAAAAATAAGCACAGTGAGATAATGGGATTATTATATACTTAAGAGCTAAGTTTAAGAATGGACAGGGAATGGGGTTAGAAATGATTTTGGAATGTGATGATCATTATTATCCAAAATATATTTATAAGACATGAATTGGTGTGAATATACTTTGTATACAACCAGAGATATAAAAAACTGTGCTCTATATGTTTAATAAGGATTATAATGCATTCTGCTGTAATATATAAAATAAAAAATTTAAACAAAACAGCTTTCAAAATGAGAATGAAATAAAAATTTTTTCAGATTAAATAAAACTGATTTTGATATATATGTCATTTATTTTTATAAGGTACAAGTTTCCAGTTTTGATTGGGTTTCTGCCTTACTACTACAGTTTATTATTTTCCTAAAACATTGTTATAAAATCTATTTTTCCTTTCAAACACTTAAGTCTTTGATCTAGTTGAAAGTCGTTTTTGTGTACAGCTGGGCAAGTACAACCCATTAAATAACCTATAATTTATTCCCCATTGATTTACCATTTTCTCATATTACATTTTCATGCATCTCTTTCTCCTTCTCTATTTTGTTCTGTAGACTCTTAGTCTATTACCAAACCACCATAATGTTGGGAATTTCAGTACAAAATTATTTTATCCCATTTAAATTAAAACTAGTTGGGATTCTAGTTTAGAATCAAGTTAAATATTCATCTGGAGATAATTAACATTTTTGTGATATCTTTCCATTTATTCATATATTAATTTATATCCTTCAATAGAATTTTCTACTTTTCTTCATATAAGGTCTTTCACATTTCATGTTCAATTTATTCTACATATTCTATACATTATTGTTATTGTAAATGGTATTTTTGTTCCTTTTCCATTTCTAAGTACAAATGGCTGAAACACAGAAAAGTTAATGGGATTTTTAAAACTTATCCTATGTATGATCACATTCAACATTCTCATATTAATTGTAATATTTTGTAATTAGATTCTTCTGATTTTTCCAGGTATAAAATCATGTTACTTGCAAATGTGTGTGCATTCATGTAAGGGGATGTAGTTCTGGGCCTTCTTTCCAAAGTTTATACTCATTTGACTTTGTTGCTTATTTTATTCACTAAAAATTAAAAAGAATTAATATTAATCTGATAATAGACACTCTTAATTCCTTACTTCAAGGTTTTGATAATTTGCTATTACATTTTAGAATAACTTTTACCATATTCAATTCTTTATACAAACACAATTTAGCTAGGAATAGCAGTTAAATTTTATCAAAAGCTTTTACAGTGTCTATAGAACATTACATGGCTTTCCCTTCTAATTTATTAATATATGAATTACACTGGTAGATTCTATAATACTGAACCCTGTTTCATTATTGAACATTATATTAATGAACAATATGCCATCTTTAGTAAAAGGGTATGATTTTTCCAATATATGGCTGGATTATATTTGCCAATATTTATTTAGGATTTTATATCTGTGTTCAGATGTGATTTCTAGTCTAAAATTTTATTTTATTTTTTGTACTTAGGTTTCATTTGCTACTCCATAAAGGAACTTTCAACCCTTTCTATGGCCTGGAAGAGTTTATCACTGAAATTATAAAGATGAACAGTTCAGCTGGATCTCCAAGTCTCTTCGACTGTATATTCAAAGCTTCAACTCTTTTCTTGGGTTAAACTTTGTCTACATACTCTCTGGTTTATTGGAAATAATCCATTCCTCCAAGTTCTCAAATATGTTCCTATAGAGGTGAATATATTATTCTTTCTCACATTTGCTTTTGTAAAAACTTATTCCATATCTTTATTTTTCTATTTTTATTTAGTAATTAAGTTTTAAGGCCATATGTTACATGCTGATTTCTGACTTAAGAAAATAGATAAATGGTGACAGCTTTAAAAGTGACCAGGAACACAGAGAAAGGGAAAATTTCAGCAGGGCATTGAATTGAAATGGGTGAAGTATAACTAGGTAAAGTCCACTTCCACCAGAGTTAAGGCATGATTCTGCCACCAGGTAGAAATTACCAGTGTAGCAACAAGATGATAACAGAGGTTACCCAGAGGAAAAGTACAAAATGATAAGAGAATCATTGTTGGAACTCTGGGGAATCCCAACACTTTAATGGAAGGTGGAGAGAAGAACTGATCAGAAAACACTGACATAAAAACCAAGACTGATGTTCCAAAACACAAGAAAGAAAAAGTGATAAATGAGGAGGTGAGGGTAAGGAGAGGGAGAGAAGAAAAGGAAAAGGAGAAGGAGAAGAAATAGTCATCGTTTCAGTTGAAATCAGAAAGATAAATATGGAATTCAAGGTTGAAGATGAGAAGAAAATGCAAAGTCACCTCAACAACAGGGGGACCAGTTCTGTCACTAGAGGAGAACAAGGAGCTCAAGAATTTAACATTGTTACTGAAATACTCAGGGGAAGGTGACGTTGGCAATAAAGAGCACCCTTGCGCATAGATTTCCACTATTAACTCATTTTCCCCCTGGACATGTAGTACAGTTGGAGTAGGTCTATAAAAATAATTCTCATCACAGAGACTCCATAAGAAAATACTTCATATAATTAGGAGGTTGATATTAAAATACTCTCCCATAAATACCACCCAATAAGTCATCAAATTAACAACTATCTGTATGAGATGGCAATATTCTTCTCATAACATGATTAACTACATATTTCCCTTTAACTTTTTCTTCCATGTATCCTAGAGACACCTAATGTAATCTATTAGACACAATAAAGTTCTAGTTGTTGTTGCTACTTTCATTAATTTAATTAATTCTGTCAATCAGAATTTAGACTTTCCTCTGTTACAGATATCGCCTGGTGGGCTTCAATTAATGGACATGCTTAAAATATTATTCAAGATTATTCTTCCTTATAATGCTTTAAAATAAATTCTTTTCAAATCATATCTCAACTTCACAGCTTGTTAACCTTTTGAAACACTAGTCATTCTCAATGAATGTAAATTTAAAATCCATGAAAAAACATTGAATTTCATATCACTAGCAAAGCAGCGTACTTTTATTACTTGGGAAATGAATGAGAACTATTTAAATGAAAATTTTAATGTAAAAACTTCTAAAGCAGTATTGTAAAACTCAATTTCTATAAAGTACATGTAAACCAACCATGAAGAGTTCTGTTAGTCCATACTGGTGTTTTCCCGTCTGAAGTTTTTATGACTCTTAAGCCTGCTTGAGTTAGTGTTGCGTACATATAATGAGGAAATGCAATTGCTGTTAGGCTTAATGATTAAAATCCATACACCACATGCTAAAAAGTTCAATTATAGTACTCTTCCCTTAGCAACATGTACTAAATAATTCCCATTTTCTACAAGAAAGCCCAAAATGATTTTGCAACTTGGAACTTGAGGTAGGTAGATTAACGACCTCCCAAATATGTCCACTTCTGTATCCCTAGAAATTATGAAGACCTATGGCAAAAGAAATTTTGCAGATGTGGTTCAGGTTTTTGAAGTGGATGTGTAGTAAAGAGGTGGACCCAGTGTAATCACAGGGGTCCTTAAATGGAGCTTTCCCAGCTATGCTCAGGGCATGATATGACCATGACTCAATAGCTAGAGAGATACAACCTTGCTGACTTTGAAGGAGTGCAGATGACTTCTAGAAGCTGAAAAAGACAAGGACTCAGTCTCCCCAGAGCCTTCAGAAGGAATGCAGTCTTGCCCACACTGGGACTTTAGCCCCATAAGACCCATGTTAGAATTCAAACCTACAGAATTCTAGGATAACTAAATTCTGCTGTTGGAATTCTGCAGCAGTTATAACAGTAACAAGAAACTAAAAGAACCACAGAGCAGGAGTAACAAGCATTGATACTTAGTAAACTGTTCAAGCTCACAACAAAAAAGTTTATAAATGCTGAATAACTGTGAAATTTTACAAATTATCATATTGCATGTGTCTGAAAATAAGAAAAAAATCAATAAATACTGGATTAGCATGGGACAATAGTTATCACATAATAGGTCTTATATTCTGATTTGAACTGAGGTTCACTGTACTGAATACAGAACAGCTTAAGAGACCTGTCTCTGAGCACAGATTCTCAGACAACTAAATTATAATAGACCAGGTAGATGGCACCAAAAACCCATTCAGTATTCTATTGTTTTTGTACATAAATTCTATGAAGTTAATTCTCTAAAGTAAATTTAAATATCGTCATAAAGATTCAGAGCTCAAATGTATCTAACAAATCAGCTAATCACTTTAAAAATGAAAAATGATTTCCCCCAAGACTCAGTTGTGGCATAAATGTCTTATTTCATGGACCAATTACTCTGATGAGCCATAAATGAAGACTAATTTGAGTAACTGGTTTCAATTCCCAGGTATCATTTTTATGTTTTAAAAATCATCAATAAAATAGTTTCCTTGTCAAGTCAAATCTTAAACTACTAAATTCAGATTTGCTGTTACAAAAATTAATTATGATAATAACTATCTGAGAAGAATAATTACTTCTAAAATACTACGCACTGTGAAGACAACTACAGATAGATAATTAAAAATACAAAGAAGGGCTGGAGTTGTAGCTCAGTGGTAGAGTGCTTGCCTTGCATGTGTGAGGCACTGGGTTCAATCCTCAGCACCAGATAAAATAAATAAACTAAAGGTATTGTGTCGATCTACAACTTAAAAATATTTTAAAAAATATAAATAAAAGGGTAGACTCTAAGTAGACTACTTATTAACATACAGCAAAATTAAAATAGTACTGCCATAAACATCTAAAACTTAATTTTGTATAGGTTGATACTTACTTAGGAAAAAAAAAACTACTTTAAAATCAGTACCACACAGATTCATTCTGGGAACCAATTAACCTACAAAGTACATACCGAGACCTGGGGCATGTGAAGCTCTACACAGGGTGTCTAGCTCCCTCCAGCTGTCCAATGCTCTTCCTTCCTGACACAGAGCCCCACCTCTGTGCCCTGCTGCCCCTTTTTCCTCTCCTCACATCTGCAGCCTTTTATTTTCAGTTCCACATGCTCCCCTGCAGAAGTCCCCTGTACTCTTCACCAACTCTCTACACAACTGATGATCACCCCCCAAAATCCAAACTTGCATGTTGCTCACTAGCCTCTGATTCAGACCTGACCCCTTGAATGTTCCATAAGCCTCAGTCTCCACATAAATATAACCCTAGTGTTGGCCTTCAAGTGTGATCCCAGTTAAGCCTATCTACGCTAGATCCAGTGAACCCTGCTCCTAAATCTCTTGGGAAATCTGTCTCCCCAGTCAACATACACCCTGTAACAGCTGAGCAAGCCCATCTCGTCAACTTTTGGCAGTACACTGAAATCTCAGTTCCTCTTCTACTATACCCTCGCCAAAAGTTATTTCTCCACAAAGAGCTATCCCTCTACTGCACTAAGCTTCATCTGTTTATTAACCATGGGACAATGTTCAGCCAGCTGAGCACAGCACACAGGGTACTTGTCCTAGAAGCCCAATCCAACTTTCCACCTCATCTGCTACTCTCTATTCACTAGTTCAACAACTATGTAGAGAGGACCTACTAGGCTCCGTAGATACAACAAACCCTACAGACAAATATAGACATAACACCTCCCTTATGAGCTTTAAAATCCAGAGGGGAGCAATCAACTAATGCAAAATATGATTACAAACTCTATAAAGTGCTTTCACAGAATATAAGGCCCTGAGACCCAGATCCAGGAGATCAGGGATCTTTCCAAACAAGTGGCACTGAAGCCAAAATCTTCAGCAAAACCTATGTTGAAAACTGGGCAAAAGAAAGACCTGGTGAGAATAAAGGGCATTCTAGGCAGAAAGGACAGCAGGTTTAAGGGACCTAGGGCAGTCTCACACAAGGCCAGTGCAATCAGCAGGAGGAAAGGGTAGTCACATCCCAATCTTGGAGTGGCAAGTGTGAAGAGACAGGGAACAAGCAGATTCTGCAGGGATTTGAGGCCTTACTAATGATTTTGCCTAAATTCTATCATTCAGGTAATGGGAAGCATCTGACAGGTTTTAAGCAAAGAAAATGTAGTGAAAATAACAGGATCAGGCTTATGTTCTGAAATTATCTGGCTGGTTTGTACAGCCTGGAAGAGGTGATACCCAGAACAGGTCTACAAAGAAGGGTTGAGAAGCTCAGGAAAGGGATGACACCTGGGACCTACAATGGTACAGGAAAGATAAAAAGAAGTGGACAGACGTGACAAATATCTGATGCAATGGGCCTTGATGACAGACTGCCCAAGGGAAGGGAAAAAAGGAAGAAGGTGTCAAGAGGGTCACAAAGGCCCCAGCCATGCACTGACAGGCAGGTCTTTACTGAACTCAGAGCATCCTCACCCACCTAGAACCTCAGGGACACAACAGTGACTTTAAATCCAGCATGTAAGATCCCTGTGAGCCCAAAAGAATTCACATTTCTCAAGTTTTTCAAAAGTCTATGATTTTTGTAATCTTCTAACTATATATCTTTTAAATCTGTTCAACCTACTGAAGAGCAGATCCATGCCAAGATCATCTTCCTGTGCTCTTCATTTTCAACACAACAGCCACAATCTACTGGCAACAATCTCCAATTTTCACATAAAGTACTTTTCCAAAAAGTTATTTTCTACATACAGCTACATCCCAGAACAGAGAGGCTGTTCAAGAATGCCTTATGAGAAACAAACTATGTAGCTTCCAGTTACGTAATAAAGAAAAAGCAAATGAGTCTTTAAAGGTTTAAACCTCATATGAATCTGTTCCACAGAGAAATATAAGACAAAAATCACTAAGAAAATGCTTTACCTAATGCTAATTATCTTGAGCAAACAGTTTTTAAAACAGACCTCTAGGACTCTCCTGAGCAAAGTTACAGCACTTAAAAAAAGTCTAAGATTTGTTAAAATCAAAAATATAAATCCCCTATTAAAGGTGTTCAAGGAAAATGGCATTTATTAAGTATCTAGCCAGAGTCCAATACATTATGGACATAGTCTCATTTAATCCTGACAGTTTTACAGGGTAAGTGATATTTTCTATTATTACCATCACAAGAAAGAAACCCTAGGTTTAAGAAAGCAAATAACTTATTGGAAGTAACACTGCCAATTCAAAATTTAAATAAGGTCTGTTTGATTCTAAGCACAATATACATTTCCTGACAAATATAAAAAGAAATCATTCTTCAGAATAAATAACTAAAGTTTGGACTTCTAAAGGTAACATTTATCCAGGGCTAAAGTCAAAGCCCTGGCTGCTGAACACTCAAGGTCCAGGCTATCCACCTAGTATGCATATCTATCTATCTATCTATCTATCTATCTATCTATCTATCTATCTATATATATATATATATATCCCCCAACTCCCAACTTCTTTCTTTATCCCCCACCATTTTTAAATCTTAGATGACACTATTGAAGTCTGTAGGACAGTATATAACACAGTCAATGAATGGGAGATAATATTATTAAATATTTAATAAAACAACTAAAGCAATCTAATAAAAATTTCACTTAAGGTTACTCATTATAAACTAAAACTACCAGATACTCATGTTTCTCACTATTAGAAACTGTGATTCAAAGATATAACATATAGAGGTAGATACTAAAATAGTGATATAAATTATCAATACATATGTGTGTGTAAATTTGATTGAACATACATATGGTGTATAAGCACACAAACAGATAATTCTACAGCTCTGTTCATTGAGAGGTCCTGGGAGTAATGACACCCTAGTAACAATGAACACACTCCGTCCCAGCCATGGAAAGGAATCAGAGCTCCCTGCAGAAATGGCTGGTTCAAAGACTGGGAGACAACAAGATGAGCCTAAACTATCTCATACCCAAGTTTTAGTCAGCTTTTTTACTACTTGACTAAAAGATCTGACAAGAACAGAGGAGAAAAAGTTTATTTGGGGGCTCATGGATTTTATTTATGGTCTCAGTCCATAGATGGCTGACCTCATTGCTCAGGGCCCAAGGTGAGGCAGAACATCCTGGCAGATGAATGTGACAGAGGAGAATGGCTCAGGACATGGCAGCAGAAAACAGAGAGAGAGAGAGAAAGAGACTCCATTCCCAAGGGAAATACTATAAATTCCAAAGGCATGCCCCAATGACCAACTTCCTCCAGCCATGCCCTACCTCTGTCTACAATCACTATTCCTAATCCCTATCAGGGGATTAATTCACTAATTGAGTTAAGGCTCTCACAACCAAATCATTTCACTTCTAAACCTTCTTGCATTGTCTCACACACGAGGTTTGGGGGAGCCTCATATATAAACCATAACAACCAGTAAATTCAGAAGTGGTCAGAGAATAATACATCAAAAAGACACCAAAACTACTTTCTAAGGGCCCTGCTAACCAAATTGGAGAGAATCTGAGCATCAAAATAATGACAGAAATGGCAAAAAAAAAAAATCGTGATAAAATTAGGAGACATGAATCCATAAGAAATAAATGAAATAAATAAGAAAATAGTCATCCAGGAGATACTGATTTAAAAAAAAACTATAATTAAATAGTAGAAAGATCAGTAGAGGGAAGGAAAAAAGGGAGGGAGGAAGAAGGAAATACACAAAGTACTGGGGATGAGTAAAAACCAGTTATATTCCATGCTTTTATAATTATGTCAAAATAAACCCTAACAAGTCAATAAATAGGGGTAGGGTTGTGGCTCAGTGGTAGAGGGCTTGCCTAGCATGTGTGAGGCACTGGATTCAATTCTCAGCACCACATATAAATAAATAAAGTCCACTGGCTTATAAATAAACTCTAAAAAGTCAATAAAATTTTTTTAAAAAATTAAAAACAAGAAAAAAAAGAAAATAGTAAGTTTGGTAGAAAATATTATACTCACAATTTTAATTACCTGTCTTTAAAATACATATTAAATCCAAAGGGGAAAAATGTAACTTCACAGTGGGAAAAAATCTAACAAGATACCAACTGAAGCAAGAGATCAAACTTATCATCCAAAACAAGACAAATCAAAATTATGTGCCACTTAACAGAATGCAATAAGGACTCTAAAAAAGCATCACTTCTGTGATATTTCCCCCAAAGGTAGATGATGACCTGAATGTAATATAGAAGGAATATCAGACAAATCCAAACTGGGGGACATTTTGCAAAATAACTGGCCTGTGCTCTAGAAAGTGTCAAGGTCATGAAAGTTCAGGAACAGTTAAGGAAGTGTTCAGGACTAAGCAGCCTGGAGACACAGGACAACTCTATGCACAGCATGATTCTAAACTGATCCTTTCACTTAAAGGACATTCCTGGGATGACTGGTGAAACCTGAATGGGGTCTGAAGCTTAGAGGCCTGTCAGGAATGGATCAATGGAGATCTCCTATTTTTTAAGAGCATGTTTTTCTTTGTAGGAATATAATAAAGAATTAGGGTTGATGAGTATGGGGTTGGCAACTTACTTATTAGTAAGAGGAAAATTTTCTTTATACTCTACTTCCTACATTTTTATAAGTTTGATAGTTTCACAACTTTTAAAAATATATGCTAAAAAAAAAAGAATGCATTCACTCTAGAAACCAAGAGAGTGTAGGGAGATGAGAAGTCATCTAAAATAGGCATGTCAGAAAATAAGCCCATGTTCCAAATATTTCAAGTGAAAAAGTTTAGGTCTCAATGAACATTAAAAGCCTTCAAAGGAGCAGCTTTAATGTAAGACGCAAAAGGTAATTATGCCAAACAATAATTAAATATGCTTTAAAAGAGCAAGGCGTGTTAGTGGAAAGAATCCTTCACTCAGGCTCCAAATGAAACAGAAGCTTTTGTCTTCAGCAAGAGAATGAGCAAGATCTGCAAAAGTAAGATGGAGGGCTGACTCAGGCAAGAGAAAGAGGCTGTCACAAGGCCCTGCCTGCAACTCAAAGGACTCAAAAGTGTCTCCACTAGAACATTCCCTTCACTGCACTGTGACATTCCCTTTTGCTAAATCACACCAAGCATCAAGGATTCAGTCCTTTTCTAGAGTTCAATACCTTTATCCATGAGGGACCTCTAATCACACATGTGGCAGAGTTTAGTGCTGCCTTTGGAAGGGTTGCTCTGTAGGATGGCTTACAATTATGAATAATCAGAAAGCTTCACAGAATTTCTTCAGTGAGGGAAAAATTCTAACATGATTTTAACTTTCATGTATTAAAGAATTCTATGTAACCTATAAAAGCTGCCTTCATAAAACAAGTGTTATAAATACAGTCCCTAACCCGATGTGCCTTATCCAGTTTTACGCATTGATCACTTCTAACTTCAAGAGGAAAACAGATGTGTTCCTTCCCTTTGTCAGGTTCTGAATTCACAGTGCCACCAGTTCACCAAGAAGTGGCAGGATGCCATAAGGGAGATCAATTAGGTTCAAAGATGAACCATTTATATAAGCTAGAATCGAAAGCAAACAAATGACTTAAAAATATGCCCTGGAGACTATTTATTACAGTAGCATTTTCATTAAGTGCACACGAATGCTTCAATTATTACAATGCCCCCACAAGAAGTTCATTATTTAGAAAGTATTCCCTGTTTATCCTCCCATAATAGCTTCATGGACTAGTGAACACGGAATTCTTTAGGTTCAAAGTAGCCAAGTGCCTAAATATTTAATTGTTTATTTAATAATAGGGCCATCTATATTACTAGAAATTGAGTGAAGTGAAATGGATTTGGTTTTCCTTTTTGGTTTTCCCTTTTCCTTAAATTTACTTTTAAGAAATTTACTCTAAATTTACTTTTAGGAAAGCAACTGCCTTAGTGGAAGAAAACAGACCTCTCACAAAGCTTAGAAAATGCAGGAGTTAGTTCCACTGGGGTATAATTATTTTGTAAGAACAGTACCTCTGCTGTTACACCTAGGAAGTAAGCTGGCTACAAGAACAAAAGACTCTAGGATAATATTCAAAGGTCAGTCCATCTGAAGCTTTTAGAATCACGTAATGAGCCACATCTCCCAGCACTAACCACTCTCTGAAAGTAAGTTAAGCACTTCTGAAAGCTGTGCTAATTCTTCTTCAGGATGTTTAGCTAATTAATTCTTCAGAGTTCTAGTAAATTATTACCTCAGTGTACAAAATAATAGGTCCTTTTGGATTGATTGGCCTGAACAGATATACTTAAGTAGAAGATATGAAAAATTAGGTAACTGAATTTTTTTTGGAAAACAAGTGCCCCGAGATATGCTAAGAAAAAAAAAATAGAGTAGGGAAAAATATATAAAATAAGAAAAGTAGAGAATATAATGAGGTTTTGAAGGAGTCAGTCTGAAGAAAGACCCTCAGAGCAGAAAAGTGTTTCTTCAAAAGTAAGTTCTACACTGCATGTTCTGGAAGACTGGAGCAGAGCAAAGAAGACTAGGTAGCATGTAAGGAAACACTGTAGCTTTCCTGAAACTCAGATGCTACTGGCAACTTCTGGCCATGAGAGAAGATAAGAACACAGTAAAAGAAACCATGTACAATAAGTCAAAGTGATATTCTAGACTGAATCCTGGAACAGAAAGTAGGTATCAGTTGAAAAACTGGTGATATCTGAATAAAGTCTGCAGTTTAGTGAAGAGTGATACACTGATATTAATTCTTAGTTCTGACAAAAATTCCAGGGTCATGTAAGTTGTTAAATGTAGGGAGAAACTAGCTGAGGAGTACACAGTAATTACCGCTGAACTATCTTTGCAACTTTTCTGTAAATCTAAAATTATTCCAAAACAAAACACTTATTTAAAAAAGAAAAATCAAACAACGGATTTTCCAACAATATACTCAATTCCAGAAATTAATTTTTTTAGTGTTCAGGAGTCTCTAAATTTATTTTTAAGAGTATTTGTCTTATTGTAACATGATACAAACTAATTGCAAAAAAAAAAAAAACTCTCAGGATATATACTTTTTTTCTCACTACTTAAAATAGCTATTGTTAACATCTTTTTCATTTCTCCTATGAATATGTGTTAATTTTGGCCATCATTCTGACTAATATCATGGGAATTTTTCCCCTCAATATTTTATTATAATCTTTTCCTCTCATGTAATTTAAATTTCTTCAAAGGCATTTAGATGACATATTTTTCTATATAAAATTGTGCCACAGTGTTTTACCTATATTCTAAATATGTTTAACCTTTAGATTATTTACAACTTTTCACCATTTATAAATAGTGCCACAAGGACAATTTTTTTAATTATTGTTCATCTGGAAGGTCCAAAATATCATCACTACTTTTGAATTTGTACTTTTTTACATTTCAGTGAAACTGAGTACTTTGCCTGGTTTTGATTAAGATCTTGATGAATCTGATTACCTTATCTGATTCCTTTAATCTATTATGGACCAACCTCCAATAAAAGAACAGGAAAATGTAGCTTCTACTAAAATGAAACACTAAGATAAACATATGTCAGGATAGAGTGAAATTATAAATATTAAAGACTCTTCGTTTGGTAACTGAACATTATTGACCTAAATCTGATCTTTTTTTCCTACAGTGAATGTTTCAACCACAAAATAAAAGAACCTAAAACAACTTACAATAATGTTAAAATACAGATGCACGGGAGACAACAACATCGTAAATCACCACCTTTTTCTGAGAAGAAAAAATTTATTTAAAAAAGTCCCTACCATTAGGGCAAGGTACAGTCCAAATTTATTTCTAAAATTCCAGTGTTGCATAACTGAAGTATATTTCAAAAGAGCTAAACATCAAGTTACATAATTATCAAACTACTGCATCCTATTTTGCTTTTTCAGCAAAGAACATGACAGGCCTGGGGTGGCAGCCAGAGAAGACAAGAAATTTAAAATAGCATACAGTGTTTGGTTGTAATAGAAAACAACTTTATTTTAAGTATCATTTAGGTGGTAGGTCACAAATTTTTAATGTTTCAGGGCTAAGAAATATAAGGTGGTCTTTTAAAATTTAAATTACTGTTTGTCATTTTTCAAAGTACTTTCAGATGTTTTCAATACTTAAAAACAAATAAAATGGAAGACTTATTACTCAACAAATGTTTAAGGTACTTCTAAAAGTTTATTAGAGGAGCATTATCAAATTTATCTGTCTCTTTCCCACTGAGAATAGCACAAATATTGCTGGACATTCAACTACATTTACAGAAAATTTACTATCAATTCTCTGCTTGTATGCAAAAAAATTACAAAATAATGTGGAATATATATTCCAGTGAAGTAGCATCTTCATTTATTGATTTAAAGTTTCAGAGAATCTGTCAAATGCTAAAAGGCTATTGTCTGAAACCCACTGATGGGTTAACTATAATGAGGAATATTCATTTTAGAGTAAAAGTACATCTCCTCTAAAGCATGGCTTTCATCAAAGAGTACAAATGTAATCATTTTAAGAGTAAACAAAGGTGAGGAAACCTTCAGCCAAGAGTTGCAAATAAACTAAATAGCATCTCTTATTTTCTGGTTCACAGAGAGAGTTTACAAACTAGAAATTTTCTTTAAAGTTTTTTTTAAAGCTAAGTAAATGAGATACCATTAATTCCCCTTGCTTGAGGGCTGGGGAAGACAGGCTTTTGCTTCACTGCTACAAGGAACAGAATTCGGTCTTATTGTTTTGGAAGACTTTCGGTGATATTTACCAAAGTTTTAAACTTATCCTTCAACTAAAGAATTCCTCTTCTTGAAATTTCTCTCAATGAAATAAGAATGCACATTTAATTTGAGTATATCTTGGTCCTTGTGGTATTATTTATATGTGGTGAAAAGTTGGAAATAATATATACTCTCTTCGTGTATATATTTGAAAATCACAGATGGCAATGATGAATTCTGCAGAATAATACGTAACATGTTGTAATAAATGGGATAAAGACTATTATATATATATATAAATTAATAAGACTAAAATAACTAAAGCAACCTAATAAAAATTTCATTGTGCTCTAAAACTGTAACCAATGGTGATAATTACCATGACTCAAAAGGGTTGTGCCGTTCCCCCGCTTCTCCTCTTCAACTTGCTCCTGGAAAACAGAAAACATGGGTTAGATCATATTTCTAGATAACTGCTTGAAACTAATGATTCTGTTCTCAGGAAGCAAAGCCATGAAGATCTCTGTTAGTGAGGGGACAATACACAGTAGCCAGTACTTTCTGGGTACAGGGTCGTATGCAACAATCCACATGGTCATGGGAGGAATCCTTTACTACTGTCTTAATTGTTCATTGGCTAAAATACAAGAGAAAGTTTACCTCAACAGCAGCTAATATGGAAGTGAACATAGATGTCCTCACAAACTGGATCCCTGGACCTGACAGCCACACTGGAGGTAAATGACAGAAGAGGCTTGTTCTCAGTCCAAGTCAAGCTCTCCATCCTTCTTTGCTTTTACCCTATCAGAGCCTACTGCACTTTTGTAGTGCTCTGTTATGATTATAATATCTATCACAATGTCCTTTGCAGAAAGGAAAAGTGACTTCAAAGTTTCCTGCAAAGAAGCCACAGTTCAGGTATGGCAAAAGGATAAGCATAAGCAATAAGCATGTCATAGAACCCATCTCTATGTCAAGTGCTCCACCAGGCAGAACACACTGACCACAGCTCCTGAAGCTTATTTTTCTAATTTATTTTACTAATTTATTTTGTTTTTTGAGTTCATGTGGTTCAAGATATAGTTATAAATAGGTACACAGATAATATTATACATACAGAAGATATAGTGAAAATGTTCCCCCTGCCCTCCCACATCTGACCAATTCTTAATATTCCTACTCTCATAATCATTGTGATTGGCTTATAATATATCATTGGTAAGTTTTCTTCATAAAAATACAATGAAACATAAATATATATCCTCATTTTCTTGCCATAATACACAAAAGATAACATTTCATAGCATTTTTTTCTACCTGTCTTTTTACTTAAAATACCTGAGTGATATTTCCCTCCCAGGCAGACTTATAAAGGGTGTTTTCATTCTTGTCTAATACCTGCATGGTATAAACAGATATGTCAGGGTTTACTTTAGGTGTAACCAGTCATTTTTTTTTCTTTTTCAATTATACACTGTTGCAGTGGAAAATCTGAACATGTGCAGTTTTGTGCACATGCCAGGTTATCTGTAGAGTGACTGCAGAGTGGCACTGCCATGTCAAAGGAGACACGCATCTCTATGTTGCTAGATACTATCAAGTCAAACCACACCTCGGAAGCTCCACTTCATGGGTGACAAGCTTGATCTGTGTCTATTTCCCCACAGTCATGTAAATAGGGTGTGTTATCAAAGTCTCGGATTTTTTAACAAGATGACGGGTCAAAACGGAAATTTCATTATAGCTGTCATTTGCATTTGCTTCATTATGCAGAAGTTGAAGATCACATTATATATTTAAAAGCATTTGTATTTCCTTTTCTATACAATATCTCTTTTTATCATTGTTCTATGTTTCTGTTGAAATGATTACCCAACTTCTGGTCTTGATAAATCAGAAAGATGAGTCCTTTGTCTATGATATGATATAAATTACTTATTTTCCTAGTATGTAAGTTCTTTTTTTCATTTGCCTTATGGTATTTTTTAATATCAATGCAGAATATTTGTTGTTTGTTTTAAGAAATTATCAAACTTTTCTTTCATGGCTTGTAGATTTGAGTAAAAGTAAAACAAGCCTTTCCACGCCGAGATTATAAAATCTTTCCCCTTTTGTTTATGACCACTACACTGTGGTTCATGTCTTATAGTTAAATCTTTGATAGGTAGGATATGAAGTAAAGACAACTGACTTTAGCATAGATAGCTCCCCACTTGACCCAACACCACTTACTTAATATCTTCCTTCTGCCATCAGACTAAGATCTGTGCATTTCACACTGAACTCCCAAGTACATTCAATGCTATTTCTGGCTTTCTGACCTCTCTCTTCAGAGTGTCAGTCAATTCATGTTCCAGTACTATAGTATTTTAATTGCCAAAGCCTTATATTTTCATATGCTTCTTAGGCTACCTAGTACTTTGTACAGAATAAGAGAGTTCTTTTTCTGTACAAATTTTTGGGTCCGACAGCCAAAGGTTCAAATACCAACTCCACCCCTTACTAGCTGGATGATGTTGAGCAAAATATTTATTTAGCCTCCATAGTTTCCTAATCTGTGACTTGGAGATTAATAACATCTCCTTTACAAGACTGTTTAAGGATTAGCGACCCAAGTAAAGTCCTTTTAACAATACATGGACATGGCAGACTCTCAATTAATGGTAACCATCACAGTTATTTTGCCAGTTTTCAAATTGCAAAGAATGTATCAGGGACTTCATAAAAACTAAACCAGCCTAGCCTGGCTACTTTTGTTTACCACCTAAAAAAGCACAGCACAAATTACAAAATCTCTCATGAAAGAAGCATTCTGAGGGGGAAGTAAGCAAGATCTTGAAATCCTAACTGAATCAATTACTCATTTCAAAAAATATTTCTGAGAAATTACTATATGCCAAGAACTGCAGTGGTCTTTGAAAGTGTGAATAAACCACAATGTCCAGTGTTGATCAGGGTCTCCCTGTATTGAATGACTGGCAACAGAGTGACAGAATGTGCTTATCTGGCTGTCCCTCCTCCCTAGACGGTCATGTCACTGCACTCTCCCATCCTCCCTGCACACCCTAGGCCCTCCTTTGAGTGCCCTACTTGTGTCTCTCCATGCCATGTGCAGCCTTCACTGCCACCTCCCTGAAGTCCCTGTCCACCACTGCCTACCTCATTCTACAAACTCCACACCACCTGGGCCACTCTCAGACTCACCAACACAACCATCAGTGAATTTCTATTTTCTTCCATCAAATTCCTGTGATACAAGCTCACTATGCTATTAGAGGGTCTCTGAGAACTGTGGTAGCCTCTAGAATATGACAGACAGTGGCCTCTGCTTAACATTTAGAAAGGAAACAGGGATCTGAGTACTAGATTCACAAGAAATGGAATCGGCCAACAAGCACAGGAGCCTAGATGTGGACACTGAGCCCCAAACTGGAAGTCAGCCTCACTACCACTGATTTCACCCTCAGACTCTGAGCAAGATAAGCTATGCCTGGACTTCCCAGAAACTGGAATAAAATAAATGAGTGCTTCAAGCTGCTAAGTTTGTGTCAATTCATTATTCAACAATAGATTCCACCCAGCAAGCTTTATGTGATCCTCCCTCCTCCCCGTCTGCCCAGAGTAAGCTGGGAACATGTGGAAGCATAGATACCTTATAGAAATCTATTGTTGGGCCTACCACACTGCACTATAATCATTAGTTTTATTCATCTCTCCCATTTGGTGAGCAGGCAGTATGTCTTAAATTTATCTTTCATCCCTTAAACAGAGCTTGACACCTAGTGTAGTTCAGCAATATTTGCTAAATGAAAGCACAAAGGCAATATTCGAGAACAGTACTTTTCTGCCTGACAGATTTCAAAACCAAAGTTAATGATGGGTACCTCTATGCAATTAATAAAGCAGGCCTCTCACATTCTAACATGCACGTGAATCACCTGGGGATCCTGTTAAAATGCAGATCTTGACTAGTAGGTCTTAGATTATAGATTTCCACAAGCTCCCTGCAGATGCCATTGCCACATATTAGTGGCAAGCCTTTCTGCTTTCTTCCAGGACAGAGTGGGAGTGAGGATGGTAGTCACTCAATCACATCTACCCTTATTCTGCTGTGTGGGATGAACTCTTGAATCAGGGCTAATTTTCTATGGTAGCTCTTTATATCAAATTCATCCATCTTTACTCAGTCAATACATGGGAAATCCACATAATTCAAAACAACGAAACTCTCTACAGCGAAACTGAAACACTAACAAGAAATAGCATTCAAGAGTTGATTATGCTCACACAACAGCCACTGAAGCACTTTTATAATCACTGTTTCATTGAGAAATAAAAAGAAATATGTAATATGCTATCTGTTACTCAGCTAATGGATTATGATACTTGATTCATACTTCCTTATTTGCTATTGAAATTCTGACTAGAAAGTGGAAAAAAAAACACTTCCCACCAAAATAACCTTTCCCTTCACTTCAGATTTAAATTACCCAGCTTTCCTGTGTCTGTATGTTCATTAGGTGGATCAATGTTATGGATATGCAGACACACACATATACATACAAAAGATTATAATTCTGAATATCTATATAAGTATATATTTCTCTTATGATATATTGACTTCATTGGGGATGGGTAATGAATATTTAACCAAGGGGTATTCTACCACTGAGCTATGTCCCCAGGCTTTTTAAATTTTTATTTTGAGATAGGTCTTGCTAAGTTGCCCAGTCTGGCCTGGAACTTGTAGTCCTCCTGCTTCAGCTTCTGGAGTAGCTAGGATTACAGGTGTATGCCACTTCATACAGCTTTACGCTTTAAACAATTTTTCAAACAGAAAACTATTTAATATCACATGAAATAGTAGGAAAAATGTTGAATTTTGTGCCAGGACAAATCCTGAGGTAAAATCCTAGCACCACCAATAAAGAGCTATTTAAGTCTGAACATATGATACAAATGCTCTTAACCTGATTTTTCTGATTTGTTAAAACAAAGACATTGGACTAAATGTTCTCCAAAGTTCCTACTAGCATTATATGCTTCTGTCTGAATTAATTAATTATTTCATAAAGGTAATATATCTATAATGATACTAATTAATAAAGAATGAATTTTCAAAAACAGAAGGAAAAATGATCATTTTACTTTATTTTCCCAGACAGAAGACATAAGGAAATCAATATGAACTGAGAAAAATAAAACCACCATTGTGATTTCCCAGGTTTCAAACCTTAATTCCAAAACCTGAAAATAAAGCTTTAGGAAAAAAAAATAATAATGTTCTCAAAAGGGGGTGATAATGGTTGAAGGTACATAAAATGTCTTTGCAATTGTGCACTCCCACTCATCAACTTCAAACCTGTCCCACAGGAAGAAAGGATCAGAGGTAGGAAAACAACCAAAAAGGCTAGACTTGCTGTCCCTCCTAATTAGTCCAATGTCTTTATTTTAACTTAGCACATAGGAGTCCCTGGAGCTTTAGAGGATCCATGAGAACCCTTCTGTCCCTACCCCAGAAGAACCTGAAAACTGCCCCAAAGGCAACACATACCAGTTTCATAAACTAGGAAATGCCAGAATCCTATTTAATAATTTAAGTAACACACTACTATTTTAATTTAACCTGTTGCTTTGTGGGTTTTTTTTATTTTTTTGGCTCTAATCCAATATCCAATGTGAAATATGATAAATGAAATTAGCCTTTCAGATAAAAATGTAGGAATTTATGGGATTTTTTCCCATTCCTCTACTGGAATAGTCAGAGAAGAAAATGCTTCCATTTTGTCCAAATATTTGATAATATACCTATATCTCATGAAATCTCCCTTAGTATTTGCTAAGGCACATACCATGCTAAAGTAGCCTTATAAATATCACCTTCCAGTGGTTCCTCTGACTATAAAAGAATTCTATGGGCTTTTGCAAAATTATATCAGTCTCATGTATAGAAACAATATGATGAAAATGTAAGTACTGCTGAAAAATAAGAAATGAAAACAATGCTATCCTAAACATTTTATCAATATCTTATTTTAAAATGTTATGAAGGAGATTTTATTACACTCTATCAAAACTATGGTCAACCATGATTACCTGCTGTCTTTTATCAAGGCCAATAGTCACCATACCAAGTACAATTCTCTCTGCTCTGCCACCAACACCCACTAAGTATGCACCCAGATCTATGCCAGTCATCTTACAATCTCATTACTCACCAAACTTTAAACTTACTGAAATGGAAAGACCCTTAAAAATCTTCTGCAAACAAAGTGGGGCCCTGTGGTAAAGGGATTGTCCTCGGTTGCAAAGCAAATAAGCAACAGAGACTAAGATAAACCTCCATGCTTCTAACCCCCATCCTATGCTCATTCTACAACACTGCCAATAGCAACATCTGCTGCAGTCAGACAAGGCATTAAAATCTTGCCATAGTCACACGTCATAGTCACTTCCAACCTCACACCTTTGCTCATGCTGTCTCTTTGGCCCGGAACCTCCCTGCTCTGCCTCACTCAACTTTCTTATCTCTCAAAGTTAGGAAGCACCTAGAAGTTACTATGTAAATGCAATTGCCAGGATGGATTTAAAGCCAGAGGAAGAATGTATTACATATGGACATCCAAGGTACTCTACATACTTCAAGATCAGACCAAGGCCCGAGTGACCTATCTTTTTATGAAAGGTAACCATACCTTAGAGCACTAATGTGCTCCATAATTGTTTAGTCACACTGTAATTGTCTACAGAAGTTAGCTATCTTTTATTTAGCAAGATATTAAAATTCTTTAGAGAACTGAAAATATCTCATATCTCTATCTTCCAAAATTTATAACTCAATATTTAAACATTGATTTGCTGATTTTAGAAGGTTCAGAGAGAGAATGAGAACTAACATTTCTTTAATGTCAGATATTGCATACACACAATAGGAAGCCATATATTTTATTCCTGTACAGTGAAATAAAACATCCTTTTTATTTGTTAAACTTGCACTTTTATGAAGGAAATTTGAAATTTTAAAGCCTCCATAATGTTAGGGGGTTTTGTGCCCAGAACACCCACAAACACACTAAACATCTATAAAATTACTATAAAAAATGTTGTTTCCCCAATTACTATCTGCCTACACTATGCTAGTCAATTCTAATGGAGGTGGGTGGAAAAAGCTAGGAAAGGGCACCCAAAATGACACTGATCTTTGTGCTGGATGCTGCACAAAGGCATAATAATATGTCAAGGAGTTTCAAAGAATACCTTCTTCAAGGGTATTCTTTCCTGCCATAAGACAGCATTAAGGAGACCAGTTCCAGAAACAAAAGTTCACGTGCACAGAAGAAATGAGTGAGCAAAGATATGAGACAAGTAATAAAAACCCAGAGAAAAGCAGCACTCTGACAGATACTGTTAGGGAAAAGATAAACTAGGGTGACCTTTCTGCAGGATGATCTTGAATGGTTAATCCATATTTTCAATTTTAAATCCACTGATAAGGTTTATCTGTGAATCAACTGCAAAGGTATTCCCAGATAAAAAAAGACATATGAATATGAAAACTAGTTGCAATGTGGTGTTTAACCACAAAAATAAAAATAACCCAAATCCTCATAGTAAAGAACTATTTAAAAATTATGGTATGTTCACAGAATGAACACTGTGTACCATCAAAACTATAAGAAGGTACACATCTCCAAGATACATGTAATAATAGCAAAAAAGGCAATACAGAACAATGCGTAGAATATGAGCCCACTTGGGATATGTATTGTGTGATGTGTATGTTTATGTGCATAGCAGGTGTGGGTTTTTAACTTTCTCTTTTGTTTTTGTGTGCTATAGATATAAAAGAAATGATCAACAGTAGTCCTGTGGTCCCACTTTCACAAAATCCTTGGCAGGTTAGTATACATTTGATTGGGTATGGTGGAGAATTTACATCTCATTTCAATACCTGACTGTACTATTTGATTTTTTTAACCAAATGATTTGGTTGTTTGTTTTTGTTTTGTTTTGTTTTGGTTTGGTTTTTGGTACTAGGAATTGAACTGAGGGGTGCTTAACCATTGAACCACATCCCTATCTCTTTTTATTTTTTAATTTTGAGGCAGGGTCTCCTGAGGTTGTTTACAGTCTCACTAAGTTGTTGAGGCTGGCTTCAAACCTACAACCTTCCTGCTTCAGCCTCCCAAGCCACTGGGATTACAGGCATGTGACAACACTGCACTTGCATATAACTGTACTTTGAAGAGTATAAATAAATATTTTAAAAATTCTTTACAGAGATACTTCAAAAATATTAATCCAAGAAAACATTCACTGACAGATACTATTAGCATCTCGAAATTATTGGATATTGAAAAAATTAAATTACTATCTCAGAAGCAGATGTTTAGGAATGTCCAACTGTGCATTTGCTTGATGCTTTATACATTTAATCTGCCAGTGGGCTTTTACTTGGTTGAAAGGAAATGTTACTTATAAAATCCGAAGTGAACACAAAAGCAAAGGATTTTATTTATATTTTAAGGAGCCTAGAAATATCCAAGCATGACTGGCTCCTCTCTCCATAGTGAATATAGATAGGCCCTAATGTGAGCTAGCTCTACTGTTGAATTCAACTGATGAAAATCAGTACTGTAACTAGCAATGAGCCTCAAAGTGACTGTGCAATGTGAAACTCATTTTCAATGTGCACCTTTTAATTATCCCATGAGAATATCTGTTAAAATAACAATGTGATCCAAACACCTTAAAATTTAAAGTGTAATATGGTCTTTTGAAAAATAATTTTCATGCTATTAATCCAAGAAATCCATTTGCCTAAAAATCCCATTAGACACCAAGAACATTACTTAACAGATACTATCAGAAATCCAGCTATTCAGGGCCCCACACTAAATCACACCTGTCAGCACTTTTTAAATTCAAAAAATGGGAAAATCCCACTTTAGGGAAGGAATAATGGTAAACATATCAGGATTAAGTTAGAAACTGAGTTGGAATTTAAGAGAAAATACGGATTTGTACTAAAGCTAACAGACAGAAAGTTAATATCAAGGTTATAGAACAAGAATACTGAGAGAAAGTGATAATCTTAGCAGTTTAAAGACAAATGACACTGATTTAAAGACCTAAATATTTTTGAAAGAGAGGCGGTGTCCTCAAATGTTAAACTAAAATAATATAAAAAAATGAAGGAGCCAGAATTGATAATTGCATTTCATCATTCAACCATTAATCATCACACCCTGTTTTTTCAGTCCAGAAACTGGTTGATGACCTTTCATCATGAAATAGTTGCATGGTATAGTTCTGTTGCTCATGTCACTAAAAAGGTCAAAATAACAGCAATGTATTCACCAGTGGCATATGAATACTCATTTTTTTCCTCCAGCATTGCAAGCACTGAGCCCAGAATTCTCAGTGAATGTGAACTGTCAGTCAATTTGTATGGTTTGTTTAGAGTGCTGCCTTACTAAAAGTGTTGTCACTCAACCAAATGAAGAGCCACAGGCTCGAGGAGAGCACGTGGGCAAGGAAAGGTGCCTCGAGTAAGTCACATGATATAATAAGACTCACACCTTCCCACCACAGCTAAGCTGTACAGTTCATTGCTGATGATACATTAATATATGAAGCATTTCTTTATGATTATGGATAAATATAAAACTATTCTGCAGGCTTCAAGCTGAAAATGATTATGTTCACTGTAGAGCATGGAAATAGAACTTTGAGTGAAAAGGATTTTGGGGTTTTTTTAAAAGCTTCACATAATGATTGCATCCCACTTCTTTTTGGCCAAAAAAGGCATACAATCTGCAATTATTATGCAATGAAATGTATTTCACTATAATACTCTTAGAAAATGCATGATGCATGATGCACGATGCACAATGCAGAGCTATACCCTAGGACAATAGTTCTCAAAAAACAGCAGGTATGGGCTGGGGATGTGGCTCCAGTGGTACCGCGCTCACCTGGCATGCATGTGGCCCGGGTTCGATCCTCAGCACCACATACAAACAAAGATGTTGTGTCCGCCAATAACTAAAAAAAAAAATAAACATTAAAAAAATTCTCTGTATCTCTCTCTGTATCTCTCTCTCTCTTTAAAAAAAAAAAAAAAAAAAAAAAAAAAAAAAAAAAAAAAAAAAACAGCAGGTACCAGAATCGCTCAATTGTTAAAATATAGATTGCTGGGCCCCACCCAGAGGATCTGAATCAGCAGTTCTGGATTAAGGCCAGTGAATGTGCTAACAAACCCCCAGGATATGCTGGTGCTGCTGTGTGGGGACCACAGGAGTACTGAACACATCAACTCCTCATATTCTGTCTCTTCAGAGGGCACACGACACAGCAAACCAAAGGCACTGAAAAAAAAAATGGCATCCTTGCAAAGCATCAGAAAGGCAAAATGCTGAGTAGGTCTGGTCCAAGTGACCTCTTAAACAGCCAGTGTTCTCTGCAGTCCATCTGGAGCACTAACTCTCCTGGCATTGATCTAAAGATGCAACCACCGAGGGAGCTGGGCTCAGCTCTATCCTGATCATCCTACCTCACGGCAAGGCTGATCCCAAGGAAACAGCTCTTAAGCTTGTTACCAAATTATAATTAACATCTTGAAACTAAGCTCACACCAAACCAGTACTTATGTCTAGGGTGCATCCAACCACACCAAACCTGGCACTGAACCACAAAATGTCCTTCTTTACATCACTTCACCAAGCATAATGTCTAAATATACAACCACAGACCACATGAAGACCCCAAACCCAAATAAATGATGAGAGCCCATGAAGAAACACAACTGAGGATGCTGTTAATTGTCTACTATCCCAAAAATAGCCACTCGAGATGTCTCTGGGCCATACTGCCAACTTTTAAATTCCCAGAAATAGATAAAGATGTCTCAAGGAAACAGCACAGGGAAGGGAACTACATGATGAACATTATACCTTCTAGGTGTCTATAAGTTGCTGTGAAGGGTTTTTTAGGTGAGATTAGCATCTAATTAAGTAGACTTTGAGAAAAGCAAACTACCCTCCATAGTGTGGGTCAGCCTCATTCAACCAGCGGAAAGCCATAAGAAAAAACATTGAGGCCCTAGAGAAAGAAAAAAACTCTACCCCCAGACTGATATGGGACTCAAGTCCACAATACCACCTCTTCTCTGAGCCTCCAGCCTGCCCTGTAGATTTTGTTGGCCCCCAAAACTGCATGAGCCAATTCCTTAAAATAATTCTACATGCAGGTGATAGATGACAGACAGACAGATATTCTATTAGTTCTATTTCATTGAAGAACCCTAATAAACCACCTACAGTTTATAGTCTCCATTCCCCTATTTGATAATGATCTTCTTTCACCTTTAAAATTAAGATTACCTTTTTAAATGTAACAAACTTTAATGATACTATAGAGTTACGTGAAAACTCAACTGCGGCAAGTAGTTTTAAGTGACTGAAAATACTGCTCAATTATGGTTATATGAGCTGCACCATTCCACAGCACTTTTCAACAGTGACTGCAGACTGTGAGGAAGGGCCAGGAGACAACATCTCACCAAGCATCCATCCTGATCCAAGTGCTCTTTGGAATCCATGCCAAGCTTTCTCTTCCTGTTGGGCTGTTTCATTGCCACTTCAGCACTTCTTAGCAGCGTTCTTCTACAAAAGAAGGCCACATGAAAAGTTAGGGGAATACCGCCCCTTCAGAATTACAAAGCAAATAAAAAAATATGCCGCTATACTTCTGATATGGTGTGAATATCCCCAAGGGTTCACGTGTTGAAGCTTGGTCCCCAGTGTGGCAATGTTGAGAGGTGATGGGACCTTCAAAAGGGAGACCTAGTGGAGTCACTGCCTTTGAAAAGGATCAACATATTTCTCCTGCGACCCCAGTTAGTTCCCAACAGAGTACTTATTTTATACATATAAAACCAAGCTGGGTGGAGATGCACAACTGTAATCCGAGCAATTTAGGAGGCTTGGGGCAATGAGATCACAAGTTTAAGGCCAGCTTCAGCAATTGAATGAGATCCTAAGCAACTTAGCAAGATCCTGTCTCAAAATTTCATAAAATGTGGCTCTGTGGTTAAGCACCACTGGATTCAATTCCCAGTACAAAAAAAAAAAAAAAAGAAAAGAAAAGAAAAGAAAACAAGCCTGGCCATTCCAGCTTCTGGAATTAAGTCTCTTCCCTCACATGTGTATTCCCACAATTGTGATTCCATCTGCCATGAGGTCTTCACAGAACCAAGATGATGCAGTCATCATGCCCTTGAACTTCCAAAACTATGAGCTAAATAAACCTCTTTTAAAAAATAAATACACTTTTTCAGGTATTTTGTTATAGTAACAAAAACTGACTAACACACATATTTCCAATTATACTTCTTATAATTGGTTATTATAAGTTACCTGATTATAAGCTGACAAAAATTTCATTATTTGTTTTATAATAATAAAATCATGTGACAGAGATGGGTTTCCTATCTCATCTAGAATAAATATAACAAAGAAACTAGATATTAATGCCTTGGGTTTTATCTGTGATAAGAGTTTTGGAGGGGGGTCATATTGGTTTTTTCAGTTTGTTTGTTTTGCTGATGATCAGTAAGGATTCACTGCAATCTGTAGAGTCTCTGTACTCACATAGTCTGTCCTTCAGGAATGGTAAGACGTCTTAGTCATGCAAAGCATAGCACAGCAATCTGAAACAGATAAAATAAGATAAAAAAGTTACCAATTTGATTTATAATGACTGCTCTTCACAATATTACTAAAGAGTTGTCCAAGTTCTTTGAATAGTTATTGGTATAAGATTTTTATAAAGCAGGCTGACCATTTTGGAGAACCAATGAGTAGTACTATGAGTACTGACATTTAAAACCCATTCATTTTGAATGATTCTAACAATGTGTATATATATATATTTTTAAATTTAACAAGCCTTAAATTATAAATATCCCTCATGTCTGGCAACCAGTAATACTGTGAATGTCTACACAAATCAACAGCTTAGGCTTGGTGCCTTTAGTAAAGTATTCTTGCATGAGGATACACAAGCCTAGCCCAGCCTGGCTTGAATTTCACAATAAATAACACCCCATAGCTTGTCAAAAAGAAACCATGTCTACTGATGTTTTTCTCCTCACAATCAAGGTGATCTGCCTTGCTAATACCAAGTAATTATCTCAATAACCCTGGTTTGTTTAATATAAGTAAGCCTGAATTTATCATATATCAGAAAAAAACTACTATTATACCAAGAAGAAAAATACAATTTGGTAACAACAGAATTCCCATTAGATTTAGAAATAATAAACCAAAAACATAAAAGTGCCTAACAATCCATATAACATATTATTGCTAAACAATAAAAGAATCAAATACAAAATGCAAATCAAAATCAAACAAAGGAGATGAATGATACATTGGCAAATAGTCTGAAACAAAAAAAAACTTAAACAGAGGTTTGCTATATAAACCCTTAGGATAACAATCCACAGAATGTATTCTTTTTTTATGAATTTATTCTACTTAGTTATACATGATAGCAGAATGCATTTCAATTCAATGTACACAAATGGAGCACAACTTTTTGATTCTCTGGTTGCAAATGATGTAGAGTCAAATCATTTGTGCAATCATCATTATCTAGGGTAATGATTTCCATCTCATTCCACCATCTTTCCTAGCTCCATTCCCTCTCCCCACAGGAACCTCCCCCCTTGGCCAATTCAAAGTTCCTCCATTCTTCCCATGCACCCAGCATTAAGGATCAGCATCCACTAATCAGAGAAAACATTCTGCCTTTACTGTTTTGGGATTGGCTTATTCCATCCACTTACCAGCAAATGCCATAATTTTATTCTCTTTTAATGCTGAGCAATATTCCATTATGTATATAGATTGAAGTTTCTTTATATCTATTGATGGGCATCTAGATAGATTCCACAGTTTAACTATTGTGAATTGTGCTACTATAAACACTGATATCGCTGCATCACTTTAGTATGCTGTTTTTAAGTCCTTTAAGTATAGAATAAGGAGTGGAATAGCTGGGTCAAATGAGGGGGTTCCATTTCAAGTTTTCTTAAGGAATCTCCATACTGCTTTCCAGAGTGCTTGCACCAATTTGCAGTCCCACCAGCGATGTATGAGTGTACCTTTTCCCCCACACCCTCACCAACACTTATTGTTGCTTTTATTCTTGATAACTGCAATTCTTACTGGAGTTAATGAAATCTTAGAGTAGTTCTAATTTCCATTTTTCTAATTACTAGAGATATTTTTTCATATATTTGTTGATCAATTGTATTTCTTCTTCTGAGAATTGTCTGTTCAGTTCCTTAGTCATTTGTTTTGGGGTTATTTGGGGTTTTTTGGTGTTTTTTAAGTTCTTTATATATATATCCTGGAGATTAGTGCTCTATCTGATGTGTATGTGGTAAAGATATTCTCCAACTCTATAAGCTCTCTCTTTATATCATCAATTGTTTCTTTTGCTCAGAAGAAAATTTTTAGTTTGAATTAATCCAATTTATTAATTCTTCATTTTCTTTCTTGCACTTTAGGCAACTTGTTAAGGAAATTGAGGCCTAATCTGACATGAGGAAGATTTGGGCCTACTTTTTCTTCTATTAGGTGCAGGGTCTCTGGTCTAATTCCTAGGTTCTTGACCCACTTTGAGTTTTGTGCATGATGGGAGATAGGGATTTAATTTCATTTTGCTACATATGGATTTCCAGTTTTCCCAGCACCATTTGTTGAAGAAGCTATCTTTTCTCCAATGTATGTTTTTGGTGCCTTTGTCTAGTATGAGGTAACTGTATTTATGTGGGTTTGTCTCTATGTCTTCTATTTTGTACCACTGGTCTACATGTCTATTTTGGTGCCAATACCATGTCGTTTTTGTTACTATGGCTCGGAAGAATATGGTGATGCCTCCTGCTTCACTTTTCTTGTTAAGGATTGCTTTGACTACTCTATGTCTCTTATTTTTCCAAATAAATTTCATGATTGCTTTTTTCTAGTCCTTTGAAGAATGTCATTGGAATTTTAATTAGTAATACAATTAAATCTGTATAGCACTTCTGATAGTGTGGCCATTTTGATAATATTAATTCTGCCTAACCAGGAGCATGGAGATCTTTCTATTTCCTAAGGTCTTCTTCAATTTCTTTCTTTACTGTTCTGTAGTTTTTCTTGTAGAGGTCTTTCACCTCTTTTGTTAGATTGATTCCCAAGTATTTTAACTTTTTTGAGGCTATTTTGAATGGGGTACTTTCCTTAATTTCTCTTTCAGTGGATTCATCACTGATGTATAGAAATGCTTCTGATTTATGAGTATTGATTTTATATCCTACTACTTTGCTGAATTCATTTATTAAATCTAGAAGTTTTCTGGTGAAATTTTTTGGATCTTCAAAATACAGAATTATGTCATCTCAAATAGTGATAGTTTTGAGTCTTCTTCTCCTATATGAATCCCTTTAATTTCTTTTGCTGGATTGCTCTGGCTAGAGTTTCAAGGAACATGTTGAATCGAAGTGGTAAAAGAGGGTAACCCTGTTTTGTTCCAGTTTTTAGAGGGAATGCTTCTATTTTTTCTCTATTTAGAATGATGCTGGCCTTGGGATTAGCGTAGATAGATTTTACAATGTTGAAGAATGTTCCTACTATTCCTAGTTTTTCTAGTGTTTTGAACATGAAGAGGTGCTGTATTTTGTCAAGTGCTTTTTCAGCACCTATTGAGATAATCATATGATTCTTGTCTTTATGTCTATTGATGTGATGTATTACATTTGTTGATTTCTATATGTTGAACCAAACTTGCATCCCTGGGTTGAACCCACCTTGCATCCCTGGTTGAACCCCACTTGATCGTGGTGCATGATCTTTTTGATATGTTCTTGTATGTGACTTGCCAGAATTTTACTGAGAATTTTTGCATCTATGTTCATCAGATATATTGTTCTGAAGTTTTCTTTCCTTGACATGTCTTTGTCTGGTTTTGGTATCAAGGTGATGCAAGTCTCATAGAATGAGTTTGAAAGAGTTCCCTCCTTTTATATTTCATGAAATAATATGAGGAGTATTGATATTATTTCTTATTTTAAAGTCTTGTAGAATTCGGTTGAGAATTCTTCTGGTCTCAGGGTTTTCTTGGTTGGCAGGCTTTGATTGCATCTTGCTTGAAATTGATCTGTTTAAATTGTGTATGTCCTCCTAATTCAGTCTAGGTAGATCAAATGTTTCTAAAAATTTGTCAATGTCTTTGAGCTTTTTTATTTTATTGGAATATAAATTTTCAAAATAGTTTCTAATTATCTTCTGTATTTCAGTAGTGTCCATCATGATATTTCCTTTTACATCATGAATTTCAGAAATTTGAGTTTTCTCTCTCCTTCTTTTTGTTAGTGTGACTAACGGTTTATCAATTTTATTTATTTTTTTCAAAGCACCAAAATTCCTTTGGTCAATTTTTTTAACTGTTTCTTTTGTTTCTATTTCTAGGGCTTTGAGATTTAATTCTGAGATAGTCATCTCAGAATGTATTCTAATTAACAAAATGGAATATGTCTTTTGATAGAAACTTAACTTAATATCCTTGGCAGAGTATCATTGAAAGACATGGATTATTGTTAGTATCCATAATATATGGGACCCTAAGGATTGTACCAGCCACATGCCTCCTTGATGGGTTTAAAGATAGATAAAGATTTTAGAATCAAGAAAATTAATGTCAATTTATAAAACACACTAATGAAGCATATTAGACAGAGAAAAAGGCAAACAATGACTGAGTAAAGCTTTGCCCAGTGGGTTTTGGCTTTGAAAGAACACCAGGCATTAACTACAATAGATCATATGATTTTTAAATGAGCATAATTAGAGAATATTCTAAATAATGTTTCATATTTTTAAAAAATGAGACAGATGAGTATACATAAATTATTTGTATTTCTGAACAAAATTTGGAAACAGTGCTGACTTTTCAAGTTAATCATCTTAATCAGTTTGACTTCCCGTTACAGTGGAACTCTCCATCTGCACATTGTCAAATACATGTCTTCCTGACACTCCCAGTGAAGACATATTCGACATATTTTTATTTAGAAGGCATATGGACATTTTCAATTCTTCATATTAAAGGAATCTATAAATAAGAAAAATAATTCACTATGTGCTGACATCCAGATGCAAACTGATAATTTTTTCAAAAATATTTATTGATAATCTGTTATCACCAACACAAGCACAGAGGCTTCATGATATAGTAAGGATGCTTTATCAGACATCCTAGAAAGGGAGCTACATAAATTTAAAATGAATTTAACAACAAAACATTGAACACAAATAGCTGGTTAATTATATTGATTTCCCACTATTTCAAAGATGTTACTAGACTAAAATTCATTTGTCTAGTTGATACTCAATATTAATAATACCAAGTGGTTGATGTTTGAATAAATTAATAGATTATATTTTTTTTAAAGAGAGAGGTGAGAGAAAGAGAGAGATAGAGAGAATTTTTTAATATTTATTATTTTTTAGTTTTCGGCAGACACAACATCTTTGTTTGTATGTGGTGCTGAGGATCGAACACAGGCCACACGCATGCCAGGCGAGCGTGCTACCGCTTGAGCCACATCCCCAGCCCAATTAATAGATTATTACAGACTGAATGCATGTTGACAAGTTATGTAGGAATTACTGATTCCTCTTCATGGTATTGATAATGACAGCTAACATTACTTGAGTATACTTACCAGGCACAGCTACCAGTTCTGTAATATACATTTGCATTAACACACAGGACAACCCACAACCATAATCACACCTATTCTGGGGCCAAGGAAACAGAGGAATTAAGTAACTTGTCAAGGTTTCACAACAGGCAAGTACCAGGTAGTCTAACCAGAGTCCCTCTATAAACAATATATGATGCAATAGCTTTTAGAACTGTAGTGTAAATTTAGTTATCTGAAACTATGGCATTCAGTAAACTTGCCAAACTCCTGGTGTATGTAAGAATGTAAATCAGAAACTGACACTAAACTTCCTGTGAGATCCTTAACCTTCACACACCGCTCATCAGCATAGCTGCTCTGTTAGCCCCTTCCTCTTGTAACTACTTTTTTTTGCCTTTATTATCGATGTTTAAATCTTTAAAAATCAATAGTTAATCCTATGTTAGGTGTGCACTCATAACATCTTATGAGAATGACACAGGAAGTCCCAAAATTCAGGGTCCAAGGGTATTACACAGGATTGTGTGAAACTGAGAATGTTCTAAAAGTTACTTACCTAGATACACCTTTAAATCCAGTCCTTTCTGTCACCAGTAGAACTTTTGTAAAAATCAGATTATGAGAAACATAATCTCTCTCTCTCTCTCTCTCATACACACACACACACACACACACACACACACACACACACATCTTTTTCTAGTTTGGAGACAGTAACATCAGCATGAATTTGCTCTAAACAAAGAGCAAAATTAAAGTATAAGCACCAAAGAACACTCTCTGTACAGCAAAGCAGAAACAGAATGGTAAGTGAGGCTAAGACCCTGAGTCCAGAGGTTTCCAGAGCAAGAAAGAGGCAAAGGAAGTTAATAATTTAGCATCCATGAGGAATGAGAACCAAAGTAGTCAATACAGGATGGAGTGTGGAGTCAGTATTGCCCCTTAAAGCCAAGAGGTGGAAGGAGGATCCTCAGATGACCACTGGAAGTCATATAAACTGCCACAAAAATGCATGGAGCTATTGGCTATAGCTATGAGTCTAAGAAGGTAGAAAGACATAAACATAAACTCTTGACAGGAAGTAGTCTCCAGCAACCAGTGAGACTAATCAAAAAAACTCAAAAGGCCTGGGCAAAGTGGGCACATGCACACTAAAAGAACACAAACTTCCATTCCAAGTATACTCACAAACCAAAATATTAAATTATATACACCAGACGCTAAGAGACAGCTCACAACAGTACATACAGGATCCAGGATCTCAGTAGGCCCGGTTTACCCCTCCCCTGGGGGCACAGACACTGCCACAGCCTAGCCTTTGAAGGCACAGGACTGTCCTTTCCTGCCAGCAGACTACTGCGAAAGGTCAAGCCCAGAGGCCCAGATCCACCCACTCCATCTTGTGCAGGATCCAGACAAAGATGCAGTAGCATTCATTGAGGGATACCATCAGGGTCTAGAAGCCCACAATCAAGGTGGGGTACAGACAATCTGCACGAGTACTAGAAGAATATAGGGAAGAAACTGTAATATCTCAGATCCACACTGCAAGAAAGGAAGACACATAGACAACATGAAAAAACAAGGGAGGAAAGTGCCCCAAACAAACCAGGACACTATAGTAACAGAACCTATAGACAGTGAAGTTGATTAAAAGTCAGAGAAGGAGGTCAGAAGGTTCATAATTAAAATGATCTGTGAATTAAAGAATGACCTAAATGAGCAAATACAATCAAAAATTCATCACTCCACTATGAGATAAGAGAGCAAATATAGGTAGCAAAAGATCACTTCAAGAGAGAGAGAGACTCTGAAAGAAAAAAAAACAGAAATCCTTGAAATGAAAAATACAGTGAATCAAATAAAAAACTCAATATAAAGCATAACCAACAGACTAGATCACCTTGAAGAAAGAATGTCAGATAATGAAGACAAAGTATACAATCTGGAAAATATACAACAGAACATCCTCAGTAAAATATTCCAAGAAGAGGAAATGAAAAACAATGATGAAAATCAGCAGAGAGAGGGATTACACTAAAGGAAAATCTCATCAGAGGAGAAACAAAGTCACATTAAAATACCAAAAATCAACAAAAATGGCTGGGAATACAAATCATGTCTCAATAATAACCCTGAATGTTAATGGCCTAAACTCACCAATCAAAAGACTAGCAAACTGGATGAAAAAGAAAAGACCCAACAATATGCTGCCTCCAAGAGACTCATCTCATAGAAAAAGACATTCTCAGACTAAAGGTGAAGGGTTGGGAAAAATCATACCACTCACATGGACTGCAGAAGCGAGCAGGGTTTCCATCCTCATATCAAATAAAGTAGACTTCAAACTAAAGTCAATCAAAAAGCATAAATAAGGACACTACATACTGCTCAAGGGAACCATACACCAACAAGACTTAACAATTATAAATATATATGCCCCAAACAACTGAGCAGCTGTGTTCATCAAACTCTTCTCAAGTTCAAGAGTCAAATAGACAACAACAACACAATAATTATGGGGGACTTTAACTAGATACATTTTCCAAACAAAAGCTGAACAAAGAAACTACAGAACTCAATAATACAATCAATAACTTAGACTTAACTGACATATATAGCATATTTCATCCTTCAACAAGAGAATACCTTTTCTTCTTAGCAGCACATGGATCCTTCTCTAAAATAGAACACATACTATGCCACAAAGCAACTCTTAGCAAATATACAAAAGTAGAGATACTATTCTGCATTCTACCAGATCATAACGGAATGAGATTAGAAATTAATGATAAAATAAGAAATAAAATACACTCCATCACCTGGAGACTAAATAATATGCTACTGAATGAACAATGGGTTACAGAAGACACTGAGGAGGAGATTAAAAATTTTTAGAGGGGAATGAGAACACAGATACAACATGTTGAAATCTCTGGGACACTATAAAAGCAGTTGTAAGAGGAAACTTCATTGCATGGAGTTCATTCCTTAAAAGAAGACAAACTCAACAAATAAATGACTTAACACTACATCTAAAAGCCCTAGAAAAAGAATAAATCAATACCAAAAGCAGCAGGAGACAGGAAATAATTAAAATCAGAGCTGAAATCAATGAAATTGAAACAAAAGAAACAATTGAAAAAATTGACAGAACAAGTAGTTGGTTCTTTGAAAAAATAAATAAAAGTGACACACCCTTAACCTTGCTAATGAAGAGAAGGAGAGAAAAAGTTCAAATCACTAACATACATGATACAGACATACAGACACTACAGAAATACAGAAAATAATTAGAAATTACTTTGAAAATTTGAACTCTTATAAAATAGAAAATATTGAAGGCATCGACAAATTTCTAGAGTCATATAATATGCCCAAATTGAATCAGGATAACAAACACAATTTTAAAAGATCAATTTCAAGTAACTAAAGAGTAGCCTCTGCTTGCTTCTGCAGTCCATAGAAATAGAAAAACCTGCACTATACAGATTTAATCCAACCAAGAAAAGCCCAGGACCAAAGGGATGCACAGCCGAGTTCTACAAGACCTTTAAAGAAGAACTAATACCAATTCTCTCCAATTTATTTCAGGAAATAGAAAAAGAGGCAGCACTTTGAAACTCATTCTATGAAGCTAGCATCACCTTGATACCAAAAGCAGGCAAAGACACATCAAAGACAGAAAATTTCAGACCAATATCTCTGATAAACCCAGATGCAAAAATTCTCAATAAAATTCTGGCAAATCATATACAAGAACATATCAAAAAGATGATGAACCATGATCAAGTGGGATTCATCCCAGGGATTCAAGGTTGGTTAAACATATGGAAATCAATAAATGTAATTCTTCACATCAATATACATAAAGATAAGAATCACATGACCATCTCAATAGACAAAGAAAAAGCATTTGACAAAATGCAGCACCACTTCATGTTCAAGACACTAGAAAAACTAGGTATAACAGTAACATATCTCAACATCATAAAGGCTATCTATGCTAAGCCCCAGGCCAACATCATTCTAAATGGAGAAAAATTGAAGACATTCCCTCTAAAAGGTGGAACAAGACAGGGATGCCCTCTTTTACCACTTCTGTTTAACATAGTTCTTGAAACACTGACCAGAGCAATTAGAGAGACAAAAGAAATTAAAGGTATACACATAGGAAAAGAAGAACTCAGATTGACACTATTTGCTGACAATATGATTCTATACCTAGAACACGCTAAAAGTTCCACCAGAAAACTCCTAGAATAGTAAATGAATTCAGCAAAATAGCAGGATAAAAAAAATCAACACCCATAAATCAAAGGCATTTCTGTATATCAGTGACAAATCCTCAGAAACAAAAGGAAGAAAACTACCCCCATTTACAATAGCCTCAATAAATAAATAAATAAATACTTGGGAATCAACAAAAGAGGTAAAAGATCTATACAATGAAAATTACAGAACCCTAAATAGAGAAACCAAAGAAGACATTAGAAGATAGAAAAATCTACCTTGCTCATAGATAGGCAGAATTAATATTATCAAAATGACCATACTTCCAAAAGCACTATACAGATTTAATACAATTCTGATCAAAATTCCAATGACATTCCTCATAGAAATAGAAAAAGTAATCATGAAATTCATTTGGAAAAATAAGAGACCCTGAATAGCTAAAGCAATCCTTAGCAGGAAGAGTGAAGCAGGTCGCATTGCTATACCAGACTTTAAACTAAACTACAGAGCTAAAGTAACAAAAACAGCATAGTATTGGCACCAAAACAGATTGGTAGACCACTGGTACAAAAAAGAGGACACAGAGACTAACTTACAAAACTATGATTATCTTATATTAGACAAAGGTGCCAAGAACATGCACTGGAGAAAAGATAGCCTCTTCAACAAATGGTGCTGGGAAAACTGGAAATCCATATGCAAAAAAAAAATAATAAAATGAAATCACTATCTTTCACCATGCACAAAACTCAACTCAAAATGGATCAAGGACTTAGGAATACAACCAGAGACCCTTTGTCTAATAGAAGAAAAAGTAGGTCCTAATCTCCATCATGTGGAATTAGGCTCCAACTTCCTGAATAAGACTTCTGTGGCACAAGAATTATAATCAAGAATCAATAAATGGGATGAACTCAAGCTAAAAAGTTTCTTCCAGCAAAAGAAACATTCTCTGGGGTGAATAGAGAGCCTACATCTTGGGAACCAATCTTTACCCCTTACATATCAGCTAGAGTACTAACCACTAGGGTATATAAAGAATTCAAAAATCTAAGCACCAAAAAAACCAATAACCCAATCAATAATTGGGCCAAGGACCTGAACAGACACTTCTCAAAAGAGGATATACAATCAATCAACAAATACATGAAAAAATGTTCATCATCTCTAGCAATTAGAGAAATGCAAATCAAATATCATCTCACTCCAGTCAGAATGGCAGCTATTATGTATACAAACAACAATAAGTGCTGGCGAGAATGTGGGGAAAAAGGTACACTCAAAAAGGTACACTCTTCTGGTGGGACTGCAAATTGGTCCAACCAATATGGAAAGCAGTGTGGAGATTTCTTGGAAAACTGGGAATGGAACCACCATTTGACCCAGCTATCCCTCTCCTCAGTCTATACCCAAAGGACTTAAAAACAGCATACTACAGGGACAGAGCCACATAGATGTTTATAGCAGCACGATTCACAATAGCTAAATTGTGGAACCAACCTAGATGCCCTTTGATAGATGGATAAAAATATGGCATATATACACAATGGAATATTACTCAGAAATATAAGAGAATAAAATCATGGCATTTACAGGTAAATGGATGGAGTTAGAGAAGATAATGTTAGTGAAGTTAGCCAATCCCAAAAAAGAAAATGCCAAATGTTTTCTTTGATATAAGGAGGCTGACTCATAGTGGGATAGGGAGGGAGAGCATGGGAGGAATAGATGAACTCTAGTTAGGGCAGAGGGGTTGGAGGGGAATGGAGGGAGCAGGGATTTAGCAAGGATGGTAGAATATGATAGACATCATTATCCAAAGTACATGTGTGAAGACACAAATTGGTGTGAATATACATTGTATACAACTAGAGATATGAAAAATTTGCTCTATATATGTAATAATAATTGCAATGCATTCTGCTGTCATGACTAAATTTTAAAAATTATAAAAAAAGACGCTAAGAAAATTTGTAAACTCAAGCATTAGGGAAAGATTTCAGTCCTAAGGAAACTTAAATAATAGAAAATAATGATGAATGTCTTAGATAAATAAGTTTAGAGTATTCAAAAACATAAATGAAGCACCAAGGTGAGATACCAGAAACCTGCAGGGACTCTTTAATGGCACAGAATGGCAGCTATTATGTATACATAATTTTATATATATATATATTATATATATGTATATATTTTATATATATATATATATATATATATAAAATAATTTAAGATTATCAGGTAGAAACTAATGCCTAGGTTCCACATTGCTTGAAGGAAAGACACATGAAAAGCAAGAAAAGACAAGGGAAGAAAGTACTCCAAACTAGCCAAGGTGATACAATAATAGAAATTTTTTTTGACAGCATGGTAGATGAAATGTTAAAGAAGAAGTTCAAAATATACATAATTAAAATAATCTGCAAAGCAAATAATGACATAAGAGAGCAAATAGAGGCAACAATTGATCACTCCAACTAAGAGATAAGAGAACAAATACAGACAGCAACAGATTATTTCAAGACAGAGACAGAGATTCTTAAATTTCTGGAGGCATATGATCTCCCCAAACTGAATCAGGAAAAATACACAATGTAAGCATTTAAACAGATCAATTTCAACCAGGTCAATACCCATAAATCAAATGCATTTCTATATATCACTGATGAATCCTCTGAAAGAGAAATTAGGAAAACCACCCCATTTACAATAGCCTCAAAAAAAAAAAGAAAACTTGGGAATCAACTTAACAAAAGAGGTGAAAGACCTCTACAAGGAAAACTACAGAATAGTAAAGAAAGAAACTGAAGAAGAACTTAGGAGATGGGAAGCTCTCCTATGCTCCTGGTTAGGCAGAATTAATGTTTTCAAAATGGCCACACTATCAGAAGCACTAACCAAATTCATTTGATACCAATTAAAATCCCAATGCCATTCTTCATAGAACTAGAAAAAAGCAATCATAAAATTTATTTGGAAAAATAAGAGACCCAGCAATCCTTAGCAAGAAAAGTGAAGCAGGAGGCATCACAATACTAGACCTTAAACTATACTACAGAACCACAGTAACAAAAACAGCATGGTATTGGCACCAAAACAGACATGTAGATCAATGGTACAGAATAGAAGACACAAAGACAAACTCACATAAATACAGTTTTCTCATACTATACAAAGGCACCCAAAATACACATTGGAGAAAAGATAGCATCTTCAACAAATGGTGCTGGGAAAACTGGAAATCCATATGTAGCAAAATGAAATTAAACCCCTATCTCTCACCCTGGACAAAACTCAACTCAAAGTGGATCAAGGACCTAGGAATTTGACCAGAGACCCTGCACATAATAGAAGAAAAAGTGGGCCCAAATCTTCCTCATGTCAGATTAGGCCCCAACTTCCTTAACAAGATTCCTAAAGCATAAGAAATAAAATTAAGAATTAATAAATGGCTGGATTCAAACTAAAAATCTTCTTGTCAGCAAAAGAAACAATCAATGAAGTGAAGAGACAGCCTATAGTGTGGCAGCAAATTTTTATCACATGCATATCAGATAGAGCACTCATCTCCAGGATATATAAAGAACTCAAAAAACTTAATACCAAAAGAATCAAACAACCCAAAAATAAATGGGCTAAGGAACAGAACAGACACTTCTCAGAAGATAACATACACTCGATCAACAAATATATGAAAAAATGTTCAACATCTTTGGTAATTAGAGAAATGCAAATCAAAACTACTCTAAGATTTTCTCTCTCAAGGAAGAATGGCAGTTATCAAGAATATAAGCAACAATAAATATGGTCAAGGATGTATGTGCTAGTGGGGCTGCAAACTGGTGCAACCAATCTGAAAAGATAATATGGAGATTCCCTGGAAAACTCGGAATGGAACCATCTCATTTGACTTTGCTATCTCACTCCTTGTCCTATACCCAAATGACTTAAAAACAGCATACTATAGTGATGCAGCCAATATCAACGTTTATAGAAGCACAATTCACAATAGCCAAACTGTGGAACCAATCTAGATGCCCTTCAGAAGATTAATGGATAAAGAAATTGTGGTATATATACACAATGGAATATTACTCAGCATTAAAAGAAAATAAAATTATGGTATTTGCTGGCAAATTGATGGAGTTGGAAAATATCATGCTAAACAAAGTAAGCCAATTCCAAAAAACCTGATAAGAGGATCCTAATTCATAATGGGGGCAGGTGTTGAGTGGAGGAACATCAGATTGGGCAAAGGGGAGGGAGAAGAGAGAAGGAGGCATGGGGATAGGAAAGATGGTGGAATGAGATGGACATCATTACCCTTGGTACAGGTATGATTGCACGAATGGTGTGACCTTTTTTTGTGTTCAACCAGAGAAGTGAAAATCTGTACTCCATTTGTGTACAATGAATTAAAGAGCATTCTGCTGTCACGTATAACTGATTAGAATAAACAAATTTTTTAAAAGAAATATAAGACTTATAAACTTAAAATTATAAAATAATGTAAAACAAAATTAATAAAGAAGTAAGTGAATAGAAAACATTACTTGTAAAATAAAGGTCCATTGACAACTAAAAAAATAAAAAATAAAACTAAATAAACATTATTTGTTCATTGATTGGAAGATTTAGTAATTTTAAGATGACACTTTCCCCAAATTGATAAAAGATTCAACACAATCACTAACAAAATCCCAATGGATTTCTTGCAGAAATTAATTAAATCATCCTAAAATTCACATGGAAATGCACGTATTCCAGAATAGTAAAAACATACTTTTTTTAAATACATGACAACAGTGGAATGCATTATAATCCTTATTGCACATATAGAGCACAGTTTTTCATATCTCTGTATATAAAGTATGTTCACACCAACTTATGCCATTATACATGTCCTCTTTTTTGCATTACAATTCACAATACACACATATACCACAATTTTTCGTATCTCTGTTTTAATATAAGGTATGTTGGCCCCCAAATCAAATCTTCATACATGTACTTTGTATAATGATGACAAACACATTCCACTATCATTGCTAATCCCCTTCCCCCTTCCTTTCCCTCCCACCACTCTTCCCTATCTAGAATTAATCTAATCCACCCATGCTCTCCCTCCCTACCCCACTATGAGTCACCCCCCCCATATCAGAGAGAATATTCGGCATTTGTGTTTTGGGGATTGGTTAACTTCAATTAGCATTATCTTCTCCAACGCCATCCATTTACCTGCAAATGCCATAATTTTGTTCTTTTTCAGTGCTGAATAATATTCCACTGTGTATAAATATCACATTTTTTTATCCAATCATCCACCGAAGAACGTATAGGTTGGCTCAACAGTTTAGCTATTGTAAATTTTGCTGCTATAAACATTGATGTGGCTGTGTCCCTGTTGTATGCTGTTTTAAAGTCCTATGGGTATAGTTCAATAAGAGTAATAGCTGGATCAAATGGTGGTTCCATTCCCAGATTTCCAAGAAATCTCCATACTGGTTTCCAAATTGGCTGCACCAATTTGCAGTCCCACCAGCAATGTAAGGGTATACCTTTTCCCCCACATCCTCGACAACACTTGTTGTTGTTTATCTTCATAATAACTGCCATTTTGACTGCAGTGAGATAATATCTTAGAGTAGTTTTGATTTGCATTTCTCTGATTGCTAGTGATGATGAGCATTTTTTCATATATTTGTTGATTGATTGTATATCCACTTCTGAGAACTGTCTGTTCAGGTCGTTGGCCCATTTATTGATTGGGTTATTTGGATTTGTTGTTGTTGTTGTTGGTGGTGGTGGTGGTGGTGGTGGTGTGTGAGTGTGTGTGTGTGTGTGTGTGTGTGTGCGTGTGCGTGCTTAACTTGTTAAATTCTTTATATATCCTAGAGATTAGTGCTCTATCTGATGTGTGAGGAATAAAAATTTGCTCCCAGAATGTAGGCTTTCCATTCACTTCACAGATTATTTCTTTTGCTAAGAAAAAAAAACTTTAGTTTGAATCCATCCCATTTGTTGATTCTTGGTTTTAATTCTTATGCTATAGGTGTCTTATTAAGAAGTTGGGGCCTAATCCCACATGATGACGATTAGGGCCTACTTTTTCTTCTATTAGATGCAGGGTCTCTGGTTTAATTCCTAGATCCTTGATCCATTTTTAGTTAACTTTTGTGCCTGGTGAGAGATAGGGGTTTGATTTCATTTTGTTGGATATTTCATTGCATACAGATTCCCAGTTTTCCCAGCACCATTTATCTTATCTCTAGTGCATGTTTTTGGCACCTTTGTCTAATATAATTGTAGTTTTGTAGGTTAGTCTCTGTGTCCTCTATTATGTATCATTGGTCTACCGGCCTGTTTTGGTGCCAATACCATGGTTTTTTTGTTACTATTGCTCTGTAGTATAGTTTAAGGTCTAGTATAGCGATACCACCTGTTTATGTCTTCCTTCTTAGAATTGCTTTAGCTATTCTGGGTCTCTTATTTTTTCAGATGAATTTAACGATTGCTTTTTCTATTTCTATGAGGAATTCCATTTGGATTGTAATTGGAATTGCATTAAATCTGTATAGTGCTTTTGGTAGTATGGGCATTTTGATAATATTAATTCTGCCTATCCACAAGCAAGGTAGATCTTTCCATCTTCTGAGGTCTTCTTTGATTTCTCTCTTTAGGGTTCTGTAGTTTTCATTATATAGATCCTTCACCTCTTTTGTTAAGTTCATTCTCATGTATCTTTTTTTTAGGATATTGTGAATGGGATAGTTTTCCTCATTTCCTTCGCAGAGGATTTGTCACTAATATACAGAAATGTCTTTGATTTATAGGTGTTGATTTTATATCCTACCACTTTGCTGAATTCATTTACTAGTTCTAGAAGCTTTCTGGTGGAGTTTTTTGGGTCTTCTACGTATAGAATCATATGGTCAGCAAATAGGGCTAGTTTAAGTTCTTCTTTTCCTATAATTATTCCTTTAAATTTTTTGTCTAATTGCTCTGGCCAGTGTTTCAATAACTATGTTGAATAGAAGTGGTGAAAGAGGGCATCCCTGTCTTGTTCTAGATTTTAGAGGGAATGCCTTCAATTTTTCTCCATTTAGAATTATGTTGGCCTGAGTCTTAGCATAGATAGCCTTTATGATGTTAAAGTATGTTGCAGTTATTCCTAGTTTTTCTAGTGTTTTGAACATAAAGGGGTGCTGTATTTTGTCAAATGCTTTTTCTGTGTCTATCAAGATGATCATATGATTCTTATCTTTAAGTCTATTGATGTGGTGAATCAACCTTGGATCCTGGAAATGAATCTCACTTGATCATGGTGCACAACCTTTTTGATGTTTTTGTATCTGATTTGCCAGAATTTTGTTGAGGATTTTTGCATCTATGTTCATTAGAGTTATTGGTCTGAAGTTTTCTTTCTTTGAAGTGTCTTTGGTTTTGGAATCAGGGTGATATTGTCCTCATAGAATTGAGTTTGGAAGTACTCCCTCTTTTTCTATTTCCTGAAATAAATTGAAGAGTATTGGTATTAGTTCTTCTTTAAAGGTCTTGTAGAACTCGGCTGTATATCTGTCTGGTCCTGGGCTTTTCTTGGCTGGTAGTCTTTTGATGGCTTCTTCTATTTCCTCACTTAATATTGGTCTGTTTAAGATGTGTATATCTTCCCGATTCAATCTGGGCAGATCATATGACTTAAATAATTTATCAATGCCTTCACTGTCTTCTATTATATTAGAGTATAAGGTTTCAAAATAATTTCTAATTTTTCTTCTATATTTCTGTAGTGTCTGTTGTGACATCATGTATGCTGGTAATTTGAGTTCTCTCTCTTCTTCTCTTCATTAGCATAGCTAAGGGTCTGTCAATCTTATATTTTCAAAGAAACAACTTTTGGTTTTGTCAATTTTTTCAATTGTTTCTTTTGTTTCGATTTCATTGATTTCAGCTCTGATTTTAATTATTTCTTGCCTTTTAATACTTTTGCTACTGATTTGTTCTTTTTCTAGGGCTTTGAGATGTAGTGTGAGGTCATTTACTTGTTGACTTTGTCTTCTTTTAAAGAATTAACTCCATACAATGAATTTTCCTCTTAGTACTGCTTTCATAGTGTCCCAGAGATTTCAATATGTTGTGTTTGTGTTCTCATTCACCTCTAAGAATTTTTAATCTCCTCCCTGATATCTTCTGTAACCCATTGTTCATTCAGTAGCATATTGTTCAGTCTCTATGTGATGCAGAAATTTTTATTCTTTGTCATTGATTTCCAATTTCATTCCATTATGATCTGATAAAATGCATGGTAGTATCTCTACTCCTTTGTATTTGCTAAGAGTTGCCCTGTGTCATAGTACATGGCCTATTTTTGAGAAGGATCCATGTGCTACTGAGAAGAACATGTATCTGCTTGATGCTGGTTGATATACTCTATATATGTCAGTTAAGTCTAAGTTATTAATTGTGATATTGAGCTCTATAATTTCTTTATTCAACTTTTACTTGGAAGATCTGCCTAGTGGTGAGAGAGGTGTGTTACAGTCACCCAAGATTATTGTGTTGTGGTCAATTTGACTCTTGAACTTGAGAAGAATTTGTTTTATGAACATAGCTGCCCCATTGTTTGGGGCATATATATTTATGATTGTTATGTCTTATTGGTGTATGGTTCCCTTGAGTAGTATATAGTGTCCATCTTTATCCCTTTTGATTAACTTTGGCTTTATTTGATATGAGTATGGAGACCCCTGCATGCTTCCGCAGTCCATGTGAGTGGTATGATTTTTCCCAACCTTTTACCTTCAGTCTGTGTATGTCTTTTTCTATCAAATGCGTCTCCTGTAGGCAGCATCTTTTTAATCCAATCTGCTAGCCTATGTCTTTTGATTGGTGAGTTGAAGTCATTAACATTTAGGGTCACTATTGAGACACGGCTTATATTTCCAGCCATATTTGTTTATTTTTTGTTATTTAACTTGACTTAGTTTTCCTCTTTGATTAGTTTTTCTTTTAGTGTACTATCTCCCTCTGCTGGTTTTCATTCTTGTATTTCATTTCCTCTTCAAGAATCTGAAGCTTAGTTTTGCTGGATACAAGATTTTTGGTTGGAACCCATTAACTTTCAGAGTTTGAAATATGTTGTTCCTGGATCTTCTAGGTTTCAGGGACTGGGTTGAAAAATTTGTTGTCATTTTAATTGGTTTACCCCTATAAGTAATCTGATTCCTTCTCTTGTGGCTTTTAAAATTCTCTCCTTCTTCTGTATGTTGGGCATTTTCATTATAATGTGTCTTGGTGTGGATCTCTTGTGATTTTGCACATTCATTGTCCTATAGGCTTCTTGGATTTGGATTTCCATTTCATTCTTCATGTCTGGAAAGTTTTCTGATATTATTTCATTGAACAGATTGCTCATTCCTTTGGTTTGGACCTCTATGCCTTCTTCTATCCCAATAACTCTTAAATTTGGTCTTTATAGGCTATCCCATATTTCTTGGATACTCTACTTGTGGATTCTTATCATTTTCACTGTGCTGTCTACATTCTATTCAAGATGATATACTTTGTTCTCGTTGTCTGATGTCCTATCTTCTTAGTAGTCTACTCTGCTTGTGATACTGTCATTTGAGATTTTAATTTGGTTTATTATTTCTTTCTTTTCAAGGATTTCTCTTTGTTTTTTTGTATAACCTCTATAAAAAAGAATAAAATTGGTTGATTCATGTTTTATGATTTCTCAACTTACATAAAGCTAGAGAAGTCAAGGCAGCTGGTAGTGGCATAAGGATAGACACATAGACCAAATAGACTGAGATTCTAAAATAAACTCTTAAATTTATGGTCAGCTGATTTTTTACAATGGTGCTAAATCTACTCGTGGGAAAGGAATAATCTGTTCAACAAATGTGCCAGGACAAATGGACATCCATATGCAAAAGAATGAAGTTGGACTCCTAACTCAAACATATTCAAAAATTAACTCAAAATATATCATAGACTTAACTTAAAACCATAGAACAACTCTTGAAGAAAACAAAGGAATAAATCTTCATGTCCTTCGATTAAGTAACAGTTCCTTAGATATGCAAGTAATAAAGAAAAATTAGGTCAAATGGATTAAAACAAAATTTAATTTTTTTTGTGCTGCAATTGACACTAAAGAAACTGAAAGGACAACCCAGAGAATGAGAAAAAAATAATTTGTGAATCACATATCTAAATGATCACATTCATAATAAAAAAGACCAATTATAACCCAATAGTAAAAAGACAACCCTCAAAATTGGTAAAAGGTTTGAACATATATTATTCTAAAAGAGATGTACAAAAGCCAGTAAGAACATGACAAAGTGATCAACATCATTAATCAGTAGGGAAACAGAAATCAAAAATTTAACAAAAATACTACTTAACATCTATTAAGATACCTATAATCAACAAGGCATAGAGTAACAAGAATATGGAAAAGCTGGAAACTTTGTATATTTTTGGTGGAAAACAAAATAGCACTGCTACATTCAAAATCAGTTTGTCAACTCCTCAAAACATTAATCAAAATTATCCATTAATTTCACTCCTATAAATACACTCAAGAAAAATGAAAACACATGTCTACACAAAAATTGTACTTTGGCAGCATTATTCATAATAGCCAAAAAATGAAAATAACACCGAATTTGTAAGATGGAACATCATTCATAAATGCAAAGAAATGATGCACTGAAACATGTTACAACATGGGGAACAGTAGAAACAGTGAAAGAAGAGAGTCACAAAAAGGCCACATAGTATATGATTCTATTTACATGAATCATATAAATGTCCAGATTTAGCACATCTATGGAAACAGAAAGCAGATCACTAGGTTCCCTATTTCTGGGTGTGAAGGAGAAAGAAGAAGACTGTTAATGGGCATTAGCTGGTTTTTGGAAAGGACAAAATGCTCTAAAATAGACTTAGAGATCATCAAGAAACCCTGTCTGTAAAAATGCTAAAAAGCAATACATTGTACATTTTGGATGTGTGAATCATAGATTTCTTGATTTTACCTCAAAGAAGCTCTTTTTAAATGTAGCCATTATTTCTCAACAGATTTACAAATGTCCAACAAGTATATGAAGAGCCACAATGAAATATCATCTCACCCCAGACAGAATGACTACTGTAAAAAAGTAACATAAAACAATAAAGTGCTAGCAAAGATGCAGAAAAGGGGTAAGTCTCCTATGTTGGAAATGTAAATCAGGAAAGCCATTATGGGAATCAGTACTGAACTTCCTCAGAAAACTACAAATAGGACTACCATATGGATCCAGCAATTCCACTAGTGGATATACACCAAAAGAAAGGAAATCAGTATGGTAAAAAAAAAAAAATACCTATACTCCATATTTATTGCAGCACTACTCACAGTATTCCCAAATATGGAATCAAAGTAGGTGTCCACTGACAGATGAAAGAATAAAGAAAATGTGGTATATGTATGCAACAAAACGTTATTCAGCCATGCAAAAAAATGAAATCATTTGCAGCAATATGGATGTTACTGGGGGACACTATGTTAAGAGACATAAATCAGGCATAGAAAGACAAATACCACATGTTCTCACTTATACATGTAAGCTAAAAATGTTGATCTCATAGAAGAGAAGAGTAGAATAGTGGTTATCAGAGGCTATAAAGGATGTGGGAAAGAGGGTGGTTCACAGGGATACAGTTAGAAAGGAGGAATGACATCTAATGTGCTACAACATGGTAGGGTAACTTTGGTTGACAACATTTAATGTATATTTCAGAAAAGCCAGTAGAAAGGATTCTGAGTACTGCTAACACAAAAACTATTTGCGGTGATAGTTATCACTGCAATTATCCAGTTATCCTGATCTTGCCATATATGTTGTATAGACCTACTGTGTCCCATAAACACATACAAGTATTATGCATCAGCTAAAACAAAAATAAACATTTTTAAAGATAAAAATAAAATGTACTTCATATAAGAAAAGTAAAGTTTCTGAAAAGAGAGAATAGACTGAGCCTGAACATAAGCAAACAATTAAAAGTGAATTGGAAGATGGACTGAAAAGTTCATGGAATGACAAGCAAAAAGAATTCAAAATGTTTAAATGAGACAAAAGAGATTTGTCAAATGTTGTAACTACCACAGTCATGCTAAAATTAACTTATAAATCAATATAATTCCAATTAAAACCCTAGTACCAATTTTCAGGGAATTTATCAAGCTTTTCTTAAAATGAAGAAATAAAAGATAAAAAGTAGATAAGAACATCTATGTGAAAATATTTATATCACCATTCATCCTTATAAAGTACAATTATTAAGACACTGCGGTATTTGGGCAGAGATAGGCAAACAAATCAATTAAACAGGTGAGAAGGCCCTGAAATAAAAAGACATATATGAAAACATGGTTATCAGAGGAGGTATTATAAATTATTAGGGAAAAACAAATATAAGAATACATGATTCTGTCACAAGTCTTTTAGTCATATCCTCAGGCCAAAGAAAAATTTAGAATTTCCCTCTATTGCTTTCTTTCCCATCACACATGAATCTCACCAATCATCATAATATCACAACAGAAACTGTCTCCAATTGTCTGCATCCTTGCTAGAGTGACTGTTATCCAACTTATAAAGTGGATCAAACTGGACACTTACAAATAATCTTTCAATTATTTAACTGAATTTTCTCTTGGTAGTTTGTGAGAGTAATGAAGATGAAAGAGTGGAACACAGTGACAATGAATGCCAGCTCTTCTCTTCTACCTCCTAATGCTCAATCCTTCCCCTTTGCCTTCCCTTCCTTTCCTGAGCAACTTTATCCTAAAGCTTGTAGGTGGGGAGAGCGTGTTGGTATCTCCACCAGGGTGGAAAGATCCATACAGTCCAAGTAATAATGCCAGAGTCCAATCAAGATGAGGTGGAGAGATTTGCTGGTAAGGGGGGGAGTGTGATAGGGAGTTGCAGTGTGCTGGGGTAAGTGAACACATACTCCCACCTCTACATTGGAGGAGAAGTGATGCCTCAATTGCAGTGAGCTCACCAACCACACCTACAGCAGATCTTGACTTCTAAATAACAATTCTTTTTAAAAGGACTTGTTTCCTTGAAGGAAATAACCAGCTTCAAGTGTTGATCAAGGGAAGAAAAAAATAAAAATAAGTTTTGAATTGTTGCCTCAAATACCGTTTGAAGTTATCCTCCACTGATAGCTATCATTATTGTTATTATTGACAATATTGTTTCTTATAGAACAGATACCACATTAAACATTACATGTGCATTAAACTTCAGTATTATATATATATATATATATATAATACATCTTTGGTTATATGCAGAGTAAAATAATTGTAAAACAATACAAACAATGCTCAGAATAAACAGAAATAATAAACATATGAAAAGAAACTATCACTAGAAATCAGGAAAAGAATATTTTAAAGAATATGTCCTCTTACTCCTGTGAATGTGACTGCAAACATGAAGGCTCATCAAGTGTTGGAGAAAATGTGAAGCAACAGGAACACTTGCAGATTGCTGAGGAAGTGTGAGCTAATACAACCACCTTACAGAGGAAGCACATGAAAATCTGGATGGAGAACATAGTTGTTCACTTTTTAAATTTCTATGCTTCATTGCACTTTAAAAATATTTACAGTAAATAGTAGCTGGGGATAATTTTATGGAAATTTTCTGTTTTCATATTTACTTCTTTAAAGGCTTCCTTTGTCATGAAATATTATCATCAAGTAATAAAATTATACATTCATGGGTTCTGCATCCATGAGTCAACCATGGATGGATTCAAATAATCAGAGATCATAAATATTTGGGAGAAAAAATTTCAGAAAGTTCCAAAAATCAAATTTTGGATTTTCCACATGCTGTGTTCTACTATGAATCCACATGAATACGGTAAGACATTGTATGAGGTATTATAAGCAATTATGTTAGTTCTTTTGTCACTATGGTTGGCTGATTCCATTGCTTAGGGGCTGAGGTAAAACAGAACATTAAGACAGAACAGAAGAGTGTGGCAGAGGAAAGCTACTTAGTTCATGGCAGCCAGGAAGAGCCAGGAAGGAGAGAGAAGAGAGATGGGGAAGAGAAGGGAAGGGAGACAGAGAGGGAAGAAACAGGAACAAGATACAATACCCAAGGGCACATCCCTAGTGACTTACTTCCTCTGGCCATATCCCCACCTACCTACAGTGTTTACCACCTCCCAGGAATCCATTCAATTTCTTAATCCTCTGATAAGGTTAGAGTCCTCACGGCCCAATCATTTCTTAAAAGCTTCACCTCTGAACATCCTATAATGGAGATCTGCCTACACTACATGAGCTTTTAGGGGATATTCAAGATCCAAATCATGCAGTAATCTAGAGATGAAATATAGTTCATAAGAGGATCTCATGTAAAGAGTGGGCATCCAAGTATTTGGGTATTCATGGAAAGTTGTAGGACCAATGTTTTACAGATATATAAGAAATGACTCAAAATTAACCACTTAATCAGAAACACAAGAAACAACTGGGATACTTAACAAATCATAACTAGTTTCATCCCTGCATCAGTTATTCCCATGTGCCAAGTGACAGCCTCACAAAAACCCTTTTAGACTAGCCCAAGGTGACAGGGCCAGTAAAAGCAAAACTAGAATTTTCCTAAATCCAAAAGTTTCACCTTAAGTAAGTAAGGGCTCCACTATTGCAAAGATGGTGATGCTGCCTCTGACTACAGCCTGGAGGCGAAGCCTGTGCTTAATGCAAAAGAGGCACTTTTTACACATGTTTTTGATTGTCAGATTAAGTATGCAGATAGATGAGAGCTAAAACCAGAATTTAGGGTTTAAACAACAGATCACTTCATATCTTATTGAGAAAGACAGGACATATTCATTACAATTTTTTTTCCAACAAAGGCCACTCTAAAGCCTTGAAAACTTAAATGTTCATTAGTGTCACAACACTAACCACTGTTCAAATAAATATACACCAAAATATACACCTTCCAGAAATATCTTTAATACACTAGCACCTGAATCATGACAACTGACACTGCTGTCTAATACAACATATTACACTAAATGACATGCAACCCTCTTACTTAGAGAAATAAAATCAAATCATTTTGGTACTAAAGCATGTCTCTGCTGAATACTTCAAGTACAGCATCAGATATTTGTGAGTTCTATTAATTAGAATTTTCACTAGGTAAACAACAACTAGTACTACCAAAACTTTCTCCAATCTGATATGAGGACCGGAAAGAAAACTGGCTGGAATAGTGAAAAAAAAAAAGTCAACTAATAACAAGTTTTAGATCTGATTCCAGGTTACTGGAAACAAGAACAAGTTAAATCACATCCTCAAGAAATCTGGTCCACACTAAACAGACTGTGGGGCTCTTGAAGAAAATGACATAATGTGTAGAATGTGTTCTTTCTTTAACTGAAACATAACATGCATGCAAGAAAAGATTAGTGTGCAGCTTCATAAATTTCTAGGCATAAATGCATGTAACTAGCAACCAAATCCAGAAACAGAACATTGTGAGTGTATCTTCTCCATCAAGGATCATCTTTGAAACTTCTAATACAATACATTACCTCCTCCTCTTTTTATATGCTATGTAAATTGTAATTCTCAGTATGCTCTGAATTTTATGTCTGGTTTCCTTTGTTAACATCACGTTTGTGGCAATAATTCATACAGTTACATGTACATGTAGACAGTCCATTCTTACTGTTGCAAACTACTGTAGAGTGTGTAAAACAAATTTGTCCATGTATCTAATGGATGTTTGAGTAATTGCCAGGTTAGGGGTATTATAAATAGCACTACTTGAACATTCCACTATATCTCTTCTGTTGAAATGTATGTTCAGTACATTTCTGTTAAGTCCATCTGGAGGAATGGAATTTCCAAGCCATCACTATGCAAATTACTTTCCTACCTACTGTTGCAGCAAATTACCACAAACAAGGTAGCTTAAAACTTACAGCTTATCTTACAGCTATGGGTCCTACATAGACCCCAGTCCTACATGATTTTAGTAAGCTCAAATCAAGGTGTCAACAGGGCTATGTTCCTTTCTTCAGGCTCTAAGGGAGAAGACTCTTTACTTGCCTTTTCCACATCCCAGAGGCTGCCCTCTTGGCTCACGGTCTCATTCTCTATGTTCAAAGCCAGGAACTGCTGGTGTAGTCTTCTTACAATACATCACCCTGACACTAATTCTTTGGCTTCCCTCTTCCACATTCAAAGGAACCATGTGATTATATGGATCAATCTCCCTATCTTAAAACAATCAGATTAGTAACAATCTGATTAGCAATTCCTTCTACAATCTAAATTTCCATGCTGCTATATAACATGGTTTTTGTAATAATAATTTCATTTTATTTACTTATTTTTATGTGATACTGAGGATCGAACCCAGTGCCTCACACATCCTAGGCAAGTGCTCTACCAGTGAGCTACAGCCCCAGCCCACAACACAATTCTTTTAGCCAACTTTTTCATCAGTGTGGCCAAAAGATCTGACAAGATTACTGTGGAGGAAAATCTTATTTTGGATGTTTCAGAGGTCTCAGTCCATAGATGGCCTACTCTATCGCTTTGGGCCCAAGGTGAAGCAGAACATCATGGTAGCCAGACATGGCAGAAGAAAGCAGCCAGGACATGCAACAGGAAGGAGAGAGAGAGAGAGAGAGAGAGAGAGAGAGAGAGAGAGAGAGAGAGAGAGAGAGAGAGAGAGGTCACTCAGCAGGGACAAAATATATACCCCCAAAACACACTACACCCCCAGTGACCAACCTTCTCCAGCCATACCTACCTGCCTATAGTTACCACACAATTAATCCATTAGTCAGTGGAATAATCCACTGATGATGTTAAAGTTCTCAAATTCTAATCATTTTGCCTCTCAACATTCTTGCATTGTCTCACTCGTGAGCCTTTGGACAATACGACTTATCCAAACTCTAACAATAATATGTTCACAGGCTCTAGGGAATAGGACATAGATATTTGAGGGCCATAATTTTGCCTCCCATGTATGTATATAATTTGAAAGTGTTTTTAAAATTTGTATTATAAACATTTTATATTATAATAAAGCAAACTCAAGTGTCATTCTTTCTATACAGCAGCTCTAGTTTCTTCTGTGAGCCTTATGATTTTTTCTCTAATTAGAAAAATATGTGATTTTCTAAGCACAAAAATAAAAATTCTAAAGCACATGTCTATATAAATGAATTGCCACTTCATACAATGTAATACACTAGGGGGTTATAAAAATACAACATAATTAGGTGTCTTCTGATGAAGAGGTCAGTTAAGCAGATGTACCAGATAAAAAAAAATACTAGAAAAATAAAACAAAGATATATGTATTACACATCCAAGCTCTGGATTGTTATAAAAGAGAAATGTGAGAAACAAGGAGAAAATGAAGGCAACTCAGTCAGTCCCTACACCTTATGGGCTTTACTTTTTATTCCTATCTGGGGCTGGAAATTGAAGTCATAAACTACATGCATGGTTTTGAGCTAAAAAAAAAACTGTCTCGATCTACAAAGCCAAGAAAAGTTGGCCCATCTTGACTAAGGACTGATAAGCCTGCCTAGGTATTAGCAAGGAAGAGGACTGCCTCAGTAAATTGATGGAAAAAGACTCACCATAAGTACAGGGTCCATTTCCCTCTCCCCAGCAATGTAGAAAGCTCATAACCTCGAGAGAAAAAACTCCTGTGGCAATATCTCAACAACTGGGGACACTGATTGAAACTTGCATGAAAGAACATCTCACTGAAGATGAGCTCACAGACTAAACTACAAAACACATCAGGAAATGCACCAACGTAAGAGTCAGAGGAAGAAACAAAGAAGAGAATGGATGCCTAAGAAATCCTCATAAGAGGAAAAACCAAGAGGGACTTAAAAACAAGTATGTACAAACCCTGAAGCGATAAATGAAAATACTGACTCCATGAGACAAAACTAGAACATTGTTCAAATTCTTTTAATAGAATAATTCTTTATACTCCTGTTGAATTCTTAGACATTTTAGAAGTAAAAACTGATAAACTGGAATTGAGAGCTGAAACATTCACCCACAATAAAGTGCAATAAAATCAAATGCTAAAAATTATGAAAGAAAAGAAACAGAGTAAACTAAGAAGCCCCAACATTTATCTAACAGGAGGTTTAGATGAAGAGAAAAGTTTAAGAAGCAAATCCAAGCACAGTCCCCACCCTCCAGAAGTTCATAATCCAGGAGCAAAATAACTGGCCTATTTTCTAGCCCTAAAAGCAGCACAAGGAACTCCTAACTACCAGGGAAGGGCCCTGACCCTCCCACCTGGTCAGTCACTCTGCCTGCCTATCTTGTCATCAGTTTCTCCTCCCTCAGATTTGAACTGACAAAACCTTGAAGCAGGGACATGAAGCCAAGATCAGAGATTACTTTCTTAAATTTAATTTCAGACTCACCACTGTAGGTTTTACTTTCTAATACTTATTCAGATAAGCAGAAGAATGCATGTGTCCAAAAGACTGCCAAGCTTCTACTTTTAGTGCCCAAAAGGACATGTTATTGGTTTAGGCAACCCAATGTTCTTCTCCACTGTCCAGCTACTTAATTTTTACTTTGGGGAGCCTATTCTGAGTCCACATGGTCTTAAGGAAGGCAGACACATCCTCCCACTACCTGCTAATCTTCCGTTTATAAACAATTAGGCACCCTTTTGCACCAAAACCTTATCTCCTTTTGCCTGTAGGTCTTCCAAAGCCCACTCATTGTCATTACTACCAATCCCTACTACCTGCTAATTCTCCCACTACCTGCTAATTAGTGCAGAAAGGACTAACTCGATATAATCCACCCTCATGGTTACAGTCATTGATTCAGAGATAAGTAGGTAACCCAAGCAAAACCAAAGATATCCAATTCTAGGACTCTCACTGGAGCTATCAAGTAAAACAACCCTTCCTCCAGAATTGTGTGAGCAGAATGTACTGCTGGATCTTTAGAGGCCACCAAGTAAAAAGAGAGATTCACTGAAGTCATACACCTCCCAAAAGAAGGAAGACCAGAATGTTGAAGGTGATGATCCCCCAAATCCAGCCATACCTGACCAAAAACCACCCAGGACTTCTCAGTTTCATGACCTTAAGTCAGTTTGAGTTACATTTCTGTCCTTTGTAACTGATATATTCCAGACGAATAAAAATTATGAAGCAGTGGTAGCTGCAGCAAAAGGATTGTTGCTCTCTAAATTGGTTCCCAATTTAAAATACTGAGAAAGATTTAGATTATAATGCCAATATTACTCTGCCTCATTGACCATATCCTACTTTGTGAATCAAACCTACATTTGCCCTTCTGACCAACTTTAAGGGGACTCACAAAATTATAAACAACAATTTAAGACAAAGTGACTTCTTATTAATAAAAATGTAAGAAAATACATTTACAACTTTAAGAGAATTAAGAGGTGACACAAAATAAACATATCAATTAATGTTTTAAAAGGTAGGAATTGATAACAATGAGAAATAAGTGGGCTTTGGAAGATATACAGGCAAAAGGAGATAAAGTTTTGGTGCAAAAATGCACCTAATTGTTTATAAACAAAATATTAGCAGGTAGTGGGAGGATGTGGGGTGGGGCCAGAGAGATGCTCACCTATGTGCTTATATAACTTGGAGCATACTCTTAGCAAATCAATGAAAACAAGACAACTTCTTTCAGTCATCCACTGTCAGGGTTTCTTATGCCTCTTTATGTTCCTAGTCACTCAGTAATGTTACAATGATCTCCCTCGTAACCCCTGAACATCAAATATTAATGTCAAGCAGTAGACTTGTCTTTTCTTTTCATTCTTTTCATCATGCAAGAAGATGCATATTATGTGTAATCCAAAATAAAGAAATATCATGCATAAAATTGCCAGATAATAGTGGCCATAATATATTCCACAGCATGCCATATTTGATTGATGATAAAGTACATTTTGTACAGTTTAATGCTTCTCAAAAAGATAGTCCTGCTTTGCTGCCAGCCAGGTAGCAGTCCTTATGTAATTTTCACTGCCTGCCCAAGCAGACTTGGCTGTGTCTTCTGGCAGCTTGACAAATCAACTTTTAATAACCACAAGGCTGTGGTCAATACACCCTTTGCATGTCCCCTGAAGAAGGAATAGGGGAGTCCTAGTTATTGTCAAGTGGATCATCTGATGATACCATCAAAATGTGAAGAATGAATGACAACAGCCTGGAAGAAAAGGCTAACCGTGTGCTGGGGCAGTAACTTAGTGGTAGAGCGCAGGACTAACTTGTGTGAGGCACTGGGCTCCATTCTTAGCACCACATATAAGCAAAGATCCATTGACAACAAAAAAAATATCAAAAAAAAAGCAACTCATTAGGACTATAGAAGAGCTGGACAATGAATGCAACCAAAAAATTTAACATATACAAAAATGCACCAACAAAAATAAATTTTAAAAGCCATTTCAACAGATAATTAGATGGTAGCTGAGTGACTGACAGAGCACTACTGTCTCCTAAAAGGGAGCTTTAATTCCTTTTTCAAGGAAGCATTCTGTACCTCAAAGGAAATTCTGAGAGTCAAGATGGTGGATTAGAGGAAGACTGCATTTCCAGTTGCTCTATGACTTAAGATTCAAGCAGCAGGAATACTGCTCACCGGTGAGAAGTGTGAAAGGGGGAATTCACTGAAATTCACTACCATCCATATAGAGTCTCTTAGAGACTCAGAAACCCAGGTACACTGAACAAAGAAATAGAAGGAATACCTGGGAACCAAGCCAGTAGTGGACACCTGAACAACACTGGTTCACCACAGAGGGGAGGGATAACAGAAACAGGAGAAACACAATGACCAGATCTGGCACAGATAAATCTGTGGAACAGAACAGCAAACTGAACTTAGGTATCCAGAGGCTAAACTGTGAACTGGTGTTTGAAAAGTGCTCTGTGCTTCTCAACTGGCAGTGCAGAGCTGAGGGGAGAGCCGTCTTGAGGAGGCCATGTTGCAGCTGCTGCAGTGAAGCCAGAAGATCACATAGACATTTGCCATTGTGATCTTAGGATGTACCTAGGGGAATGTGAGTGAAATAAGCAAAAGAAGACTGAACCTGAGGATTCCAGTCAGACACTCACTTTTGCTGAGTGTAGTGGCTCATGTGACCATCTGAACTGGGTTGGGGAATCTGAACAGGTGGGTGTGATCATATTCAGAGACTTAAGGCTGGGAAGGTCATATTCATGGGCAGCAGAGTACATGGAGGATTGCCACCCACCCCCCTAGATTTCCTGGGAGGCTCCTGAGATCCAGACCCCCAGCAGAGATTTCTATCTGCTGGGCCCTAGGGGGCTGTTGATCTAATCGCTCCAAAGCAGAAACCACCCAATAATGTCCCAAAGGACTAATAAGAGCTAATTCTACCTACCAAAACACCCCTCACAGAACTCTAGAGCAGCCCCAGCTTGACAAAACTCCAGCTACCAGGAGGGTCCTATTCTGTTCACTGTTGAGAAGGGAAGCTGAGAGCTATTTGAATCAGCTTCAGTTTTAGGTCACTTCAGGGCACAGCTCAGTGAGCAACACAAAAACAGAAAGGGTTTAACAACCCCATTCTCACTCTCAGGGGTGCAAAGCCCAAGAAGAAACAGAAAAGAAGGATAGTCAGGCTAAGCAGGGAGCATCCACCCTCAGCCACAGTTCTGACAACCTGAAAAGAAGCAATTCTTTCATTTTTCATTAATAATACTTTTTCCTTCTTTTTTTTTTTTGTGTGTGTATGTGTGTGTGTTCTTGCTGTGTTGATTAGTCTCTGGCTGTGGGGGAGGAGGGATACATGGGGGGGTTTCCTCTCATTTTTAGCATTTTTTTTTTTACAATCACCATTTTTATTTGTCTTTTAAAGGTTGGAGTTTTGTTTCTTTTGGTTTTTTGTTTGTTTTTTGGTTCTCATTTCTTTCTCCCTTCTTCTCCCTCTAATACCAAATTCTCTTTGTTTTCTCTTTCATTCTCTCTTCAGTTTATTTTTTCTCCTCCTCCTTTATAGCCATCACTTGAAACATCTTTTCCATTTTCTCTCTGTTCACATTTTGAACATTCTAAATATTCTTTTATCTTCTAAAGCACATTTTCTTTTTTCTTAATAAACTACATTTTTTCCATCTTCAAGAATTATTGGGTTTTACTATGTTTTAATGCTGAGTAAAATTGCATTGTGTACATATGCCAATCCCCAAAAAAACAAATGCTGAATGTTTTCTCTGATATAAGGAGGCTGACTCTTAGTAGGGTAAGGAGAAGGAGTATGGGAGGAATAGATTAATTCTAGATAGGGAAGAGGGGTGGGAGGGAAAGGAAGGGGCAAGGAGATTAGCAATGATGGTGGAATGTGATGGACATCATTTTCCAAAGTACATGTATGAAGACTTGAATTGGGTGTCAACATATTTTATATACAAACAGAGATATTAAAAATTGTGGTATATATGTGTTATAAGAATTATAATGCAAAAAAAAAACAAAGTACATGTATAAAGGCATGAATTGGTATGAACATATATATACAAAGATATAAAAAACTGTGCTCTATATGTGTAATAAGAATTGTAATGCATTCCACCATCGTGTGTTTTTAAAAAAGAAAAACAATAAAACTAAAAGAAAAAGAATTATTTGGTTCACGGAATTCCCATCCCACCATTCATAATGTTGCAGTCATCAGTACTGTGGGCGGCTTAGCTGACACCTGTTCTCTAATGCCAGATCTAGTTAAAGGCTGTTTATTGCTTTTGCTATTGGCCATCGCTGACCCTGCCATCCATATTTCTGTGATAGTGTTGTAAATGTCATAGTACACACTTGGTAATTTAACAATGTACACTGTTTGCTTCTCTTGCCTCCTTTTCTGTGAGGTGATGGGAATCTACTGGGACACTATAAGTTCACAGGGTAGATATTCTGCTGCTAAACTAAAGCCCACCATGGACAGCATACCTTGATTCAAATTGACAAATTGACCACGCTCAAACTTCAGCAATACTTTAATACAAAGTGTAGAAGATAAAACCCTAAACTTATGAGCAGGCTTTCCAAGCAGGAACAGCTCGGGGAGTCCTCTAGTCCCACTCACAGACATCTACTCCTACAACCAAAAGAAAATCAACACAAAGGCTGTGGATACCACAGCTATGAGGGGTCTCAAAAATTGTTCCCATATCCTCTTTAGAATACACAGAGTAATGAAGTGAAGAAGAGAAGCCAGTGTCACCATCATACCAAAACCAGATAAAGACAAATTGAGAAAAAAAACCCTACAGAATAACTACCAATGAGACAGAAGCAGCAATAAAAACCTTCCAACAAAGAAAATCAGATGAGTTCTCAGCTGAATTCTAACAGACCTTTAAAGGAGAACTAATTTCAATGCTTCTTAAATTATTCCATGTAATATAAAGGGATGGAACACTTCCAAATTCACTCCATGAAGCCAGTATCACCCTGATACCAAAACCAGATAAAGACATATCAAGAAAAGAAACCACAAATCAATATCCCTGAGAAACTTAAAAGCATAAATCCTTAATAAAATATTAGCAAATCATAACATCATTTTGGTTTTATATCAGGGTTCCAAGGAGGTTTGACCATACACAAGTCAATACACATAGCTAAAATTGAGGATAAAAATCACATATCATTTCAATAGACACAGAGAAAGTCTTTGACATTATTCAGCATGTACTTGTGATTAAAAAAAAAAACTGAAGAAAATTAGGAATAGAAGGAACCTACCCCATCATAAAGACTGTATACAACATCATGGTGACTATGGAAAACTGAAAGTATTTTGTTTAGTATAAGAAACAAGACAAGGATGTCCACTTTCATAATTCCTATTAAATATAGTACTACAAATTCTAGACAGACCAATTAGGCAAGAGAAGGAAATAAAAGAGATAAAAAATAGGAAAGAAAGAAGTCATATTATCACTTTTTGTAGATGATATGATCATATGCTTAGAATATTCAAAAAGCTCACAAGAAGACTACTAGAGCTAATAAAAAATTCAGAAAAACAGAAGGTTACAAAATTAACACACACAAAAAAAACAATAGCTTTCCTATATAGCAATAATGAATCTGCTGAGAAGGAAATCAGTAAAACAATTCTATTCACAATAGTTTCCACAAAAAAAGAACTGAGGAATAAATCTAACTAAGGAGATGAAGTACTGCTATAATGAAACACCACTAAAATTAAAACTATAGAACACTGAAGAAAGAAATCAAAGAAGATCTCAGAAGATGGAAAGACCTCCCATGTTCATGGATAGACAGAATTAATTGTATTGGCCATACTACCAAAAATCAACATACAGATTCAATGCAATCCCCATAAAAATACCAATGACACTCTTCACAGAACTAGAAAAAAGTCCTGAAATTCATTTGGAAGAATAAAAGAATGAAAATGGCTAGAGCAATTTTCATCTAATAAAGGAATGTTGGAGGTATCACCTAACTTCAAATTACACTTCAGAGCTATGGTAACAAAAACTGCATGGTAGAGGCATACAAACAGACACACAGACCACTGGAACAGATTAGAATAAAGAGTCAAACCCACACAGCTACAGTACTATGATCCTTAAAAGTGTACCAAAAACATCCAATAGAAAAGAGAACCTTTGTTAAAATGGTGCTGGGAAAATTGGCTATCCCTATGTAGAAGAATGAAGCTAGATTATTGTCTCTTACCCTGAATAAATGTCAATTCAAACAGGATCAAAGACCTAGAAATCAGACCAAAAATTATGCAACTCCAAGAAGAAAATGAAAGGTCAACACTCCAATACACAGGTGCAGGCAACAACTTTCTCAACAGAATCCTTAAACCTAAGAAAAAAACACCAATAATTAAAAAATGGGATTGCATCAAATTAAAAACTTCTGCACCACCATGGAAACAAGAACATGAAGAAAGAAACTGCCAAATGGGAGAAAAATCTTTGCTAGCTATTATTCCTTTTTTAAACATATTTTTAGTTGTAGATAGACATAATATCTTTATTTATGTTTATGAGGTGCTAAGGATTGAACCCAGGGCCCCACACGTGCACAGCAGGCACCCCACCACTGAGCTATAGCCCCAGCTCTGGTAGCTATTATTCTGACAGAGGATTAATATCCAGAATATATAAAGAACTGAAAAAACTCAAAACCAACAAATAACCCCATTAGTAAGTAGACAAAGGAAAGTAAGCAGACAATTCTCAAAAAAAAAAAAATGGCCAACCACAAAACATCTTTAGTAATTAGGGAAATGCAAATCAAAACTACACTGAGATTTCATTTCACTCCAGTTAGAATGGCAGCCATTAAGAATAAGAACAATTATAAATCCTGGAGAGGATATGGAAAATAAAGGAACATTTTGCACTCTTGGTAGAATTACAAATTAAAACAACCACTATGGAAATCAGTATTGAAGTTACTCACACTGCTCTCGCCATTAAACAGATCCTCTAGAAAAAAGCTGAATAAAGAAACTATAGAACTCAATAATGCAATCAATAACCTAGACTTAACTGACATATATAGAATATATCAATCATCATCAACTGGATACACGTTCTTCTCAGCAGCACATGGATCCTACTCAAAGATAGACCATATATTATGCCATAAGGCAACTCTCAGTAAATATAAAGGTGTGGAGATAATACCATGTACCATATCTGATCATAATGGAATGAAACTGGAAATCAATGATAAAAGAAGGAAGGAAAAATCCTGCATCACCTGGAAAATGAACAATATGTTACTGAATATGTTACAGACACAACATACCAGAATCTATGGGACACAATGAAATCAGTTTTAAGAGAGAAATTCATTTCCTGGAGTTCATTCCTCAAAAAAAAAAAAAGAAAAAAACTAACAAATAAATGAAATCACACTACATCTTACAACCCTAGAAAATGAAGAGTAAAACAACTGCAAATGTAGTAGAAGACAAGAAATAATTAAAATCAGAGCGGAAATCAATGAAATTGAAACAAAAAAAAACCATTGAAAAAATTAATAAAACTAAAAGTTGGTTCTTTGAAAAAATAAATAAGATTGACAGACCCTTAGCCACCATAACGAAGAGAAGAAGAGAGAGAACTTAAATTACTAACATACGGGATGAAAAAGGCAATATCACAACAGACACTACAGAAATACAGAAGATAATTAGAAATTATTTTGAAACCCTATATTCCAATAAAATAGAAGATAGTGAAGATATTGATAAATTTCTTAAGTCATATGATCTGCCCAGATTGAGTCAGGAAGACACACACAATTTAAAAAGACCAGTATCAATGAATGAAATAGAAGACGCCATCAAAAGACTACCAACCAAGAAAAGCCCAGGACTGGATGGGTATACAGCTGAGTTCTACAAAACCTTCAAAGAAGAATTAATACCAATACTTTTCAAGCTATTTCAAGAAATAGAAAAAGAAGAAGCTCTTCCAAACTCATTCTATGAGGCCAACATCACCCCGACCAAGAAACCAGACAAAGACACTTCAAAGAAAGAAAACTACAGACCAATATCTCTAATGAACTTAGATGCAAAAATTCTCAATAAAATCCTGGTGAATTGAATTCAAAATCATATCAAAAAAAATTGTGCACCATGATCAAGTAGGATTCATCCCTGGGATGCAAGGCTGGTTCAATATATGGAAATCAATAAATGTTATTCACCACATCAATAGGCTTAAAGATAAGAACCATATGATCATCTTGATAGATGCAGAAAAAGCATTCGACAAAGTACAGCATCCCTTTATGTTCACAACACTAGAAAAACTAGGAATAACAGGAACTTACCTCAACATTGTAAAAGCTATCTATGCTAAGCCTCAGGCTAGCATCATTCTAAATGGAGAAAAACTGAAGGCATTCCCTCTAAAATCTGGAACAAGACAGGGATGCCCTCTCTCACCACTTCTATTCAATTTAGTTCTTGAAATACTAGCCAGAACAATTAGACAGACAAAAGAAATTAAAGGCATAAAAATAGGAAAAGAAGAACTTAAATTATCACTATCTGCGGATGATATGATAATATATCTAACAGACCCAAAAGGGTCTACAAAGAAACTGCTAGAGTTAATAAATGAATTCAGCAAAGTGGCAGGATATAAAATTAACATGCATAAATCAAAGGCATTCCTGTATATCAGCAACAAAACTTCTGAAATGGAAATGAGGAAAACCACTCCATTCACAATATCCTCAAAAAAAATAAAATAAAATACTTGGGAATCAACCTAACAAAAGAGGTGAAAAATTTATACAATGAAAACTACAGAACCCTAAAGAGAGAGATAGAAGAAGATCTTAGAATATGGAAAAATGTACCCTGTTCATGGATAGGCAGAACTAACATCATCAAAATGGCGATATTACCCAAAGTTCTCTACAGGTTTAATACGATGCCAATCAAAATCCCAATGGCATTTCTTGTAGAAAATAGATAAAGCAATCATGAAATTCATTTGGAAAAACAAAAGACCCAGAATAGCAAAAGAAATTCTAAGCAGGAAGTGTGATCCTGGAGGTATATCAATAGCAGAGTTCAAACTGTACTACAGAGAAATAGTAACAAAAACAGCAAGGTACTGGTACCAAAACAGGCAGGTGGACCAATGGTACAGAATAGAGGACACAGAGACCAATCCACAAGATTACAACTTTCTTATATTTGATAAAGGGGCTAAAAGCATGCAATGGAGGAAGGATAGCATCTTCAACAAATGGTGCTGGGAAAACTGGAAATCCATATGCAACAAAATGAAGCTGAACCCCTTTCTCTCGCCATGCACAAAAGTTAACTCAAAATGGATCAAAGAGCTTGATATCAAATCAGAGATTCTGCGCCTGATAACAGAAAAAGTTGGCTCCGATCTACATATTGTGGGGTTGGGCTCCAAATTCCTTAATAAAATGCCCATAGCCCAAGAGTTAATAACAAGAATAAACAAATGGGACTTACTTAAACTAAAATGTTTTTTCTCAGCAAGAGAAACAATAAGAGAAGTAAATAGGGAGCCTACATCCTGGGAACAAATCTTTACTCCTCACACTTCAGATGGAGCCCTAATATCCAGAGTATACAAAGAACTCAAAAAATTAAACAATAAGATAACAAATAACCCAATCAACAAATGGGCCAAGGACTGAACAGACACTTCTCAGAGGAGGACATACAATCAATCAATAAGTACATGAAAAAATACTCACCATCTCTAGCAGTCAGAGAAATGCAAATCAAAACCACCCTAAGATACCATCTCACTCCAGTAAGATTGGCAGCCATTATGAAGTCAAACAACAAGTGCTGGCGAGGATGTGGGGAAAAGGGTACACTTGTACATTGCTGGTGGGACTGCAAATTGGTGTGGCCAATATGGAAAGCAGTATGGAGATTCCTGGGAAAGCTGGGAATGGAACCACCATTTGACCCAGCTATAGCCCTTCTCAGACTATTCCCTGAGGACCTTAAAAGAGCGTACTATAGGGACACTGCCACATCAATGATTGTAGCAGCACAATTCACAATAGCTAGACTGTGGAACCAACCTAGATGCCCTTCAATAGATGAATGGATAAAAATATATGGCATTTATACACAATGGAGTATTATGCAGCACTAAAAATGACAAAATCATGGAATTTGCAGGGAAATGGATGGCATTAGAGCAGATTATGCTAAGTGAAGCTAGCCAATCCTTAAAAAACAAATGCCAAATGTCTTCTTTGATTTAAGGAGAGCAACTAAGAACTGAGCAGGGAGGAAGAGCAAGAGGAAAAGATTAACATTAAACGGATACAAGTGGTGGGAGGGAAAGGGAGAGAGAGGGAAATTGCATGGAAACGGAAGGAAACCCTCCATGTTATACGAAATCACATATAAGAGGTTGTGAGGGGAAAGGGGGAAAAAAACAAGGGAGAGAACTGAACAACAGCAGATGAGGTAGAGACGGAAGATGGGAGGGGAGGGGAGGGTGGATAGTAGGGGATAGGAAAGGCAGAAGAATACAACAGTCACTAATATGACATTATGTAAAAATGTGAATGTGTAACTGATGTGATTCTGCAATTTGTATTTGGGGTAAAAATGGGAGTTCATAACCCACTTGAATCAAATGTATGAAAGATGATATGTCATGAGCTTTGTAATGTTTTTAACAACCAATAAAAAAAAAAGTATTGAGGTTACTCAAAAGACTCGGCATGGAATTTCCATATGACCCAGCCATACCACTCCTCGGCAGCTATTCTAAAGAATAAATGTCAGCATACTATAACTATACATGCATACTTATGTTTCCTGTAGCACAATTCACAATAGCCAAACTATGGAACCAGCCTAGGGATCTGTCAATGGATGAATCAATAAAGAAAACACAGTATATATACATAATGGTACTTTATACACCCATAAAGAAGAGTGTTGATTGTGTTATTTGCAGAAAATTAGATGGAACTTGAGAACATTATGTTACACAATAATATATACATAATGGTACTTTATACAGCCATAAAGAAGAGTGTTGACTGCATCATTTGCAGAAAAATAGATGGAACTTGAGAACATTTTGTTATGCAATAAACCAAACTCAGAAAGTTAATGGTAATATGTTTTCTCTCATATGTGGAGCTAGAGACAATAAAAGGGAAAGATAGTCAAGGAGATCTCATGAAAATTGAAGGGAGATCAGTAGAGAAAAGGGACCATGGGAAAAGGAGGAAGGGAGAGAAAAGGGAAACTCTGGGGGATTATATTCACCAAATTATATTGTTATATTATGCACATGAATTCACAACAAATCCAATCATTATTTATAATTAATTAAAATGTACCAATAAAATATGAGGGGAAAAGCCATTTTAACTTCACACAAAGCATTTACCAAAACCGACTATATGCTGGGTCACAAAGCAAACTTCAAAAAACTTTAAAGAAATTATTGTTATTCAAAATATACTCCCAGGACACAATGAAATTAAGCAAGAAATTAGTAAGAAATATTTAGATAGAAAATCCTGACCTGCATGGAAATTGAATAGGATATTAGTACAATGATCAAAGAATAATCACAACAGAAATCTGTAAATACTTTGAACTGAATTATAATTCAGACATGATATACTGGAATTTGTGAGATGCACCTAAAATTGGTGCTTTGAAAAAAAGTTATAGCCTTATCAAAAAGCTAGAAAAAGAACAGAAAATCAAATAAAAAGAAAGCTGAGAAAAAGAAATAATGAATAGAAGAAACCATGAATGGGAATAAAATGTACAATAAGATAATTCAACAAAGTAAAATGTTTATTCTTTGAAAAGATTAATGAAAGTGATAACCTCTTGGGCCTGGGGTTGTGACTCAGCCGTAGAGTGCTCACCTAACTCGTGCGAAGCCCTGGGTTCGATCCTTAACATCACATAAAAATAAATAAAGATATTGTATCCAATAAATAAATAAATAAGAAAATGGTAGACTCTCAGCAAGACTGAAAAAACTACAAATTGACACCCTAAGTCAGGCAAGGGTAGGGAGAACATGACTACAGACCTCATAGATATTAAAAGTAAAACACATCATAAACAACTTTTCAGAAATAAATGGGGCAAATTACATTCAAAGTACCAATCTTTTTAAACCAAAACAAGCTAAAGAAAAAGTTGATATTCTGAATACTTCTTCCTCATTAAAAAATTGAATCACTCAATCACTTCCTATAAAGAAAACTCTAAGCCAGACAGCTTCATAGGTGATTCTTCCAAATACTTAAGGAAGAACTAATACAAAACTCACATTCTTCCAGAGACAAGAAAACAAATATCCATCTCAATCTGTTTATAAACCAATAATATTAGTCTCAAAATCTGACAAGGACAGTTCAAGAAAATTACAGACCAATATTTTACAAACATGGATGCAAAAGTTCATTTTAAAAAGAGGGAGAATATAAGTTAGATAACAGAACACCTTATATCTCCACAGGAACACCAATTCTGGCAAATACTTACCTACAAAAAGACCTTTCCAACAGACCTGGAGTTTAGTTGGATTTCCAGAAACCTGATGAGGAAGAAAAATACTGAGAATCAATACACTGAGGAGCAGAAAAGAAGGGAAGTTTCACTTTATCTACATCATTCCTTTCCCCAAGGTAGCACAGCTGCGTGTTGAGAGGGGGTGGTCTTGGCCCACAATCTCTCCCACTGGAGAAGCTAAGAGCAAAGTGAACTGCTTGCTTCCACAGCCTTGTGGGCCTTTTTCAGTAGAATCAGATGGGTCTCACTTAACCCAGACCACTGAAGAAATCAGCACAACTGAATAATATCGGGAGCAGCTGGGAGCAGGACAAGGGTTAGAAGCTCACACCATGGATCACAACCACTATCAGTGGATCCTTCTAATCAGTTTTCATACTCCATCAAAAGGCCCACCCACAAATCCCAGAGGATTACTTGCTTGTTCACCCTCTCAACCAGTGGATCTGTGCCACTAGCACACCATGTATCTCCTCATAGTCAGCACCCATGGATACCTATGAATACCCTATATGATCTCACAGATGGTGCACATGAGCTCCATGCAGACAGCACACACATCTCAACAGTAGGTGTGAGTCCTAATAGCTTGCTCAACTCTGCTGAATTGGAAGAAGGCACACAGCTTGAAAACATCAAGGTACTGCCCTGGGGAAAATACAAGGGAAGATCTCAACATCAAGTCTCAATTTGCAGGGTGGAGAGAAGGCACAGAATCCCAAGACTTTCCCCATAAGAAGAAACAAGAGGAGTAGCATCAAAAAGGTCTCAGAATCTCCCCAAGTCTCCTGATAGGCTCACTGGTCTTTCTCTCCTGAAGTCAGTCAGTAAAGACTGGAGAAGTGACTACCTCTTTAAATACAAAGAAACAATGCAAGACTTCAAAAGAGACAAAGCATCAAGGAATCGTAACACCACGAAAGGAAAACAAGGCAATGCACCAGTAATTGGTCTTAAAGAAACTGAATACCTACAAATTTCCCAACAATGAAACTCAGTGAGCTAAAACAGAACAAAGATAGAACACTAGATCATATCAGGGAAATAATACATGAACAAATGAGAAGTTCTGTGAAAAGACAGAAACCATAAATATAACTAAAGAGAAAACCTTCAGTTGAAGAAATACAGGTCTAAATTGAAAAATTAAATAGCTTCAGTAGCAGAGTCAACCAAGCAGAAAGAAAAAAATCAGTGAACTCAAAGACAGATCATTTTAGACTGCCCAGTCAGAGAAACAGAAAAGGGGAATGAAAAAGAGTGAAGAAAGCCTATAGCACTTTACAGAGAACACCAAGAAACACCAAGAACAACCAACGTTTAAATTCCAGGAGTCCAAGAAAGAGTGAGACGCAGAAGGGGATGAAAAGGTTGTTTTAAAATATGACAGGGGCTGGGGAGGTGGCTCAAGTGGTAGCGCGCTCGCCTGGCACGCGCCGGGCACCACATAAAAATAAAATAAAGATGTTGTGTCACTGAAAACTGAAAAAAATAAATAAATATTTAAAAATTCTCTCTCTCTCTCTCAAAAAAAAAAAAGACAGAAAAGTTCCCAAATCTCAGGACGGAAATAAAGGTCAAGATCCAGTATGTAGAAGGAGGAGTTAAAGGGAGGAGTTAAAGGGAGCTCTGTAGCCACAGAAGTCCCCAAGGCAGTCTTTCCTGGAGGAGCAGAGGAAAATGGAAAGTGAGTGACTAGTCCACAGAAAGCTGAAGAAGCCAAATGAAAAGCAAGGTATCCCCATCTGGTACAAAAGCCTGGAGGTTCAGATTTCTTAAGAAAATTATTACAGAAAGGGAAAAAATATTTTGATTTTAGGGATTACAACATAGGTAAATCAAAAAATGAGGAACAATCAACTTCCTATTGCAGCTCCATGTGAGAGAAAGGTCAAGGGTGACCACATTCCCACTTCACAGGACCCTCCCTCCTCAATGCCAGCAAGCTGGTAGCTGGCTGAAACACTCACTGCAGACATCTCCTAATTCCTATGGTTTCTCTTTAAAATGTTACCTATCCACTCTTTATATCCTTTCATTCACTAAATCAATAGAACCTAACTTTATAGATAGCAATAATATGCTGCTATTGCAATGAAAAACGTATAAATTTAACAGTACACTGATGAAAAGGACATGTTTCAGCCACATTGTTAATCTACTTAAAATAACTGTATATATTATCTAATTCCTGGTGTGTGACTAATTCCAACAAGCAATTTTCACAATTTTAATGTTTTAGCTTTCCCTACTTCATCTAAACTAAATTTTAAATAACTCTTATTTAATACAACCTTTATAATACTGATCTCTTCTATATTTTCCTTTTAGATTATGCAAAACAGAAGTTTAAGAAAACAGGTTGAAGGAAAAGCTTTATGATTCAAACATAAATAGACAGAGCTCTGAGAGATTTATATCTGTGCTTGACATTGAAAGGTCTTAAACCTGTTTCTGGTTTAACAGTAGAATGTTACTTGGTCACTATTTCCCATTCTGGTGTAACTTATGTGACTATAGTGCCTAACAGATGCCACTGAAGTTAATATGCTTACTCAATTCCTCAGGGCTAGAATATCTTTGGTTATTAAAGATGTGAATGAAGTATGTATGTTGATTGACTGTTAAATTCACCTTGTACCTCTTCTGTGAATAAAATAGTTTTTCCACATCCTTTCACAGATGTCTGTACTAACTTCACATACTAAAAAGTAGGTAATGAGTCAAATGGAAATACAAAATTTCCTTCATAAAATTCTACATGTAATCATGACTTTTATACAACTGAAGTAATTTATAATCTTGTGTTTACAGAATACCAAACCAATATCTTTACTCAATCACCCATAGACTTCAGCTTGTATGACTAACATCCAGGACACGGCATAGCCTTGTGCAAATATGTTACTTAGGCATATCTTCTGGAGAACAAATAACACTCTGACTTTCATGAAAGGAACAATTCATATGATTTACATAAACTTTTTAAATGCAGAAACTTTTTATTTTATACTCAAGTTTTGGGACACTAGTGTCAAAGGCTCTCAGGCTCTGCCTTCTGTCTTCTTCCCTCTACCCTGCCCATCCTTTTGTGGTGGTGATGTTGCTATTGATGGTGGTTTGTTTTTGCTTTTGTTTTTGTTTCTTTGCTTCTTTGACCTAAATGATACTGGGGTGTTCAGTCCATATTAAAAATAGGTGCCTATTTCTTTAAGTCTGCTTTACTGAATGTGTTTTATAATGCAGTAATAGTGTTTTCCTTCTGATTTCATAATTGTTAACCTTTCTCAATCCTGTATCAGAACTAATATTTGACAATTATTTAAATAAAATAAACTTTATCATGAAGAAAAAAAAATCATTAAGCCCAAAGAATCCCAAAGAGGTAGAAAATAAAAATGTCTTCACCAAGACCTGCTATGGTCAACTTGTAAAATACAAAGAATTTTTAAACCAAGGAAAAGCAACTCATCACATACAAGAAACCATTGTAAAAGACAGCAAACATACTTCTCAGTAGAAATGTACTTCTCAGTAGAAACTCCTTGAAGGCCAGGAGAGAACAGAATGACATACTCAAAGTATTGAGAGAAAAAGAAGAGAAAATCAAGACTATGCATGGCACAAGTTAGAGACCTTCTCAGACAAGCAAAAGCAATAGGAGTTAATCACACTTACACCTCCTTTACAAGATGTGCTAGAGTGTTCTTCAAGTTTAAATGAAAAAGACACTGATTAACAACATGAAAAATATAAAAGTATAAAACCCACTGGCCAAAGGTAAGTACAGCCAAATTCAGAATGCCATAATACTATAATGGTGCTAGACAAATGGTTCATTCTACTATAAAAGTTAAAACATAAAAATATTTACATAACTATAAGAATTTCTTAATGGATACAAAATACAAAATATTATAAGTTGAATAATAACAATTTCCAATTTAGGAAGATGCAGAAGAAAGGGAATTATTACACACTTTTGGATGTAAATTTATACAGCCATTATGGACAACAACATAGAGGTTCTTCAAAAAACTAAAAATATATCTGCCATATGATCCAGCTATCTCATTTCTGGATATATAATCAAAGAAAATTAAGTAAGTACGCCAATGTTTGTTCAGGCACTATTAACAATAGCTAAGATATGAAGCCATCCTGTATGCCTATCAACAGAGGAATGAATTTTTAAAACGTGATATAGTGACACAATGGAATATTATTCAGCCATTAAAAAGAATTAAATCTCAACATTTGCAGAAAAAGGATGGAACTAGAGGCTATCATAAGTGAAACAAACCAGGAAAGGAAAGACAAGTACCACATGGTATCTCTTCTATGTGGAAGCTAAAACAGAAAACCTGAATGTAGAATAATGGTTACTAGAAGATTGGGAAGGAGGCTGACTCTAATCAGGGAAAACTGTAAGCATATGTAGAAATATCACACTGAACTCCATTAATATGTACAATTAATACATGTCAAACAAAAATTATTAAAATTGTAAATTGTAATATCAATAATATAGAATAAATGGGGGAAAAATAAAAGTACAGAGTTTTTTTAAAATGTGATTAAAACTAAATTGTTATCCACTTAAAATATACTGATAGAACCAGAAGTATCTTATGTCAGCCTCATAATAACCACAAGAACAAACAAAAATCCCTGTAATAAATACACCAAAAACAAAGACAAAGGAATCAAATCATACCACTACCAAAAAAAAAATCATTAGATCAGAAATGGAGATCACAACAGTAGAAGAAATAAATTATACATGGGTCAAAAACAATTACTGAAATAGACATAGTTAATTACTTTAAATGTTAAAGATTAAATTTTCCAATCCAAAGACACAGTAACTTCATGGGTTAAAAGCAAAGTCTAAATATATGGTGCTTACAGAAGATTCACTTCACTCTTAAGGATACACAAAGGCTAAAAATAAAGAGACAAAAAAAGATATTTTGTGCAAGTGGTCACCAGAAGACCACAGAGGTGGGATGTATTTATATTATAAAAAACAAGCTTTAAGTCAAAGACTATCAGAAGAGAAAAGGTCATCATATAGTAATAAAGGGATCAATCCATCAAGAAGATATAACAACTGTAAATACACATGCACACAACATCAGAGTACCTAAATATATAAAGTAAATATTAACAAAACTAAAAGAAGAGATGGCAATGCAGTGACAGGAACTTCAATACCCTACTTTCAGCAACAGATAGTTCATCCGACAGGAAATCAGTAAGGAAATAGTAGACTAAACACTGTAGACTAATCAGACCAAACCACACACAAAAACATTACAACAGCAACAGAAAGTACGTGTGTGTGTGTGTGTGTTTGTTTGTTTGTTTGGCCACAAACCAAGTATTAATAAATTTAAGAAGATGAAAATCATATCAAGAATCCAATAATATAAAACTAAAAATCAGTAACAGAAGAAAAATTGAAAAGATCACAAATGTGTAAATTAAGCTACTCAATCCAGAAAAACCTAAAGGTCAAAGAAGAAATCAAAAGGAGCATCCAAAAATATTTTCATACAAACAAAAATGAAAATATGACACTCTAAAATTTATGGAATACAACAAAAGCAGTACAATGAAAAAGTTTATAGTGATAAATGCCTACATTAAAAAAGAATGATGTCAACTGAACAACCTAGTACCTCATGAAACTAGATAAATAAATTTAAAAAAAAACTAAGCCCAAACACAGCAGTGGAAAGAAAATGATAAATATTAGTGCAGAAAAAATTAAAACAGAGACTAAAAATCCAACAGAAAATATTTTAAAAATTAGCATACCATTAGCCAGATTAACCAGTGAAAAAACAAGACTCAAAAGTATAAAAGAAAGAAGAAATAATTCAAATGATACTACAGAAATAAAAAGTTCATAAAAGACTACTGTAAATAACTATTCATCAAAAAATGGATGATTTACCAAAAATGGATATAAGTTCCTAGAAATATAAAACCTACCAAAACAAGACACAGAGAATCTAGATAAACAAATAACAAGATTGAATTAGTCATCAAAAACCTCCCAACAAAGAAAAGCCCAAGATCTGATGGTTTCACAGGTGAATCCAAGTTGCTGAGCCACTTTTCAAAAAATTGATAATGAGGGAAACTTTCAAACTTATACAAAGATAGCATTACCCTGATACCAAATCCAGACAAGGATGGTACAAGAAAATAAAAAAATGTGCCAATACTGTTGGTAAACAGTAATACAAAAGCTCTCAGTTAAATACAACAAATTAAATTCAACAGCATATTTTTAAAGGATCACAGACTCTGATCAAATGGAATACCTCCCTGGAATGCAAGAATGGTTCAACATATGAAAATCAATAAATGTGAGACAGCACATTAACAGAATAAGGTTTTTTTAATGTTGGTTAATTGTAATTTCAAATAACAGAGGGACTCACTGTGATCTATTTGTGAAAGCATATAACATAATTTGGTCACTACTATTACCCAGGTACTTTACTTTTCTGTCCATTCCTCCCAGCTTTCATTCTACTCTAGAATGGAAATCCCTTTGATTTTCATGAGATCCTTTTTAAAGTTCTCTCTCTATCATCTACATATGAGAAAACACATGACTCTTTATTTTCTGACTTATTTCACTTGGCATGATATTCTCCAGTTATATCCATTTTCCTGAAAATGGTATAATTTTGTTCTTTATAAAGTGAGTAAAATTTTGTTCTGTACATATGGTAACATATTTTCCTTATCTATTCATCCACTGACAGACACCTAGACTGCTTCCTTAACTTGACTACTGTGAATAGAGCAGCTATTAACATGGGTATGCATGTATCACTAAAGTATGCTAACTCTAATTCCTTTGGATAAATGTCAAAGAGTGATAAAGCTGGATCACATGATGTTTCCACACCTTGTCTTTTGAGGAATCTCCATACTGATTTCCACAGTGGTTACACTAAAATACATTTCCACCAAAAGAGTATAAGTAATCACTGTTACCCAATTCTGTGTCAGCATTTATCATTATTTGTATTCTTGATGATTGCCATTCAAACTGGAGTGAGATGAAGTAAATCTTAGGGTAGTTTTGATTTCAATCTCCCCAGTTGCTAAAGATGTTGGCCATATTTTTTATATATTTGTTGGTCGCTTGTATTTCTCTTGAGAAACATCTGTTTAGTTCATTTTCTCACTTGCCCATTTATCAATTGGGTTATTTGTCTTCCTGGTGTTCAGTTCTGAGTTCTTTATATATTCTGAATATTAATCCTCTATCAGAAGAGTAGCTGGCAAGATTTTCTCCCATTCTGTAGCAGAATGAAGTTTTAAAAATCATATGACCATCTTAATAGATGCAGAAAAAAGCATTTAAAATAATTCAATATCCCTTTATAATTTAATACCTCTCAACAAATTAAGTATGGATCTCAACATAAAAAAGGCCATATATAACAAGCCCCAATCATAATAGTCAAAATTTGAAGGCTTCTCCTCTTCGATTAAGAATAAGACAAAAGAGCTTGCTCTTATTACTTCTATTCAGTATATTACTGGAACTCCCAATTAGAGAAATTAGGCAAACAAAAGAAAAAAAAGGCATCTAAATTTCCAAATTAGGAAGAAATGAGTAGAACTATCTCTTTGCAGATGGCATGATTATATATATATATATATATATATATACACTAAAGATTATATGTTTATATATATATATGTAAACATATATATATATATATATATATATATATAAACACTAAAGATTCCACCAAAAAAACATTTAGAACAAACTAATTCAGAAAGTTGCATAAAACAAAGTTAGCAGAAAAATCAGTTGTTTCTATGCTAACAACAAACTATCCAATAAGGAAATTAAGATAAAAATCACATTTAAAATAGTATCAAAAAGAGTAAAATTCTGAGGGATAATTTTAACCAAGGTGAATGACCCATACACTGAAACTATAAAACAATGATGAAAGAAATTATGCACAAGATATTCCATTTTCTCAGGAAAAATTCATACTCATAAAATGTTGATACTACCCAAATTTATATACAGATTTGATAGAATCCCTATCAAAAGCCAAACGGCATTTTTCATGAAAAAAGAGGAAAAAAACTATCCTAAAATGTGTATTTGTACAAAGGCCCTCAAAAGTTAACATAATCTTGAATAAGAAAAATAAAGATATATTACACTTTCTGATTTCATATTACAGTAATCAAACATAATGGTACATGCATAAAAACAGATATGTAGACCAATGGAATAGAATAGACAGAAATAAATACATGCATATACAGTCAACTAGTTTTTGCTAAGGACACCAATAATACCCAATTAGGAAAGGATGGTTTCTTTGATAAGTGATGGTAGGAAAAATAGAAATCCACATGAAAATAACTGACCTTCCACAGTACACAAAAATCAAAATGGATTAGATTTAACTATTAGACCTAACATTGCAAGACTACTAGAAAAAAAATAAGATAATTCTTCTTGAGATTGCTCTCAGTAATGTGATTTTTATTTGTTCTTTTTAGTTATGTATGAAAGCAGAATGTATTTTGACATATAATACATACATGGAGTATAACATTCCACTTTTGTGGCTGTACGTGGTGTGCAGTTGCACTGGTCATGTATTACTATAAGAACATGAGAAAATTATGTCCACTTCTTTCTGCTGTCTTTCTGATTCCCATCCCCCATCCCTTTCTCCACCTCTCTAATCCAGTGAACTATTGCATTTTTTAGTATGATACCAAGAGCACAAACAACAAAAGCAAAAATAAGTAAGTGAAAATATATCAAACTAAAAAGCTTCCATACATGAAACAATCAACATGGAAGAGACAGTCTATGCAAGGGGGGATAATATCCAAAATAAGTAATAAATTCATACAAATAGGATAATTTTTAACTACAAATAACCAGATTCAAAAATAAACAAAGGACCTTAATAGACAATTGTCCAAAGAAGATATACAAACGCTAAAAAATATATGAAAAGGTATGCATCAATAATTATTTTTTCTTTTTTTTAATTTTTATATGATAGCAGAATGCATTGTAATTCTTATTACACATATAGAGCACAATTTTTCATATCTCTGGTTGTATACATAGTATATTCACATCAATTAGAGTCTTCATGCATGTACTTTGGATAATAATGATCATCACATTCCACCATCATTTATAACCTTATACCTCCTCCTTTCTCCTCCAGCCCCTCTGCCCTATCTAGAGTTTGTCTATACCTCCCATGCTCCCCCCTCCCTAACTCACTATTAATCAGCCTCCTTATATCAAAGAAAATATTTGACATTTAGTTTTTTGGGGATTCGCTAACTTCATTTAGCATTATCTTCTCTAACTCCATCCATTTACCTGCAAATGCCATGTTTTTATGCTCTTTTATTGCTGAAAAATATTCCATTGTGTATATATGCCACATTTTTTATCCATTTGTCTATTCAAGGGCATCTAGGTTGGTTCCACAGTTTAGCTATTGTGAATTGTGCTGCTATAAACATTGTTGTGGCTTTGTCCCTGTAGTATGCTGTTTTTAAATACTTTGGGTATAGACCAAGGAGAGGGTCAAAGGGTGGTTCCATTCCAATTTCCAAGAAATCTCCACACTGCTTTCCATATTGGCTGCAACAATTTGCAGTCCCACCAGCACTGTATGAGTGTGCCTTTTTCCCCACATCCTCGCCAACACTTATTGTTGTTGTCTTTATAATAGCTGCCATTCTGACTGGAGTGAGCTGAAATCTTAGAGTGGTTTTGATTTGCATTTCTCTAATTGCTAGCGATGATGAACATTTTTTCATATATTTACTGATCAAATGTATATCATCTTCACATCAGTAATTATTATGGAAATGCAAATCAAAACCACAATTAAATTCACCTAGCACCTGTTAGGATTGTCATTATGTCAAAAATAATATATAAGTGTTAAAGAGGATGTCCCAAAAAGAGAACCCTGAATACTGTTATTGGGAACATAAACTGGTAAAACTACTGTGGAAAACAGTATGGAGGTTCCTCAAAATATTAAAAATAAGATTAACATGTGACCCACAAATATTTCACGTGGTTGTAAGTCCAGAGGAACTAATACAAGAATTTGAAGAGATATCAACACTCCCCTATTCACTGATGCATTATTCATAATATATAAGATATTAAACAATCTAAACATCCATCAACAGATGAATGGATAAACAAATTATTATATACACCTGTAATAGTATATTATTCAGCCTTAAAAAAGAACAGAAAATTTGCTATCTACAACAACATGGACTGATATGAAGGGTATATGCAAAGTGGGCCATACACAGAAAGACAAATTTATATGATCTCATTTATATATGGAATCTAATAAAATATTTAAATTTATAGAAGCAGAGTGAGTAAAATGATGATTGCCACAAGCTGGGAGAAGAGAGATATAGGGACATGAAGATAAAGGGTATGAAGCTTCCATTATGCAATGAACCTACATCTAAGAATACTAGTCATAATTTGTAATATCCCCCATAAGCCAATACGTTAAAGGCTGAGTCCCCAAAAATGGCAAAATTAGGAGACGGTGGAACCTTTCGGAGGCGGGGTCTACTGGGAAGAGGGTATTGGAACCTCAGCCCTTTCCTCTTTCTCTATCACTTCCCAGTCACCCCGAGGTGAGCATCTTTGTTCCACCATACACTCCCTGCCAAGATGAGCTGCCCTACCAGAGGTTTAAAAGCAATAAGACCAATCAATCATGGATTGAAACCCTTAAAAGTGTAAGCTTAAATAAGCCTTTTCTTATTGTAATTAATATATTGAGTATTTAATAGTAATATTAAAGTAACACAATAATATGTTAAATACTATACTATATAGTATAGAATATATACAATATATAGCATACATACATACAACATAATACATACTATAATAACATAGTATATATAATATAGTACATAAATATTAAAGTATATAATATATACTATGTATAATAAAGTATATAAGATATACTATATATAATACAGTATATATACAATATTATATATTCAAATTTGTTAAAAGGGCAGATCTTAAGTGTTCTTACCACAAAAACAAGCAAACATAGGAGTAAACTTTGAGAGATAAAGCATATGTTTATGGCCTTGATGATGATAGTGTTTTCATGGATGTATCCTTAATCCCCAATCTCATCAAGATGTACTATGTCTGTGTGTGTGTGTATGTGTGTGTGAATCATACTCTCAAAGTGTTCTAAAATTTAATTAATAGAAAGATGTAAATTGTAACTACTTTAACCGATAAAAAATGACATAATTTAACACCAATCATGATTTTAAAAAAAAACTTATCAAACTAGAAATAGAAGGGAACTGCCTCATTCTGACAAAGAGTTTTTATAACTGATCTTCAGTAAATATTATATAATAGTGAGTTTTGGGAAGCTTTTCTCACAATATAGATAAAAAGATAAGGATACACACTACCATTACTATCCATATTATAAAAGATGCACTGATTAGTGTAATTATGTGAGAAAAATAAATACAAGCATAAAGATCAGAGGAAGAAAACTCTCATTATCTGCAAGTAACATGATTCCAAACACACAAAAACACCTAAGAAAATCAACAATTAGAAATAAGAGAATTTACCAAAATTGCTAGACACAAGCTCAATATAAAAAGTAATTGTTTTTAAATCATCAAACACAAAATAAAATTTTAAAATGCCATTTGCAAGAACATTAATTAATATTAAAGATAAAATAATAAATCTAATAAAAGATAAATGAGATCTTTACTCTGCAAACTATATCGCATTATTGATGTATAGAAGTAATAAGTTCTACTCCACAGCACAGTAGAGTGCGTACAGTTCACAATAAGCTATTATATATTTTATGAATAACTAGAAAAGAGAAGCTCAAAGGTCCAAACCGAAAGTAATGCTAAGGGCATGGAAATGTTAATTACTGTGATTTGGTCAGTGCACATTGTATACATAAAGTGTACAGCTGTATACCTTAAATATGTACAATTATTATGTGTTAATCAAAAATGTTTGAGGAGATAGAAATGCTGGCTTATGCTGATAATTGATTATACATCATTTGTATTTATTATCACACTAAAACACATAAATAGGTACAATTAAAATGATAATTTAAAGTTTCTTAGAACATACTTGAAAAAACTTTATAGTACACAAGTAAATAAATATACCATATATATGAATTGGAAAATTAAATACTGTAAGATGAAAATTGTCTCTAAGGTGATCTAGAGATTCAATACAACCTAATAAAAAACTAATATGTTGGAGTAATTTTTTATGAAAATGGTAAACTAATCCTAAAATTTACATTGAAATGAAATGGACCAGAAATAGAATAAATCTAGATGGTTTACATTACTATATTTACAGATATTACAAAGCTACAATAATGACGTAGCATGACACTAACAAAAGATACATGTACACCACTAGAATAGATTAGTAATTCAGAAAAGTCACCTAACTTAGGACAAGTGACACAGTTTTAAATAAGGAAATGTAACTGTATGTACAATGGGGAAAGATGGTCTTGAACGAATAGTACTTAGGTCAGCAGGTGGCTGTGGTATAGAAAGAACATTGATATCTACCTAACCTAGACACCAAAAGGAAATCCAGATGTACTATGGATCCAAATGTCAAAGGTAAAACAACAAAGCTGTTGGGGTTTAGATGTGAGGCATCCTCCAATTTCACATGTGAGATGATGCAAGATGCAAGAAAGTTTAGAGGTGAAATGGGTTATGGAAGCCTTAACCTAGGGCTGGGGATGTGGCTCAAGCGGTAGCGTGCTCGCCTAGCGTGCGTGCGGCCCGGGTTCCATCCTCAGCACCACATACAAACGAAGATGAAGATGTTGTGTCCGCCAAGAACTAAGAAAAAATAAATAAATGTTAGAATTCTCTCTCTCTGTTCCCCCACCCTTCTCTCACTCTCTTAAAAAAAAAAAAAAAAAAAAAAGCCTTAACCTAACTGGTGTGTTAATCTACTGATAGGGATTAACTGAGTAGTAACTGCAGGCAGGTAGGTGTGACTGGAAGAAGTAAGTCACTGGGGACTTACCCTTTAGGGTTTTTATTCTGTTCTGTTTAGTGCAGCTCACTAGTTCTCTGCCTCTTGGTGGTGATGTCCTGAGCTGCTTTCCTCCACCACACACACACACACACACACACACACACACACCTATTCCTAATTAATACTCAACAAAATTAACATATTCACCCAAAGACATAAAAGACATATACAAGAATATGTATAGCTGAACTGTTCCTAATATCTCAAACTAGTAACAATCAAAAAGTCCATTTATAGGATAATGAATAAATTGCAATATATTTATAAAATAAAATGCTATACAGAATTTTTTTAACTGCTACACAAATGATTTCACAAACACTATGCTAAGCATAAAAAAACAGAAAGGAAATATTACCTACTGTTCTATTTTAGTAATATAAACTCAAGAACACACAAAATCAATCTAGGGAGGATAATCACTCGTAGTGAGATGAGACACTGGAAGAAGTGAGTACAAGAGCAAAAGGGGGTAACTTTGGTCCTGATAATATCCTGTTTCTTTTTTACATATATACTTTTTATTGTTATTGTTATATATGATTGTGCACAGGGGAGCACAACTTTTCATATCTCTGGTTGTATACAATGTACATTCACACCATTCATGTCTTCATAGATGTACTGAGGGTCATGATGTCCATCTCATTCCACCATCTTTTCTACCCCCATTCCTTCTCCCTTCCTCTCCCTCCTCTTTGCCCTATCTAGTTTGTCTAAGCCTCCCATGAACCCCTTCCCAACCCGACTATGAATCAGCCTCCTTATATCAGAAAAAACATTTGGCATTTGGGTTTTGGGGGATTGGCTAAATTCAGTTAGCATTTTATTCTCCAACTCCATCCATTTTCCTGCAATTGCCATGATTCTATTCTCTTTTGTTGCTGAGTACTATTCCATTGTGTATATATGCCACATTTTCATCTACTGAAGGGCATCTAAGTTGGTTCCACAATTTAGCTATTGTGAATTATGCTGCTATAAACATTGATGTGGCTGTGTCCCTGTAGAATGCTGTTTTTAATTCCTTTGGGTATAGACTGAGGAGTGGGATAACTGGGTCAAGTGGTGGTTCCATTCCCAATTTTCCAAGGAATCTCCATACTGCTTTCCAGATTGGCTGCACCAATTTGCAGTCCCACCAGCAGTGTTAGGAGTGTGCCTTTTCTCCCACATCCTCTGAGTGCTAGTTTTCCACATAGGTTCATTTTGTAAAAATTCATTGAGCTATATTATTATATGTACTTTTGTGTATATATTTACTTTAATAAAAGGTTATTTTAAAAGTTTATTGATTCAACAAATGGCATGAGAAAACTGGATACCAGCATGCAAAAAAATGAGTGGTTCCCTTACCTTCTTATGTCACATACAAAAATTAGTTCAAAATGGATCAAAGACCTAAACACAACAGCTATAACAATAAAACTCTTAAGAGAAAACACACCTGAAGACCTGTTTGACTTGAATTGGCAATGCCACATTACCAAAAACAAACAACAAAAGAAATACACAAATTAGATTTCATCAAAATTAAAAATACTTATGCATCAAAGAACACTATCAAGAGAATGGAAAGGCAAACCATGTAATAGAAAATATCTGCAAATAATGTATCTCATAAATTATTAATATCTATAATATATCAAGAGCTTATAAAATTCAACAGCAAACAAGCAATTCAACCTAAAAATGGACAAAGGACTTAAATAGACATTTCTTCAAAGAAGATGACCAATGGTCAAAAAAGCTTATGGTGGGGCAGAGGTGGGTAGGGAAGAAAGAAGGAACTTTGTATTGTGCAAAGGGGAATGAGGGAAAGTATGCAGATGGGAAGAAAGGACAGTGAATGAGATTGACAATATTAGTCATACACATGTATGAGTACACTATAGGTGTGACTCTGCACCATGTTCAGCCAGAGGAAGGAGAAGTTGTGCTCCATTTGTGCATAATGTGCCAAAATATTAACAAGTCATGTATAATTGATTAAAACAAATTAAAAAAGACATAAAAAACATTAAACAAATTAAAAAATAAAATAAAAGCATATGAAAAGATGCTCAAAGTGCACTTATAATTAGGAAAAAGAAATCAAAACCACAATGAAATAATACTTCATACCTTGTAAGATGGCCACTACCTTAAAAAATAGAAAATAGTAAGTGTTGGCAAGGATTTGGAGAAATCAATACCCTGTACATTGCTAGGTCCAGTCACAACAGAAAACAATGTGATTCTTTAAAAAATTTTTTTTAACTTTGTTATTTTGTAATAAGTTATAGAACAATTGCAAAAAAATTGCAAAGATGTCTAATACAGTTTGTCAGTATTTTCCATAAGTTAGCTGTAAATTGCATTTAATTTTTTATTGGTTTTATTTTTAAAATACATGAAAGCAGAATGCATAATTTAGTTTATGATCCTATAATTCCATGGCTAAGCATATACTGAAAAGAATTTAAAGCAGAGATACCAAAAGAAATTTGGATATCAATGTTCATAACAACATTATTGACAATAGTCAAAATGCAGATATCACCCAAATTTTCTTTTATGGATGAATGAATAAACAAAATGTAATCTAAACATTCATTGTAGAACATGCTACAACAAGAATAAACCTTGAAAACATTATGCTAAGAAAAATAAGCTATATACAAAGAATAAAAATTACACAATTCTAGAATTGTCAAGTTTATAGAGACAGAAAATATTATGGTAGCCTACAGCAAGCATTCTAGGTGGCGCACACCTATAATCCCAGGAACTTTGCAGGCTGAGGCTGGATGATCACAAATTTGAGGCCAGCCTCAGCAATTTAGCAAGGTTCTATCTAAAGCAACTTAGAGAGAACCTATCTCAAAATAAGAAAGAATTGGGGATGTGGCTGACTGGTTAAATGCTCCTGGGTTTAATCCCTAATAACAAAGAAAAAGAAAACATGACTAGTTTTGGTTAATGATTATAGAGTTTCAGTTTGGGGTGATTAGAATGTTCTGGAGATAGATGATGTTAATTGCTGTACAACAATGTAAATATACTTAATGCCACTGAATTACATACTTCAAAATATTTGAAATAGGAAATTTTGCCAAGTTTATTCTACCATAATTTTAAAATTATTTTTAAAGGTTTATTATCTATTTTTTTAGTCATCATAGTAATTGTTAGGACTATAAGTCCATGCACCCCTGCTTGTGATTTTCTACTTCTCTCCCTTTCCACTCCTAATAGTTACTCAAAATATGGTCACTTTCAACATTCTTCATCAAAACTCAAAAATTTGGAGCACCAGAGCACTTAAAGTTTATAACAGATGATTCCAACATACCATGATCATTCCAACTCACAGAAATTCTCTCATCTTATTCAAACCAAATCTGCTCATCTTTATGAGTCAAATCTTTTTGGGGGGCTCAGTTTAGATTTGTTAATTAAGGCATTCACTGAAAATAGTCCCTTCCACAGTAGACTGTCACCAATTTTTAAGTCTTTATTATCATCCATTCCAAATTTGAAAGCCTAATATTTTAGAAAAGAAGGTAAATATTCTCACAAGAGCTAAGAAAACTTCTCTCACATGCCCTGCCTGCTGACCTGGAAGAATAAAGAAATCTTTGATTAGATTAATATGAAATCTATTGTGTCCATTTGTCATTTGTAGTTCCCTAACATCTAGGGTATTTCCCACATTATGAGCCCTGCTTTCTATAAAGCAGAGGCCAGCAAACCTTGCAACCAGTCTCCTAAAGACCAGACAATGACCTCATGTTTGCCAGGAAATGGTTAGGGAAGCTAAGCCATAGCCAATATGATTTTTCAATGTGCTCACCATCTTTCCTATATGCTGAGAATGAGAAGAAAAAGGAGACACAATAGTAGCATCAAAACTAGAGAAGACTGAAAACAGATTTCTTTCAGGGACTGTAAATATTAAAAAATATTGTCTTCCTGAGGTTCCATTTTCTCCTAAATTGTCCATCACATATTCCTAAAGAATGACTCAAAATAGGATAGGGAGGAAGAGCATGAGAAGAAGACTACCACTAAATAGGGAACAGAGGTGGGAGGGTAAAAGAGGAAGAAGGGGAGTTGCATGGAAGATGGAAGGAGAACCTCATTGTAATACAGAATACATGTATGATGTTGTGATGAGAAAAAGAAAAAAAGTGTGTCACATTAGATTGGATAGAGAGAAAGGATGGGAGAGGAGGGGAGGAGAAGGGGGGATAGGAAGTGCAGCAGAATAGAATAGACATTATGACTGATGTATGTATATTCCGTGTATGTATTATATGTCAAAATACATTCAGCTGTCATGTATGACTAAAAAAAATAAAAATAAATCATATAGTAAAAAAAAGAATATTTAGATGTAATACAGTTTACATAATTTTTTTTATTTTAAGTCAAATACCTCTCATGACCTTCTAAAATAAACAAAATCTTAGCTTTTCAATAAACTGAACTAAACATATGTAAATTATAATTTACCACAAATAAGTGCATTTTATTGCAGTATTTTTTTTTAAAAAGCACATTCTGTGTCATAAGCTATGCACATATTTTGTCTATTAAACACAAACTTGAAAAACTATGAAGGAAAATACACTGGCTCACTGCCATTCATTTAACTCGTAGTATGATACAAATCAACCAAACTGACTGTTCAGGAGATAACTCCACAACCACAGCTTTCAAAAGACCATGATTAAAGCAAAGAATCTATGCATATGCATTTGCTTCTAATCACATATATATTCTACTCATTATTTTCAATAAGAATTCCTACTATTGAATTTTGATATGAGTGATGAGGCAAGAATTCTATGGACTATAGTTAAGCAGATGTGATAAAATAAAAGGTACAAAAATATGAGTGAGAGGTTTTTTAAAACGAGTGCTGTCAAGAACACACTAACCAGGTTTCTTAAAAGTTTTAATAAATTAACTCTATTCACTGTAAGGCAATAAAGATCTGTCATTTAATACATGCAAGTACATAGACCGGGATTTATTCAATAAGCTTTTAAATTCTATCAATTTTATGTGCATCTACCTCCTACATTATTAAAAATCCATTCACTTATATGATTTATAAATAAGTATGTAAGGTAAAAGATAAATTTTAGCACCCCCATCTGTCTGCATTTGAATTATTTTTCTCAATCAAGTTATGAAGAACACACTTTCTGTGTGTGATTCATCCCCAAGGAGGTTGGTCATTCCATTTCTGAGACCACAAAGGTCACCTGAGTAGCAGACTTGAGACCTCTAGAGCTCTATCCTCTGTCACTGCATCACAGCCCTCAAAAACAACTTCAACTGCCATTCTTTTCACCTCGTCCTGTGCCAAGATCTCTTTCTAGTTACAAATAAAAGCCTATGAGTCACCTGGACTTTCTGTGCATGTACATTTTTAAGTCCAAAATAGTTCTGTAGTATTCTCTGTGTTTACACAGTTAGCGTACCAGGACCTGATACAAGGTAATGTTCATACTCCACAGGGCAATCAACAACATGCTGTGTAGACCAGCATTCTTTCAAACCTACCAAGTATTACAAAATAAATATTCACGTATACATCATCCTTCTTATACAGATTTTTTTCTGATTTTCTGGATTAACATAAAGATATTTCACTTTTCTCTATCTAATCCAAAGCACTGGTATCTTATTAATCTATTCCTACTTGAAACCTTGCTTCAGTTTATTATTTTATCCTTAAAAATATAGTTAAGAAACATCACTTATCTTAAAAAGAAAAGGCAATAATTGTCTGGAGTCTTTGAAACTACTGTATTTTTTTTTGGTTACTTTTTCATCAAACCTTGGGACATTACATTCCTAAGTATTCACTAGGTGGAATTTCATAAGAGAAAATTTAGAAATGTGTAAAACAAAAAATCCTCAACAATAAGATAACTAGAACCTTCTTTTCTTTCTGCAGTTCATTTAATTGCAGTATATTTTCTTTTAAACCAGCCTCCACATCACCTCCAGCCAATGGTCTATTCTAATTCAAGGTAGTGAGGATTCCAGAGGAAAAGAAACTGCTCTTATTCTTAATGGGATGCAGAAGTCCTCCAAATGCTGATTGCCTGAATTTAAATTGCCCTTATCAAAATGCTACATACACATAAGCAATTGTGAAAATTCTCTTCAACTACTGAGTCCCAATTACCACAATCAGAACTTTTGAAAAAACAAATCATGAGAGGAAAGTCAAACTACATGCATAAAGGGCAGAGTAGATTTTCTGGTCATTTGATGGATAAATCAGTTGCCTAAGCATTGCGGATTATGTAAAATGCATAAATTGTGATACAACAATCAAAATGGAATTACTCATGCATCCATCCATTAAAGGCTCTATCTCCAGGCTGACTTCATTTACTGCTTCAAAGTTCAGAACATAATCTCATTATTTCACTATTCTCTTTCAGTTCCATGTGAAGGCACAAAACTGTAGCCACTAAAAACATTTCCTCAATCTAGCCATCGACAGAAGAAAACAGAGCCAGGAAAACAGGGTGTCTATCCTCTTTAACAGTCTCACCTACCTTTTCACCTCCACTCAAGTTCAAGAAAACAACCTCCCTATCAATTACACAGGTTCACTACTCTGGAAGTTAATGACCTCATTTGTAAAATCAATAGGTTAGACTACCAAGAAAATGATCTTTATGACCTCTTCTAGATCTCACATGTGCTTTTTAAATCAATTCCCAGTCTAATTTGCACTTTACCAAGAGTATCTATTAAATGAGCTAGTGTTTGATGGAAATGGTTTTTAAAATACAGATGCAAGTCAATCTGACTTTCTTATTTTACAGAAAAAGAATCTGAAACCCAAACAATTGAGACAAGGTCATGGGACTAGCTGACCCTAAGCTCAAGTCTAGAACACTGGGCCAACTCACCTCCAAAGCTTCCTGCACTTTATCCCACTGCCTGGTGAAAAGTGTCCTCTAAGAAGGAACAAAATGATTAATGTTACCATGCTTCAGCAGACTTCTCCAAAACCCCACAAAGTTTTATAACAGTATCAAAGGAAGAGTCACCCAAAAAGAAGAAAGTGTATCAAAAGTCCAAGACTTCACAGATAAGGGAGTGACCATTTTCTCACCATGTCAGTTACTCCGTTTTCCTATCTCAAATTCCAGTGTTCTTCAAATTAAATCCATGACCTTGTAAAATATGACCTGGCACAGCTTTAGAAAGTTTCAGTGTTGTATAAGTTTAGAAAGTATACACTCAGCAAACTTGACACTTCACATGCACAGGCTGTCCTTTTTGTACACAAGAAACAGATAAGAGGACAGTGCCTGGGAGGCAAGGAGGACCAGTGGGGAGGGAGGATGATGTGCTGTCCTGGGGGCTCCACAAGGAAAGTCCTTGAAAAGAAGTGCAAGAAGCAGAGGGTGAGCAGGTGAACGATCAGGTGAAGCTGCAATATTTATTTCTGATTTGTTAGATATTCTAAGTTGATAGTTCCAGTAGGATTTCAGATTATGAAGTTATCTCACCAATAACAGCATTTGGTCTTTCTATATTTATTGGTTAAATTTAATTATTTCACTTTGTGCCAGTTATTTACATAGCCTAGACCTAAAATAAATATAAGCTTATTTTATCAGTCATATAAAATTCTAAAACCATTTTTAAATATAAAATTGTATAATTTAATTAATTCTCAGATCAACATTTAATAACATATCATGACATCAAAGAATTATGAAGTATATTCCTAAGCAGAAGGCTGAAATAAATTTTTACTAATCATATTTTCATTTGCACTTGAATAACCTTTTGGAAAGAAAGTTAAGCCATGTCATATTTAAAACAGAAAAAGAAATTATTTTTCTAAAGGATTCCCAATAAGTTGGTTTTTTTAGGAATTTCTGAAAGAAATTTTACAATGAACCCAATTTAACCTTTGAAAATATTCCCAGATTGCTAGATAAAATGAGTTTCTAAAGCTCGTGATAACCAAAGAAAAGCCTTAGAAAAAAAGAAGACTTGTCAGTGCTTTTCATAGTTAAGTTTCAATCAAAGAGACTGAGCCTTCCCTGCATCTCCCCCTCATGGAACCTTCTGCTTGTGTGTAGCAAGCAGGAAGCTGTAAACACATGGCATATGAGGAATGTGACTAGGAACTTGAGGTCTTTCCTTTTTTCCTCTCTTCATGTTTCACAGTTACTTAAGTATGAGTTATAATTCAGAATCTCCACATAACTTATTCATAAGTTGTCAAGTAAAGGTAATTCCCTACCTCCAAGGTACAATACTGAACATGGAAACAAAACACTCTAAGGAGGATATGTGACAGGAGATTACATCAGTCACTGCTATTCTTGAGATTTTTCACTTTTTCAAGGTTCTCATATATCAAACATCCAAAAATTTCCAAAAGTAATTAACTTAGAAAGGAGATTGATCTGCAGGATCAACTAGATATTTATATGGAAAAAAATACTGAGCTTGATCCCTACCATATGACACACAATAATTAATTTCAAGGTCGCAAGGGCCAGCTGATCAGACTCCCACAAAATTGTCTGACCAGACCCCCACAAAATTGTCTTCTGTCAAGTCTTCCTTACAATTTGAATTGTAGCTGTAACCTATCCATTACAGGGGGGCAGGGGGAGTTTTGGGGCTCACCTCCATTGTCTTGAGTCCTTTACTGCAGAGAAATAATAAATATTAACAGAACACACACACGCACACATGTGCACAGACACACACACTTTGGGTTAATGGAAATATGTTATATATATATATATATATATATGTATGTATGTATGTATATATATATATATACATACATACACACACACAGTCTTTGGGTTAATGGAAATATGTTGAGTATCTAGAATCATTAGTATTACCAGAATTTATGGTTATTTCTTACATCAGTGGAGAATCATTTCTAGGATGCATCTGTACTGTAACTCCTTGATGTACTCAACTGTATTTCATCACTACAAATAAAATATCAACTAATTAGAAAAAAGAAAGGAGTTTTACCACTTTAATCTTAGAAAGACTTAAACAGCAATATCAGCACTTGGGTAAGAAGAATGAAGAGAATGGCATTAGAGATGATGGTTAAGTCACAATACCTTAAGGGGTATACATGTATGATTAAATTGCTTTCACATAAGTTACTTCGTGTGATCCCCTCAAGAATGATCCTGGATAAGTATACTGGGTAACAAAGATGATTATGGCAATACAAATAATCATAGAAACAGCAGCAGCAGCAATAGCAACAACCCCCACTGAACCTTCACTGTGGATTTCAATGTGTTAATAAGCACATGACACAACCAGGCACTGAAGTGCGCACCCTCCTGGAAAGCAAGTACACACACCTTATCTTCCCTACCCTTCTGCTCAGGGCCGTTGCAACTCAAAGCAGCAGAGCCAAGACTCAAATAGATACTCTCATGCTTATTCAGTTTGCTTTCCAGTATAAATAATAACAAGAGTCCACCAGACACTCCTCCAAACATCTCTTTTTCAAGAATTGCCCCATCTCCTCCATGCCCTACCATCCATACATCTACATGAAAAGCTGTCCTGCGTATGTAGGACTGTAGCCCCTGGCAATGCCGATGGGGGCAAGTAGTGTCCAGATTCAAACTAAACAAATCAGATCCCCTACTGGAAAAGGTGTAACCAGAACTAAAGCGAATCAGATTGATCCTTCTCTGGGTAGGTGGATAATAACACATAGACTGGGAATTGTTGGCAGGGGCTACATTCATTATGTGGAAATGGAGAAAAACAGACTCCAGTGAGAAAGGAGAATGAAGACAATAGATAAGGATAGATCCCAGCAGAACCCTCAGCAGGGTTCCCATCAGGGTTTTGCTCCTCCTTAGACTGGTTACAATCCTGTACATGGATTCCATGAACACCCTTCAGAAGCCTTCCCATATATCACCTTTCACCTTAGCCTACCTCTACTAGGTCTCAGATCTGAGCAACCAAAGAGCCTAAGCAGAGGAGATAGTGTGAACAGGTTTCCAAGTCCTGCATTAGGTAATCTCATATAGCACCATCTCTCTATTTTGCCTTCTCAGTACCCTACTCTACCTTCCTTTACAGCATCCCCTTCTGTTGGAAAACTGTTCCTCCCCCACACCCCATGCAAGACATGTGGTTTCTTGGAGTACGGCTACTACATTCAATAACAGAAAGAATTCTACAATATCCCTGTGCAGTACCATTACAGCCACTTATTAAGGGAGCCTCAGATAAATTATCTTGGCTCAAATCACACCAACAAATGATATTTCCAGTCTCTGAACCCAAGAATCTCTAACATTAAAATGCACACTTTTTCCATTAAACCACTACCCCTCCCTTGCAGCCTGTAACCTTTACAGTAAGTAATAAACTAGTATTTCTAACCACTTTCTGTAGATGGTATTGAAAAGGAATGGAGAAATAAAAGCAATATAAAATATGGGGAAATCAATGCAATTCTATTAGAAATCATTGTTACAATTGCTAAGGTAAAGTGGTCCACCCCAGTGCAGGAGTTCCCACCTGCTTCCACTCACATTAATTCTCAACAACTGGAAGGGTAGGGAAGGTAAGGTGTGTGTACTTGCTTTCCTGAACATGGGAAAAGTCGCAATCCATTACTTGGATTGCATAATGCCGTCACCTAAAATACAGCACTTTTCCTGATCCCTGTGAAAATGAGGAAGATGTTTTCTATGAAATCTTAGAGATGATGGCCTAGAACAAATACCAGGGACAAAATTAAATGGTACACACATTTTATTCCTAGTGAAAAAAAAAATAGAGAAAAAGTAGCAAAAACAGTCAATCTGTTTTTACAACTAGTACACTGGCAGTTAATAGCAAGTGGATATCAGCCATTGTTTAACTGTGGAAGCGTCTCTTCTAACAGTTTTATATGGAATCCCAGGTATGAGTATCTAAAAGGAGACCCTGGTCCTCAATGCCTACCCCACAACCCAGACCTCACAGATGCGTCAACACACCTCCATACCCCTTTGTCTTCTCAGATCGCCTCTGAGCTGCAGAACTATGAAGCTGATGGTCAGGTAAAGTACAGTCAAGCTCATGTATTACAGCAAACTGTAAAGAATGATGTGAAACAGGACAAAGATATATCAGCATTCACACTAAACTGCACATGGAAACCAAATATAACAATAATAAGAGTTCACTTGCTCCGTGCTCATTACATGCCAGATCTTCAAATACTAGGAAATGAGGATGATTGCTATTCCCATATTAGAGAAGAACAAATTGAAACTAACAACAGATTAAGGATCTTGCCCAAGGTTACAAAGTCATCAGTGTAGGAGTGGTTTTTCAACCCAAGTAGCCCTGGTCTAGAGCTCCCATACCCATATACTAACCTAAATCTCCCTGAGAATATAGTATCAAAGCTATTATATTTAATCCACAGAACCACTAACAACAGCAAACATTAATGCAAAAGTTTCAATAACTTCTCATTGTCATCACATTCACCCAACTTCTAATATTTGAAGGAAGGGGGAAATAGCATCTTTAAATTCATACAGAAACATCTTAAAACAGCTTCTTCCTCCAGGACTGGGAAGTGAACCCCAGGATGCTATACCACTAAGCTGCACTCCCAACTCCTTTTGTTCTGTATTTTCAGATAGGGTCTCACAAAATTGCACAGGCTGGCCTCGAACCTCAGATCCTCCTGCCTCAACTTCCAAAGTAGCTGGGATTAACAGGCATTTGCCACAGCACCCAGCTTAAACATGGATTCTTAAAGTGTAGTCTGGCACTTTCAGGAGATCCCCTAGGTCCTCTCTATCCCACCATTGTCACACAAACCTGCCTGAATTTTCTTTATACTTCAACCAGCACAAAGCACTGCAACTGAATGAATGCAGCAGATAAAGCAATTCAAATGCCTTTATTAAGTTGGACATTAAAGACATTTGTAAAAATGCAAAGCAATGCCACACTTATTATTAAATATTTTGTATCAGAAAATACTGTCATTTTTCAAATATACATATTGTGTTAAGAAATAAGTTATAGTGGCTCAGGAGGCTGAAACAGGAGGATCGCAAGTTCAAAGCCAGCCTCAGCAAAAGCAAAATGCTAAGCAACTCAGTAAGACCTTGTCTCTAAAAATACAAAATAGGGTTGGGGATGCAGCTCAGTGGTCAAGTGCCCTTCAGTTCAATCATCCCCAGTATCCACCCCCAAAAAAGTTATTATGCAAATAAAATAATAAATGTTCTTAAACTTTTTCTGTCATAATTTATAATGCAATAAATATTGATATCAATAAATTGCACAAAATAATAAAAGCGTCTTTAGAGTCTTCATTAGTTTTTTGGTCCTGAGACCAAAAAGTTTTAAAACTTCTGTCTTAAAATATACTAATTAATTATTTATTTGCACAGGGGAATAAAGTCCACAGTTCAAACCTAAAAGCATCAGAGTGATATCCTAAATAGAAGAGAAGAGCCACTGGGAATATTTCCTTTTCTCCTAATTCTTCAGGATTAAATTAATTGCTAACCTTTAAAAATGTCAAAATTATATTATCCCCTAAATTTCAAACTTAAATTTATACATTAAGTATAATGAAAATATATATTTCTGTTTTATATGTTAACTAGGATAAATTACAACACTTAAAAAAGATTCTGTAGTGTGTGTATGTGTGTGTGTATGTTTGTGTGTATGTGTGTGTATACAGTTACTACACAGCACCCAATAACTTTTTAATGATAATCTCAGACTTTGATGGCTTGTAATTATCAACTAAATTTAAGGTATAATTTTAAAAGTAGCTACACAAATGACAGTTAACTCTCATCCAATTAAAACATAAGCAAATATAAGCAGTGTTTAATATATTTTATGCCAAGAAAAATCACAAATGTGATTTAAGTTTTCAAAGTAAATAAAATGTTTTTAATGCTTCTAGATATGTTTATATGTTTTTTCACTTAAATTTGAATATTTATAATCAAAGCAATTACAATTTAAGTTAAAAACATCTACTAGATACTGAGATGATCATATGACATAAAGTATGTATGAATACAATTTATGCAAGACATGCTTCCTTCCAGACAAAAAGATTTCTAAAGGTTAAAAAACATAACTCAAAATGTATAAACATTATATTTCATACAGGCAAAAAAAATAAAGATTGACAGAATAGAAAGGCAATATCCTATGGAATGTCAAAGAAGCTGTCATTTTCCTTCTACCTTTGTGACATAATTACGTTATGAAGTAGGTGAGAAATATAAATAGGTTAATCACAAGTGCACAAGAGAATAATTATTGAGCCTAATTTGGACTAGCTTTAAGTTGTTCTGTTTCTTCCTCATATTCCTTCTATTGTCATCTTCCTACTTAAAAATGGGCATTTTAGCCATCTCAGGAAGGCAACTGCTCACATAAGGCCCGGAATATGGTGTGGTTTGAATTGTCAGATTCCAGATAAGGAAAACAATGTCCACAGAGCCAGAAAATATTGTTAAGTCAAGGAGAGAACAAAATCCAAGCTACTATCTCCTAATATAAATTGGCTCCTCAGCCCCTTTCACCTTCTTCAAAATTGCTGACTTTTAAAAAGTTACTCAGAATGCTACATCATTTATGAACAAAATGATCTTCCAACTATCAGTAATTAACCAAAAACATCAGATGATACTCCAAGTCACATTTTAAATAATAACTAGCCAGGATAAAGTGATTCTAGCAAGGTTATTCTCTTGAATTAATATAAAGAAGAGACTATAGGTGTATATCTAAGCTTTGAAAAACTCACATGACCTTAGCCAAATACACCTCATCAGGGGCACAGAAGATGAGGTGCATTCTGTTAGGGAAGCACTGGGAAGGGACGCTATTATATACTTTTTTAAAAATTAGTTTTAATCCTGTATAACATTAGAATACATTTTAAAATCTCAACAAAAGCATGGAATATAATTTGCTCTAATTCAGTCCCTAGCACTTCTCCCTCCCATTTCTCCCTCCTTCTTTTCCCCTGCCTTTAGTATACTGATTTTTCTGTAATTTATTTATGCTTTTTTAAAATTAGTGTCTTGTAGATATACTTGATGTGGGGTTCACTGTGCTCTATTCATGCATGCACATACAGAAGTTCAGTCAGATCCATTCCACTGTTCTTTTTCCATCCCTCCCCTCTTCACCTTAATCCCTTTCATCTACTCTACTGATCTTTCCTCTATTTTTGATGAAATTCCCTCTGCCTTTTTTATTTCCTTTCTCTCTCACTTTTTAATCCTCTCCTTATATTGGATTATTAGTTTTGGCATATCAGACAAAATGTTCAACCTCTGACTGTTGGGTGACTGGTTTATATCATCTACATGATAGCCTCCAGTTCCATCCATTTACTGGCAAATGCCATAATTTCATTCTTCTTTATGGCTGAGTAATACACCAGAGTGATTGCACCAGTTTATAGGCCCATCAACAATATATGAGTGTACTCTTTCCCCCACATCCTTGCCAGAATTTATTATTATTTATATTCTTGATAATTGCTATTCTGGATGGAGATGAAATCACAATATAGTTTTGATTTGCATTTCCGTGATAGCTAGCAAAGTTTAATATTTTTCATACATATTTGTTAACTATTTCATTCCTTATTTGGGGAAGTTATCTGTTTAGCTTTTTGCCAATTATTGAGTTTTTTTGTTTGTGTGTGTGTGTATATGTGTGTGGGGGGGGGTAGTTGTTCATAGACCTTTATTTATTTATATGAGATGCTGAGCATCGAACCCAGTGCCTCACATATGCCAGGCAAGTGCGCTACTGCTGAGCCACAGCGTCAAGACTGTTTGTTTTTGGTTTTGGTGTTAAGTTTTTTGAGTACTTTGTATACTCTGTATATGATCTGGGGAGCAGGTGCCAAAGATCATCACCCACTCTAAAGGCCCTCTCTTCATGCTCTTGATTCCTTTGATGTGAAGAAGCTTATTAATTTGATGCCATCCCATTTGTTGATTTTTTTTATTTTACTACTTGCGAATTGAGAGTCTTGTTAAGGGAGTCATTTCGGGAGCCGACATTGTTGGAGTATGTGGCCCACATTTTCTTCTAGTAAGTGCAGTTTTTAATCTAATCTAGTTTTGTGCAATGTGAGAGACAGAGGTTAAATTTCATCCTACTTCATATGGATTTTCAGTTTTCCCAGGACCATTTGTTGAGGACGCTCTTCTCCAATGTATGTTTTTGGCATCTTTGTCAAGTATCAGATAACTATTTATACAGGTTTGTCTCAGTGCCTTTGACTCTATTCCATCCGTTTCTATGCCTGTTTTGGTTGCAGTATCATGTTGTTTTTGTGACTATAGCTCTGTAGTGTAATTTGAGATCCAGTAGTGTGATAACCCCACTTCACTCTCATTGCTAAGAATTGTTTTAGCTATTGACTGGGTCTCTCATCGTTCCCAATGAATTTCAGAACTGCCTTTTCTAGTCCTGTGAAAAAAAATCATTGAAATTTTGATGGGGATGTGTTGAATCTGATTAAAACTTTGGGGAGTATGGCCATTATGACAATATTAATTCTGCCTATCCAACAACATGGGAGGTCTTTCCATCTTCTAAGGTCTTCATCAATGCCTTTCTTTAGTTCTATAGTCTTCATTGTAGAGGTCCTTCACCTCTTTAGTTAGATTGATCCCCAAATATTTTTCTTTTTGAGACTATTGTGAATGGATAGTTTTCTTGATTTCTTTTTTAGCAGATTCATTATTGGTTTTATAGATTATTGGTTTCAGCAGATTCATTATTAGAATGTTATTAATTTATGAATGTTGATCTTGTTTCCTGTTGCTTTGTTGAATTCATTTATGATTTTGAAAAGTTTTCTGGTGAAGTTTTTGTGTCTTCTAAATATGTAATCATTGCTAGGGATATAACTCAATTGGTAGAGTGCTTGCCTCTCATGCACAAGGCCCTGGGTTCAACCCCCAGCACACAAAAAAATACCTACTAGGTAAATATATAATAATGTCAACAGCAAACAGAGATCATTTGAGCTCTTCTTTTCCTATTTGTACCCCTTTAATTTCCTTTGCTTGCTCTGGCTAGAGTTTCAAGGACTATATTGAAGAGGATTGGTAAAAGTAGGCATCCTTGTTTTGTTCCTGTTTTTATAGGAAATTATTTCAGTTTTTCGCCATTCAGTATAATGTTGGCCTTGGGTTTATCATATCTTAGCCTTTACAATGCCGAGTTAACTTCCATCTATCCCTAGCTTTTCTAGTATTTTAAACATGACTGGAAGGGTGGATGAAAGATGGCGGCGAAGGGAGTGCATCACCCCAGTGCGCCGCATCACTGAGCCAGTGAAAGAAGATATGAAACGGCTGAAGGATATCTTGTTGGGAATTTCCAGTGAAATTGAGGCGCTACAGAATCTAATAGACAGGTTTCCATCCTGCGAGGTTCGGCAGTGGGAGCTCCATTTCTCCGCACGGAGGGTCGCATAGCCTGATTGCTCCGCGGCGGGTTGTCTGCGGCGCGCGCTGGGGATCGGCAGGGAGCCGGAGCGGGAGAACAGCGATACGGATTCGGGGGGGCCCCTGCCAGTGATACATCGGCAGCGCTTGGTGCGGAGTTCCGGCTTGAGACAGAGGAGAGAAGCGGCGGTTCCAGTCACCAGTCTGACCACGGAGGACGGCGGCCTCCATCTTGGAGAGATGATGTAATCATCCCATTGTTCTGCTGATCTCAGCTCATTCAGCTACGGAACAGGTGAATTCAGGCTGGTATTTGCCTGCGTCTAGCAGACAGATTTCTTGCTCAGGATCGGGACTAGGGATCCTGTGGAGAATACTCTTGAAGGCTCGTGCCTGGCGAGGCGTGCGCCGGGCACTGAGCAGCGGGACTTGGGTTCCCGGGACTTGGGTTCCCGGGGCTAACCGGGCCCAGGTCTGAGGAATCTGCGGAGACTGCCTGTGAAGGTGAGCTCCGAGTGGAGCGTGCGCTGAGCTTGGGGCGACTGGGTTCTAACTCCCGAGACAGTTTTGGCCTGGGGCTGGGGAACCCCGGGGGTCGCTCGCTGGGGCCAGCTCCCAGCGGAGAGAGTGTATCTGGATCGGAAAGGCGGGGTTCTTGCTACCTAAGCTGCTTTGGCCCAAGGCTAGGGAACCGGCGGTGACTGCTTCTCGGCCAGGGTCCTGCTGGGTGCTGTGGGGGCAGAGTGGAGCTTCCACCTGCGCCCAGAGCAGGCCAAGTGACCCGCCGGCGTGGTACCATGAAACCCCAAATGCAGCTGGTGCTGAAGAGAGAAGCCGCCCACGCTTAGAATAGGACCAGCGACCCACTGGCAAGACAGGCCAGGTAGCTTGCCAACGTGGTGGACACGTAACACTGAGGCAGTCGCGTCACACTGGTTGGAGTGGGGGTGGAGCAGGGTCGCCGCCCGGGTCCGGAGGGGGCTCAGCGACCCGTTGGAGAGGTAGTCAGGTACCCCCATTGGGAGTGGGGGCTGTGCAGAACTGCGACCCACCGGCCTAGAGGTCTGCCAGCGTGGTAGACACGTCACACCAATTGGAGTGGAGGCATAGCAGAGCCGCCACCCACATCCAGATCAGGACCAACGACCCCAGGGCGTGGTAGTTACGTCACCACAATTGGAGTGGGGTCAGAGCAGAACAGCCACCAGTGCCTGCAGTGGGAGCAGACCTGCGACCAATTAGCGTGGTAGACAGACCACCCTAATTAGGGGAGGAGCACAGCCACTACCCGCCCTGCAAGGGAGACTTCCCAACTATACAAGAGCAATATAAATAAATAGGAGGTAAATTTCAAAAACACAACAGTTGCACCAAGCAGGAAGAAACGCGAGCAGTATGAAAAGACAAGGAAAGAAAGGTCCACAAGCAATGCAGGTCAACTCAACTTTAGAAGAGGTAATAGCTGCAACAGACGGAATGTCAGATAAAGAGTACAGGTTATATATGCTTCAGATGATCTGGAGTCTCAAGGAAGACATGAGACAGCAAAATCAGACAATGAAAGATCACATTGACAAACAAATCCAGGAAGTAAAAGATCAATTTCACAGGGAGATAGAGGTAATAAAAAACAAACAAATTGAAATCCTGGAAATGCAGGAATCATTAAACCAACTTAAAAACTCAATTGAGAATACTAACAGCAGATTAGATCACTTAGAAGAGAGAACATCAGACAATGAAGACAAAGTATTTCAACTGGAAAAAAACATAGACAGCTCAGCAAGTCTGCTAAGAAACCATGAGCAGAACATCCAAGAATTATGGGACAATATCAAAAGACCAAATTTAAGAGTCATTGGGATACAGGAAGGCACAGAGCTCCAAACTAAAGGAATAAACAGACTATTCAGTGAGATTATACAAGAAAACTTCCCAGACTTGAAGAATGAGACAGAATCACAAATCCTAGAAGCCTACAGGACGCCGAATGTGCAAAATCATAAGAGATCCACACCTAGACACATTATAATGAAGATGTCCAACATACAGAATAAGGAGAGAATTTTAAAAGCTGCAAGAGAAAGAAAGCAGATTACATTTAGGGGCAAACCAATCAGGATAACAGCTGATCTCTCAACACAGACCCTGAAAGCTAGAAGATCCTGGAATAACATATTTCAAACACTGAAAGAAAATGGGTTCCAACCAAGAATCGTATATCCGGCGAAATTAAGCTTCAGGATAGAAGATGAAATTAAAACCTTCCACGATAAACAAAAGTTAAAAGAATTCGCAGCTAGAAAACCATCTCTTCAAAAAATCCTTGGCAAAACATTACAGGAAGAGGAAATGGAAAATAACACTGAAAACCAACAATGGGAGATAGGACAGTAAAGGGGGAAAAATAGTCAAAGAGGATAACAAATCAGGTTTAGAAACATCAATAAACAAATATGGCTAGAAGAACAAATCATATCTCAATAATAACCCTAAATGTTAATGGCTTAAATTCACCAATTAAGAGACACAGGCTAGTAGAATGGATCACAAAAGAAGACCCAACAATATGCTGCCTACAGGAGACGCATCTGATAGAAAAAGATATTCATAGACTGAAGGTGAAAGGTTGGGAAAAATCATACCACTCATATGGAATGCGGAAACAAGCAGGAGTGTCCATACTCATATCTAATAAAATAGATTTCAAACCAAAGTTAATCAAAAGGGATAAAGAAGGACACTTCATACTGCTCAAGGGAACCATACACCAACAAGACATAACAATCATAAATATATATGCCCCAAATAATGGTGCGGCTGTGTTTATCAAGCAAACTCTCCTCAAGTTCAAGAGTCTAATAGACCACCATACAATAATCATGGGAGACTTCAACACACCTCTCTCACCACTGGACAGATCTTACAAACAAAAGTTAAATAAAGAAACTATAGAACTCAATAACACAATTAACAACCTAGACTTAATTGACATATATAGACTATACCACCCCAAATCAAGTAGTTACACTTTTTTCTCAGCAGCACATGGAACCTTCTCAAAAATAGACCATATATTATGTCACAGGGCAACTCTTAGACAATATAAAGGGGTAGAGATAATACCATGCATCTTATCTGATCATAATGGAATAAAACTGAAAATCAACCATAAAAGAATGAAGGAAAAATCAAGCATCACTTGGAGAATGAACAATAGGTTGCTGAATGATCAATGGGTTTTAGAAGACATCAAGGAGGAAATTAAAAAATTCCTAGAGTTAAATGAAAACACAGACACAACATATCGGAATCTATGGGACATATTGAAAGCAGTTCTAAGAGGAAAATTCATTGCTTGGAGTTCATTCCTCAAAAAAAGAAAAAACCAACAAATAAATGATCTCATACTTCATCTCAAAATCCTAGAAAAAGAAGAGCAAAACAACAGCAAAAGAAGTAGAAGGCAAGAAATAATTAAAATCAGAGCTGAAATAAATGAAATTGAAACAAAAGAAACAATTGAAAAAATTGACAGGACTAAAAGTTGGTTCTTTGAAAAAATAAATAAAATTGACAGACCCTTAGCCATGCTAACGAAGAGAAGAAGAGAGAGAACTCAAATTACTAACATACGGGATGAAAAAGGTAATATCACAACAGACACTTCAGAAATACAGAAGATAATCAGAAATTATTTTGAATCCTTATACTCCAATAAAATAGAAGATAGTGAAGGCATAGATAAATTCCTTAAGTCTTATGACCTGCCCAGATTGAGTCAGGAGGATATAGACAACCTAAACAGACCAATAACAATAGAGGAAATAGAAGAAACCATCAAAAGATTACCAACTAAGAAAAGCCCAGGACCGGATGGGTATACAGCAGAGTTTTACAAAACCTTTAAAGAGGAACTAACACCAATACTTTTCAAGCTATTTCAGGAAATAGAAAAAGAGGGAGAACTTCCAAATTCATTCTACGAGGCCAACATCACCCTGATTCCGAAACCAGACAAAGACACTTCAAAGAAAGAAAACTACAGACCAATATCTCTAATGAAC